>NC_083610.1:15750094-16950094 GCF_029168945.1 Cannabis sativa
TAATTTTGAAACTTTAACAAGGTATTTTTAAAAATTTAGTACAATAAAAATGTAAAAAAAAGTATATCAGTAAAAATATAAATATGATAAAAAAATTAAATATTTTTGTAAGATTTCCTTTTCTTAACCTTGACAAAAATCTACCAACCTTCATACTAACATAATTTAGGAGTATGAGGAACAATATTTTCAAAAATATATAATGATATATAGAATATGGCATCTAAAAATCATTTAATTTTGATATGATAATATACTATAAATGACTAAATAATAGTTTTTTTTAGTTGTAACTCTTTTTTTAGGATATAATTACTTCATATATTATTTTTAATTTTTTTTTTCAAATTTACGGTTTGGGTTGCTTCGGTAGTTTCTCTAGTGGTATCTATGTAGATTTTAGTTGCGATTTATGTTGTTCCGTTAGTTACTATAGAAATTTCTATGTTGAATTACGTAAAAATATGAAAAAAAAAACTTTTTTGAAGTGTAAAAATGAAAAAACCCTTATTATTATTATTTTTAATTTTTGATTGTATATAATTATAGGGAGCTTCTGAGGCTTCACTTTATTGTACATGTATTTTCTTTTATAATTTAAAAAATTATATTTTATTTATCTTTATTTGATGTTATATATTGTAGTTGTAATGGATATTTTGTCTGTTTTTAAAAAAATTTAAATACTTTACGATATCAAAAGTAAAGTTTAAAATAGTCTGTTACACACGTGTAAAATAAAACAGACATGCGTGCAGCAAAATTCATATACAACTAAATGTTTAAATTCTATTTTCAGCACTCTAAATTATTTCAAATTTTTTAAAAATATATATATGCCTACAATATCACATACAAAAATTAATTTATATTTTCTCTATATATAGAAATAAATAATGTCCCTACAATAAAAATAAAAATGATACTTTCACAAAAGAATTTCTTAAAATTTTAATCACAACAAAAAATTGTTGCCAAAAATTCCTTCTGCCAAAGTGAGTATTAGAGTTAGTTCCACATTGCTAATGTATTGAAATAAATTGTGATATATAAGATGAATGAGCTACTCCTCCCATTACCAATTGGTTTTGAGATGGAATAACCTCATCCATCTTATCCCAAAAATCCTAACATAGTATCAAAACCACTTGTGAGTCCAAATGCACTAAAGTGTTGCCCGTCTAAAAGAATACTTTTGCTCTCTCCTTTAACCTTCATTGTGTGCCAATTTTCAAAATCCATAAATTTGTACAATCACAAATTTCTTAATATCTTTTATTGTCAATTAATTTTGAGATAGATCTCTATTCATCTTATCCCAAAAATTCTATGAGGGTTAGGGTAAAAGACATTGCAAGTTGGAGGTGAAAAACGATCGTCCATGATGAGTAAAGATATCATGGTCATATGATCTCATCACTCATGTTCATCCATGTGCTCACTCTTCTCTCAATCTCCAATTCTTTATTTGCAACTTTTTTTTTTATATATAATTCTCGTTGTGCCCCCACAATCTATGCCAACGTTGGGTGAACCTCGAGGGTAAAATGGTCAATTTGAAGTTACTCTTATTGCATGTTGCAAGGGGATTAGTTGTGGTTAGTTTAATTACATGCGGGAAGAGAGGTGGGTGAGAGTTTAGTTACAAGTATTATACAATGCTGTAAAAAGAGAGACCATTGTGTAGTGGTTTGGATGGAATTTGTCAAAAAGTACGATGCATATTGCATCACTTGTCTCAGCATCGATCATGCGCCTTATGAAACCCTTCAATCGGATATATATATTTATTAGGGGTGTACATCAAACCGCTCAAACCGCCTGCACCGCAAAAAAAATGTGGTTTGAAATTCTTCGCGGTGCGGTTGCGGTTTGAATTTTTCCCAAACCGCGCAGTGCGGTGCGGTTTGCGGTTTTGAATTATTAAACCGCGATTCAAACCGCACCGCACCGCATCTTTTAAAATTTCAATTTTTATATTTATTTTATTAAGCCCATACATATGAGCCCAACCCAAGCCTATAAATCTTAGGGCAAAATCCATAACTCTTCACAAACCCTCTCTTCTTAGCAACAAACCCAAGCCCATACATGTGTATTAAAATTTGGAGTTGGAAGTTTGTGTTTGTTTTATTTTTAATCTGTTGATGTAAGTATGTTAGTTGTACATTTATATTGTTGTTGGAACTTAATTAGTTTCAAGTTTGTTATTTTGATTTAGGTGTGTTGTTGAAACTTTAAGAAGATTATTGACTTATTGTTGTCGTTATAACTTTTATTAGTCTCATGTTTGTTGTATTTTCTTAAGTATTTTGGAATAATTATATTAATGATAGTTTAATTATTTTATGATGATTTCAAAAAAAAAAAATTGTGATAGTTCAAACCGCAAAAACCGCACCGCACCGCATCATTTTTTGCGGTGCGGCTTTTGCGGTTTTTTAGTATCGCAGTGCGGGTGCGGTTTGGAAAATTGGAAAAACCGCATGTGCGGGTTGGTTTGAAAAAATGGTTAAAAACCGCACCACCCGCACCGCGAACACCCCTAATATTTATAGGGATATGATTTTATCCCGTTATTGTACTTTCACGGATTGTAATCCGTGATGTACGGCAGTCGTCAGATGAGAGAGTTATTTGATCTGATAGCTAAGATTGATCTAGGGGTAATTAAGGTTAAAAGTAAAAACGTACCCTGACACTCATTTAATGTACCTTGATACCCATCTAATGTACCACGGAATACATTCCGTGAAAGTACATCACGGGACAAAATCATATCACTATATTTATATATATTTAGAATAAAGAATTATGAGTAGTAAAATTACACAATTATTTCTATCGACCGCAACTTAGAGGGAATAATAAAATCTGACAAAATTAAGAGCCTATGATAGTATTATTTATGCAATTTGTTGCCCAAACATGGCCCGTAGACAATTTATTATTTGAGATACATTCTTCATATCTTCATGCGTCTTACACAATACATTATCCATGCTTACAAGCATGAAGTATTTGGCTTTGTTGTTGGATTAAATCCAAGTATTATATCTCTCCCAAGTATTTGGCTTTGTTGTTGGATTGAATTTTTAACTTAAAATTAATTATATATATTTTATTCAAAACTGTTTTTGAAAAAATAAATATCTCACAAAATTATATTATTTTGTCTTAATTATTAAAAAAATAATATTTTTTTTATTATTTAATATAAAATAATTAAGATAGTTATTAATCTGAATTTGAATTTCAAATTAATAATCTTAATATTTATTTTGAATTTAAAACTAAAAAAATATCCAAAATAACAATTATCGATATTAAATAATTAAATGATAAATTTATAGTGTATATACAGTATATATACACAATATATACACTATATAATATATATACCTAAATATATATACAATAGTGTTCGGGTGAAGGGACGGCCACCATGACCTTATCATGGTTGGCGGCTACAGTAGCCACCATGGCCACAATGGCCATGACCGGCCACTAAGAGGAGCAGCTCACGCAAAGAATAGGTCAAAGGACCCAAAACCTAAACGAGTTGTACGCAGTAGGTAGAGGAGGGGAAACGGCCAGACCTTTGGTGTTATATTCACGCTGGTAACAAGGGAGATCCAAAGACCTCATAACCCAATTGGGTTCCTTCTTCGGTCACTGCCAAAATTGGTCGCACGAGTCCGAGTGACCCGACCGGTCTATGCACTTGTGCATGGTTAGGGACTTACGTCCCTTTTGCATGCAATGCATGCATGATTTTCCTTGCGTGGGCACGGTACTCGAAGCCACTCAGGTGGCTATGCATGAGCGAGGAAAAATTCTTGAGCTCACATGCAAGTGATTTTGTCATGCATGGTTGGATTTCGAGTTTAGAAACTAAGCTCACATGCCATGAACAGTATATAGGTATATAATTTACAAAATTAAAATTACATAAAAAATTCTTATGCCCCATAATGGCTTACATTAATTTTTAGAAAAAAATAATAATGAAACCTACACCCAATTATACCATATAATTAACGATTGATCACTTCTCATACATTCACAATAATATAATCATCCATTCACATACATATATATATATGTAAATGCATAAAACCCACACACCATTTAATGTATATACATTCATAGAACTGCTCTCGATACCAATTGTTGGTTTTAATGGTACTAAATTAGGTACACTGAAGACGAATTTATATATCTGATTATCATTGTAACATAACTCAATGGATCTCTAGATATGTATACATTAAATTAAGATATAAAATATAAGATCAGAATATATACCTCTTGATGACTATCAGGGTATTCTCGAAAGTTCTCATATGTTGTATCCTTTGGTTGATTAAAAACTCACACCGTAGTCCTTCTAATTGATCCACCACACACAAGGAAAAGTGTATAATTTGTTCTTGATAAATTTTCAACCCATGAGCAAGAAAAATTTAAGAGAGAAAATAGTTTTCCTTTTCTCCCAATGAATTTTGAAAATTCTAGTGTGAAAAGCTTCTTCTAATTCCTCAAACCAGATTTCTATTTATAGTAGTTAAATCTCTATTAATTAAATCACATTTAATTATTTAAGTAAATATCTATAACCGAATTCGGTTATTGAGATTTCAGATGAGGGAATTTCTCAACTATTTGAAAGAATATCTTAACTACTTTTCAAATTTAAACATTTATCTAATTGAATTAATTAAATAATTAACCCAAAAATGCAAAACTAATAGGGACACCCTACTATAGGTCGGGCGGCAAGCGCCTACCTTGTCTCATTTAGGATAAGGATGGTGTCTTTTGTCCTGACAACTTTTGTCTCAATTCAAATATTGTCTTGGCAAATTTTATCTTAACAATTTTTGTCTTTTCCATATTTAATTAATTTGAAAAATTATTTATTTATTACAAAAATAAATAATTACTATTTTTCCAATTCATAATAAATTTTTTCGAACAACATTATACAACTCTTTATCTCTTCCCTTGATAATGTTTCAAGGCAGCGATTCGGGGACCATGTACCTATAATTTTGAGCTCCAATAAGCTAGATTATTTATTGAGTCTCATCAATCATAAAATATTTGTTTATTAATTCTATGATTACTCCACTATAAATATAGAATTGAACTCTTAGTAATTATAGAATTATATTTACTGAGTTTTACTTCAGTGTCTATTGATATAATCAATTCCATTGATTAGCCCTCCATGTGTTGGTTCGTAATTAGTTTTGGTCAAATTATTGCTTTACCCTTCTAATTATTTTTTTCTCCTTTAGTACCATTAATTCACTAGTGTAAGTATAATTTAGATCTCATCTAAATTTGTGCACAACTTTTCAATCAAAGAATTAATATTTAAAGGGAACCAACATTCGATCCGTTAGAAAAGTCAGGATTCTATAATTGTAGATCATGTTCCCAACCATTCACATTATTAAATTTTCAAAATAAAAATTGTAAGAATCATCTTTCTCTAAGAAGCTTTAACGAGTGAATCAAATAAACTAATAACATGAATAAGATTTCATGATTACTCAGGATTTAGACCGATGTATTATTGATCAATGTTATGATATGAATTAGGTCTTTATAGTAAACGACATGTTAGATAAAGACATCTTTATTCATATGGGTCCTTGTCATATATAATCTTTATTATATACACCATCTTCATTTAGATGTCATCATACATTAGTAATTCAAATTGAGATTACTTGCATCGAAGAACGGCATCAGTAAATCATACTAGTAACCATGCATTGATTAAAGATTTCATAACTTTAATAGGTTGATGTATGTTTTATTTATAGTTAAGTGATCTTAGTTCTCTATACAGCTACAAGTCACAACTTCATATATAAATAATGATTTTTCTGATATTTATATATAAATTATGCAATAATAAATATTAATAATTTAACATTGATGCATGTATCAAAATGTTTAACTCTTTATTAATAATCATAAATGTCTTTATAAGTTTTTTAGGACATAAATCCTAACACATACCAGTGACAATGACTCTAATATATTAACAAAGACTTTGCCTAAGGAGAAGCTTAAATCTTGTAGGCGAAAAGCAAGCTTAGTTGAGCCAACTAACTGAGGCAGAAGGGGGGCTTTGTTGGGTCCACTACATACACTACAAGAAATGTCACTTTTACCAGCACAGTTCGCTACTGCGCTACTTTTACCAGCGTATTTTGCAAACTGCACTGGCAAAGAGGTCAAAGTTTTACCAGCATACATTTGTAGTGGCTAAAATCTAACTTTTACCAGCGCATTTACGCGCTGGGAAAAGTCATTTTTGCCAGCACTTTTCATTTTATGCTGGCAAAAGTTCTAATACCAACATTGATTTGCCAACCCCCTTTTGCCAACACATCACAAATAAATTCTATTTTACCAGCATAATACCAACTTTTGCCAGCACAAAAATGTACTGGCAAAAGTGACATTTCTTGTAGTGATATTAGTGGGCTTGAACCAAATAAAAGGTAGCAGCACATTAGAAATGAGAAAAAAAAAAAAGAAATTAAGAGGAGTTGATTGTGGTGAATTGCAAGAAGTAGCAAAGAGAAAATGAAAGAAAAAGAAAGGGAAATAGAAGACAAAAACTAGAGAGAGAAAGTGGATTTTGCCACTTTGCATTGAAGATGCAAGTAGTTGATTCTCATTTATTTTAGCTTAAATTTTAGGTGGTAAATTCTTGCAAGATGCTTTACTAGTTCTGATTTGGCGATTGTTCTCTCTAAAGTGCTTTTCTACAATACTCATTTGGTGAGACCTAAACTTTTTCTTTGTGTATCTATCTTTTGAGATGATGATTGTATTGTTGATCCAAAATTATTAAATATCGATATTGTTGTGAGCCTCTAGTTATAGTAGCGAAGAACATTGTAATCTCATTATTGAACTTTGGTGATAGTGATGATTTGAGTGGACTACAGTTCCGTGATTTTTTCCCGTATTAAGTTTCCACGTAAAAATCTTAATGTCTCACTTTTATGCTTGATTTGTGTACTTTCTATTACTTGTGGTGCTTTAGATGTTGATATTTAATATTGTTTATTGTTGTGTTTGATAAGTATCTCATTTTTAACATACATATGAGAAAAATATTATTATTAATTACAATAAGTTTTTCCAACACTCCACTACACTTCTAAAAATTCTAACGATAGGAAGCATGGGTATAATTTTCACTTTTAATTTTTTATGAATCAGAAAGTTGTATTGCTCCACAAAACGATTTATACAATCTACTAGCGCCTCAAAGAGGCCTGAAAAACTTTACATCATTTGCTTTGTATTAGCTACAAATAATTACAATTGATTAAACCATTCATTATTTACTTGGGTTGTTCTTTTTGGCAAAACACAAGATATTCTAGTTTTAATCATTGTCTTCAATTGTTTCTCTACAGTAGTCGGGTCTGCCTTTGAATTATTCCACAAAGTTTCATTTCTAGCTTCTCAAATCAGGTACACCAAACTAGCAATAGCAGCTAAAAATATATTTTTCTTGAGTAGGCTTTTCTTTGATCTTTCAATCCACCTCAAGATAACTTGTAGATTCTAGTTCAACCACATCTTGATTAATTGTAAACACTGCTGAGAGAAATATTTTACAATTAATTGAGTATATTGTATGAGTATATTTACATAAGATTATAAATAATTTATATATAATATAATTTAAATTATACTTAATATTGTAAGTTTTTCAAATTTTTTTCCTTTGAAAACTAATAAAATATCCCTGTTATATATAAATTGATAAATTATAATTGAGGCCATTGTTTGTTTTTTTTTTTTTTTGAATGAAATTCATCTTTATTCAAATTTGAACTTCAGCTACCAACATAGGTAGCAAAACAGTTGGGTCATCCCCAAACTGAAATTACAATCAGGATAAGAACTAGAAGCTCTAGCAAAAGTATGAGCAACTGAGTTCGCTGATCGTTTAACAAAATAAACAGAAACATTACACATAGTAGCTAGCAAATTCTTACAATCCTTAATAACTAAGCCAAAAAGAGAAATCATATCCGTTGAACTGCGTAAAGCTTGCACCACCACGAGGCTATCGGTTTCCATTGTTTGTTTTCGACACCAGTACGTAATAAAGTTGGTACTGCAACTGCAACTTTATTACGTACATTCATAGAAATGGATTTGACACCACAACTGCATAATGCATGCTATATCTATATATATACTATATACCATTACTATTAATAGGTTTAAGTACGTTAAGGCACTACAAGAAAAATTAAAATTACCGGCGGAATCATTACCGGCGGAGCTTGCCCGCCTCTAATAATAAGAGTATTACCGGCGGAGTACGTATTTCAATGGTAATATTTACTAAAAATAATAAAATTAATTCAATATTAGTATTACCGGCGGGCTTTTTATTATTACCGGCGGAAAGCCCGCTGCTAATTGAATGTGCGGGAAAATTCCCGCTTTTTTAATTTGAATTAGTATTACCGGCGGATTATTAGCAGCGGGGGTCCGCCGGTAATACATTATTTTATTATTTTTATACTTATTACCGGCGGAAACAATTAATACCGGCGGAGCCCCACCGGTAATATTAAAATTGCTTTGTCTTTATTCTGGCTCATTACTGGCCCAATGGGCTTCCTTATTACTGTGTATATATATACACTTCTTTGTACAAAACCCTACAGATAACATTTAATTTTTCAATATAGCCTTTTCGGCTGAATATAATACAAGTAAGAGAAATGTTTTCTCTAATATAGTATCAGTGATAAACTCCATAAAACCCTAGCCGCCCCTTCACCATTACCACTTCCCTATCTTCTCCATTTCATCTCATGGCTCCAAGAACCAGAAATTCCACCATTGCCGCCGCCTCTATCAGTGAAGCTCCTTCCATTCCGCTGCTCTCCGAACGTCCACCATGGCCAAGATCCTTCGTCGACAGCCGCCACCAACTCCGATGTTGCTCCGCCTCCTCATGAAGACTCCATCTCAGATCCGCATGGTGCTTCTCCATTCATGTTCGATCCGGTAATAATATTATATATATAAATGGAAAAATTAATGCATAAATTAATCCGTTGCTAGCTCCTTTTATTCATTTTTTTTTCTCATTTCCTTATTTTTTGAGATTTATCTCATAATATTTTTTTTTCTTGTGTTATTTTTATTCTAATGGCAGATTTTTTTTTTGTTATTCTTTTATTTTCTTTGCAGGTTAAGCATTGCTTGGGGTTGTGTGTCTTGCGTCGTTCGGTTCACATCTGGGCATTTGGGTTACGGTGTTCTCTTCTGGATGAGAGCGGGTTTAGAGTTTCATGGTTGGGCTTGGTCGGGCTCACAGAGGCAACGCATCTCACCGGGGTGGATTCAATTTCTTCTTAGATTTAATTTTTCAATATATTTTTTCTGATTTTGGTTTTGATTTTTTTTGTAAAGATTTTAGTTTTGGTTAATCGTTATCTATGTAAATATATATATATATATTCATTTATTTTTATTTATTCATTATCTTTGTATATTGTATGTAGTTTTTTTTTAGATAAAATGTATATTGTATGTAGTTAAATAGGGATTGATTGTAATAGTATATTGATGTTTGAGTATAAGTTAATATTTTGATTTGAATATATCTTCTCTCTTAGCATTTTTTTTAATGTTTGGATTTGAATATCTTTTTCCTTAGCATTTTTTTTTTTAATAACTTCTCTCTTATTAATATAGAAAAGATAAATTAATTTAAGGTTTATTTATATTATTGAAAAAACGTTTTAGTTAATTCAAAAAACAGGTTTCAATTCTTTAGAAAACAATAAAAGAAATAAAAATTTAAAATATAAAATTTATAACAGTAATAAATATACCAGCGGGACCCGCCGCTATTAATCCGCTGCTATTAATAATTAATTAGCGGCGGGGTGTCAGTCCGCTGGTATTAATGATGAATAGCGACCCTTTATTACCAGCGGAGTATTACCGGCGGACCCCGCCGGTAATAACTTTTACCAGCGGAATCTCATATCTTTACCAGCGGACTGTTCCGCCCCTAATAATAGTATTTGTTGTAGTGAGGTGTCTTCATATAACTGGTTCTGAGCCAGTTTTTTTATTAAATGTTCTGCAATATATGTATCAGATTCTACATATTGATTAGAAGTACTATGAAGTCTGTAACTCTGTACTAAAAAAAAAGTACTATGAAGTTACTCTATATATAGGAAATACTATTACTAGATTAATAGGCTACGTACGATTTGGTGTCTTCATATAATTGGTTCTGAGCCAGTTATTCTCCTATTGTTTTAAAAACAAATGTCACACAATATCATTTTGTAAGAAAAAAAAGTTACACAATATCTATTATCAGATTGTACAAAAAGAAATATAAGCATGTGTCCTTAAAAATTCCACAAGCACCATTTCTAAAGAAAAAGGGTCTATACATGCACTCATCATATAAAGAGCAATCCTAACAATATCTCTACTCTATCTTTTAAAATACTTTATTAAAACTCTATTTTTTCTATTTTACCTTACATATTTATATATCACATCATACATCAATTGCTTTATATTTTTCTCTATATCATTTAAATATTATATTTTTACATCATACATCAATCCGCACTTGTGCAGATTAGATTGAATTGGAAAATTCAAAATTTGTACTTGTACAGATTGAATATTGATTGACGTGTAAAAGTAACCGATTCAATCCAATTTACACATATTTATAAAAAAATTAAAAAATTATCTATACAAATAACATTTTAATGTAAGGAAAATATTAATTTCAAAGTCTAATACATATAATACAATTATATTTTAAAATTTAATAAATCAATTGTATATTCTATTCTTATATATAATTTTTTTCTACATACAATTCAAAATAAGATTAAATGTTTCTTTATACATACAATTTTTTTTCTTCCTTTGAATTTATTATTTACTATTTTATTTATTTTAATATGTTGTTGGAGACATAAAATAACTATAATTTTTTTTTTTATTTTGTTGCTAGTTATGTAAAAAAAATATTATTTTTCATAAATATTAAATAATTTAATATTAAAAAATAACCAATAATCTGCACTTTTGCAGATTGGATTGGATTGGATTTGGATTGAATCCAAAAAAATAAAATCCGCACTTAGTGCTGACCGGATGCAGCCTAGGATGCACTATGAGCAAAATAATGCGGATTGGATTGGATGAACACCCCTAATCTCAATAGTTCAAGAAAAAATTTTAATAGCCAAAAAAATTCAAGAAGTATGATTAATTACTATATATATGTCAAAATTTAGGGGACAAAAATCCTAAATAATTATATTTTTTAAATTCAGTGTATAGTGCAATTATAACATACATTTTGTTTGTCTTCTAGAAATTTTAAAAAATTAAAATTAAAAAATTTATTTCATAATAATCAATCATAAGCCTATAAAATAAAACATAAGCATACAACTTATTATTATTTGAATTCTGTTTTTAGTATTATATATTAATTATAATTTTTCGAAAGTAAATAAAATATCTATTAAAATTATAATGTAACTATCATATCACTACAAAAAAAAAATTACTTTTAGTCACAACAAAAATTGTGACTAAAAGTAAAAAAGTTGTGACTAATTATAAATTATCATCATTTCTATATATGTTGTGACTAAAAGATCCGTGGCTAAAAGTATTAGTCACAAAAATTATAATTTGTTGTGACTAAATGCATTTTTAGTCACAATAAATATTGTGACTAAAACTAAATTAGCGACAACTTGTAGCTAAATACTATGTTTTAGTCACAAGTAAATTTTTGCTGTGACCAAAAGTCACATTTAGTCACAAAAAATTTATGTTGTCAGTAAAAAATTGTCACTAAAAGTAACAATTTTTTATAGTGTATAAAAAAATTAATTTACAATTTCTTCATAAATACTAAATTTTTTCTTACAATAAGAGCAAAAAGGATGATCAAATCAATGAATTTTTTTAAATGTATATGGTAGACTTATGAAGAAGTAAGGGAGGTCAGTTGACTCCGTCAATTTTTTTGTGTGTGCATGGTTATAATACATCACTTTTTTTGTATGTGGTGAACAGAATCACACATGATTAATAATGTAGTAAACCACAATTGGCGGTAGAACCTCTTCGAACTAGGATAGCTCATTATCTAACCGAAGGGCATGTTTCGCCAAACCATGAGCTATAGAAATCTTATCGTGAGCCACATGGGACAAAACTGCCCCCAGAAATTTAGCCAATAAAAATATATTGTCTTCAATTAGAGCCCCAACACATTGAAAAAATATACCTTTCCATTGTTAATACATCTTTTTTTTTAATTTACACAATTTAAGCATTATTATAAAAGTTTTCAAAAAATTGTGAATAGTTTATACTGTAGAATTTAAATTTTAAAACAACTTCTTCCATTTGGGTAAAAACATAAAAAATAAAAAAAAAAATAGAACAAAAAAAAGCAAGAGAATAACAAATTGCTTAAACTTAATTTTCGGGACTATAAAATATTAAAAAAAAAATTAGAAAGTACAAGAGTTTTACTATAACTACAATCCAATATCAAAAAAGTAATTATGATTAAGATGCGTAAATTATTCTAATTTAGAAGTATATTTATACTATTATACATGTTATTTGTGTTTCACGTAAGAGACATATGAATTTCAAGTATTAGCTTAAAACTTATTAGTGGATCCAAATAATATAAATTGGTCCAAGCCCAAATTCCATTCTGCACCTTCCAGGAGAACAACAAGGTAATTCACTTAGGTGAGGTTATGCCAAGCCTAGTCAGCATCCGAATGGCCTATCTCCGTGTATCTGGAAAAAGTTCTCAACGTGTATCTAGAAGATTATTATAGTTTCCTATTTTTTGTCAAATTGCACAAGATCATGAATTACTTCCCCCAAAATCTCAAACAGAGAATAATATTTTGCTAAAAAGGGAAACTGAATAATTAGAAATCACGTAATTAATATGTCATTAATTACTCATGAATATAGGACACGTACGGTATGAACAATTAGTCTCGTGATAAAGCCTCTATGTCAGCATACACAAGTTACCTCATGGGCTAGCTAGGCTTCACCAGATAAAGCTCAAAATCAATGTGTTATTTGTAAACTCCTCATTAGAAAAAACATGGTAACTAGTATGATATCTATAATACTATAAATACTCACTGAATTATTCATGCAAAGGGTTTAAAATTTTTGACTTATATACTTGCTCAGGCAAAGAATAAAGTGCTCATGCTTATTGTAATCTCAACTGTATTTTTAGCTAATCTCATAATAATATTGACTCATGAATTAAAGCTCGTTAATACTCCAACCACGTAAAAATTTTGAGTGTTTTCTTTATATATATCTTTTCGAATTATATCTTCTTTAACTCTTATATTTATAATTAGTTTTTTTTTAAAAAAAAAATGGGTAAATAATACCGTACACTTCTTAGATATATAAAAATTTGGTAAAGTAGTAAATTTATAATTTTTTTTCTTTAAGATGTGAAGGTTTTCAATAATACCTTTCATGTATCTATTTAAATTTTATTTTTTAAAAAAATAAATTAAAGTGTCAAAGATTCAAATATTGACCTTTGAGGAGTAATATTGAGAAGAAATCTTCCACTATAGTAAAGGTTTCGTTTCATACATTAAAAACAAGTTACATAATTTTATATAAAATTTGTTCCACTAATAAAATTTTGTAGGTCCTCCATTGTATATATAAACATGTTGGCAATTACGTGTGTTAAAGAGGACCACGTACGTACACCTATAAATATATATGTAAATAGAAGAAAACAAGAAAAGAGCAATATAATAATTATAGGGCCAATGATCATCTTTGATACTCGGTCTCATCGTGCCAACACAAAAAGATTTTGTGTGCATTTCCCACCAATACAAATTAAAATGTAATGCCTGTGGTTGCTCTCTCTCCTTTCCTACGTGGTCAATCAACTTCATTGCTCTCCACATCTATCCAATATCATAATATTCATTGCTATGAAGCAACAATAATAGTATTCTTTTTTTTTTTAGGGAACTGGTTAAGGTTAGTTAACAATTTTCTTTATAAGTTATTTTTTAAAAAAAAAATTATGAGATTGATACTTAATTATATCAATAATAATATAACATCGAGAAGTATATTAAACACCAATAATATTTTTTAGTAATTTTAATAGAAAAATACTAAAGGGCATCAGTGGTGCCTAGCACCTTCCTACGTGTCAATATCGCTATTGGTCCAACTAAGTATCAGGTCCCATATAATTTAATATAATAGCTTTTAGAGAGTATCGCTAACCAATCGTAATGTGACATATCGAGAAGGTGCTAGGCACTACTGGTGCCTAATAATAGCAATGCTCATTTTAATATTACTGCTTTTTCTTTCTTTTCTTTTAAATATAATTTGCAGAAATATTATAGAGAGACCTTAAAGGCATTAGTTATGTGTAGTATTTTGATATTATATTATTATTGGTACAATTAAGTATTGTGTCTTATATAATTTAAGATAATAATTTTTAAGAATATCGCTAACCAATCGTAAGACGTCACCTCAAGAGTACTAAATACCACTAGTGTCCAATAACAATGTTCTATAATTTACTTTACTCTTGACTTTGTCTATTCTTGTTGGACGTTCATGTCATCAACCTAATCCATAAATATTTTCTCTTTCCATAAATCCACTTCACTCTATGGATATATTGTAGTGTATTTCCACGTCCATCAATGCCACGACTCATATACATGGAAAGTAGTACTATATATTTAATTATAATGAAACTATTGGTCTACATATAATACAAGAGTCTGAAACAATTATTCTCCATTCTATTTTCTTTTATTTATAAGGAATATTAAGAGAAAATACAAATTTATATTATATATTGGTAGGATTTTATGAAGGTACGTATGCCTGAAAAGTGAAAAATCATATGTGGTAGAGGTAGCAGGACTAATTAAGGACAATATATATTTAGGATTGAAAGCAAATAAAGACCATTACTTATAGCTAACCACAGTACGGGCCCATAAGTTGGTGGCTCTTACCTGAGCTATCACCACCAAGGTCCATTTGGCCTTTCTGTGCTTATCTTTCTATAATATATATAGTCAGCTTAATAGTATTCTCTCTCTCTTTTATTTTTTTACTCTTTATTTTTTTTCATCCAAATATTGTTATAATTTTTGTTAAGACAGATAAAGAGTTAGAGATAGCTATCATCTTTTAATTATTTTAGTTATCAAGGCATAGAATTAATTGCCTCCAAAATTTTTGAAGATGGTCAATTTCGTTTATACCAAAGAATTATACAACATAGATGCTAATTACAATCTACTATTACAACTTCTTAGTCAACCTCTACGTTTAAAATCACATGCCGAAATATTTTTTTTCAACTGTTTTTTCATATCGGTATTCGTTATAGTTATAGTATCATCCCTGTAAATTTTTAAAAATTTTGAATAGTAAATTACTTGCCAAATAATAGGTTAAGTTTGTATGTAATTTATTATAAATTTCATAGTGAAATTGTAGTCGATCGAGGCATTTTTTTTTTATATATATATAAAAAATTTCATACAAAGTTCAAGATATTCAAAGATAGTTAAATATCCTTCTTGTATCAAAAATTTTATTTTTGCTTATGCCTCTATTAACAATATTTTGAGCTATTTTCAAAAATATGAGAAAAATTATTAAGTTATGATAAATATGGCATAAAAAGTAAATGCCACTAAGTATGGCATTATCTAACCAATTAAACTAAAAATATAGTTTTTTTTATAAAACATTAGGCTTACGAGCAAGTACAGTACGACATGAATCCAAGCACAGCACAAAAATATTAGGCTTACGAGCAGTGTCGGGCCTACCCTTTAAAAATATTGACACGATACGGCACGACCCATATTTTTTTGTGGCACAGCACGACACAACTCCTTTTTTGAAAAGTACAAATAAATATGGGTCGGACCAGCACGACACGCACGAACTTACAACACTAGTTAACAAATTGTAAACATGGGCTGTTTTGGATATTTTTATATCAAGAAAACTCGGGAAGAAAACTATAAACCTAAACCCCTTGAAATAGGGCCCAACACCTAGGTTGACCTGGTGCTAGACCTAGCGCCAAAGTTGACAATCAACCTAGTGCGCTGGTTTCGGTCATTCAAATGCCAAATCTATTCCACCATATTGAATATGGAATGGTTAAAAATAGGATAGGAGACCCCGTCCTCAAGTTCAAGAGCCTTGGAAGTAACAACACGACAACTCGAGAGCTCAGAAACAGGGTACCTAGGGCCCAAGTTGTCAAATGGCTTGGGGCGTTGGGTTATGCTTATCCGATTTTGATTCTTGTTTCAACCATCTGTCTAGTTTTTTACAATAGCTGAGATCCATGAAGTTAGAGATGTAAAGTTCACAACTTCCTATTTCTCATTTTTTACATGGGAAACTCACTCGAAAATGAGGAGTTTTGAGTCTCTCATTTCTACAGAACAACAACATCTTCGAGAACTGGTGACCAGCTTTGCCAAAACATAAAAACTGATTAAGTGATGTCAAAATACCACTTAGGCATCTTAAAGTTCATTACTTGGACATTTTTCCACTTACCAGTGCCCAGGTTGACGTCATATGTCAACCTGGGCGTTGGGAGGTCAACTTGGGCGCTGGATATCAACCTGGGTACTAGGTTATGAATTGTTTTTAGTAAAACAGCCATAACTCATTTGATTTGATTGACACAATTCAACTTTTGTTTCAAAGATAATTCAATGCTTAATCAAGTCGTGTCTCACACTTCAACTGCAATTTTAAAGCTATTGACCTCAAATTTTACCCTAAGAGAGTTATGAAAATAAGCTATGGGTTACTCGTAGCGGGTTTCGCTGGGCTCCGAAAAATGACTATCACCTTGAGAAGCTAATTTTCACCATTAGATCATCATCTACGGTCAAAAACATCTAAGTTGTATTTTTCTCCTATTTTTGTGGGCCTTATTCGCCTATAAAAGGAGAGCTCCCTTAGTTTATTTTTTACATTCAGAAAACTACCCACAAGGTCAGAGCTTATCTCTCTAGTTTCTCTCTCTAGGAATTGGAGCTTTGACACATAGCCTATTTTTGTAATACCATCTCGTGAGAAATAAATACTCGAATTAGACGTAGCTCTATTACTGTCCAATACAGAGAGTGAACTATTATAAATTGTTGTGTCTCTCTTTAATTTTACTTAACAACGTACTATTTCATTCTCGCCAATCTAGCGAGCAGGTGTGGCTTAGAAGTCTAGTCCAGATTTGTGAGTAAATATTTTGGTACTTTCATTGAGAGCCACAGCTCAAGAAAGTTACTAGCAAGATGGTTGCAACATGCTCTACAAGTGTTGATAGAGAAATCCCAACAACTGGCCAAATAATTAGGGGCATGCCAATTGATGGAGTTGGAACTAAAGCCACTCATGCGCCCCAGGTGCCAAGAGCAGACCTCAAAATCGGCTCCACAACTCGTCCTCTAAGGCCATAAAACACTCAAGGGACAGGCACCAACATCCAAATCCCACCTGGGGAGCCTCACGTGGAGATTGATGATCCTAAGGAAGCTGATCCTCGGGTTACCCAGCTCAGCCAAACTATGGCTAACTTACAACAACAGCTGGGAGACTCTCTAGAAAATCAACATGAATAGTTTTATCACTAGTTCGTGGAAAACTAGAGGAACATTGAAAGCCAATTAGTTGAGCAGGAATAGCGATGAGCTAACCTATCTCAGCAGATTAAAAGATATATTGAGATTGAGAGAGATAGAGTTAAAAATAGTAGTTACGGCTCGGGCTGGGCTGACGCGCGAAGGGCAGAGAGCAGGGCCTCGAGTGGACGACAAACGGCTAGCCTTTGGGCTTCGAGTGGAGGGGATTTCGATTAGGATTGAGTTATCTTAGAGAGAGAGAGAGAAGGAAAGAAAAATGAGAGAGAGAAAAGAATCGGGTTGGGATTTTTTGGGTCGTCGGGTTTGATTCAGAGGGTGGTTTGGCCTAGGGGTGGTCGGAGAACGATTGAGCTATGGCTGTGCAATAATGAACAGAGGGAGAGAGTGGGAGATGTGGTTGAGATAGGGAATTAGGGTTTCTAGTTTTTAGTTCCTAATTTTAAATTATTTTTAATTTTTTAATTTTTTAATTTTTTTTAAATAATTATTTACGTGGACTAATAAAATTGTGTCATGTACATTGTGTCCACATAGATAACACACTGGGTATACGTGGATATTCCAACATGACACTTAAAATCAAAAAATAGATGAAAATATTAAACTGCTAACAAAGAACATAAATTTTAGGGGTTTTGCCATCAAAATTTTAATTTTAAGGATTAAATACTAGTGAAATGAAAGTTTTAGGAATTTTACCGGCAATTAACCCAATCAAATATAAAATGCATCAATCCAACAAAATTATCATCCATAATATATTTTTTATTAAAAAAATGATGCAACCAATTAACATAATTACTAATAAATATACATGTGTGATATAAATAAATATATATTATACATAAATAATCATTAAAAATTTGTAAAAGTAGCAAATATTATGTGTTTTTTCTTTTTGTTTTATATATGAAGAGATAAAAATTATTAAATTAAATAATAATAATAATAAATCTAACTCAATTTGTATCTTTTAAGATATATAAAATTAATTTAAATTTAAATTTGTATCATATTTAAATTTAAATTCTATCATGTTGTCTTATTAAAAAAAATCTATCATTCCTTTTAAAAAAATTAAAAATTAATTTCTATCATAACTTTTAATTTAAATTTTTTGTAACAATGTTAGTTTTAACTAAAAAAATGTTAATTGATAATTTTGTTAGATAATTACACTTTATATATAATGATAAAGATAATAAAGATAATAACGAAAATAATTATAAAGATAAGGATATATATCATTTCGGACCTTGTGTTTTGTCAAAATTATTAATTGGACCCTCTATTTTGTTAAATGATAAAATAGATCCTGTATTTTTTAAAATTGTACAAATAAGACTCTTAACTGATTTTTTGTCAAAATAAAACTTAATAATAATCCGATCTAAAGATATTTTGACAAAACTGATTAAATTTTCTCTATTTGTTCGTGTTAAAAATTGTCTTAAAGTTAATTATATTAAAAAATAAAATTATTGAAAATTGAGCTCATGGTCTTATTTTTACTATTTTGAAAAGTATAGAGTCCATTTTGTCATTTAACAAAACAGATGGTCTAATTAATAGTTTTTGCAAAATACAGGGTCCAAAATGACATTTACCCTAAAGATAAATATGTTTAATCCTCTCTTTTATAATATAAGATCAAGATTTGCCTAATTTCGTGTAGAGGTGTTCGCGATGCGGGTGGTGTGGTTTTTGACTATTTTTTCAAACCAACCTACACACGCGGGTTTTTTAATTTCCCAAACTGTACCTGCACCGCAAAACTAAAAAACCGGAGAAACCACACCGTAAAAAATGGTGCGATGCGGTGCGATTTTTGCATTTTTGCAGTTTGGACTATCACCAATAATTAAACTATCACAAATACAACAAAGCTTGAGCAATACTTGTCAAAATTACCATAAAGCTTGAAAATAAATAAAAAAAATTAAGTTTTAATAATACAATAATTAGTGGACTTTAGATTGGACATTCACATATTGGTCCTAAATAAATATAAAAATTTGTATTTTTATAATGTGTGGTACGGTGCGATTTGAACCGCATATTAACAATTCAAAACCGCAAACATTCACATATTGACTTAAATAAATATAAAAATTTGTATTTTTATAATTGTGCGGTACGGTGGGATTTGAACGGCATATTAACAATTCAAAACCGCAAACTGTATTTAAGAAAAATTCAAATCGTAACCGCACCACAAAGAATTTCAAACCGCATTTTTTTTTTGCAGTGAAGACGGTTTGAGCGGTTTGATCAACACCTCTAATTTCGAGTGTCTCATACATATATTTGAAATCTATCAATGATTGATGAAAGTGAGTAATCTCCGAAACAAGTTCTTTTATTTTTAGGCAATCACATATAATATTATAGCTGTTAAGTTCAAAAGTTATTAACAAATCTACTTTTCAAGATTATAGAGTTTGCAATGAGCCAGAGTCAAAATATATTAAGAGCCAGAGATCTCTCTCGTGAATCATAAACAGTACTCACTCTCATGGAAACCTCATCTTTATAGATAGTGCACTGACACAATTGTAATTTTATTCTTTTAGAAGATATTGACTGACTCTGTTAATTATTTCATGCTTTTTGAACAGTTTCCTTCGAGCAAAGGGGGTCAAAAACCTACCGTTGTCTCAATATTATTACTTGGTAGCTAGCTTATGAAAGAGAAAAAAATAAAGATGAGGCGGCTTAACCGCAATGACCCATAAAGAAGTTATTGGCAATAATAACTATTATGATACGAGATCTTTTAGCTCTATCCCACTTCCACAATCACAACCATTCTCATCAATTGCTGCACTTTTCAAGATATGTGGAAAAATTTAAGATCCTCGTTCGATTTTGTCCTGATTATCAACTGTGAAAATCCTGGACTCAGTGTTTTATGTCCCGAAGTAGGACAAAAAACCAAGAACAAAAATTAAACATGACTTACTCCTTTTACAATTATTAATAACATATGTTCAGTATGTATGTCATCATGGATAAGATATATATCTAATAAATTATTATATGGAAAATATAAATTGGTATTTTATTTACAAAATATATTTTTGTGTAGACAATATTTATACAGTATCTTTTATGTGATTTTAATTATCAAAATACTTCTTACACTATCACTTACACAATCAGACGATAGTTGCAGGGTGGTTGTCGGGTGGTTGGTCGAAGGTTGCATGAGACGAAGGTTGTTGGGGGTGGTTGGCTGAAGGTTGCATCAGACGAACGTTTCAATCAGACGAAATAACTGTTAGCAAAATGTTTATGCAATTGTAATGTAACTATTATGAAACATTAAAAATCAGTTTAGTGTTTCTACATATCTAACTCTATCTACATGTCTCTTTATGATTTAATATGAATAAATTCACCAATAAAAATTTAGAAAACAACGAAAATACACCAGAATAAACATTTTATTATAGTATTGATGTAATTCTTTTTAGATTATACTTTAGTTGGATTGTTTGGGAACTCTAGTTCAATTTTTTGAGATATGCATTTTATATGGATCTGAAAATTGAAGTCAGACATTAGTTTTATACAAATTAAACTAGATTTTTGGTTGAATTTTAGTTTCGTAGTAGTTTTTCTACTTTTTTTCATGAATTCGAAACAACTTCTATTTTGATTGATTCTGGTCGTCTTCTCAGGTGAAGTTGCCAAAATTAATAGTGGTTTTCTTTCTAGTATTTTCGTTTCGATTGCGTTGAGTTGTTGCGTGGTGCACAACAGTTGCTAAAAAAGAGTAATGACAAATAATAATTTATTATTTTTTAATATATTTGATTGGTTCCCATTTAATAATAATTTTTTATCATGTAAAACTGCCTCAATGTATGCATTTGTTATATTATATTGCTAATTATAATGATATTTTATAATCAGTTAATAGTTTAATAGTTTTAAGGTCCTAGGTTCGAACTTATAACCTATCCCTTTTTCAAGGTTTTAGTATTTACATATATATATATACTTGTGTTCACAGCAAGAATAAATTTTGTTGAGACAAAGCGAAATAGCACAAACTTTGTTATTTGAGCAACTTTTGATTGAAATGGAAATGAAGCTATTTTTGGTTGGACAAAAATTTGAATCAAGTAAACAAATAGGTTGACAATAAGGTGTGGTGAATGGCAATTCCCTAATAACAAGGCCCATTGCTTCCTCACCCACTCACCTCAAACCTATATGCGAACTTGTGTTGTAAATGTAATACTATATAATATATATACCCATCTCATCGTACCATATATAAAATTACTCATTTTTTCAATGAAACAACAAGGAGAGTGTGTATTCATGTGGACAAGATTCGTTGCAATCACCACAATTCTTCAGGAATGCCATAATAGAAATACGTTTTTCAATCAACAGAATCTAAGAAAGCCATTAAATATGCATTAAATTAGGGCTTTTTCTTTCGGTGAGATTGACCTCATGATCAACATTTCTTGTCCCCAAGCACGTGAAAGCCAACAAAAGTACTAAAAATGTGTCACTACTACATAACTTCATTACAAATTAGATTATATTATTACTTATGAGGCTATATATATTTCATAATTAATATGCCTTTTAATTATTAGTCACTTCTTAAGTTGAAGAGTTTTTTTTCAGAGTTTTTGTATTCTCAATAAGCATATGGCTAGTTTCATATTTATTATTATTTTTAAGAGTATTGGTAATGGGTATTAGTGGTGTTTAATATTTTTTATAGGTGGCGTTTCAAGTACTACAAAAAAAAAAAAAGGCTTATCTCGGCAGCCCTATCTCGGAAGGCTCGCGTGAGTGTATCGAGATAGGCATAAATTTTTTTTAAAAAAATTCTGAGCATAGCAATAATGGCAGGCCAATATAGGTCCGCCGTTATTGCTATTTTTTAAAACTTAAAATTTGAGCAATCTCAGCGAGCTCGCGTGTGCGTGTCGAGATAGGCCTGAATTTTTGTTTAAAAAAAAATTATGAGCATAGCAATAACGGCGGGCCTATATAGGTCCGCCGTTATTGCTATTTTTTAAAACTTAAAATTTGACCAATCTCGACGAGCTAATATAGGCCCGCCGTTATTGGTCCAGTCCATTTTTATCGTGGTTACCAATAACGACGGACCTATATTGGCCCGCCGAGATTGGTCAAAAAATAGCCCAGTCCGCCCCTTAACCTTCCTTTCATCTTCTTTCCATTGACCAATTTCTAACCAGCCCTAGTTTCTTCCCCAATTCGAAAATGGCAACCATTTTTCCCTAATGCAAAAATTGATTTTCTCTTCTTCTATTTCATCACAACCACTCCAAAAAGAAAATGTGACCTTGAATATATACTATTGCTTCCTTTTTTTTTTTTTTGTTGATATTCTTATCCTAATAGTTTTTAATTTATTTTACTTTAAAAAGTTAGTAAAATAATGAGATGCATAATGTTAGCTTGTATTTGAATGTTTTAGATTGAAATATGTTTGGGTAAGCTTCATACAACATAATGGAAGCTTGAGAATTCATTGGAGCTTCATTTTATTTTAGTGAGTTTTGATTTTTTTTCTTTATTTTTTTTTTTTTGGCCCAAAATGGTATTTTTTTGGCCAAAGAGTCTTATACTGAGCTTTTTTATGCAGCATTAACAAGAAGCCTTAATGGTATTTGAATAAATTGCAATCTATGCATTTTTAAAAAAGAAATGTTTAGTATTTTGATTATTGAAAATAATTTTCTTCATATTAAAAAAAATTAATAAGTACAACCATTTTTTTAGAATCAAGTTTTAAATAAAAATAAACCTAATTTACTTTAATTAATCAATTTTAATAAGCATTTATTAGAAATATGATATTTATCACTGAGCCAAATTTGTAGCAGCATTGCATTAGCATTTGAATTTTAAGTTACGCTAAAATATAATCTTCTTTTAATAATTTAGAACGGATGCTCTAATAGTCGGTATATAAGTAAATATAATATGTGTAGAGATATACTCTAGAAACTGGAGTTGGCATTCTAATGAAATTCCAAATGTCAGAATCACTATACTAAAATATACATGCGAGTGTCAAGACTAGTAAGAAAGAATCAACAGATTCGGCTTTAAAGCCCAAGCCTACATTGTATGGGTTGACCAGTAGCAAGTCTACAAGTTTTCTTATCAAAAAATTACTGTGGAGTTGGAAATAATTTTTAATATTGCAGGAAAATCATACCCTAAAAACCAGGTTGCGAGAATTAAACATAGAAATTACATTTCAAAATTTCCCCAATAGATAATTTCACATAAGTTTATATATATATATAAATGTATTTTCTAAAAGGGTGACTCAAAAGACAAACCAACCACTCATTTATAGTTGTAGCAGCTGCTAGAGGACAACTCCTAGTCCTAACTCGAAGTATTTTTCCTTGCTGCATATACACGATAAATTGCAAGTCCAAAAACAGCAGCAGCAGCACCAACTGCAAAAAATTGTAGCATAAAGTAGTGAAGTATCAGCTCATAAATAATATTGTAATGGGAGTTTGTTGGAAAGTGCACCTACTCCAAACAGATTCTGAGAAATATACATACCCGACATACACATGAGAGAACGGCTAATAAGCTGTTGGTGGTACTTGCGGTTCCTCCCATTCTCAGTTTCAGGAATGTTTAAGTGAGGTTTCTCAGCTACATCTACAATTCTAGTGAATATGTTATTCAAAAATCCTGACTTCACGCTCACAGAAATAGGAGCTTCTATTCCCAATTCTCGACATATCTAGAACAGAAAAGTTAAATTTGCAAATTATCAGGATTGAATTATCCTCAAAATGAAAATTACTGAGGTCCAATTTAAATATTGATTTGTGGAATAATAAATTATAAATATTCTTATGCAAGTATATGTCAGATGAGAAGGGTAATTTTAGCAACCCATGAGAAGTTGTATACCTTCATTGAATCTTGAATCGCCATTGGATATGGATCTAGGTCATCCTTAGCAGCGATAAGAAGGCATGGCACACCATAGCCACTTTCTTCTCCTTGCCTAGCAACCTCCACAAGCAGTTCTTGCGATTTTTTTGATGAATATTCATCTGAACTGAAGCAAGAATAATAAAGTCACGCCATGACATTGGCAAAAGCCAAACAGATAAAGGAGCTTACAATCTACAATCAACAAGAACAATTTTTCAGCACAAAACAAAAACACTACTTTTTAAGATTCCTCCAAATACTGAACCAACTTGAGAAAACCATGGTATATAGCTGGTCAATTTCCACAAGAAAACTAACACATGACATCAGAAGAACCCATTATCCAACTGATATCAGTAGCTTTACAATCAAAACCTGCCTACACATACATATAAATGTCTTTCTGGTGTAAACTTGGCAAGCACAAGTAGAGACAAGAAAGAGCTGTAGGACAGAAAACTTCCAGTTGTGTGATCAAGCTAGTCAATTAATAAAGTAAAAGCAATGACCCATAACACAAAACTAATATGAGCATTTAATTATGTAATTGCATCAAAGTTACCTGTCATATACAAAGACAGCCACATCACAAGGTGCGAGAAATTCTTTGTTTGTCAGAAATTTTTTAACTCCATCTTCAGGTATCTCTCTTAATATGAGTGTCTTATTCCCCTGCTGCAACATTATATCCTAAACATGATCATTACACATACTCATCTAAATGATACCAAGACGAAGAACAGAATTATATATGCAATGTGCTATGTCAAAGTAAATATTGATTGTCCTTCACCTGGACATATGTCAAGTAAATTTTTTCTCAACATCAGACAATTTTGCTAGTCCATGGAAAGATCAGCGGAAATAGATTTTTATTAAATCCAACCATTTACTAGGGACAGGGTTGCTGATAGTACATACCCCAACTCGGTTTACAACATTTACTGCAAAACGCTCACTGGTAGGTGCAGTAATATGACTCTTTGAGAAAGGCCTGTAAATGATCAAAAAAAAAAAATTAACATTCTAAAAGGAAACAAAAGCGTAAATTTTCTACTAGGAAAACAAAAAAGAGGATTGATGATAAATCATAAAACTTCACATGTAAAGTCAAATTGGACAGCATAGGCCTGGGTATGGGAAAATTTTAAACAGGAGAAACCACTGAAAATAATTTCTGCCAAGCATGGTTTGACTATAGCAACCTGCTAAAGAGGCAATACCTTTCCAATAGTGAATTCAAAATAGTAGACTTGCCAGCACTTTTCGGACCAAAAACAAAGCATTGGAAAACATTTCTTTCTGTGCTTTGCACTTTACGATCTTTTATTCTTCTTCTATTAACATGGAGCACGGAAGCTGGATCACCACTGTATCCAATGTACATCAGATTAGCCAAACTACGCACTGGATCTAGTAGTGTCATAAGGGCCCACTGCAATCACATGATCATGTATAATTACAAAAGACTTCGTACAATAAAGTTATTTTCCTTTTTGAGAGATGTATCATCAGAAAATGGAAAGGAAAACCAATAAAGGAATATAGATATATGATATATCTTATGTACACAAAAATGTCAGGAAGAATATAAAAACAAATCATTTAGCTTCACAAGAATGTCCCAACACCCATCACCCAACTCCTCCCAACCCAAACATTTCATCTTATAAATAATATTATGATTCAATTTCTCCAGATAGCATAGCACTACAATAAAAACGTAAAATTGCCTGAGCTGTAAATGACTCGTGGCTAGTGACGGACCCAGAAATTTTACTTTGTGGGGGCTTATTTATTATTAAAAAATATTTATACATATATTATAATTACTCTTACTAAATTCATTTAATTTCGTGGGGACTTTTTTATTATTTTGGTCTATAATTATCAAATTAAAAATAATTAAATTTAATTTTTAAAAGACAATATTTTTATATAGCCCCCATAATAACTTAACTGGGTCCGTCCCTGCTCGTGGCTAATTATATTTACTACAAAGTGTATACATGTCAACATCTAACTTTTAGGCATAGATTATACAGATACCACTAGTTTTTCGCCAAAACTACAAAAATAGTTACACATACACCCCGCTTGGGGGTAGGAAATTTTATTTTTTTTTAAAAAAAAATAAATAAAGTTCCCAATTAAATGAAAATAGGACAAAGGTGAAATTTTTGTTAAATTTGACTATTTATAGGGGGTTGTGTATTAATAATGGTTTAGAGATATTACTATAATTTTGACATAGAATGTGCTGTTTCATCATGGTTTTCCTAAGTTTGTTTGGGGATGGAAATCATGGAATGATAATCATATAAGAAACACAATAAATATGAAAAAGGCAAAACCAGTTATGCTGTGCGAAGTATGAGAATGAATAGGCTATATAGGCATACAGACCTCAGACAGAAACCCATTAAGAGATAAATTACCCAGAGCGGTTCTCTCTGCAGCATCCTCGTAAGGAGCTTCGTTCCAAGGCCTGAAATTTAAAATTTGAAAATATTAAGACAGCACTACTCAATAAAATTTTAAGAAAACACAATAAACATTCACAAAATGTAAGCACAACATTTACTAAGAAAGAAAACCTAATAGCTCAAGTCACCTGTCTGGAGCAGTACAAAATAACTCATCTAGTTCAGAAGGTTTTAGATTTCCATCCTGAATGTTGCCAAAGCACATATATAAAAATCTACATTAGATGCATGTCAACATTCACAGCATTAAACTAACACACAAGTACAAAATAAGAATTTTCCATGAATTAAAACATACATTATCAGTATCAAATAATCGGAAGATCCCCTTCAGAAACTCCACTGCTTCACTTGTTAGTTCCATGGTCTACAAAAAAATATATTAAGAAATCTTTTTAGAAAAGCCAAAGAGAGAAAAATACTAATAATAATAATAATAATAATAATAATAATAATAATATTGATGATTTATTAAAAAAAATGATATTGATGACGAAAAGATAAAAAGATTATACTTTCACTTGCCATTTCTTAGAATTGTGAAAGAACAACAAAAGAGATCATTACATAGTTTTATGAATCACTCTTATTAGAAGATTTCCAGTCAATTTAGAACAAAACTTGGAATTTTGAGAGACCAGTGATGATCTCATGCTCAGCATAGTAAAACAAAAACAGTTTTAAATTGCTAACACTTGTCCCACACATACTCCTGGAATATCAACTTCATGACAATGATAACATGACTAGTGGTGCCAGTTTGCTCAATACTTATTTTCATAAGTTGCTGGAATGAGTACCATAAAACTTAGCCCACACACTGATCTAAAATCAAAACTTTCCTGTAATCTCCTTTCAGTTATCAAATTTGCTCGAAATCTCATTTGTGTTCTACAATTTACAGCTTTTGTTTGTAATTTCAGGATTTAAGTTCAAAGAGGATTGGTAATACTAGGTAACATGGGGGAGTTCATTACTGGACGTCTATGTGACTGAACAAGCTCAAACCACTTGCAGTACATCTTTTTCTACGTCTAGAGAAATTCAGGAAAAAAAATAGTTTCAAGTACATACTTGAAATTAGTTCCCCAACTTTTTTCATAATAAAGACCATTTTCAATGTGAAATTTGTCAACTTGCAGAACATCAATACTTATTTTTTCATCAGAACATAGGTCTACATCCTTTGAGTTGATTCATAGTGATTTATGGGGTCCATCTCATATTCAAAACCAAAAGCCTAAGTTACAAATTGAACTTATTATATTCACTTATGACTGTAATCAAGCATGCTGGGTTCTTTCAAAAGACAGATTTGGTGTTCAGCATACATTTAGAAATTTCCACTTTATCATCCAAACTAAAATATAATGCATAAATCATGTATCTAAAATAAAGGATTAATAGTCCTAATCAGATATTCTAAAAATTAGCATGTATCTCTTCAATTATTCATTGAATTTCATAGTATTATCATTGTATTTCTATCTTATATTTGGCTACAAATATAATAATCAAATGTAGTGTGAGACAATAACCTGATCAGGAGCATGTTTAGAAGGAACAGGAAGAATATCATCTCTGAGTTTCAAATCATCATCGTATCCAAACTTCCTCAGGACAGCCCAAGTTGTCTCAAGACGCCCTTTTTCTATAAAAAGAGCATGAAGAAAAAGGAAACCAGTAAGAGTAAGACCAAGTTGATTGACTCCGCCTGGTTGTTTTTCTTGAACAACCCTTTTAACACCCACAATCTCAGCAGGTTGTAAAGGGGCGTTAAAGCATTTAATCTGCACAATATTTAGGTAAATAAATAAATGTAAAACTCAGAAAAATTAATAAGACACTATGAAACCATCATGGAAAAGAGAAGAAACCTGAAATTCATTCAGCTCTGCATCACTAAGGGCACCATCCATGTCATGATCACAGAGGATAAATATCCTTCTCAGTGCACTAATGCATCGAGGCTGCAAAGTTTGTTTTTCTTGATCGAACAAGGGGGTTGTTGGATGAAGCACTGCTCTTTGAGCATAATAGAAAACTTCAGGGACCTAAAATTAAGCAAGTATAATTCTTAAAGCCATCAGCCACCTGACTTTATAACTAGGAAATTGAGAGTAAGCACTAAACAATGTTAAGAACTTGTAAACTATCTCATTGAAACCCTTTGATATTTACATCAGCATCATAAATTCATTTATAAATAGTTATAGTTATAGTTTATAAACATTAAAAGACAAGGGATTCGAGTATTATTGAGGTACCCTTTACTCTACCAAGTTTTGTTTCCCTTGGTCAAAATTAAACTCTTGCTCCACTGTAAAAGAAAAAGTAAATGGAATAAAACAATTCTCCATCTTATTTTGTATTTCTTCATCAAAAAAGAGACTGTGAGACCACGTAATGCACTGTTGTGACTAAACAAAGTTCACATTCCGATTTCTTAATGGCTAAAGGTTACACTTACATAAATTACCAAGAAAAGGGTAAAAACCACACTCACTAGACCAAATAAAAATCACAATGAAACAGGTTCGTGCATTCTACAATACATTTTTGGAGCCAGCTCAACACACTAATCAAATGTGCATCATTTATTGGCACCCATATTTAAGAGAGAAAGTGAGAGAGATCCAGCCACACACACACACACATAGTATATAAAAAAATAAAGGTTCGGTTTCTTCATTTCATCTATACCTGAATCAAAGTAGCTGCAGAGCATTCTATGCAGGTTTCAATTTCCCTGAATTCTTGCATGATTGGTGACATGAGCTGCTCTATGCTTATTGGTTCACGCTCATCTCGCAAATCCAGCTTGCAACCTACTACAATAACTGGTACCTTAACCTAACCATTTTGTAAGATTAGATAAATAAATAACTAGTTTATCTTCTAATAGAGTTTTTTTTGGTAAAACCAGCTCATTATAAAAGAATAAGAGTTACAGACCTCCAATTGGCGAAGTTCAGGAAGCCAGTAATTACAAAGCCGAGTGAGAGTCATTGGTTGATCACAAGCATATGTTAACACCACAGCATCAGCTCGCTTCAATTCCTCATTGCGCTTAGTTCTACTCTCCAAGTCCAAACTAGTATTACATTAAGTACAGAGTAATATTAAAACAAAATGATTTGAAATTTCTAACGTCGGTTTTGAAAATTCAGGCAAAATCATAGTATTGTACATGAATAACCGAAGCTACTTATGGTAAATTTCGAATCAAGCTGGATCGCATATCAAAAAGAAAGACGAAGTTCGAACAAGATAACTTCAGGGTTCAGCCATGAATTTACAGACATTATTGAGTGAAATCAATACAATGGAAAATAATAGAGATTATATTCCTGAAATAATCTAAAAATAGATAGATTATTCCTGGAGTAATATATATTAATATATATATATCTGTGTGTGTGTGTGTGCATCTATATTATGTATACGGACCTGGAAGAGGTATCGATGATGGTGAGGGGAACAAAATCGGGAAAGAAATCGGCTGGAAGGCGTGTTGGGGAAAGTACAGAAGGCACGTTATCGGAGAATGATTCGGTAGCGGCCGCGACGATCAAGCTCGATTTACCGGTTCCGCGATCACCGGCAACGACGACTCGGATGCCGTTTCGTCGACTGGAGCTAAAATTCCCACCACCCGACATTGGATTGAAGAACAGGTAATTTGGTCGGACCAACGTGCCTGGTGAAACTTTGGGTAAGATTTTTTAAAAATAAATAAATAAACACTCTTACAAGAATTGTCAAAAGAAAATTGATACAATGTGGTTACCCGCTCAACTATTTTTTTTTTTTTTTTGGCAAAGTTAAGAGTATGTTTGGTATTGTTTTCTGTTTTTTGTTTTCAAAAAATTATTTGTAGAAATGAGAACAAAAAATAGTTTTTAAAGTTTTTAAAAATAAGTCATGTTTGGTTAGTATTTTTTAAAAACAATATTGACCAAAAGTGAATTGATTTTTATAACAGAAAACAACATTTTGTTGTTTTCAAAATTCTTATTTTTTGTAATTTTGTTTTCTGAAAACTGTTTTTAAAAAACAATGCTAAACAAGCCAAATTATTTTCAAAAAACAGTTTTCTATTTTTTAAAACAAAAAACAGTTTTTTAGTTATGATGTCAAACATGCACTAACCCACTCAACTAATTTATAGTTTTTATCTAAAGAAAACTATTTTACAGTTTTTTTTTAATGAGAGAAATATCTTATTGTCATAAATTAATTAATACTGTCAGTCACTTTCAACAAAGAGTATATAGGTGGAGAAATAAATTTCAACCGAACATAATTTTCATCCAATTTGAAAACATATTGAGCCAAACCGTAACTATATTGACACAACGTTTGACATGAGTAACAACAACTCTAGAAAAAAAAATAAAAGACTTAAAATATCTACAATTAAATCTTTAAAAAAAAAGAAAGTACAGAAAGATGTTTTTTTAAAGCATTTGAAACCATCAAAGCGTCCGCCTCTATTTGTTTAATCGGCAATTACAATTGGAGGATGCAAATCAAACTATGGAAGATGGCCTTTGCCTCTACTTCGTGTGATGCAAAATTTCCAACAATAAGCTTCGAAAGAGTAGCCACAACACAACCAGTTGCATCCCTGACTACTATTGTGGACATTGTATTGAGTCATATATAAAAACGTAAGTTGCTCCACTTATCACAAATTGGTTGTAAGATGGAACCCCATGATTCTCAACACAGACAATAGCACCAACTCCAGTTATATTCTTAGTTAGCATCCAAAGCAGCATCGACGTTCAATATATTTATTCCCAGAACTGGCAGCTGCCATGGAACTTGCACTAGTGTTAGTGGCAGTCATGGATTTTGAAATGGTGCTGGTGGTGAGAGGTTTGGAGTGGCACTAACAGCAGGATAAAATTTAACTATGGCATTCTAGAAATTCTCCAAATAAGTTACTACAAAGTTTGTAAGTTGATTAGTTGGTTTAGCAACACCTCCATGAATAACCCGGTTTCTCTTAGTCCAAATAGGCCAAAGCATGCAAATGATCTTCTCCATTTCTGACTTTGTGTAAATAGTTGAGAGGTGAATAAGATAGTCACCTTTGCTCATAGAACATGATTGATTCCAGTCAAAAATCTGACAAGCAACACCCCAAACAGATCGAGCATACCTACAACCAAACATAGCATGCCCGACGGACTCCCAAGCTCAATGACAAATGGAGTAAGCATGATGACAAGTCAATGTTGAACAACTCCCAAATCAGGATGAGGTTATTGTTCCTGAAGAACAAATTCAACACCCTCAAGAACAAGAGTCATTAAGGAGGTCCATAAGAGAGAGAAGAAATGATATTTCGGATGATTATTTTGTACTTCTTCAAGAGCATGAGGATGAAATAAGAATGATGGAAGATGATCCAATCAACTTACATTAGGCCATGAAAAGTTCTAACTCTCAAAAGTAGATTGATACCATGAATGAAGAGAATAAGTTTATTCAAGACAATAAGATTTGGGAAGTTGTCCCATTACCAGAAGGTGTAAAACCAATTGGTTGTAAGTGGATACTTAAAACCAAGAAGGATGAATATGGTAATGTGGTGAGATTTAAGGCACGTCTTGTAGAAAAAGACTATACTCAAAAACAAGGCATTGATTATACAGAGACTTTCTCTCCGGTTTCATCGAAAGACTCTTTTAGGATAATATTGGTACTTGTTGATCATTTTGACCTTGAGTTACATCAGATGGATGTTAAAACAACGTTTCTCAATGGTGACATTGATGAGACAATTTATATGGAGCAACCAGAAAACTTTGTGGTTGGTGACCCAAAGAATATGGTTTGTAAATTAAAGAAATCTATTTATGGACTTAAAGCAAGCTTCTCGTCAATGGTATCACAAGTTTCATCAAGTAATTATCTCATTTGGTTTTGAGATGAATATTATTGATGATTGTGTATATCACAAGTTCAGTGGGAGTAAATACATATTGCTGGCTCTATATGTCGATGACATATTGCTTGCCACTAATGATATAGGCTTATTACACGAAACTAAGAGATTTTTATCTAAGCAATTTGAGATGAAAGATCTTGGTGATGCCTCTTTTGTTTTAGGAATTCAAATATGCTGAGATCGTTCTCGGGGTATTCTTAGATTATCACAAAAGAACTATATCGGTAAAGTACTCAAAAGGTTTGGCATGCAAGATTGTAGACCAGGTGATACCCCTGTTGCTAAAGGAGATAAATTCAGTCTTAGTCAATGCCCTAAAAGTAGCCTTAAAATTCAGAAAATTTAAAAGATATTCCCTATGCATCAGTTGTAGGGAGTCTAATGCATCTTCAGGTATGTACACGTCCAGATATTGCGTACATTGTTGGGATGTTAGGCAGATATTTAAGCAACCCTGATATGGACCATTGGATAGCAGCCAAGAGGGCTATGAGGCATCTTCAGAGAACAAAAGATTGCATGCTCACATACAGGAAGTCAGATCATTTGGAGGTCATAGGGTATTCTGATTCTGATTTTGCTGGATGCCAAGATAGCAGAAGGTCTACATTAGGCTACATTTTTCTATTAGCTGGAGGAGCTATATCCTGGAAAAGTATCAAACAAACACTTATAGCTTCTTCCACTATGGCAGTAGAATTTGTAGCATGTTATGAGGCATCAAATCAGGGAATATGGCTGAGAAACTTTGTCACTAGGCTGCGTATTTTGGAGAATGTAGAAAGACCACTCAAGATATTTTGTGACGATAAATCAGTAGTGCTATATTTCAATAACAATAGGAGCTCATCCAAGTCAAACTATATTTACATAAAGTTCTTAGTTGTGAAAGAAAGAGTGCAGAGTGGACAGATATCCATAGAGCACATTGGGACAAACTTTATGATAGCGGATCCGCTCACAAAAAGATTACCACCCAAGGTCTTTCATGGGAACATTGCCCATATGAGTGTAGTATTGCTTGAGGATATCATGATTTAGTGGGAGTTTGTATTTTCTTTGCTTTATGTTTGTTTAAGATTTTCTGATCAGAAATAAAGTTTTCACTTTATTCACTCTGTTTTATTATGTTTAAGTCTGACCTCACTTTGGTTTGAGGAGGACCAGTTGGAAATAGGCATGTTCGGTTCACATTGCATGTAATTTCCACGCTACACATCCATGATTGATCTATCTCATTTGGCTATATTTGTATATGTGATTATTGATGGATTTAGTCATGATTGATATGACGAAAATTGTTTTGATCCTATATGGGTACAGTTGATGGACGAGATTGTTGTGAATACATTTACATAATAGCAAAATTTTGAGCTCATAAAGTTATACATTTATTGTGTAACATATGTTGCCCAAGTGGAAGATTGTTGGATTCACTACTACAAATATCAGAATTCGCGACGATCCTAAAAACGATTTCTTTCGGGGACCGTCGCTAAAAAACTTAAGTAACTATTTAAAACCGTTGGGAAAATTTAGTATTCCTGATGGTTTAAAATCGTAGTAAACAAAATAGGCGATGTTTTTTAATAAAATGAGATTTTTCAATGGACCCTTATAGGCGACGGTTTAAAATCGTCGCCTATAAGGGTCCAATAAAAAATCGTCACCTACTTCTCGCCACATTTCCCACGTGACCACATGCTTTTTTTTTTTTTTTTTTTTTTCCTATTTTCCACATGCCCTCCTATTTCTTCTCCATTTCCCACACCCTAAAATGAAAATCTTAACTCTCCAAAACCCCACCCATGCCTCCGCACCATCGCCCTCCTCTCTCGTTGTCTTCATCCCTCTCTCGATCTCCCTTTCTTCTCGTCTCTCTCGTCCATCGATCTCCACCCAACCCTCCTCCCGTCGGTCTACCTCTACTCTCTGTCGCATATGTCAAACCACCACCACCACCTCCCGTCGGTGTCCCTCTCATCTTCGTCTCATACATCGAACCACCACCACCTCCCGTTCGTCTCCCTCTCTCTCTTTCTCTCTCTCCAAGCTCGGTATAAATATATTTATTTATTTATATACTTTTTTATTTATTATATATATTTATGTTGTTATTGTATAAATTTAATGTGTTTTAAAGTTAGTTGTTATTGTAACAAAATTACTTAGTTGTTTTATTTTAATTTAGGTAAAATTATAAAACTAATGCATGAAAAAAAATGGGGAAAAATACAGGGTATAGGCGACGGTTTTACCGTCACCTATAACACGGTATAGGCGACGGTTTTAAACCGTGCCCTATACTATAGGTGACTATTTAAAACCGTCGCCAATAGTATAGGGCACAGTTATAAACCGTCGCCTATACCCAGCTATAGACAATGGTTTTAAACCGTCGGGAAACCCACATTAGTGATGGTTTTGAACTGTCGCCTATTCTCCCCGTTTAACGACAGTCGTATAGGCGACGGTTATAGAAACCGACGGGAATACTTTAAACGACTGTTTAAAAACGTCGGGAAAACTCATTTTTGTAGTAGTGATTAAAATCCTATGTGGGCACATATGTATAATGTATATGCTATTATAAAATGTGATACAAAATTAAGTGATCAATTTTATTATGGGTATCAAAAAAGTATTAAATTGTCATGAAAATAATGTGTAGATACCATAAGTTAATTTATAATTTGTTGATGGGCCAAATTATAAATACCCAAAACTCATTCTAAGATGAGTCTATAAATAAGTAGTGGTCCCCTAGAAACACTAGTTTTCTGTATTCTCTCATTCCACTTCAAAGAAAATACTTTAAAAAAATATTCTTGGAAGATCAAACCTTCTCTGCAATCTCCAGCAATAGCTTCAAGTTAGTACTTCCGCTCATCTTTTATCATCTTCTTATTTTTTAATTTAGTAAAAATTATATAGATTTATAATTTAAGATTTTTTATATTAAAGTAATTTTAGAATTTTTGAGTGTTTTATAAATCCTAACCTATCAAAATATTTATTTACTTCCATACGCACGGATAAATTAATAAAATGATTTTATAATTCATATAAAAAAATATTCTAAGATACCATCCTCAAAGAAGCTTCCAATCTTTCATTGTAAGTTATTTAGTACTCAATGGCGTGCTTCCGTCTTCTGGTGGCCACCTGTCATTCTCTCGAATCTGTTATGGCTAACTTCTGGTGGGGTGTCAATGATAATAACCGCCCCAAAACTCACTGGCAAAGTTGGAAAAAACTCTGTCGATCCAAAAAGGAAGGTGGCTTAGGCTTCCGTTCCCTGATCCATTTCAACCAAGCCTTACTCGCTAAGCAAGCCTGGCGAATCCTCAAACAGCCAAACTCAACGGTGTCAAAAATTTTGTCAGCTAGGTATTTTCCTCACTCATCCTTTCTGGATAGCTCGACTGGGCACTCTCCCTCCTTTGTATGGCGTAGCATTTGCTGGGGAAAAGAGTTGTTGCACAAAGGTTTAATTTCAAAAATTGGTAATGGGCAGAACACTTTCACGACTCGCGATCATTGGATCCCGGGTCTCCGTCAGGTTCCCACCCTCTCCCCTGTCCCTAACAAAGTTGCCTCGTTCATTTTGCCTTCATCATCTTGGGACTTAATTAGCTTGCAATGATGCTTTCCGCCTTATGTGGTTGAGCAGATCCTCTCCATTCCCCTTCCCCTCAGCCCCTGCCCCGATGAGTACATTTGGGAATATTCTCAATCTGGTATCTATTCTGCCAAATCGGGTTACCATATCAGCCTATCTTCCTCACCCCCTCCGGATATCCCCTCCTCCTCTTCTCCCTCTCCTTGGTGGAAAAATCTGTGGCATCTTTCCCTTCCTGCCAAGGTAAAATATTTTGCTTTCCGAGCCACAAACTCTACCCTTCCCACAGCCAAAAACCTAGCTCATAGGAAAATCATTCCTTCCTCGGGTTGTGACCGTTGTGGAGGAACGGAAGAATCGGTCTCTCATGCATTGTTTTACTGTCGGAGCATTATAAGAGTCTGGATAGGTACGCAATTTTATCCTTACATTTTTGCTAATTCTTCAGAAATATTATTTCATGATGTCGCTGATATGATTTACACATCTCTAACCAAAAAAGATGTAGAGATTTTTCTTTGTACTGCTTGGCTTGTCTGGTTTAACAGGAACAAAGCTCTAAAGGATCAAGCTCACGACCCAGATCATGCAATTCTCAGCTTGGCTCAAAGCTACCTAGAAGACTACCATTCCTCCCAGCGGATCCCCACATCGTCCCCCCGCCCTAGCCAGATGTCAACTCCTACTTCTTGGTCTCCCCCAGCTGCGGGTCTTCTCAAGCTAAATGTGGATGCAGCAGTCTCACAAGCCAACGGGAAAGCGGGCTTCGGCGGTATCATTAGAAACAGCGATGGTCTGGTAGTTGCTGCCATAGCCCAACCTCACTCAGGAGGAGGTTCGGCCCCAACCCTGGAAGCAAAATCCCTCCTCACCGTGCTTCAGTGGTGTATCAACGAGCACTTTTTAGTCCATGAGGTGGAAACAGATTGCAAAGCCATTACTGATGCTCTGTCTAGCCATAAAGAAGATATTTCGGTTTTTGGTGACATTATTAGACAAATCAAGAATACTTTATCTCAGTTCCCTGCTGCTCGGCTCTCCCATATCAATCGCGAGGCTAACACACTGGCTGATAAGCTAGCTCACCGGGCTCTAGGGTTAGATGAAGTAGCCATTTGGATTGGAGATGACCCCTGTAATCTCATTGATTTTCTGTCTTTCTAGCGGGCTCCATTTCTTTCAAAAAAAAAAAAAAAAAAAGTTATTTAGTGGCATATCTTGTAAATAAGTGACATGACTAATTAACTTATTATAGTGATTGGAAGAACATGAAGAGCTCAACATCATCATCATTATCACTGTTAAAAAATATATATAATCAAACTGCAAAGTATTTAGAAATTAAGATTTAAAATGAAATTGGTGTGAACTGGTGTAAAGAAATTGTTGAACCCCAAAGTAGAAAAATGTATATACAATCATTTCAAGTCCAATCATCTATATTGAGCCCATTTTATCCATTATGAAGTTAGTTTCGTAAATTAATACAATAAGACACTAATGAACACACTTAATAATCAAATCAGGTAAAACATTCAGTAACGAAATATATACCAAGCTTCAAAGTACAGTGTAAGACATAGCAAACTACAAAATATTAAAACGCACTAAATCCAATTCAACTAGATTTTTTTAAAGGGAATTCCCACTAGATTCTTCTATATTAAATCATAGTATCTCAAATACAAATTATTAGTTGGCCTAAATTGGCTTATTACATTTGAAACCACTCTACCATTTCCCACAACATACCTGCATTAAGGGGAAAAAAATTGTTATTATCAGACAAACTTTATTGGTTAGGGATGGGGTGTTGACCTACTATATATAATTTGGTTGGAGTAGTGTAGACCTTTACACTTTTCAACTTAGCTACACAAATATAAATACATAGAAGTACATTAATTATTAAATAATGAATATATCCATATGGTTAAGGATTAGTTGTGAGTTTTAGGAGATTTAGTACTTGCCATCTGTACGGGTGTCTATCAGATAGGTGACCAAAGAAAAAGAGGCACCAATTTCTTTAAATAAAAAAAAAAATAAAGCTTATGAAATCAAAATCTCAAAATCAATCACCTCTCTTAAAATAGCAAAAGTGTCCACTTAATTTAAAGTTATTTTTTTAAAAAAAATAAAATGTGGGACCGCCATTTTCCAAAACCATGCATTACATTTCATTGAAGCCGGTGAGTAATGAGAGATTTGGTACGGTAGTTAAGAAGAAATGGCTTCGATGTATTAATCAAATCAAACTACTATGTATGTATAGTTTAGAATCATCCGTTGTGCGGTTGATTTTTCACAATTGCATGGTACAATACAATTTACGGTTTGATTTTTTTTTTTTAAAGAAAGGAATGGTAATTTATTAAATTAAAAGAAATACTTATGAATTTAGGACAATCAATCTAAATACAAACTCTCATCGAACTAGTAATAGACAAGCATCCGTCCAAATTTACGGTTTGAAATTTCATAAATACGATTTTATTTAAACCACGTCGCACCCACCTGTATTGAACTATTTTTTTTTTTAAAATATAATTTATACTTTTCATTTGAATTTGAATTTGGTTTTGTTTCTTTATAAATATGGGTTAGTTTAGGCATAACATTTATTAACTATGTACTTAGAAAAGTAAGTATTTTTTATACTAATTAGTACTTTATGTATCTTATTTTTTTTTTGTTTTGTTTGAACAATTTTAGTTATGATTTTTATCTATAAATTATATGATGCAATTTTATTATAATATTTACTTATTAAATTAGTTAGTGATTAACGTAAACTGCCAACACCGTACCGCACTACATTTTTGTGATGTAATTTGTGTTGTTTCGAGGTTAATGTGGTGTGGAGGTGCGATTTGGATAATTGCTCACACTGCATATGTGGTGCAGTTCAAAAAATTGGCTAAGAGCCGCACCACCTACACCTCTGAATTTAGTCGCTTAAAATCCTTCAAATAATTATATTGATGTATCTCTTTTGTATTTTAATATTTAGATAGTATTAATTATATTTTCTTTATATGACATTGTACATTGTAAATATTTAAGACATCTTATAAAATTATAAAAACTTCAAAATAAATTTTTGTGCCAAAACCAAAATTTAAATAATCTGTTGTGTAAATGTTTCTTTTATTTTATACGCATATAAAATAAAATTATTTGAATTCTATTTTATGTATTTTGAATTAAAAAATGTACTCGGATGCTTATTTAAATATTAAAATTACAAAGGTATTTAAATACGCCTATTTTTAAGATTTGAACTATAAAGTTACAAAAAAAAAAAAGTTTGTTAATATATGGGAAGTGATGAAGAAGTTCTTTTCTAAATAATAATGGAGCTAGTATAAGGGCGTTATGGGTATAGCAACTGCAATAAACACAAGAGGGAGCGGAAAGATTTACCGAATCCAACCCAACTCAATCCATGAATTTGCATCATTTGTTTATACTAAATGACTAAAATAGACTTGTTTAGCCTCTTACCACAAAATTCAAGTTTGGTAGATTTGGCGACGATCTACAAAATATGTACTAAAATTACATTACTTGTATTTTAAAGGCAAACATTTTTTAAAACTATATTTTTTTTTTTCCTTTTGGATACCGGTCAGGAAATCTTTTCTGGTCAATTTGTGTGTATATATTTAAGGGTATATGCCATTTGACCATATGTTTTGCAAAAATTATTAAATGAACTTTTTATTTTGTTAAATAACAAAATAGATTATGTATTTTCTAAAACTATACAAATAGGACCATGAACTGATTTGTTGTCAAAATAAAACTTAATAATAATATGATTTAGAGATACTATAAAAAAAATTAGTTACATTTTCTGTATTTGTTCGTGTTAGAAATTGTCTTAAAGTTGGTTATATTAAAAAAATAAAATTGTTGAAAATTGAGCTCAAAATCCTATTTTTACTATTTTGAAAAATATAAGGTCAATTTTGTCATTTAACAAAATAGAGGATCCAATTGGTAAATTTTACAAAACACATGATCTAAAATAATATCTACCCTATGTTTAGTTCCACTTTTTGCCATGTAATTGATTTATATATTCTTCTATTCTATCATTTAACTTAGTTTTTTTATTCAAAAAATACTAATTAATTAAATAAAAATAATAATCGAAGCATTAAAAAAAAGACTTTAACAATATCTACGATTCTATGTATGTATGCCAAAATACAATAATTGTATAGGTGAAAATTTATACTACGGCATCTGTCCTTAATAGGGTGGGAATTTTCTATCTTGATGGTTAATAAGGTAGTAGTGAGGGACAATTTCAATACTCGAAGCGGGGATAGGACAAGAGCGAGAATAATACTATCCATAGGACAGGGACAATTTATAAAATTGTAATTTTTTTTTTCAGTTTCGTTAGTACAGTTTCAGTTTTAAGTTTATTAGAAGAACACTTAGAAGTAACTGATACTACATGTTTATATCTAGAGCCAATGATCTAGAATTTATGTCTTATATGTGCCCTGTTTAACACAATAACAGAGTCTGTATTGACAAAATTAGAAAAAAATTACAATTTTACATAGAATGGGTACTTATGCCGCTAAAAATAAATATTGAGTTCATGTCACTTACAAACTTGAAATTTTGGGTACTTATGTCACTATTTACCCATATATACATATATACAATTTTTTTATTCTTAATGTATATATAGTATATATATCATTGATAATTAAAATTATTTTAATTATCATCTATAATTAAAGTTATATATCATATGTTTAAATTATGAAGATTTAATGACGATAGTGAACTGATGATGATTGTACAAGTATAAATATATTTTCTTCTCGATTCTTAATTTTATCTTTATTTATTTTCTAATTTGTTGGGAGACTTGAGAGCATCTCTAATGGAGATGTTATGAAAGATGCTTAATGACACAAATATATTTTTAAAATCTTTTGATTGATGCTTACCATTGGAATGAAAAAAAAAGCCACAAAAGAATGTTATGCCATAACATTCTTTATATCTTCTCTTTCTTATTTTATTTTTATTATTTTATCATAAAGTAGGAAAATTTATTTATTTAATATATATATTATGTTATATTATTTATAATAATATAATATATAAATTAAATATGTGTAATAAACTAATAATATGTAACATATGACTACATTAGTTGTCATCTTTTTGTAACATTTGGGGAGTTGTTACTATGAGTAACCTCCACCATTATCACCAACATTAAGAGTGTAAAAGATGTTACACACCTTTATTTGAAATTCTTAATGCTATAGGAGTTATGGTGTGTGTAAGAGTTACATTTGAGTCCATAACATCTATAGGGGTTATGAGTTTGAATTTCAAATGGTGATATCCTAAACACTATATAAAGAGGTCTAAAGTGCTCATTTTGAAGAGGAAGTTTTCTATCAAAGAAGCACATTGCTAGATAACCCTAAGGCTTGATAATTCCTAAAGCTATTTCCTAGAGAGTTCCCTTAGTGCTTAGAGATAGGGGGAAATAAGCTTTTGGACAAAGGTGTAATACCTTGTTCAAGTCATGGTGATCCCCACTAATCTACACTCAAGGTTGTGAGTGAGTGTTTATATATATATTATTCTCTTATTATATATATACATATTTTATATTGCATTTGTTATTATCTTCTTCTACATTTCTTATATATAATATATATAGTGTATATATATTGTATATTATGTTGTTGTAACATTTATTTAATCTCTTTGTTGGTCCTTGTATTGTATTACAATAGAGTTGTAATATTTTGATTTTCTTCCATTGTAATAAAATCTCTAACATATTAAATAATAATATAATATTATGTTTATCAATAGATTATTTTAGAACAAAAAATACCAAAAATGAAGTGGAAGAAAGAAAATAAAATAATATATTTTTAAGTGATATGAAGGTTTTTGACACTCTTAAAAAATACTATTATTGGAGATGGTCTGAGAGTTATGAGACTATGATAATATACTTGAGTTATTAATTTGTTGTTGTTTTTTTTTAAAATTTTGAGACAAATTTATTTTTTGTCTTCTATTGGGTTATGTTGTTTTTTTTAACTTTGAGCAAAATTTATTTTTAACTTCTCTCTGAATTATGAATATATAATAAATATTTGTGAGAATATTAGTTTAAGTTAAATTTTAAAAAAAATTCAATTATTTTAATTTTTTTTTTCATTTTGCTTTATTAATATAGGGATGGCAATTATACCCGCGGGTACCCGCCCCTAATGGGCCGGGTACGGGGTTGATTTTCGGGGGCGGGGGCGGGTATGGGCTTAAAGATTCATACCCGAGTCGGAAACGGAGCGGGACAGGGGAATAGATACCCGCCCCGAACCCGCCCCAATATGATATAAGTATATATTTAAATTTTAAAATAATAACTACTACAATTAAAATAACTTCATGCTTTAGGCTTTTTATTGATTATACTCTTTTTTTTTACTATACACACTATTTCACTTAAGTTTATTGTTTTACTAAGTTTTTATGATTATTTTTTTTAATTCTCTTTAAGACATTATTTTTTTTTCAAAAATATATATGTAATGGTTGGGAATCCTTCCCTCGTCGGGTAATACCTGCCCCGCCCTCGTTTTAATTTAAACGGGTATTGGGGCGGGTATGGGGTGAATTTAAGAAGCGGGTATGGGGTGGGGGAGCAATCCCCGCACCCGCTCCGCCCCGCCCCGTTTACATTCCTAATGGATACCGAATGTGTTCTCCATAACAGATGGATATTCCCTTACTCTATTATTAGAAGTGGAGCGAGAATGAGGACATAAATTGGTAGGGAAGATAGGGTGTGAATTCTCTAAATAATTGATTTGATTCATTGTGCACTGTTAGAAAGAAAAAAATATTAGCAAAATTGTTGAAGTACTAATCATTTATTTTTTAGGAAAAAATAATATTGTTTTTAAAGAAAGTTTTAAAAGGTCAAAATGGGAATTAAGCTCACAAGTAAAGGAAAACCATCACCCACTACTAGTGTCGTGGGATTCCACGTAATTATAGTAGGAAGGAAATTAAAGGCAATTACAACGCACAATAATACCAAAATATACCTTTGTTAAAAAATAATGGTGACAAAATACTCTGAGAGAGCGAAGTATTAACAAAAAACGACGTCGTTTGTAGGAAGCTGAATTCACGCGCTGCTAGAAGAGCAGTTGCTGAGGTGTGTGACTCTCCCTCTCTCCTCTACCTTGTCCCTCCAAGTTCACTATTTATTAGTTGTGTAGCAGTTTAGAATTTGTAGTTCGTAAACTTAATACCCTTTCATTCTCTCTCTCTATAAAAAATTAAGTTTCACAATACTTTGAAGATTTCCTTCCCATGGCGGCTACTGTTGTTGATTTTGCCGATGAAGGTGATCAGCTAATGATGTACCTTCCATCTCAAGTTCTGGATGAGGCCTGTGATACAAAGGTATATATATATATGTATGTGTGTTGCTCTAATGGTTATTTAATAATTTGTTCTAATATTTATATAATTGAGTATAATTATTGAGAATGTTTTCTTGTAAATCTTGCTTAGACCCATTTTGTAAAACCGCTTCAACTACACAGCCACCGCAACCGCTACCACCATCATCACCACCTTCATCATGATCGTCGTCATGCTGTCGTTAAATTTCCGGTTGAAGAACTTCCTGATAAGGTATTTTTATACTTAAATCTCAATCGTAATCGTATATATATAAATAGGTAATAAACTAAGTTTATTAAGTTTCCTTATAGGAAGAGAAATTAGTTGTCATATACATATATATTTATGTATATATACTGTATAAACTTCATATTTCAACAGCAATTAATGTGCTGTGTTAATATTATTTCTAATAATTATGCTATATATTGTAGGACAATAATATTATGAGCCTAGAACTTAAAATTATTGGAGTTTTAGTTTAGTAGTCTTTTCAACTCAAAGAAATTAGGCTAAAAGACTTAAAATGTGAGTTCGAATTTCGTTTTCTCAATACTTTTTTATACAGTGCACATTATTAGTTATGAGCTTTAGATTTTTATTTGAAATATAATAATATATATATATGGAGGACTAAATTGCAGAACATTAACTTAGTAGTATGTTATTTAGAGTCTATTGTTCTTTTTATCAGAATAATTAAAAGATAGTCTATAATGGGGTGATTCTATAATATATGTTACATCTCAGCAACGTTTAAAGTTTTTTACTTAATAAATTACTTCTCATTTTATAGCTTCTAGCCTTCTAGTGTATAAATTTATTTGGTACGGTGTCACTAATATAATAAATTAATGGTCCATATATAGCACCCTTCGAAAAATAGTAGTTCTTTCTTCAAAAAAAAAAAATAGTTGATATTTTTAATTAATGAACTTTCCCTTTCTTAATTAAGGTTTTTTTGTATCTTAAGCTAAAAAACAACTATATTCTTACATTTATTTCTTAATCAAAATATGAAATTCGTATAAGAGGCATTAACCAAGCTACAATTTTTCAATTGTGAAGTATTTACCAAATTATATAATCAGCTAGCATTCTGACATATTAATACTTTAAATGGAAACATTCAAATATAAATAGGAGAAAAGCATGAAACGATATGTGTATCAATTACATATAATGCATTGTAAGCTTAAACGTCACTTTTGTCTCGTTCAAAGCCAATTTTCATAGATATAGTGCTTAAACTTGCTTGTGTGGTTTAATATTATTAATTAGAGCTACTTATTTAATATTTTATAATTATATATATGTTTAATATGTTTGTCATCCCCTTTCAAAAAAAAATAAAAATAAAAAATATTTGTCCTCCCAACACTTATGTTTACAATTATTGATTATGTAACTAAAATGTGGTTGTAGAACTCAATAAAGAGCAACAATAAAAAACCGCCGCAGAGACCAAAACTTGGGCAACATTGGGCATCGGCGGCAGGGCATGGAATGCGAGCCATTTTTCTAGATTCTGCCCAAAAATCATGTATTGGTACTGGTGTTTTCCTTCCCCAAATATCCCACAACAATAAAAAGCCAGGTATTAATATTATATATACCTTACTATATATAATTAAAGACACCATAATAAAATGTATTGTATATCTAATTATAAAGTCAAATTTTTTATTTTTTTATGCATTCGAAAAAAAAAATAAAAGAATAAAGTGTATATGATAAATCTATCGTATAATATATTTAGATCAATTTTACATTGTTAAAACTTAAAAGTTTAGAAATTTATTTGTTAAAACTTAATAGGTAGATTGGTAAAAGAAGAAAAGATTAATTAGGTGCCTAAAATTGTGAAATGATAAAAAGCTTATTATATAAATTATGTTTAAAATTCCATATGTAGATGCAAATTTTTAGTGTGCAAAAATTCTTATGTTATGTTTGGTTTATACATTTGAACTCCTAATAAAAAAGAGATTAATAATCTAACAAAAAAGTTACATATATAGTGATTTTTACTGTTAAAATTCTTTTTTAGAAATTTAAATGCAACAGAACAATTATATGAAAGATTTTTACATTTACATAAAAAATTTAAGTGCATGTATGTGTAACTAAATAAATTATTTATGCTATTAAATTTAAATATGTAAACATTAATTTTTTTTGAAAGAAAATATGTAAACAAATTTTTCTCTCTTTAAAATTTAATGCTATAAAAACTAGTGTAATTTAACAATTATTCACATAGTACTTAAATCCAATACTCTCTGTTACTATTCATAAAAAAAAATATTATGAACTAGTTTGAAAAAAGTATTATAAAACCAATTAATTATATGCAAACTGATGATATTAATATAAGTTTTTCTTTTTAAAATAAATATTGATATAGTTTAATTATATTATATATGATGCAGCATGTGCTCCTGTTCTCCTACCTTCACGTGTGGTCCAAGCTCTCAACCTCAACGTCCAAGCTTTAGGTTTACAAATTTCACCTCGACAAGGTTTTTATTTGATTTCTTTCTCTAATAGAAATTAAAATTATTTTGATTCTATATCTATATATATATATCTTCCTATATAAATTAAATTGCTTATTTTTAATTTTAGTAAATATTTTTGTTCTTTAGCTGATCCTAAAGCAAACCGAAAGAGTGGAAGCCATAACAACAACACAAATTCAGGCAAACATAGTAAAAAAACAAAGGAGGTGACGATACCTTCGTCACAATGTGGTGTTATTTCTCAAAAAAGGAATTCTTCTCCAGAATTGTTTCTTCCAAAGGAATGGACTTATTAAAAAAATTGCTTTAGCTTCCAAAAAGTGAAGATTATGATTTTTAAACCATAAATAATCCCCATTTATTATTATTTTTTTAAAAAAAGGCTAAAAGCTCTGATTCAATAGTTTGTTTGTGCTGTTATTTATGTCCTATCATGTATTTTGATTTAAATAAATAATAGCAGCCAAAAATTTCTGCTTTCATTTCACTTTCTATGACAATATGGTTTTATTATATATACTGTCGTTTATACATGGATGTATAATGTATAAAAACCATCGTATATCCTTGCAAATAAATAATTAAATCTATTGTATTCTTTACGAACAGCCACTCAAATTACATGAACTTTTTATAAGCAATGATGTACATACAGTAACATATTGCACTTTTGCTTCCAAGAAGAAAGGGAATTCTATAACGGTACATAAGTTCTACATTGCATACCAATGTTATAAAATTTCACTATTATTTTTTTTTTCTTAGTAATCATTTATATTATAGAGTGTCCAGATCTAAATTTCATTTCATCATTTCATAAAGTACCTAATCCAATCCAAATTATAATATGCCGGTATCTATATAATCCGTGCTTAATTACAAGAATACATAATTGATCAAACCATTCTATCATGATACTTTAGTTTCCTTGGGACAAAGGCAAGGACCCACTCATTCAACCAATATTTGTTTAAGTTTCTTATTTTTCTTTTAGAAATGAGCGACGACAGCCTCAGGATCCGGCATGAAAGTTAGGCAAGGTTCAAACTTGTTTGATTTTCCAACACATGAAGACTCCGTCTTTGAAGCGTTTTGCACAATGCTTACAAGTCACAAGAGTCAACAGGGCATCTCTTGTGGCTTTCACAACCTCCTTCTTGGCTTGGTCCTGGAACTCACGTAGCTCCTTAAGCTCCACTGACATATTTGTCGCGATATGAATGTTAGCTTTATGCAAGTCCTTAAGGGTCTTGAGCTTGGACGCCAGTCCTTGTACCTCTTCTCAGGCATTCAACAAATCTGTCTCTGCCTAGGTCAGCTTGGCTTGGGTAGAGGAAATGATTTCATCTTTGGCCTTTAAAGTCTCCTGGTCCTGCTCCCTGAGAGCTCTCTCTACAGTGTGTCATTCTGAAGAGTCTCCATTTGGCTTTTAGCTTCCCTGAGCTTCTTTAACACCCCATCCATGCCAGCCTGCTTCGAGACAATAAATCCTTGATCGATCAAAGTCTTGGAAAGGCAGCCTGGTTCTGCAGCAATCTGGTAATAACAAATAATAATAGGGATTAGTAAGGCTACGAAAGTAAGCAAAAAACTCAAAGAGTGTTAAAGTATAAAATCACGGAGGTAAGGGCCACACGCATGTCTTGAATTTTGTAGACTGAATTGGAAGAAGCAGAGACCGTGAACCTTATACGGGAAGCTAAGTTAGGTCAGTAACAAAATAACTCACCATCTTTGAGGTGAAGTGTAACGCCCTAAATAATTAGGCACGCTACCCAAAATGATTATGAAACCCTAATCCCCTAACCGGGATTACTAATTAAAAATAGCGCAGAATTTAAACTTTTATATTAAACAGACTGAAAATAAACTTGTAATATATTTAAACTTTTCAAACATAGTTGGGATCCCAAAAATATTTACAAAATTATTACAAGCTCTTTCTTACTAGCCGACCTAAGCGGCAAAACAGAATACAAAAGTCAACACTGCTAGACCCATAACCCGCTTGGTCTGAAGTGGCGTGAACATGTACATTCTTCGTCTACTCCTGAAACTCATGGCTGATCAGCTATTGCCTTACCCTTTCCTGCACAGTAGAGCACCCGTGAGCCAAGCCCAGCAAGACAGTATAAATCATAACACAAATATTATGCTTAATCACATATATGTCTGTATAGCACAGACCTAATCACTATATCAACATGCCCATTTATGTCTACGTGGCGTAGACCTATGTGTTGCGTTCACACATCTAATTAAATCTACGTGACGTAGACCCACGTGTTGCTCTCACACGTCTAATTACATTAAGGCCTTAGAAATGGTTCATCTCGGTTATGAGTACCGAGTCCGACCTGATTATGCCTTGAGCGCATAATCCTTAAATTTCATTTCATTTAACATGGCATGGCATTATACACATATTCTACTAGAGTAATAACCCTAGGCTAACAGACCATTCCTATTAGGGTAATAACCCTAATCCCGGTTACTAAACATCCATGCATATCATATTCACATAAGCGCCACTGCGCATACTCTATGTGCAAACTACTGTCTTACCTGTTGTCCAGCTATAAAAGGAGATTCTGAATCCCCGGGTGCTCCTGATCAGGTGTCGGTAATCCTAGTCACACAAATCCGGGATAATTCACACTTAGGGTTAACCCCTGATTTTCAACTCATAAAATTCAAACATGGCATTTATAACTCAGATAATCATACAGAGCTCGGAACGAGCTTTCCAACGATATAAAGAACTCCCGAATCGGAGTTCGGATCACAAAGTTATGCATTTTTGAAAATTCAACATAAACTGCCCAAAAACACGAGGGCGGGCCGCGGCATGCTCCAGACCATGCCGCGGCACCTTGGAAAAATTCCCAGGTTCACTCAAAGGAGCGGGCCGCGGCATGCTCCAGAGCATGCCGCGGCATCTGGGTGCAGAACCCAGAAAACCAGCAGCAAACTTCGAATTTCAGCAAGAACAATCAAACCTTTTACTCCAATTTCTCAACCAAGCATACAAATTAACCAAATATTGATGCTAGCAATTAACAAGGAAATAAAACTCATGTTTCAAACATCAATTTCCACCAATTAACCCAAGATTTCAGCTTGCATAAAATCAACTCAAAACATGCTTAAATTCACAAACTTTAAGCTTTCCAATTTGAGCTTCAACTCAACCATTTTCCAGCAGCAACCAACCACAAACAACATGAGATTTAGGTTAAGAAAACCCTAAAATTTCAACTAAAGCTCAACCAAACACCACAACAATAATTCAAGCACAAACATACTCAAATTAAACAAAGTTAACTCTAACTTTATCATACATGCATAAGCAAGATAACATCACCTAGTTCATGCTTTTCTCACAATTAAAATCTACCATAAACAAAGTTTAAACCAAAGAAAATTACCTCAAATCCCAATTCAAAAGCAAGCTCAAGATCTACAACAATTAAGCTCCCAAGGCAAGACAAGATAAAGCTTTTCTTTCAAAAACCAAACTTGAAAAATCAAGAGGATTTGAGTGAGAGAGAGGGGTCGGGTGAGAGAAGAACACAACCAGAAAATTAATCTCTTTTCCTCAAAAAATCACTTTTAATCAAATATAATCCAAATATGGTCAAATGACCATTTTGCCCCTAGGGCTTATAAAACATACCTATTCACTTTCAAGGGCATAAATGCCATTTCACATTCAAATATTGCCAAATAAATTTCAGATTATCACATATCAAATAAAATACCAAATAATCAATTCAATTTACATTTCGGGCCCGAACCCGGTTCGGCCCGAAATTCCCGGGTGTGACTATACCGCGCCAACCTGTCAGAACACACCTGAAAAGACAACACAGGCATACTATATAATAATATAGTTCTATTAAGCACGTAATTAAATTAATCTCAACAATTTACCCTTCTCGGGTCATAATTACTAAAATGCCCCTGGCTCACCAACGGGGTCTTTAACATGTTAAATTTCATATAATTTCACATATATTGAACTGTATAATAATATAATTCCTCAATTAACTCATAATTATATAATTAGGGTTTTGCTAATCCTTTTCTTAATTCTGGGTATTACAATTACCCCCTCTTTATAGAAATTTCGTCCCGAAATTTACCTGAACAACTCCGGATATTTCTGCTGCATATCCGTCTCGAGCTCCCAGGTTGCCTCTTCTATTTTACTGTTCTTCCACAGTACTTTCACCAGTGCCACAGTCTTGCTTCTCAAGACTTTCTCTCTTCTATCAAGTATCTGCACTGGTTGTTCCTCGTATGATAAGTCCGGTTGTAGTTCCAACGCTTCATAACTCAGAACATGGGATGAGTCTGAGACATACTTCCGAAGCATTGATACATGAAACACATTATGTACAGCTGCCAGCGCTGGGGGCATAGCCAATCTGTACGCCACTTGCCCTATCCTCTCAAGGATTTCAAAAGGTCCAATGAACCTCGGGCTAAGTTTTCCTTTCTTCCCAAAGCGTTTTATGCCTTTCATCGGAGATATTCTGAGAAATACCATGTCTCCGACCTGAAAATCAATGTCTCGACGCTTTGGATCGGCATAACTCTTTTGCCTACTCTGAGCCGCGAGCATTCGCGCTCTAATTTTGTCAACTGCCTCACTTATTTTCTGAACAGCTTCGGGACCCAAGAACTTTCTTTCACCCACTTCATCCCAGTGTGGGCGATCTACATTTCCTTCCATACAAAAGTTCATAAGGAGCCATCCCGATTGTTGCCTGATAGCTGTTATTATAAGAAAACTCGATCAGGGGAAGGTACTTTACCCATGATCCTTCAAAGTCAAGCACGCATGCCCGTAGCATGTCTTCTAAAATCTGAATGGTTCTCTTGGATTGTCCATCCGTCTGAGGATGAAAAGCTGTGCTGAACTTTAACTGAGTTCCCATAGCTCGATGCAGACTTTCCCAGAATCTTGATGTAAACTTCGGATCTCTATCCGACACAATGGACTTTGGGACACCATGCAGACGAACAATTTCTCTAACATATAACTCAGCATACTGATCAATGGAGAAGTTCATCCGAACAGGTAAAAAGTGAGCAGACTTTGTAAATCTGTCCACTATGACCCACACAGAGTCAAACTGTTTAGTGGTTCTAGGCATACCTACCACGAAATCCATAACTATATCTTCCCATTTCCATTCTGGTATTTTCAGCGGTTGCAGCAACCCTGCAGGTCGCTGGTGTTCAGCCTTCACTTGCTGACACGTAAGGCACTTTGCAACATACTCAGCGATGTCATTCTTCATACTTGGCCACCAAAACATGGCTTTTAGGTCTTGGTACATCTTTGTCGACCCTGGATGAACTGAATAAGGAGTCGTATGAGACTCATCCATGATTTCTTTCTTGATGTTCTCATCCATAGGCACACAAATTCGATTCCCAAATCTCAACATTCCCGTTTCATCCACTGAAAAATCACTAGCCTTCCCGGCCGAAACCCTAGCTCGGGTTTTTATCAATTCTTAATCCTGCTTTTGCGCTTCTTTAATTCTCTCGAGAAGAGTGGATTGCAGGGTAATATTAGCCAATTGCCCCACAACCAACTCAATTTGAGCTCGAGTCATTTCATTTGCCAGCTGTTGAGAGATTTGCTTCATAGAACTCAGCTGACTCTGACCTTTTCTACTCAGGGCATCAGCAACTACATTGGCTTTACCAGGGTGATAAAGAATCTCACAATCATAATCTTTCACCAGTTCTAGCCAACGCCTCTGTCTCATATTCAAGTCTTTCTGGGTAAAGAAATACTTCAGACTTTTGTGATCAGTGTATATCTCACATTTCTCGCCATAAAGGTAATGCCGCCAAATCTTTAGCGCAAATACCACTGCTGCGAGTTCTAAATCGTGAGTAGGGTACCTCTGCTCGTACTCCTTTAACTGCCGAGAAGCATAAGCTATTACCCTCCCAGCCTGCATAAGCACACAGCCGAGACCCTGTCTCGAGGCATCACAATATACCACAAACTTTTCCTTATCTGAAGGAAGAGTTAGTACAAGAGCGGTAATCAAGCGTTGCTTTAACTCCAGGAAACTTTTCTCACACCGATCAGTCCAAACAAATTTCTGATTCTTTCGAGTCAGCTCCGTTAAGGGTACAACAATTTTAGAAAAACCCTCAACGAACCGACGGTAATAACCAGCCAAACCCAGAAAACTTCTAACCTCTGTAGCTGATTTCGGTGCTGGCCAATCCCGAACAGCTTCAATCTTGGCCGGATCCACCATGATCCCATCTTTATCCACTATGTGCCCCAAGAATGAGACACGAGATAACCAGAACTCACACTTTTTAAATTTAGCATAAAGCTTGTGATCCCGTAACCTTTGTAAAACCGCTCTGAGATGCAATTCATGCTCTTCTTCCGTCTCAGAGTACACTAAAATGTCGTCAATAAACACAATCACGAAATAATCCTTAAATACCCGATTCATCAAATCCATGAATGCCGCTGGGGCATTAGTGAGTCCAAAAGACATCACAAGAAATTCATAGTGTCCATATCGAGTACGGAACGCAGTTTTCGGGATATCTTCCTCTCGAATTCTCAGCTGATGATAGCCTGAGCGAAGATCGATCTTAGAAAAGACCGTCTTCCCTTTCAGTTGATCGAACAGATCATCAATTCGAGGTAAAGGATATTTGTTCTTAATGGTAAGCTTGTTCAACTCTCGGTAGTCAATACACATTCGCAGGGTTTCGTCTTTCTTCTTCACAAATAGAACCGGAGCACCCCCAAGGTGAGTAGCTCGATCTAATGAATCCCAGATTCAATAATTCTTGCAACTGTATCTTCAATTCCTTCAACTCAGCTGGAGCCATTCGGTACGGTGCCTTAGACACTGGATCCACTCCCGGAGCCAGTTCAATAACAAATTCAATTTCCCGAACAGGTGGCAATCCCGGCAAATCTTCTGGAAAGACATCAAGGAACTCACATACCAATTTCATATCCTCAGGCCCTGATGTCACAGGTTAGCTAGTGTCCACTGCAGTAACTATGAACCCTAGACAACCTCTACCCATCAGGTCTTTAACTTTCAACAACGATATTCTTGGTATGCGCGCCCCCTGAACTTTACCCACGAACACCGCTGGGTTAGCACTCTTGGGCTCAAACACTACCATCTTCCGTTTACAGTCGATCATTGCTCCATACTTAGACAGAAAATCCATTCCCAGGATTATGTCAAAATCAGATAATTGCAGTTCAATTAGATTGGCGGTCAATTCGCAACCATCAATCCAAAAAGACAAGGACCGAATCCACCTTGTGGATACTATCAGGTCTCCCGAGGGTAACAGGGTTCCAAACCCCGAAGCATAAATATCACATGGCTTATGCAAACTTTCTATCACTCTACTCGATACATATGAATGAGTAGCTCCAGAATCAAATAACACAGTATAAGCACAACCATTAATAGATAACTGACCTGTCACAACTGACTGACTAGCATCAGCATCTGCCTGAGTTATAGTGAAAAGTCGCCCCGGGTTCTGAGCAACATTCTTCTTAGGCTCTTCTCTCTTAGCTTGGGGACAATCCCTGATAAAGTGGCCCACCACGCCACACTGAAAACATGCCTTCGCTCGGCACTCACCAGGATGATGCTTCTTACATTTAGGGCACTCAGGGTATGACCGGAATGAGGACCCGCGGCCTTGACGGCCACCTCTGTTTCCCCGAAACTTTCTATTTCCTCCTGAAGCTCCGGAAGCCTCAGCCTTCCGCTTGTGCTCAGGGTTGCTACTGTCGATCCCCTTACTGAAGTTACCACCAGCAGGAGGGTTTGATGCCATGGCGACATCCTTTACAGCCTGCTCTTTCATCACTTGCTGCTCGGCCTCTTCAGCAATTAAGGCCAAGTCTACCACTCTCTTATACAGAGTGTCATGAGATGTGGTAATTTTCAAGTCTCGACTGATTGTAGCATTCAGTCCTCGAACATACTTTTGTTTTCTGGTAAAATCGGTAGGCACCAAATCACCAGCAAATTTGGATAATCGGTCAAATTCCAGAGTATATTCAGCCACCGACATCTTCCCTTGAGTCAACTTCACAAAGTCTTCCTGGTGTGAAGTCCGTACAGCCACATTATAAAACTTTTCTTCAAAAAGTTTCTTAAACTCATCCCATGTCATCACACTGACATCTCGGGTTTGATTCACTATGTCCCACCAGACGCGGGCATGATCTTGAAACATAAAGGCAGCACAATTTACCCTCTTAGTTCCCGTCACCCCCATATTATCGAGGATCCGGGTAACAGTGCTCATCCACTGATCGACCTTAATAATGTCGATACCTCCCAGAAAAACCGGAGGTTGCAGCTTCACAAACCGCTCAAACACAGAGCCTCGATGCGGCATAAAAAACCCTTGGTTACCCACCACTGGCACAGGAGCTGGTGGTACCCCTTGATTAGCTGGAACAGCTTGTTGCCTCAAACGTTGCAACTCTTCTTCTTGACGAAGTATAACACTCCGCATTTCATGAAACATCTGCTGCCAATCAGCAGGAGGATTAGCATTAACAGCCTCCGCATTATCCCCCGGATTTTGCGGAGGTAGAGGCGGTGCTGGTTGATCGGTTCGGGTAGCCCCGGGCTCTACTTGCTCGCCCTGTGGTCTGGATGATTGCGGAGGGTCCATTACTAGTACCCCTGAAATCAACAACCCCAGCGAGTTAAGCACCGATACCACACTTACGCACTTATTGCCTTAAACCCTAACTCATCTATTTACCTCATTCATATATACATAATAGTTAACATTTATAGCATGGCTTCACATAACACATACATACTCTAGATGCTTGCATACTGCTTAAAATGGAAAGTGGTAAACAGATGATCACACATACAGTCAAGTATTTACTCTCAATACTTACTGCACCATGAGTCGAGCTTATCTCTGACGACGAATGTACATGTTCGGCCGGTCTACAGGAAGTTTAAAAACCTTGGCGCTCTGATACCAAATTGTAACGCCCTAAATAATTAGGCACGCTACCCAAAATGATTATGAAACCCTAATCCCCTAACCGGGATTACTAATTAAAAATAGCGCAGAATTTAAACTTTTATATTAAACAGACTGAAAATAAACTTGTAATATATTTAAACTTTTCAAACATAGTTGGGATCCCAAAAATATTTACAAAATTATTACAAGCTCTTTCTTACTAGCCGACCTAAGCGGCAAAACAGAATACAAAAGTCAACACTGCTAGACCCATAACCCGCTTGGTCTGAAGTGGCGTGAACATGTACATTCTTCGTTTGCTCCTGAAACTCATGGCTGATCAGCTATTGCCTTACCCTTTCCTGCACAGTAGAGCACCCGTGAGCCAAGCCCAGCAAGACAGTATAAATCATAACACAAATATTATGCTTAATCACATATATGTCTGTATAGCACAGACCTAATCACTATATCAACATGCCCATTTATGTCTATGTGGCGTAGACCTATGTGTTGCGTTCACACATCTAATTAAATCTACGTGACGTAGACCCACGTGTTGCTCTCACACGTCTAATTACATTAAGGCCTTAGAAATGGTTCATCTCGGTTATGAGTACCGAGTCCGACCTGATTATGCCTTGAGCACATAATCCTTAAATTTCATTTCATTTAACATGGCATGGCATTATACACATATTCTACTAGAGTAATAACCCTAGGCTAACAGACCGTTCCTATTAGGGTAATAACCCTAATCCCGGTTACTAAACATCCATGCATATCATATTCACATAAGCGCCACTGGGCATACTCTATGTGCAAACTACTGTCTTACCTGTTGTCCAGCTATAAAAGGAGATTCCGAATCCCCGGGTGCTCCTGATCAGGTGCCGGTAATCCTAGTCACACAAATCCGGGATAATTCACACTTAGGGTTAACCCCTGATTTTCAACTCATAAAATTCAAACATGGCATTTATAACTCAGATAATCATACAGAGCTCGGAACGAACTTTCCAACGATATAAAGAACTCCCGAATCGGAGTTCGGATCACAAAGTTATGCATTTTTGAAAATTCAACATAAACTGCCCAAAAACACGAGGGCGGGCCGCGGCATGCTCCAGACCATGCTGCGGCACCTGGGAAAAATTCCCAGGTTCACTCAAAGGAGCGGGCCGCGGCATGCTCCAGAGCATGCCGCGGCATCTGGGTGCAGAACCCAGAAAACCAGCAGCAAACTTCGAATTTCAGCAAGAACAATCAAACATTTCACTCCAATTTCTCAACCAAGCATACAAATTAACCAAATATTGATGCTAGAAATTAACAAGGAAATAAAACTCATGTTTCAAACATCAATTTCCACCAAGTAACCCAAGATTTCAGCTTGCATAAAATCAACTCAAAACATGCTTAAATTCACAAACTTTAAGCTTTCCAATTTGAGCTTCAACTCAACCATTTTCCAGCAGCAACCAACCACAAAAACCATGAGATTTAGGTTAAGAAAACCCTAAAATCTCAACTAAAGCTCAACCAAACACCACAACAATAATTCAAGCACAAACATACTCAAATTAAACAAAGTTAACTCTAACTTTATCATACATGCATAAGCAAGATAACATCACCTAGTTCATGCTTTTCTCACAATTAAAATCTGCCATAAACAAAGTTTAAACCAAAGAAAATTACCTCAAATCCCAATTCAAAAGCAAGCACAAGATCTACAACAATTAAGCTCCCAAGGCAAGACAAGATAAAGCTTTTCTTTCAAAAACCAAACTTGAAAAATCAAGAGGATTTGAGTGAGAGAGAGGGGTCGGGTGAGAGAAGAACACAACCAGAAAATTAATCTCTTTTCCTCAAAAAATCACTTTTAATCAAATATAATCCAAATATGGTCAAATGACCATTTTGCCCCTAGGGCTTATAAAACATACCTATTCACTTTCAAGGGCATAAATGCCATTTCACATTCAAATATTGCCAAATAAATTTCAGATTATCACATATCAAATAAAATGCCAAATAATCAATTCAATTTACATTTCGGGCCCGAACCCGGTTCGGCCCGAAATTCCCAGGTGTGACTATACCGCGCCAACCTGTCAGAACACACCTGAAAAGACAACACATGCATACTATATAATAATATAGTTCTATTAAGCACGTAATTAAATTAATCTCAACAATTTACCCTTCTCGGGTGATAATTACCAAAATGCCCCTGGCTCACCAACGGGGTCTTTAACATGTTAAATTTCATATAATTTCACATATATTGAACTATATAATAATATAATTTCTCAATTAACTCATAATTATCTAATTAGGGTTTTGCTAATCCTTTTCTTAATTCTGGGTATTACACGAAGGGTGCCAGAAAAGGTCTCAAGAAGCGCTTAAACCAATCAATCATGGGATCAAGGTTCAAATCCCAGACTTCACTGTTGTATTCCCCCTAGAAAGGACCATCCTCAGCCTCCCTCAGCCACTTTTTCAAGGCCTCTGCCTCTGCCTCTCCTTTTGTCAGCTCGTCGACAGCATAATTGTGTTTAGCAATGCAAAGTTGGACTCGCTCTTTGTTAGGTTGGGGGGGGGGGGTTTAGAAGGATTGTAGGTGGGGCAGGAAAGTCTTCAACCTTAAACGGAATCCCAGAGTTAGTACTTGGAGCGGGAGTCCCTGAAGACCTAGGCCTCTTAGAAGATTTAGAATTAGGAACCATATTCTTCTATTTCCAATCGAGTGGGGGAACCTCCTCTTCTTTCTCCTCAATTAACACAACTTCCCGGTTACCAAGCACTTCTTCATTTGGGCCCTCGGGGGTCACCACTACTGATGGAAGATTAGCCACCTTTGGCTCAATGTAGCATTCTGCATGGCCAGGAGGTCGTGCATGAGTTTTTCTATTGAAACCAAATAGAGGAAAGTTAAAAACATGAAATACATCAAGCATAAGCATGAGGAGACATTAAACAAGGAACGCTAATCCTACACTGACGCCTTAATTTTTTTCCAAGAAAATTCATAAATTAAAGAGATGGTGTCGTCATCTGCTAAATAACTATCTGAAGGGAGAAACTAACTTGAGGTTATGTAGCAGGATTGGTCTGAGAGAATAGGAATCGGGAGACCGAAACCCATTTGAGATCGACCCAAGAAACCACTCATGTTAGAAAAATAAAAATCCTTTTTCCTATTACCCCACCGAGTATGGGGCATACAAAATCTATATAACCTTGTGTCAAAACCAACCGACCGTAAGTGAGAGTACTCTTGAGCTGGAGGAACAAAATGAAAATTCAAAGGGGACTTATGGGCACCAGAAGTACTGGGTCTAGAGGTCCCGGAGTTGGGCACCGGGAAGGGAAATTGTGGCATGGCAGGCGTAGCCTCTTTCCCGATCTTCTCCTGGCTAGTCTTCCTAGAAGCACTCTGAAGGCAGGCATAATGGATTTCTTATTCTTTTTTGTATTAATACTTGTTGTATTTTTCTTCGGCTACTGTAATGATTTTTAGTCGGAGCTTCTTTTTAGTCTCTGGATTTTGTGTGTTGGTACAAGACACCTTGGATAAATTAAAATCCTTGATCGTTTGATGGTTCAGGATCAGCTTAGCCTTACGATAGTTAAAGGTGGTCACCAAGTCTCCAATGTTCAACTCCTCCTTCTGGTAGCTGGCGCACACCTTTGCGTGATTCAGAAATAATTAAGTAGGGGTTGTCTTGTGCAAAGGAGGAATCCTGACCCATTCAGTCAGGAGATTGAGACATTTAAAAGCTTTAAACCCCGATGAAACGAAAAACCTATGATGATATTCCTTAACATTCTTTTGAGAGTTAAAAGGTACCGGGTCTCGTTGGCCGAATGTGCTTTAACTTATAAAAACCATATTTAAACTTGTCACCTTTCTTGAGGATAAGTAGTAGTTCATTAAAATAAAAAATTTCTACGGGCTGGGAGCGGCCCAACCCCCACTACAAGAAATGCGCCGGCAAAAGTACCCTAACTGCGCCGGCAAAGCTTATCTGGGAAGCTTGGTCGGTAAAGGACTTTTTACCGGCGCGCATAGTAACTGCACTGGTAAAACTTCCTTTTACCGGCAAGAAATAACGCCGGTGTTAAAAAATGGCTTTATCCGCCATGAACCTGCTATGATAAGCTTTTGCCGGCGCAATAGTGCGCCGGTAAAACTATTGGCGCCAATCTGACTGTTGGCGCCAATAATTTTTTCCACTTTTTACCGGCGCACTATTGCGCTGGCATAAGTTTTAAATTTTATTTTTTAAAAAATGTAATTAATTATATTTAATTAATTAAAATATTAATTAATTAAATATAATTAATTAAATTTTTTTTAAATAATTATAATATTATATTAACAAAATAAACCAACATAATTTACATTAAAAGATAAACCAACATTAATTACTACTAAAATCAGTATATAAACAAAATGTTAAATGTTCGAACCGGATAATAAAAAAAGTACAGTTCTATAGGCGGGTAATGTCGTCATCGTTGTTTCTCTGAGTCTCGGGAGGCTGCGATGACGATCCAGCAGCAGCAGCAGCCGACGATCCAGCACCAAGAGTGGGCAATGGTGGAAGATCCATGGGAGGCAAGTTGAAACCCGGCACAGCTCGAGAAAGATACTCAAACTGATCTTGGAATCGTCTGAGGTAGAGTTGTTGTGTCTCATACTGCTGCCGCGTATGTTGAGTTGTCTGCTCCGCTTCCTCCACTTTTTTCTGTAAAGCCTCGTACTGTTCCATTGTAACAGTCGGTTGGGCTGAAGGATGCGTGGAAGGTGCTCTTTTGGCCCCAACTCCCTTCAGTCTGGGGAGATGGCCAAAGCCTCTAAGATGCCGAGATCGTTCCCCGAGTACTTGCGTCATAACAGGTAAGTCTCGGGGGTACTGTGTAGGATCGACAGCAGGCTCTTCGGGCTCATCTTCAGTGGGCGCTGGTTGAGTTGCCGCTATTTCAACCATTTGCTCCTAAAACAATTAAACAAAAAAGTTAAATGGTTAATTTTAACACAAAATAAATTGAAAGAAATAAATAAAAATTGAATTAAAACGTAAACTTACGTAAGCTTGTTGCGCGAACTCGTTGCGCCAATCGTTGCCTTTATGGTGAAACTTTTGAAAAGTTTCCACCGCAGTTGGCAGTTCTCCTGTGTCGGGGTTAGCCTATTTTCAAGAGAAAATATATTAGTATTGTTATTTTACTAGAAAAATTTAAATGAATGATAGTTAAATATAAACTTACCCCCTCGACAACATGTGAAACAATAGGCTTGGAGCCCCAGCCTCCTAGAAATTTCATCTTACCCCGACTTTCTTTATTTTTCGCTCCTCTCGCCTGAAATTAATAATTTTTCTAACAATTAATTATTTATTATTGACTATATAAATTAAACATTACCAAAATTAGAAATTTTAAAAAATGTACCTTTTGTTTGTCTGTGCTCCAATAAGCGATGCAGTCACTCCACACCTCTTGAGTTACTCCCTCAGGAGGTGACATGTCGGCCCTCTCCTGTCCAAGCTCCTCAATGTTTTGTATCCACTTCTTCTTGCAGTCTGCCCTCCAGTCACGTAAACCCTTTGACATCTCGTACTCACCGTAGTCTACGAATGTAGGGTTATCTCGTGGGAGGACAAACTTGGTCTGCAAAAAGTTACACATTAATACATTAATTACAATTTAATAAGAGTATAGTAATTTAGAAATTAAAAAAATTATTAAGGCATACCTCAAGTCTATCCCAGAGTGCGTTGATGTCAGCTCTACTGACATCTTCCCATTTGAATTTATTAATGGGGATAGACGTCCGAGTCATCCATTTGGCCATATTGTTGAATTTTTTTCCGTTTTTGCCTACGGGGGTGCCAGTCTCTGCGTGCACCTCAATCGGTAACTTGGCAGATTGTGTTTTGGAGAGCTCCTCCTCAACATTCTTGCCCTCGTATTTACCTCTGACCCCTTTCTTAAAAATTACAACCTTTTTAAAGTTCATCATTTACTTACTTTTTAAAATTAAACAATAATTAGTAATTTATAATTTTGACATTTATTCAATTAAATTAAAGATTACAATTTTTTTTTTTTAAAAAAAAAAATTGATTACCTATTATATTTTATAATATATACTATTTTTTTAATATTATTTATTTAAATTAAAAATTACAAATTTTTTAAAATAATTTTTTTTTTTGATTACCTATTATATTTTATAATATATATTAATTTAAATTAAAGATTACTAAAACAAATATTTTGATTACTTATTATATTTTTTAATATATACTAATTTATATTTTTCTATTTTATTTATTTAAATTGAATATTATAAAGTTTAAAAATTTCAAATACATTTTTTGGAATACATTTGACATTTTATGATATACATTATTTTACAAATTTTTATTTAATTTATTTAAATTAAAAATTACATTACATAACTATCTACCAAAATTTGGGCAGCATAACGGCTTAAAAAGCGTAAACCCAAAATTTTCAAAACCTATCAATATAGCACAAACAAACTTTCGATAACAACATATGAAAAACAATAAATCACACCACCGATCAGACTGCAGTATTTTATCACAGAACCTACTTCACTAAAATGTATAGGCATACTAACTTATAACAAAACTATTAAATTAATTACTAATATAAAGAAAAAAAAAAACAAACCTGAAGCAGTCCAAAAATGACAACAACAAGCAGGAGGCGGTGCTTCGGGCCGGTAAACGGGACCTAATTACATAAAAATAAAACTCAATAATTAAAATATCAACATACATATACACACATAAATATATATACATACACTTATACTTAAACTTACATATATATACACATACACATACATACACACACACACATAAACACATATATACACATACATATACACACATAAACACCTATATACTCTCACATAAATTTATATACACATATACATATATATACATACACCCACATACACATACACATATACATATATACATATATACACCCACATACACATATACATATATATACATACACCCATATACACATACATACATACACATATATACATCCACATCCACATCCACATACACATACATACATACACATACAAAAATACATATATATACACATATATACACTAATAAACACATTTACACATACACATACACATTTACATAAACTTTTCAAAAAAAAATTAAAATTAAAATTAAAAAATTAAAAAATACCTTCCACAAATAACGGGAGGTGGGGCTTCGGGTGGTGTGCGGTGGAGGCTACTGCGGCCGGTGGTGGTGCTCGACGGACGGTGGTGAGTGGCTGCCGGCGGTGGGGATTTTTTTCCAAAAAAAAAAACAAAATTTTTGAGAGAAATGAGTGGGATTTTGAGTGAGATTGATAGAGATTAGTGAGATTGAGTGAGAATGAGTGAGATTGAAAGAGAGGGATGAAGGAGATGAAGGATGAATTTTTTGAGAGAAAAAAAAAATTCAGAAAAAAAAGCAGAAATGGGGTCTGCTCGTCGAAGGGGATATATGAACACTTTTACCGGCGCATTGAATTGCGCCGGTAAAAGTGGTCATATAACCCTAAAACTAAACGCACCGTTTGGCTTACCGCTTTTAATTAATGCGCCGGTAAAAGTAACCCCACCTACCACCAATTTCCATGCGTTTTATTTCCCCCCAAATTTTCACGAGGGCGGTTAACATTCCCACCAAAATTTGGGAAACTTTTACCGGCGCAATTGTGCGCCGGTAAAAGCCTTACAGAATTGGACATGTGTTCGCGCCATTTGGCGGTTCAGTATTCATCTTTTACCGGCGCATTTCATTGCGCCGGTAAAAGGTTTAGCTGAATCCAATCCCAAATTCAGCATCTCATTTATGCTGACAACTTTTGCCGGCGCAATTGGTCAACTGCGCTGGCAAAAGTTGCTTTTCTTGTAGTGCCCTATCAGCATAAAAAAATAAAAAGACCTAAAAGCAGGTGGTATGCTTGTGGGATAAGTTGGTGTGGGGCAAGTCTAACAAAAACTAAAAAGTTTACAAAATAATCCCGAAGTGGTAGCATGGCTCCTGACATTAGGTGAGTTTGGCTCCACTCTCCAAAGTCGTTGTAGTTGTGGTTGGGTATTTCTTCATCTCTGGGCAAACGATGGTAAACTCTTGAACCGATCGGCTTGATCTCGTTCACGGCCACAATTTTCTCCAGTTGATGAGTAGACGTCAAGGATGAGTGCAACTCATCAGCCTCCCAGTTGTTGGAGCGACACATGTACTTCTTGTAAGGTATAGGACCTTACATAACGACATCCAAGGGGACAAGCTTTTAAAATGCCTTGACCAAAGAGGGATTATCATCAAGAGTAGTGTTTGACGGTACTTTAGAGTTTGACATTGTATTTTTTGAATGAAGCTCAATAATCTCTTGGTCAAATATGAAGAAACCGTGCTTGTGAAGATCCTGAAGAACTTCACTCATCTAAAAGATAAGAAACCAAGCTGTTAGCCCCTTGTCAAATCCTAAGTTAAAAAGGGGAATGAGAGTTCCCTAACCACTAGAGAGAGGCCCCCTTTGGATGTAGGCAGAGAAGAATCTAACGAGTCCTATTGCCATACATCAGGTGCAAAATATCCAAGCCACAACAAAGGAATAAGGAAAAAGGAATGAAATGAGAACCTTTATGATTCTTCGTAAGCCCTAGACCTAAAAATTTCTACCAAGGTCTAAAAGCAAATGTTTTTCCTTTCTCTAAAAAAAGAGAAGAAAAAAATAACAACAACAACAAATGCAACCTTAAATGGAGGTTCGGAGGAAAATCACCATTAACATTCAAAAAATCAAATGCATGAACAACAATGTGCTACAATGTACATAACATTTCGGAAGATGAAAATGAAAGAAGTAAGAACTTACATGTTGAAGAAGATGTAGGGGGTGTCCAAACCACTGTACATTAGTATTAGTTTTCCTGGCAACGATAGAGGAGAGCAAGAGAAAATCTAAAGAGTTAGGAGTTTTTCTAGAAGGTTTAGAAAGTCTGAGAGCGAGAAACAATGAGTGGGTAAGAATTTCAGTAGGAAAAGGCACAAGCTTTTATAGGTCCTCCAGGATGAATGCCAATCGATTGTCATTTGACAGTCAGGGTTCAAACCATCCAAATTCTAGTGATCTAATGGCCAGGACAGTTTGGCAAAAAATTGAAGAAAAAAAAAGGGCAGTTGAAATGCTCGAGTACTCCTTTGACAACGACATTAATGAGAGGCCCTGTCGAACAGGCGGGAATTAAATTGTTCTTTGCCAAAAACGAGGAGAAATGATTATAAATAATAAATAACCCACGCGCGTGTAGACTACCGATTACGTCACTCTCTGAGGCAAGAGGCGAGTCTCAAATCTCATTTTACAAGATTGCAAAAATAAGACTTGGGAGAGGGTAAATGTTGCCCCTCTTTTGTCCCAATAGACGTGGCAGTTGCGAAGTTGGCCATGTGACCAGTGGGTCTTAAGATCAATAAGTACTTAAGATAAATCCTAAGAGAACTTATTTGAATTGGATGGTCATATTCGGGAAGTCCCTAAAAAATGGGTTGGCCTGTTTAGGCCCGGTCTGGGTCCGGCCCAATACGAATAATTTATACTTATGGGTTGGGCGGAGCTTACTTTGAAAATATGGACTAGACCCGACCCAGCCTGTTTTATAAAATAGGATGGGTTAGGCTCACAAGGCTTTTATAAAAACGGGACGGGCCAAGCCGGGCTGGGCCGGGCCACCCGAATGGACAACTTTATTGTGATATTTTGATATGAGTTATATAATATATTTCACATTTTTCTAACAACATCTATGCTTATTCTTTTCATCACGTACAAGGAGGAAAGCAATAAAGAAAAAATCTCCAACGTTGTTGATTTTCCCCGCCTAAACTACGTGCTAACACCCAAATTTAAATTTAAATTTAAATGACGATATTTATCGTCTTTTTTACCAAAGCGAAATGAAACCTAAAGCCATGGAGGAGGGGCAGGGATGCTCAGAACCGGAGACGAACTGTATGGAGATTGAGACCAACGCCGACTCTATCGACTGCTCAATGATCTTCCATGCCATTAACGATGTCTCCGGATTCCTTCTCTACATGCACCAACAAATCCCCTCGTAAGTTTCCTTCTCTGAGAAATCATACCAAAACCCGACACCTAAATGATTCGAGTTGTGTGATTGCGACCTGTTTGGTTTCTCGGAAAGTTGAGAGTAAAAATCATGCTTCCTTTACGTTCTCTATGTTTCCTGTAAGCAGAAATCTGATGTTGCTTTCTTTTACATAGTGTCTTGCAGGATATCACTCTCGAATTCGAGAAATGGTGTAAAGAGTATAGTAAATTGGTATATTTGTGAACTTAAGAGTAGATTTTCCAAAATCGAATTTGGATTTGTTCTTTTTCTTTGAAGAATTGGGGATTTTTTTTTTTAATCTTTTTCGTCATTTTCAGGAAACTGATCTCGCGCAAATTCAAGGGACGGCGGCATTTCGAAGAAAGCACGCTAGTGAAATGAGAGAGATAAAATATGGAATTAAACGATTCGACAAGTTAATGCACACCATTTCAGATTTCCAAACTGCGCTTAAGCTTATGATCAGTGAAGTTCCTAACTTTCAAGTAGCAATTTTGGTCCTTGGCGCTACTCCATTACGACCCCGAGATGTTTACGAGTTTTCTTTTCCCAATCACCACTCTGCTTCTGTCGTCACATCTCCTGATTTCGCCAAAACCAGAGCAGCAGAAGTGCTGGCGAAGAAGGTTCTCAAGGCTCTACTTTCTTCCTCAAATTTGTGTTTGTTCCTTTGCTCCATAAGTCAAAAACTTTATCTTCTCTTTTACAGGTTATTCGGGGGCTGATCTCAAAGGGTGTTGGATCTGCTTCTTATCCTGGTACATTCATATAATGTAAAAGTAGCTACTTAAGCATGCTTTTTATGAAGAAATGTTTGTAGCTTACAATAAAAGCAGTGTTAACTTTTCATTTGTTTTTCTTTCTGCTGATCGAACTTTCTCAGGCATTTCTAAGTTGTTTCTATTGGTTAAAGCTCCGTCTTCATTAAATCTACCCCTTCATTTTGTCCCCAAACGTGATTTCAGATATAGCAAAAAGGTGATTACATAAATGATTTAAAATGGTATTTGCATTATCATTATCATCTTTTAATATCTCGGATATGCCTTTTATGTTTAGAGTTAGAGGGTTTGTTGTGTAAGTTAGGCCCTTTTTAAAGAAAGGACATAACCCATTCCATTTACTTGCAATATGCACTTTTATTCATAATATCAATGACATTTCCCCCAGTCGTCATACAAAGAAGCAAATCACAAATAGGTTATGTATTCCATCCAATTTATGCTTCCATATAGCATTGTTACAAGTCCATTATTTTTTTCAGGTTGTGCCGTTCATAGTGCGGTGTAAGTGTAGAACCCAAGCTTGTAAACAAATGGATGCTAATCATCTTGAGCTTCACACTGAGAGCTCTACTGAGTCCACTGCAAATGAATTAATCTGGTAGGGACTAAGAGAGGCTTCTAACATTTTACAGAATGTCTTTTCTAAATCAACTGTTTCTAGCACAAGATGGTCTGATTTGCTGCTCATTTTCCTAATCTATATTTTTTAGTTTTAGATCTTATGAGAGGCTTACAACTTGCTAACTCAAACAGAACTTATAACTACTGATAGTTTAATTTTCCACGAGTTATAGCTCTTCTATTTATGTTTAGTTAAAAAAAAAAATTAGCTTCAATTTCTGTATCTTTTACAAAGATCTTCGGCTTATTCTTTAGGTTCCAATGTCGACATGTGATCAAGGGATTAGCGTTCAACAAACCAACAGAGGAATGAGAATACATATACACATTTCATAATTGTGAGATGGGATTTTCGAATCAAGCAATGGCTTCGTCAGAACTTGTTTGTTATGCAGACCTCATTACCTGCATTTAACTCGTATGTTTTGTGCTTTGCGGCTTCATCCTACTTACTCAGGCTTGGGAATGGAGAACTTAACCGGACTAACGTACCAAGTTTTAAATGAGGTATTGTCAACTGTGGTTTTAATTCCATATGACTTGTAAAGAATCCTCACAATTATTTTATGCTCTTTTTGTCAAAAAGTATGTAGGCATTGCATGGCACTGCTATTCTGTTTTCCCTAGAAACAGTGACCTCACATTTATCATAAATTTTTGGAATTAAAACAGTCATTTGTATTGTTAATGTAATAATATAACAAATTGATAAAAGAGTGACGGAAGACAGGTTTAATTGCATTAGCAACACAAACTACTCCTTTCTGTTGTAGATTATGAGGGGTTAGGAGAGACAAGGAAAGCTCTCTCCCTCACAATCGTTTGTGAAGTTTATGATTGTGATTTTCTCACAACAATAATTGAAAGAAAATATCATAAAGGAGGAGAGACTTTCCGAACTTTAAGGTGACGTTTGGTCGGAGGTGATAAAATGAAGTGGAATACAAAGGAAACAATCTTTATTCTATTTTTTTTGTTTGGTTGCATATTAAAGTATTTGAATGTCATTCTATTGAATGACTTTTTACTTATTTTGGTGGATTGACTATTCCATTTTGAAATGAAAGCAAAGACCATTTCAACCCAATTTTATTAATTTTTGTGTATTTTAAATTTTATTTCTATATTTTTATTCTTCTCAACCAAATGCTTACCTAAAAATTTATTGTGTAGTCAAAAGATAAGTAATATTGTATCATGGCCTGCTATAAAGCTTTGCAACCACAAAGTTGGTTATAAAGTTGCAGTGATCTCACCAAGGGGAAATTCGCATGAAGGTTCACCATCAAATGAAATTTTGTTTGAGAAGATGCTGCTGGTAAAATTTTTTTTTGGGACTCTTATTATAAATAGTATTTTTAAAAATTATTAATAAAAATATATTTTTAAAAGATATTTTTTTATTTGGGCCCTTAAAATGAGTGGGCCCTAGGCATAGGCCTAATCTGCCTATGCCTAGGGCTGGCCCTGGCCGCTTAGAGTATCTCTAATGGTGATATTTTTAGAGGAAATTACATTGTATACCCACTTGTTTTAATTTTTCGGTTCATTTTCATATTCTTTAAGATATACTCACTTTTATAGATGATTTTTCCATTAGACTCCTTAAGTTAATGTAATATGTTAGACTTAAGTAGAGAGTGAGGGTATATTGGGTAACCTACTTATAAAAGTGGGTATATTTGGTCATACTGCAACTACCTGTCACTACAGGTTTGACAAAAATTGGGTTACCCCAAAGCATCCTTCACCTCAGCCTCATGTTCATCTCACAGAACAAAGCCCTATTCTTGATCATCAGACTCAAACTCTCCCTGACTTTGGAGATGACATTGGATGGTATGTTGATACTGGTGCAACAAATCATGTAGCCTTTGCTATGGAATCTTTGGACATTGCTACACCTTACAATGGTCAAGAATCGGTTGCTGTTGGAGATGGTAAGAAGTTACTTATCTCTCATATTGGTAAAACCACTCTTCCTTCATTTAATTCTACTCCCTTAAAACTTCAATCTGTTTTACATGTCCATTCCATTACCAAAAATTTGGTTAGTGTCTCCAAATTAACTAAAGATAATGATGTCTTTCTTGAATTTCACAAATCTTGTTGTTTTGTCAAGGACAAACACTCGGGGGCTGTCCTTCTCAAAGGAATTCTCAAGAATGATTTATACCTGTTAGGAGATGGTCACTCCAAACTGTCCAATAGCTCACTACACTGCAATCTTGTCACTTCTATTCCAAGTTCATCTACCTGTAATTGTAATACTCTTGATTCTTGTAAACCTACTGTTACTGCAGTTTCCTCTTGTAATGAATTCTATATCAATAAAAATGCTTTTTGTTCATCTTCTACTGTCTATAACACTTGTTTGCATAATGATATAAACACGTGGCACTGTAAGTTGGGACATCCAGCCCCTGATGTTCTCAGCAGAATATTAACCAACTCCAACATTGCACACTCTCTCAAAAATTTACATTTTTGCAAATCCTGTCAATTAGGCAATAGTCATCGACTTCCTTTTTCTTTGTCAACCAGTAGAGCATCTCAGCCCCTAGAACTAGTTCACACTGATCTTTGGGGTCCCTCCCATGTTGTGTCCAAAGATAACTATAAATACTACATCGTCTTTCTTGATGACTACAGTCGTTTTTCTTGGATTTGTCCATTAACACTTAAATCTCAGGCCTTTGAAGTGTTCATTCGGTTCAAAAGTTAAGTGGAAAAGCAATTTAACTTACCAATAAAGGTTGTACAAGTAGATGAAGGAGGAGAATATAGACCATTTGAAAGATTTCTCAGTGATCAAGGCATCAAGTTTTAGTTGTCTTTCCCACATACACATGAGCAAAATGGAAGAGTAGAAAGGAAACATCGATATGTTACTGAAACTGGTTTAACCTTGCTAGCTCACTCTGGTCTTGACATGTCTTATTGGTGGCATGCATTCCAATGCCCTGTGTACTCTATTAACAGAATGCCAACTTCTGGAATTGGCAATATTAGCCCATTTGAATGTCTGTTCAAGCAACAACCTGATTACAGAATTCAAAAGCCATTAGGATGCTCTTGTTTCCCTCACTTAAGGCCTTACTCTCATCATAAGATGGAATTCAAATCTCAAGAATTCATCTTTCTTGGATACTCTCCAAAGCATAAAGGATATATGTGTGAAAATAAAGATGGTAGAATTTTCATTGCTCGAAATGTGGTTTTCAATGAATCTCAGTTTCCTGCCTTCAACACCAGCAACACAACACATGTACATTCCAATGAATCCTTCCCTACTGCTCAATTTTATACTCAATCTGCACAATTTTTTCCTCAAACTAATACTCAACCTGTTGTCAATGAGCAAATGACTTTCTTCCATCCTATGCTGCTCCTTTGCACTCTGCAACTTCTTCCAGTAGCTCATCCACACATCAACATCAGCATTTGTCATCTTCAACTGATGCCAATATGCCTACTAATTCATCCTCAGTTTCCCCTGAATCTATACAGTCCTTGCCTACTCCATCTGCTGCACCACCAAGAACACATGCTATGACAACAAGATCCCAACATGGCATTTTTAAACCCAAGGCATACATGGCCACATAGCACAAACTTCCTGAATCTCTATTACCCCGTGAGCTTAAGTCTCTCAAATCTGCTCTCATGATCCAGCTTGGAATGCTGCTATAAACAAGGAAGTTACTGCTCTCAAGAAGAATGGTACTTGGACTCTAGTACCTTATCAATCCCATATGCACCTTATTGATAATAAGTGGGTTCATCAAATTAAATTGAATTCAGATGGCAGTGTTGACAGGTACAAATCTAGACTAGTGGCCAGGGGTTATCTACAAGCTCCAGGGATCGACTATGCTGAAACTTTTAGCCCCGTAGTAAAGCCAGTCACAGTTCGAATGGTGCTAACCCTTGCTGTTTCATTTCAGTGGGAAGTCAAACAATTGGATGTATCTAATGCCTTTCTAAATGGTATACTAGAAGAAATAGTCTACATGGTGCAACCAAAAGGCTTTGAAGACCCAACTAAACCTGACCATGTTTGTCATTTACACAAAGCCATCTATGGCCTTAAACAAGCCCCTCGGGCTTGGAATGACAAGCTAAAGACTACTCTTATTGCCTGGGGATTCACAGCATCACAAGCAGATTCATCCTTGTTTGTTTACGGTTCTGGTAAAAGCTTGATAATATTTTTAGTATATGTGGACGATATACTCATTAGTGGATCCAATACTACTCTAATCACCAAGTTAATTTCTGATCTAAATCAATGCTTTGAACTAAAAGATCTTGGTGCCATTCATTATTTCCTTGGTGTTGAAGTGTACAGAACCAAAGAAGGAATCTATTTGTCTCAAAGCAAATACATCTCAGATTTGCTTGTAAAAGTTCATCTAGATGGAGCTAAACCGTGTTCCAATCCTACCAGTACTGCCCATAAACTCTCTCTATAAGAAGGTATAGCTTTTGAAGATCAAACATTATACAGAAGTACCTCAGGCACTTTACAATACTTGACTCTTACCAGGCCGGATGTGGCGTTCATTATTAACAAATTGTCACAATTTATTCATGCTCCAACTAGTGTGCACTGGGAAGCATGTAAACGTTTACTCAGGTACTTGAAAGGCACAATTAATGAGGGGTTATTTCTTAAACCAGCATCTCGACTCTCTCTGCAAGTTTACTCCGATGCTGACTGGGCGAGTTCCCTTGATGACAGGCGCTCTACGGGTGGTTATGCAGCATTTCTTGGACCAAATTTGATATCTTGGTCAGCCAAAAAGCAGCAAGTAGTTGCTTGATCTTCCACTGAGTCTGAGTTCAGGGCAGTGGACAATGTTGCAGCTGAAATAAAATGGCTATGTTCCTTGCTTTCTGAGTTGCACATTACATCACCAGATATTCCAATTATCTGGGTTGATAATCAAGGTGCAGCAGCTCTTGCAGCCAACCCAATTTTTCATGCTAGATGCAAACATATAAAGATTGATTTGTATTTTGTCCGTGAGCAATTCTCTGTTAGACATGTTCTGAGTGTTGATCAGGTTGCTGATATTCTCACAAAGTCTCTACCTAAGGAAAGATTTCATTATCTTAAAGGCAAACTCAAAGTAATTTGTACACCTTTCGTTTGAGGGGGGATGATAACCAATAATGCACGTGTTAGTTTTGGTTAGTTTAGACTGTTATTTCTGTTATTTTCTTGTAACTAATTCTGGTTTTAAAAGAATTCTTTGTCTTGTAAAATCTGGTGTATAAATAAAGAGTTTCCTCCTCAGTTTAACCAAGCTGCATTTTCTTGGTTCTGAGGCTTCCATATTCTCTCAGTTTTCTTTCCTCTCTGTTTCAAAGTTTTCAACTATGTCTCTAAAACCACCATACGTCTTTTATGAAAGAAGCCAACATAATAACATTTTTTGATCTTTTTACATTTGAGAATGCATTTAAAGAAAGTAGGTCAAATTAGATTTCCCATAAAAGTCTAGTTAAGACCAAACATTAGACCTTATTTAACTTAAACGATAAGTTTCTTCCCTCTTAAAATATTATCTCAAATCATGTCTTATTAATTTTTAGCTCATCAGTCATCCATATATATAAATGTTTGAAGTTGACCCTATAATTTTTTTGTAAAATTATAAAAAAAAAAAAAATGCTAAAGGGTACAAATTAATAATAATGTGTCATATTGTCCTATATTTTAATTTAATAACTATATAAAAAAACCGCAGTTGACTAATAGTATAAGATGCTTTATATCAATGTTAGACAGCTCACAAGGCATATGTTCATTAAAAAATTGTTACTATCCACATTAGTTATATAATAGGCACGAGAACATGTCTGATCATACATTTGTTAGAACTCTATATGTTTTTTTTTTTTTTTTTTTTTTGAACTATTAGAACTCTATATGTTGAATTAATGTCAATGACAAATACATACACCATCATGTTAGAATTTATCATAGGGCTGGGTCGAGGTGCCACAGTCTCAACCACAAAGAAACGAAACAATGTTGTATATCCTACACATATAATTATCTCAATCGATCACACTATATTTTATTTTATAAATCTAAATGCTAGCACATTAATTATAACTCAATTATCACGATGCGGTATAATTTGATTTATTGCTCTCTTCACCTCTACTATGCTTGCCTTCCTTCCATGTACATTCTCCTTAACCTGAAATTAAAATTAATTATCAAAAAAATAAAATCTTATTATAACATTAGCAATATGTCATATATACTAAAGTGGGTTGGTCAGAAAATTGTACCTTGGCTCTTAATTCAATGGCAAATAATCCATTACTTAATGAAGAATTAACCGTTGTGGTCTCAATCCGAAGCTCCTTTAACATTTGCATGAGTTCAAGTAACAATCCTTCTCTGTAAGGACATTGGAGCTCCAACAACCCGTCATTCTCTATAATCGAAACTTGCACCGTTGTCTCGGACCGAGGCGATAGCGGTGGAGAAGCTGAAGACTCCACTGACTTGGGTTTAGCTACGACGCCATGGCTTCCTTCCACAATCCTCATTTTCCTCTTTTCAGATCCGGGTGGTTCAATCCGTACCCGATCAACAATAGTCAACCCGCTCCGTTGGTCTTTCAAGGATCCAGTACTACACGTCCTTTGCGGGACAACTGGCATCATTAATGACCGTTGATCAAGCTCCATCAAATGGTTACGTGTCTCGAGATCTTGAACCTTTTTTCTCAACTGTTTGACGTACTCGATGGTATCTCCTAAAATAGAGGCCTTGTCCATCTTGGTTACGAAAGGTACCAACGACCTTAATATGATGAACCTCTCGTTGAGCTTCTCTCGGCGCCGACGCTCTGCCATGACATGGTTGGCACTGAGCTCGTCTTGTGGTGTCCCGCCTTTATTCCGGAATGCCCGGGTCGCGGTGTCGACTCCGACACCAGCGCTGCCCTTGGGAGAGTTTTCGTCGCGGTACTTGGTGTGGAGGAGGGGTACACTGAAAAGGATATACTTTAGGAGCCATTGTGAGGTGGATTCTGATGATGAAGAGGAGGATGACACGTGGAAGATGGAGTGGTGATCGTTGAGGTTTGTCCACTTGGAGAAAGCTGATTGGGTTGAGTACGTGACGTAGCCTGATGACGATGACTCTGCCCATAGGCAGCTGGGCTGGTTTTGGAGGATGGCGGACACTGTTTCTGAGTAGTGAGTGTCTTCATGTGCTATGTCTTCTAATGGATTTGTAGGACCTGTATGCATTTAATTATATCAATTACTCTAAAATTATGAAGCGTGAAAATAAATTATGGGCACAAAGGACACTATCTACGAATACAAACCAATGCAATTCTCAAGTAATATTGTGTGTGTTAAAGAGAAGTACTAAACCAGTGCATTTAGTATAGTAAAAGAAAAAAAAAAAGAAGCAACTGTTTCAAAAAAAAAAACAAGCAGTGTCGTAAATTAATGTGGGGTATCAATTAAATCTTAAATAAGGAGGTTACATAATAACTTTATAGGCATGCACGTGAGTTTTTTATATAGAGGCGGGGTATAAGGGGACAAGAGTGTATGTGTGTTCATAATTTTGGTATATCTTTTTTCATCCTCTCAGAGCGCCGAAAGGGTTTCTAATAGCGGAGACTGAAAAGTCACTTTTCATGGTTTTTGTATGTAATTGTTAGGGAGACTTAGTAAGAGTGTGCTATTATAAGCCACAATTACGCACCATAATGTTCTGAAATTTAATAGTTAGTGCGGTGGTCTCAGAAATTCTGGCACGACTACTAATTAAGTAGTGTGTTCAATACCACGCATTAGGAATATTACTAATACATAAAAGGTGAAAATTGAGTCTTGCACCAAATATATATATACATAATCATATACTTTGTTTTCATAATGAAAGAATTAGTATTGATATAGTAGGGTACTGACTATATATAAGTTTTCAACTCATAATAATAAACTGATGATTGGTAAATTAAATCAATTTAACTGATATATACAAATGGACATGATGAGCAGTGAATATTGGAGAAATAAATATAATAAATAAAAAAAATGAAACTATACGAGAGAGATGCATACGTACCTGATGAGGGTGGTAGCAGAAGACCAATATTGGTTGTGGGGTGATCTGGTAGAAGGGGCCACCGTGGAGTAGACTCGGCTGGGTACGAGTTAGGTTGACAAAGATGATCATGACGTTTGCGCTGGCTTACAGCCAACAAGTGAAAGTCTGAGTCTAAATTATTGGACCCATCGTCGGGCGAGCCTAGTCTTATATCCTCCGACATATCCAATTGCATTAACTCACTAGGCTCAGCAGCTGCTACAACTGCTTCTGCTGAACTATTCTTGGGTCCTCCAATGCGGCCTATTTCGGCCTCAGAGTCTGATTCACCGACCTCCTCATCCTCTTCTTCATCCATCTCATCCTCTTGATCTTCATCTCCCTCGTCTTCTTTGTTGGTTTCCTCGATAGCAGGGCCAGCTGCCCCCGCCGGCCCCGAGTAAATGGCGGCGGTCATTGGCTGAGAATGAAATCTTGGGTTGTCTGATGAAGTGGCCGGGTTTGAAGTGGATTGCTCTGAAAGTGCTGGTTTTGGCGGGAGAGGGTGGTGGTCTATGAAAAAAGTCTTAACATGTTGGATAAACCCAAGGTCTTCTTTAACCTACAGTAATAATAAATTATTAATTTTAATAAAGTGATACATCAAGTTTAAATAGTGGGATTAGATTGGATTAAAAAAATTAAAGTATTTTGTGGCTAAACCCTCTCAATTATTATTTAATTTGTATTTAATTTTCCAAGCTCAAATTTTGGCGATAAAACCTTTAAACTACTTAACTAGTGGAAAATTTAAGGTGTCATCCGATTGACTTTCACCATAAACTGTTTATGTGCATACTCTTGTACACGTGACATGTTTATATTGGTATACGGAATATTATTATTTAAAAATTATTTTCAAAATTCATTTAAAATTATATAAATTTATAAAATAAAAAAATATTATAAAATTTGAAATATTTTCATATTTTTTAAATAATTATATTAGGTGTACCAATATAAATGTGTCATGTGTATAAGAGTATACATATAGGCCGTCTATGTTGGCCGTTAACTGTAGAAAGTGGATGACACCTTAAATTTGCAAATAGTTATGTAGTTTGGAGAGTTTTACTGTAAAAATTTGAGCTTAGAGAGTTAAGTGCAAGAAGAGTGATAGTTGAGAAAAAACTCAAAAATTTATGACACAAAGAAAAAAATGAAAGAAAGGGGTTAACTTATCCTAAACTTGGATAATATTTTGTTGGTTTAATTTTTTCAAGATCCTTTTCTAATTTCATTATAAAGATATATGATAAAAGTTATACTCTTATCCAGAATTCTTGCTTATGTTACTAAAACAAGAGAATTCAGATTTCATCCCAAATGTGAAGGGCTGCGGTTAACACACGTGTGTTTTTGCTGATGATCTTCTTTTATTTAGCTATAGGGATGTGAAGTCTATTATGTTGTCGTTGAATTGCTTTAAGATGTTCTCTGTCACCTCGGACCTCAAAGAAAATGCAAGAAAACCCGATATATAGTGTTGGGATATGAATGAGCAAGATGTACAATAGGTGGTTGATGCTTCGAGATACAAAACGATCAGCTCTCTTCCGTTCAAGTATTTGGGTATTCCTATCTGTTCCAGAAAACTTTCAAGTCTTGAAAGTGAATTGCTTTTAGAGAAGATGGTTGCAAGGATTCGAATATGGAGCTCTTAGCTCGACACTTTTCATATGCAGTTAGAGCTGTTCTTGTGAACTCTGTATTAGTGGCGATCCATACATATTGGGCACATGATAATGGTTCTCCCTAAAAGGATTCTTAGAGTTATCGATAAAATCTGTTGAGCATTCTTGTAGTTTGGTGTGGCTGATTCTCACAAACCCAGACTGTTTGCTTGGGAAAATATGTGCAAGTCAAACATGCATGGGGGTTGGACTATTGGAGTTTAGGAATATAGAAGAGTGGAATATTGGAGCAATAAGGAAACATGTGTGAACTCTTCCTCAAGAGAATGACAATTTATGGGTGGAATGGGTCCATTATCAAGTTTATATGAAGAAGGAAAATTAGTGGGATTACAAAATTCACCAAGATAATGGGTGCTATTGGGGCAAAGTTATGCAAGTGAGAGATATAATCAAAATTACTCCAAATTGCATCTGGAGTCAATGAACTACTCGATTAAAGAAGTTTTCAAGAAGATGTTTGGGTTGTCAAATGAGAGATGGTTTGCAGACAAGATTTGGATGCAACAAAGCATTCAAAAGCACAGGTACATAACATGAGTTGCCGTATGGAATAGATTAAAGACAGCTCACAAGTTGCATATGATGGAGATTATAGATGAAACCAAGTGCCCTATATGTGGATTAGAGGAAAAGACGCATGAGCTTCTGTGTTTTCAGTGCATGTATAGCACAAGGATATGTTAAACTGGTTTACTGGTTTGGCAGTGGGCTGGTTTTGGTTCAAATCAGTACCAATTTAAAGGGGTGCTGAAATATTGGATTTGAAGAGCAAAGATTAGTGAGGCTCGAAGGAGAGCTTTTGTTTTAATTTTCGATGCCATTGTATTTATGATTTAGAAAATTAGAAATACAGCAATATGGGAATATAATGTTTTAATTGGTTGGATAACAATTATGGCAAGGGGATCTTGATTCTTATTTGGTTTGTTGCAATTTATACATATTGAGTGACTAATACAATGACTTATTACTAAAAAAAATTATACTTTTAATTCGTATAAAATTAATAATTTTGTTTTGTTAAGTTTTGTATTAACATATGGAATGACCATTTATTTTCATTTTCAAATTATCAAATAATTATTTCATGAAAATAGTAAAAAAATTATTAATTTTATTAGAATGATATTTTAATATTTTTAAATGTAAAAATTAATTAAAAATTATATTTTTTTCATTTCATTTGATAATTCATTGCTTCAAATCAAACAGAGTCTTAATAGGTAAGTAGTAGTGACATGCACTATGTGTACATACCCTTTCCGTGGTCCCAAATTCTACCACGCCGTCTAGTAGAGGAATGCACACCACAGTCTGCAAATTTTTGTCATATTACACGATTAGAGCATGTTTTTGTTTTAAAAAATAGGTACATCAAATGATTTTGTATTTTTTTTTAATAAAAATGAATAATTAATCTTTTCTAAAAGCAGTTTTTAAAATTTTAAAAAAAATTTAAATAGAATATTTATAAAAATATTTTTAAAGCATGTAGTAATGAAATAAAATAATTTTAAATGAAGGGATGCAACTTTAGAAAATAACTCTTTGATGCTCAGAATTTTTTATCTTTTGTATTTTGTTTTTACAAATTGTTTTATGAAAGCATGGTAAAATATTCCTGCCCGTGTTCAAAATACAACTATAAATTTTCAAAATCAAAAATAATTTTTAAATTATGGGGCCAAATTTACACTATCTAGAAAAAAAAAACTTTGATTTGTTTTCAACCTTAAAGAAAAAACAATAATACAGAAAAGATTAAGCGAAAAACGGAAAATATTATTGAAATATAGAATAGAAAGATAGCAATATTTACACAGTTAATTAATAATGTATGTTGAAAGAATTGGATGCAAAACTATTAATATATGTACCTGTACACCGGCACTCTGGTATAACAATGATAACACCAGCCATATGCAAAATTATAAGAAACATATATGTTAGTTGACCAGCTACTATATATATATATATGTTGAGATAATATTTGTATTTCATACAACATTTTGTAATATATATATTCTAAGACATATTACAAAATACATAGTTTAGAGATATAAGTACCTTGGCTAGAATGGCTCTAGAGAAAATTTTGCTGTCGACCTCGTTTGCACCCGTGAGCCATACGTGCTGCCTCCTTGAATATGCTTTTCCTGGCAACCTACACAACACACCTATACATTACTACACACACACACTCAAATAATTAATTGGAAATATAATTGATCCATCAATTATTATATTATTAGCTTTCTTAATTAATAATTAATTAATGTAATATATAAGTGTATATAAGGCACGAACATCATCCTGATCGAGCTACGATCAATCAAACTTTTGTAGCTAGCATTATATTGTGATGACTATATGGAAATGAATATATATGATCTGGTTATCTATTTTCTCATATGAGAAGCTTCTAGATATTAATTTATATCAGACCATCATGATCATCCATCCCAACAATATATTCCTGATCATAACAGTCTTCCAAACTAGGGAACAACTATTAAGTAAAATTAGTCAAAAGTACTTTAGTAAAATATCTATGTTAAATCATCTTAACATTAATATATAGATATCTTGTTCATTAACTTGGTCGAAAAGAAGCTATAAATTTGTGATCTTGTCGAAAACAAAAAAGGCAGATGCTTTTCACCTAACCATGATAAAGTCATTTTTTTTTTAAAGTGCATATATACATGTGAAATATGTATAATATAAGACTACATATAAATGTAGCATAGCCCTATATGTCTCTAATGTATAAAACCTTATATGAGAAACAAACAAGACAACGGTACCTTTATTTGTTTTTCAAGGATATGACGACTGTAAATTAAATCTTATGTATAGATTTTGGCACAGCAAAGCCCTCATTATTACATTGTTAATAACTATAATATTAATGGCTATATAGTTATTAATTTCACTCATCACTATAGCTTTGTTAGCAGCTTTTCCTCATATGTTTATGGTATAAGGCATTTATAACACCCCCAACTGCTCCAATTCTTCATTTCCAGTAGATTATATACAATGGTAGTGTTGTTCACTAACAAAAGAAAGAATTCTCTCACTTAAATGTTAACTTTATTTTTCTTTTTATAGAAAGGAAATTTATGTGTATAACTCAGTGTATTAAATGCTTGTGCCTATGAAAAGAAACATAATTAATTTAACTGAAATTTGAATAAGAGAGAAAGAAAGTGAAATAGTTTCTCTTTTCGATCGAACGAAATAAGGGCTGGGGTACGTAAAACAACAATTTTTTTTTATCAATAATACACCATATATAATTAATACTATTAATGATTTTTTTTTTTTATAATCAATTAAATTTATTAGTGCTTTCAATTTTTCTTTGTTATCTTATTATTAGAATCAAACAAAAGTTAAATATGAAAATAACACTAACATCAACAAATCACACAAAATGATGTGTTATTTTCAAGTACCATAAGATAATAAGATATTATGTATATCTGAAACGTGTATAATTTAAAGATATGATAATTAGTGACAAGTTATTTCTAATAATATTGTTTTAATCACAATTAATTATATATATATTGTAATAAAATATATTATCACTAAAAATATTGTAATTTTTGTGACTAATTAACATTCTTTGTTCTTTGTGATCATATATCGTTGTGAGTATATATAGTAGTATCAAAAATACTTTAATTATAATTAATTTGGCAGAGATAATTATAAACAGTGGTTGTTGGTTAACATTTTTACCGAACAAGTACAATATTGTGAAGCATTATTTAACAAAAAAAAAAATAATCATTTTGAAGCAAATTAGATTTTAAATGAAATTAAATATATTATAATTGATACTTATAATAAACTTACCCAACACCAGGAGAAAAGGAGAAAGAGACACACATCAAGTAGAACCACTCAGATTCTGTTAGATCTTCGGGTGACAAGGCGGCACAAGGCCGCCGTTGCGGTTGATTGGTTTCTCCGACGGACAAGGAGTCATAAAGCTCTCTAAGCTGTTGACTTCTGTGAAGTGAAGCCTCCTCAGCGCTCACTTCCATTGGTTGAACAGTTTTCCTTGTTTTTATAGCTCCATTGTAGTATCCATCTCCCCATATTAATATCCTATATATAAATTACTCAACTAATTAAATTTCTTATAATAATAATAAAATTTAATAGTATACATATATATGTATAATCATTATATTTATACCCTTGCTGAGGACATAATTGCCAGAAGAGGCTGTAAGTCCATTGAACTGATTGCACCGCCGTCTGCAGCATATTTTGGAGCCGGCTACTCGGCGGTGCAGCCATTTTTGCTCTTTAATTTCTATCTTTTCGAGTCCGATCACAAATAATAAAATAAAAACACAAATAATAAAATAAAAATTCCTTTTTATACTAAAATAAGAAAGAAAAAAACGTGCTCCAAAAATATGGAAATTTAGGAAAGGAATTTAATTGTGGTACGAATTCTCATCATAATTAGTAACTGTAGAGGGACTCTCCAGCATAGTAGAAGGATATGGTTTGAGATGTTAGAGCTAATAATCAACAGCTTGGAAAGGATGGTGGAGTAAAAGTAATAAATAAGGATATAGATAAATATCAATTGGAAAGGAAAGGAAAGGAAAAAAAGTAGGTGAGAATCAAAGTAAGGAAAAAATAGTTGCCTAGGATATAAGGATGATCAGTTTGAGGAAGATTTTTACGTATATGATCAGATTTTTCCTAAAACAAATTTTAGTAAATAATAAAAGGGATCGTAAGATAGAACGTTGGGTGGAGTCAAAATGGAGATATATATATTTTGGAGATAGAGAGAAAGAAAGAGAAGTATTTGTTGAAAGAGATGTTATAGGAATTTATTGAGAAAAAAAGAAAAGAAGAAAAGAAAACGTTTTGTTTTGATTTTTTGACTGGTCGGTCTACCGGACGGTATACGGTATAGAGATAGGGTCATATATATATATATATATGTTGGAATTGTGAGGAGATTTTGTTAGATGTGAATTGAGTTCTCTCTCTTCTCTAATATATAATGGATTTGATTGGTGTTTGGAAGCTGCAGAGATAAGAAGTAGTATGAGGAAAGGAAAGGAGAGGAGAGAGAGAGTAGGAGAGATTAGGTAATGGAGGAGACTGGGAGTTGGACTTATAAATATAGGAAAGAGAAAATAGCAGCATTTCATTTGGAGTCATCCAAGCTACCAATAATTCCACATCCACTTGTCAAACTTAACTCAACACTAAAATCAACTATTTCATTACAATGTTAAATGCTCACTCATTTAATATTGAATTTTACTAATTTTAATTTAAAAGGAATGCTCTATTATTATTATTATTGTTATTTGAAATGAAGGATTCTCTTTCCTATTCCCAAAGTAAGATGAGACTACGTACTAGTTTAGTGTTCCCTTGTTCTCCAATTAATGTCCCATTTATTTTTGTTTTGTTTCTCCTACCATTCTTGTGTCTGTTTCATAAAAGGAAGGCTACCCTTTCATTAATTTCTTTTTTCTTTTTTGTCACTATAACCCCCCGAATTCAATTTAAATGATGAAGGACTCCCTCAAACTCAAATAATTCTTCCTTGCCAAAAAAAAAAAAAAAAAAAACCTTAAATTATTAAAGAAAATTGCTAAAAAATATTAGTTAAAAAAATAAAAAGTTATCATTTTATTATATAAATTATATATACTCAACTTTGAAATATACTGTGATTGGCATGAAAATTTCATGAAAATTTTGAATTATATAATATGTATTTTTTTGTTAGATTTTTTAATTGGACTTACATTAAATTTTATTGATTTTATTAAAACTTGAGTTGACTGGATAGTTCTTTTATGTGTTAACTCATATTGTTGGTGATCAATAGTTAATGAGTTTATTATCTATGTGTAAAATCTAGGTGAAGCAAAAGTGTGTGATTTTCTAGTTAATTGAAGCATTTGATGAGTAGGTCCAGTCCAACTATAATTATGTAGCTAAGTCCACTCCTTAACTCTATAAATACATATTATCTCATTTGAATCTCTTTTGATAATGAGATAAATAAACTGTTTCTAATTTAGAAATCTAGAGAGAAAGACTTAGTTGATATATAGTATTGTACTATCAAATTGCGGTAATTACTATGGATCAATTAAGTACGCATATACCTGATTATTGTATATTGTTATCGTATTCTATATTATATACAAATAGATCTTAAGTTTATTATTAATTTATTTAATATTTTTTAAAAGCAATATATATAATATGTATTTATTTAACGATAATAAAATTATAAATTGTATCAACATTTTAAATTAATATTTTTTATATAATTTATTTTTAAATAATAAAAGAAAATTTTCTACCAAACTTGAATAATTTATATTTGTTATTTTTTTGAATGGAAAGTTAAATTTTTATTAACCATCAAACTCCGTTACCAAACAAGGTAACAAATTGGTTGGAACATCCTCCAAACCAAAGATACAACCAGAATATAAATGAGAAGCCCTTGCGAAGTTATGAGCTACAACATTTGCTGATCGTTTAATAAAATAAACACTAACATGACCCAACTCTAACATGAGTTGTTTACATTCATTGATAATTTGACCAAATAAAGAAACCATATGGATAGAGCTGCGTAGAGCCTGAACCACTGTTAAGCAGTCAGTTTCCACAACAACTCTTGGCCAGTTATGATTTTTGATCCAACTTAAAGCTTCTCTCACACTGATAGCCTCAGCAACTTCAGGATTAACTCTACCAATAAAGCATTCTGTACGAGCTTCCAAAAAAGGGCTGTGTCTATCTCTTGCCACTAAACCAATGCCATAAGAATTTGCTTCACTAAACATAGCAGCGTCCACATTGATCTTGATACTATTTTCCATGGGAGGACACCAAAGCTCTGCCCCATCACCCGACTGTAAACCAGTCCATGATGTCTCAATGAGAGAATTTTGAGCACTTGTCCAATGATCAAGATAACCTTTTGCCGACAATACTATGCTTTCTACTGATGTTTCTTTCTTACGCCATACCATCTCATTTCTTCCATCCCAAATAGCCCAACATAAAGTAGACATTAATAATTTGTTGGCCATATTTTCCTCATTGAAAATCTTCACAAACCAATCAAAGAAATTATCAATATCATCACTTATGATGTTGCCGACTGACCCAGGAGCTCCAGTGCCAATGCCCACACGGTTCCATACAACTTGAACCTTTGGACAAGTAACAAGTGCATGGACTATAGTTTCCTCAGCCCCACGGCAAACTGGACAGGCAGAGTAGACATTTACTCTTTTTGTTTGGAGCTGACAAAGAGTAGGGAGACAGTTTTTACAAGCACGCCACACCAGATTTTTTATTTTAGGGGGCAGTTTTAGACGCCAGAACGCAGCCCAGAATTTTGCTGCTGTATCGGGTTGTCATTCCATCTCCCTTGAGCTGTTTGCAATAAATTGTATGCACTTTTTACAGAAAAAATACCTGAGGTCTCAAGCTTCCAAACCAGTCGGTCTTCAATGGCCGAGAGGAGAGGTATCTCATTGATTAAAGCTCTGTCCCTATCATTGAAGAGGTCTGCAATCAGCTCCTGATCCCATGTACCATCTTCATCCATCAGATTTTTTACCACAGCATTCTCTAAACCCGGATGTGAGGAAGTAACAAAAGGATTATCATCACAAGGAAGCCATGGTTCATTCAAAACCCCAATTGAACTCCCATCCCCAACACACCAATGCACTCCTTTGCGAACTAATTGTTGAGCTTCCCACACACTCCTCCACACAAAACTAGGATTACTCCCTAAACTAGCCGATAGGTAGCTACCATTAGGATAGTATCTAGCTTTGAAATTTTTTGCAATCAAAGAGTGCGGTCGGACAAGAAGTCTCCATCCTTGCTTTCCAAGCATGGCCAAATTAAAATCTCGAAGATGTCTAAAACCCATGCCACCCATGTTCTTATGCTTGCATAGACGATCCCATGAGAGCCAATGAATCCCTTTCCCATTCTTGTTAGAAGATTGCCACCAGAACTTTGTCATTACTTTTTCCATATCTCTCGTAATCTCCAATGGTAACAAGAAAACGCTCATTGCATAACTTGGCAAAGACTGAGCCACAGTTTTAATTAAAACCTCTTTCCCTGCTCGTGAGAGAAACTTTGACTCCCAGCCTTGAATTCTTTTACGAACTCTTTCCTTGAGAAAACCCAACACGACCGACTTGTTTCTGCTCATTGTACTTGGAAGGCCCAAGTACAAACTGTCTTCGGCCGCAGTACTCATCCCCAGCCGGTTGCTAATGAGATCTTTAGTAGCCATATTCGTGTTTGTGCTGAAAAAAATAGAGGACTTTAAAAAGTTTACTTTCTGACCCGAAGCTTCTTCAAATTTACTTAGCACTTCCTGAATTCTAGTTGCCTCCTCCAAAGTTGCTTTACAATAGAGGTAACTGTCGTCAGCGAAGAGCATATGGGTAATTCGTGGAGCACCGTTAGCTACTTTGCAACCATGAATCAAACCTCGACCCTCATATCTACGAAGGATGGCCGAAAGACCTTCTGCACAAAGAATGAACAGGTAAGGGGATAGTGGGTCCCCTTGTCTAATGCCTCTAGAAGGCACTATAGGTCCCAACTCATAACTACCGTGAGTCACCATATAACGAGCCGAGGAAACACACTTCATTAGCAATCTGACCCACCAATCTTCAAAGCCCAACTTCCGAAGTATCGCCTCCAAAAACTGCCATTCAATTCTATCGTACGCCTTACTCATGTCCAACTTAAGTGCCATAAATCCATCTTTCCCTTTTCTCTTCCTTTTTAAGTAGTGAAGTACTTCAAAAGAAACAAGAATGTTGTCTGAAATTAGGCGCCCCGGGATGAAAGCACTTTGGTTCTCAGTGATGATACAATCCATGAAAGGCTTCATACGATTCACCATAACTTTTGTGATGATTTTGTACAAAACATTGCATAAAGCTATTGGTCTTAGCTGCGTCATATCTGAGGGATTTCGAGTTTTAGGAATGAGAACTATGTTAGCATTTCCACAATCTTGCTCAAATTCTCCCGTAAGAAAAAAATTCCTAACAACTTCGATGACATCTCTCCCAATTATGGACCAACACTTTTGATAAAAACCTGGTGTCATACCATCTGGACCAGGACTTTTATCGGGATGCATTTGAAATACCGCCTTCTTAACTTCCTCATCAGATACAGGTTGGTGAAGTTCTGAGTTAACAAAGCCAGAAACTCTAGAGTCCACACTATCAACAATGTCCTGGCAGCTGCTACCCGAGGCTTGGAACAAATTACTAAAGTAGTTTGTTACAACTAAAGGAAGTCCACTATCCCAATCGACCCAGTCACCTCGATCATTCTTCAATCTTTGAATTTGATTATGGCGTTTCCTGGTTGATGCCATTTTGTGAAAGTAGCTACTGTTTTGATCCCCCTCCTTTAACCATATCTGTTTAGCGCGTTGCTTCCAAAAGGCTTCTCTTTGATCTAAAATCAAAAATAATTTCTTCTTCACTTCACTATATCTCTGGATAGAAGTAGGATCACGGTACTTCTTCAACTCTTTTAATTCATTCTTGCAATGTCGGATTCTAATCTTGAAGTTGCCTGTTACTTCTTTACCCCATTCACCCAAACTTTCAGCACACAACTTCAACTTTTCTGAAATGAGACCAGCAGCCCCCATATGCCAACAATCTTTAACAATTTCATAACACATAGGCTCTTTCAACCATGCATTCTCGAATTTGAATTTTTTGTTTGGAATATGAATTTGTTGAAACTCAGTTTCCAGCCATAATGGACAATGGTCAGATGAAGAAATTTCAAGATTAAAGAGGGAAGCAGAGTCAAAAACCTGGGACCAAAGGGAATTGACTAGAGCACGGTCCAACCGACATTCAACCCAAGCAACGGTTCCTCTTCCTTTCTCCCATGTGAATGGATGCCCGATCAAATTCATATCCTCCAACCCACAATCATCTAAGGACGCCTGAAAGCCATCCAACAAGTGCTGAGGATATCTTCGACCCCCACGTTTATCCTCTTGCCGAGTCAGATTGTTCAAGTCCCCTATCACGCACCAAGGCAAGTTCGAGTTCCTGGCAAGAAAACGCAGAAGGTTCCACGTCTGATGCCGATGAGCACGCACAGGTTCACCATATACCCCAGTTAAACGCCACCTTCCCTTCACTGGAGACTCTACCAAAAAATCAATGTGATTTTTTGAAAAGCCCACAATGCTACCCATATCTTGATTCTTCCATAAAAATGCAAGCCCACCAGCACTTCCTTGGGCCTCAACAGTAAAGACTCCATCAAATTCAAGTATTCGGCCCACACTTTCCATTTTACTTTTACCACTTTTTGTTTCACAAAGAAAAATAAAGTCAGGTTTCTTTTGAATTACCAATTCTTTAAGGAATTGAACAGCCCGTTGGTTCCCAAGCCCCCGGCAATTCCAACTTAGGACATTCATAATTCCTGGCGGGCCTGGTAACCAGAGCCCGCCCCAAACAAGTTTTTTGTGGTAACATTTCCTTCATCCTCAAAGTCCATATCACTAATATCCACCCCCTGATCCGACACAACAACTGGGCCAAAGTTGTGATGGCCCAAAACAAGACTTTCTTTATTTCCATTTAAAGGTTTTTGACCCATTCTTCTCCTCTTATTTTCTAATATTAATAAAGGATCTTCCTCATTATACTCCTTTACATCACCAGCTGGATCATGAGCCAAAGATTTGCCTCTTGTATCATTACGACTAGCCTCAGTAGGCTTCCCTCCATTATCGGCATTAATGACCCTGATTTCCTCCTCAATTTCCTCTGTAACGATTGGGTTATTGATTGTGGATCCCTGATTTGTCGTCCCTGAACCCCCAGCTCTTGCTCCACCGGGAAAATGACCGTCGCTTCTCTGGCCATGGTCTGAATTAGTCGCCGGAGTTCTCATCGTAGAACTGCCACTCGTGTTGTTGAAAGAACCAGATCGAAGCCATCTAGCGCCAATGGTATGGCTTTTCCTTCTTGGGAGAGCTTTTAACTCTAAAGTATAAGGTTTTTCTATCTGCTCCAGAGGAGTATCAAAGAGTCTTTCACAAAGCTTTTCAGGATGACCCAGAATACCACATATAAAGCAAAAGGTTGAAAGATCTTCATATTTAAATTGAGCATAACAGACCATACCACCTATTCTTTCAAGCTTTTTCTTTCTTTTGAGTGGTTTATCAATGTTTATTGTCACACGTACCCTGAGGTAATCTCTCCAAACGCCGATGAAATTGTTCGGATCCGATTTCACAAAAGTACCTAAATAATTACCAAGATCACGAGCCACTCTATCCGACATAAAACCCGCAGTCAAATTATGAATTTGGACCCAGAAGTCCAACTTGTTGAGGATGATTGATCTTGGGTTCTCACCTTGTTTTAGTCTCTCGAAAATCAAAGGTACTCTGTCAAAAGTCCATGGGCTCCCCTCCATGACTCTTCCTATGTCCACTTCATGGTAGAATTGGAACAAATACAAATTATGTTCCAATTCTTTGACATACATTCCACGTCCCGGTTGCCACAAAACTGCCATCTTGTTCTGCATAGCTTGGAAATCAATTGGTCTTTTCGTAAGAAAACGGCCAACTAAACACCATCTATCGTCAATATCCGATAGATCATCTTCACCCTCACCATAAAGGAGGCCAACATCCTCCTCCTCTTCCAAGTTAAAACTTTCATACTGTTCTACCAATGTAGGACCATCACGATTCACGTTATCCATAGTAACAGACTTTCAACGAATAAGACAAAATAAAACAAACTAGACCCAGCGCCGAATCAACACCAAGAAAGACAAACCTTCAAGAACACCACATATGGACAAACCTTACCATGTCAAAAGACAAGACTCAAAGTTCACGGCACCTTAGTGTTAGTTATTAGTTATATACTAATTTTTTTAAAAATAAATTAGAAAAATAGAAAAATAGGCATTAGACAAAATAAGAAGATTAAGAGTGCAACATTTATTAAAATAGTCTAAACTTAATATTGATATTAATATTGCAGAGTCTTAATTTTTTTTTTTATAATTCTAAACTTAATATGTTGTTAGAAATTTTGTATTAAAATAGTTCCAACGAATACTTAATATCACTTATACCATAATATTTCTTATAAGTCTCTCCAAAATTGAGAACTTGATCTAATAATTATTTAGCTAAAATATATATTATATGATAAAATCTCAAACTTAAATTCATCCCACGTTTCAATAAATTTTACAATATTTTCTTTTACACATTTTTAAGATCTACAAATGACTATGCTAGTTCATTAATCATTCACCACCATCATAACTAAAAATAAAAGTCAAAATAGCCGAAATCTTAGTAGCTTTTTATTTATGTTTTAGAAAAATGCTAAGAAATTCTCTTTTGCACTCTTTTTATTTTATTTTTACTGATAATTAAAATGTGTAATTCTATTTACTTATTTATTTTTCTAACAATAAAAAAAACTTAATTAAATTATATATTTTTTTATTAAAATTTCGTTTTTTTGATAAATATTTTATTTTTTTTATAATAAATGTTGGCTATTTACTTTATAAAAAATGGAAAAATATTTGTTTTCATAAATTTTGCACCAATTTTTTTTAGGAGAATTACCTTATATATTATTTTTTTTAGTTTTCTTTCAAATTTACAGTTTGAGTTTCTAAAGTGGTTTGTCCGGTGGTTTCTATGCGTGTTGTTGTATGATTTTTTGTTGTGATTTAGGTTGCTCTGTTAGTTGCAATAGGTTTCTATGTAGAATTCTGTAAAAATGCAAAAAAAAAAAAAAAAAAAAAGCTGTTTTGAAGTGTAAAAATGAAAAGTCCATTTTTTATTATTATTATTTTTTTTTTTGCTTTGTATCATTCTTTTAAAAGAAATTGTGTTTTTTTTTTTTTTTTGCATTTCCTCTCTAATCAAATATGTATATATATATATATATTAAATCAATTAGTTTTGTTTGCCAAATCATGAAAAGAATTTTTTTTTTACTTAAAAAAAATAAAATAAAAGTAAATCGATCTAACATATACTATTGACTAGGCATAATCGTATTTAGTTTATTTTTTGTCTTTTGTTGTTTCTTTATATATATATTTACTAAGTGATTGTTATGTGCCAAGCCACGTAGTGTTAGTTTTATTTAATATTTTAGTTTTTTATTTGAATTAATAATTAAAATAGTATAATTATTTAAACGATTTGTTTTATAAAAATAAAATATGTGTCAGTATATTTAGTAAGTAAAATATAGTTGTGTTATAATAATGTATGTTATTAATAGTAAAATGTACATTAATCTTCTAATTGAAAAAAATTCTATTATCTCATTTCATATCTAATAATAGCTACACAACTATATATTTATAGACTTTCACATTCTTTGCAAATTACTAATAAGCACCAATAATATTTTCATATTCTAATATTTTTCAACCTTCTCCTCTTGGTGGTAAAATTAAAAATAAAACTAAAAATAAGCACAAACATATAAGGTAAATACTAATTACAGCCCATTTCATATTCTTTTTATTTTCTTAAGCCCAAGCCCAAAAATCTCTAAGCCAACACAATCAATCTTCTTCTTCCCCGATAGCAATGAGTTGCCCCTTCTGTAATTATTTATATTATTTTTTTTTTTGAATTAAATTCTGTTACATATACAGTCTCACATATATATATTTATCTATACATTTTATCTTTTCTAGGTAATTACAGAAGGGGCAACTCATATACAGTCTCACATTTATATTATCTTTTCTAGACATTTTATCTATATTTTTCTTTTTTAAAAATAAATAGAAAAAATTATTAATATTCTCCCAAGATAGGTTTGTTAGAGAGATATGTGGCTATTTTTTTTAATTTAAAAAGAGATTATTAATATTTAAAAGATTGTTTAATTTTTTGGTTTAATTATTGGATTTATTTGTTAACGAAGTGTTTTGGATTTAATTATTGGGTTTATTTGTTAACGAAGATCAAACCTAATCGTTAAATTTAACAGAATATTCTTTTATTTTTAAGTATATTCTGTTAAACCAAGAAATGTTAAACCAAGAAATGCCGTTAGATAGACACTTTTAATATATAAAGATATATATAATAAACATGAAATAAAAAATATATTAAAAAAATGATACAATATGAAAAAAAAAAAATAAACTAATGCAAAATTTGTTGAAAAAAAAAATAAAGAACTAGTGTTTTTCATTTTTTATAACATAAAATAGTGCATATATATTAAAAAAAAAAAGAAAAAAGAAAAAAAAAGATGCATAGTAGTGCATATTATTTAGTAAAAAATTATGAGAAATTAATAAAATAAATCAAAAAAAAAAAAAATAAACAAGTAAATGAGATAACACATTTTAATTATTAATGAAAGTAAAAAAAAAAATATAATTGTAACTATATACTTGAACATACTTTAGAAAGTTACACATGCCACTCAATTATAAAAAGAGTGTAAAAGAAAGTGCAAAAGAGAATTTCCTTAACATTCCTTAATAATTTATAACCTATCTTCTTTTTAATATTTATTTAATTATTTGTCTTAAAATGATTTATCCACTCGAGTGCTCACTTTTTAATTTTTAACTCCATAAGTGAAATTTTTAGTCATATCTATAAACTTTTAATGACCAGTAATACTAATGGAGTTGAGACTTTTACTTGATATATTTTTTAAAAACTATCTTATGATTTATGATATGAAAGTTCTATTTTGTGTACATATTCACAATTTCAGATTTATTCAAAGTATTTTTTTTTTATAATTTTTATTGGCTTGTCAATAATATTTTGTTTAAATACTTGTCTATTCTTTAAATTTTTTATCTTGAAAATATTATGTTAACATTATTTGTTTCTGCTTGAATTGCTATAGCTACGTAAGGGTTGTGATAAATGCTCAAAATCTTATGTTCTAAGGCATTAATTATACACATAAATTCAATTTAAATTAATTATTTTCATCATTTGATTAATAGATTATTTAAATTGAAAATACTTAGTGCATGTTTGGCATCATAACTAAAAAACTGTTTTTTGTTTTTAAAAACAGAAAATTGTTTTTAAAAACAATTTGACTTGTTTGGCCTTGTTTTTTAAAAACAGTTTTCAGAAAACAAAGTTACAAATAACAAGAATTTTGAAAACAACAAAATGTTGTTTTCTGTTTTAAAAACCAATTCACTCTTGGTCAATATTATTTTAAAAAATCACTAGCCAAACGTTACTTGTTTAAAAACTTCAAAAACTATTTTTTGTTCTCATTTCTAAAAACAATTTTTTAAAACAAAAAACAGAAAACAATACCAAACATGCTTTTAATTTCTTTTGATTTTGTGTCAGATTCAGATTTGGAGCAAACTTGATAAATAAATAGAAGTTTGGATGAAAATGAATGATGAATCCCAAATCTACAGTCCCGCTTTGTCTTGTAAGCCCACCCATTTTTTTATGCATATATAATAGGGATAAATTTAAAACTACCTCTTTTTTTTTGTTGATTAACCAAAAATACCTCCATATGAAAATCCATTAAAATCTACCTACTTTGATAAGTCTATTACCAAATATACCCTTATCAGATTAATTGAGTCCCCAATCCAAAAAGTCTAAAGACTCCCCATTCTACCATAGCGACCCAACCCAACGCACGCAAGCTCTACCTCCTCCGCCATTACTAGCGTCCTTATGCCTCCTCCACCGCCGGCATCAACGCAACACCATCCTTCGATATTTGGAGGTGAATAACTTTCTCTTTCCCTTTTCTAAATTTGTATTATTCTTTCTCTTTAGATCTTGTTTCTCCTTCTTCTAATCTTCCATTTAGTTTTTTCTTCTTCTCTGTTATTAACATAACAAATGAATTAGCAAATTAATAATTGGTAGTGGCTTTAGATGAGTCAAATGTATGTTTTCTTTGAACCATGAGCCATAACAACTCACGAAGAACATCAATAGTCCACTTCTCAGCTTGATCAATGTTCGGGGGATAAAATGGTTGCAAAGCCTACAAATGATAACATTGAACCTCATGGAGCCTTCTATAGGCAGAGATGGCTGCGAATCTCTCATATGAAATTAAGAAAAATATCAGGTTAGAGGACAAATAAAGATAGTGAATGGAAGGGGTATAATGGGGATTGAAATTGAAAAAGAAGGTATAAATGAGAGAATTTAAAACAAAAGGTAAAAATGAGAAAGGCTAACTTAAAAAAGGCATAGGATATAATTTCCCCTATATAATAAGGGGTGATCACATACTCAAATTTTTAATTTTTTTTCTCTTTTTTTCTACCGTGGGACGGATTTTTGTAAAAAAATATTGTATTTTTTTTCAAAAATACTATGTGATTTTTATACTGTGTACTGTGTTAAGTTTTTACTGTTATTTTACAATTGTTTTTAATTGTTTCACTGTTGTTTTTAATTATTCTGTTTTATTGCTTTACTGTTAATTTATAAGAAAATAGTACTTTTATAAAAACTTCCGTATAGTAGTAAAATTGTAAACTTTTGCTCAAACTCTAATATTTTTGTAAAAACTTCAATATATTAAGATGGTAACATTTTCATGGGTATCACGTTCAAACTAGTGGAAGTAAGCCCAAACATCATTATTTCCAATCAAGTTGGGCTTCTTTTCTACAAGCCCATCACTTAATTCCATCAACTTCGGCCCATGCGTAGCAACACAATGTTAGTACTTCCATCCAAGTCGGTGGCACCAACGTTCGACACCAAGTATTTATGTTACTGCTTCTCTAAACTATAGGCTTGTGCGGAAATTTTCATAAACAACTATTTTAAAAGAAAAAAAAAAGAAAATAGGTTCAACTCACATAATAATATAAATTATAAAATATCTAGTTGAAAAAAAAAAAGAGGAAAACTCTATCAAACTATCTATAGTTTCATTCGTTTCTTTTCTCTATCTACAGTATCTACCTAACCTAAAAATGCTAAACCATCTTCTTCTTCTTACGACTGTCAGCCCATCTTCGGTGTAGCAGGTAGGAGAGAGGAGGCGGCTTTCTTTCTCGGCCAAGACCCAACATCGGAACTGTGGCAATGTGACTAGTATTCTTCTCTTTTTATTACTTCTTAACACAATTTTTGTTTTTTGCACACACTTAAGCCTCTTTTACAAAAGGGAAATTGTTTCATTTTATCATATATATATATATATATATAATTATAGAAAATTTTCTACTATAGTATTAAATTCAGCAATAAAGTTATAATAGTAACGTATGTATCATATTATTTTTTATTTTAAATTTCAAAATTACTTAAAAAAATAAATTCTCACTTTTAATCTTCTTAGGCATTTTTCGCTCCTATTTTTGTTAGAATAATCATGCGCATGCTGGGTCTTTGTTTTTGACCCTATTATATGCTAGTCCCAAAATCGGCTCCTTCTCAACCCAACAGAATGTTTTTTCAAAGATTGAAAAATGAAGATCCATTAATTACATAGCTAGCAGATCTATCAAATAGTTTGATTTACATAAATATCTCATGACCATTATTATTCTCCGTTTTAAATTACTGCAAACAATCATAGTCACCGGTAAATCGTCGCCGGATTGTATTGTGATTGTGTAGTTAAAAGTATCAAAATCCTTGTTTTTGAATTATATATATATTAAATTGAAACATCAACACGGTTAAGAAATTAAGATAAACAAAATATAACAACTATATGCATTAAAGAAGGCTAATTTTTTTTTTTTTAAAAAAAAGAAGACTAAAATTAAAAAAAAAAAACTGTACGGGGCTCTTTATATATAGATGCCAATGCCAAGAAGAGCCACTCAAGGGTAGTGATCAATTCTTTCAATAGGAAGGAGACTCGATAGAAAGCTGAGAATTACTTTGCATTTGGTAATAGGTGAGTTGTTTATTTTCTTTTATTGGTCGATCTGCTTATTTGTATCCTCTATCCCAATATAACTATTTTCTTTCAAAAAAAATAAATAAATAAATAAATACAGCAGAGACAAATATGGCTCGATCATTCCATAATCCATTCCAAATCTCTCCATTGATTTACATTTCCATCATAATGAAATAGCATCACAAAGAAATTATGCCTTTCACAAAACTATAAAAACACTTAAAATAATATCAAAATTTATTGATAATTTGAAAAAAAAAAAGTCTTATTCAATTACATGAATTTTGAATAAGAAAGACTGAATATTCACTATGTTCACAATTGTATGAACGTTTCTCTTTAATTTAGTCCCCACAGCCATTGCCAATAGTTTGAGGTTTTGTAACTGAAATTCACTAATTTTAATATTTTATAAAAAAAAGAAAAAAAACTAAAAAAACAATATAAATATCATATTTAAATAATAATTTATTTTAAATACTACATAATTAATTATTAGTTCAATTTTATAAATGGACTTTTTTTTAATAATGACTTGTTACAACTTGTTATAGCAGGTTATAGAAAAATATAACATCATAGAACAAAATTTTTAGTTTAATAATATTTTTTATTTTTTTTTTTGTTAACTTTAACAGAATATTCTTAATTAATTTTAAATATTATTATATATAAAAATAAAATTATACAGATATTTTATATAAGAATATTTTAATCTAATTGTTTTAAAGAATATTTAATCTAAATTCAAATACATAAAATATCACATATATATATTTCAAACCACACAATATGAGGATATATTAGTGGACTATTCTAATACTTTAAAATTTATTGCAGTTAAATTTTATAGAATAAATTCAATAATGATTCAGTATTGGTTTCTATATAGAATGAATCGATAACGAATTCTGTATTTCCTATTTTTAAGTGAAGTGAAGTTTATTTTATAAACTGATTATATATTATGTAAGAATTTAAGTTTACATTACACAAAAGTCAAAATTCTCTAAGTCTTTTAAAACAATGTTTGAAAGTAATTAAAAAAAGAGTGATAATAGAGTTATTAATTATAAAATTCATCTAATTTTAGTCAAGAGGCAAGTGGAATAGAAATGTTTTTTTAGCTATTACATGTTTTTTTATTTAAAACTTAAATCAAATGTTTATAATTTTTTAATATAATAATATTATTTATTTAAAAAAATAGTAACACCCAATAATTACTGTAAAAAAAAAGGTTAAATAATGATATATTAGGTGATTATGGTATGAACTTGTAACAAAACAAAAGAACTAATCGTGTTATTAAGAGAAGAAAAGAAGGAATTAAAAAGAAAAAGAAAAGGGTTTATCGGATGCATTGCGGTGGAAGTATTGAAGTAGGGTGGGACCCAATTTTGAGGATCAGGTTGGATGACGATGCAGCAACTAGCCCCTGGATGGCCGACACATGGCAAATGCAGTGGACCCACTTTTCTAATTTAATATCCAATCATAACAATAAAAAACATAAACGACAGAGTTTGGAAGTGTCTTTCTCTTTCATTATCTTTTGGAATGGAGCTCACCAGAGAAAAGTCTGGAAATTAAGTGCGTGGTGCATGTACGGATCACATGGCTTTTCCGTGGCACGGATATATTATTATTGAATACAAAATATATATATATTATAAGTGAGTGCGTCTATAACTAGTACTTGCTTAGTACGAAATCCCACCATCGAAAAATTGCTTATTTATTTATTTATTTATTTTGAAACGCAAAAATTGCTTATTCTTTTTTCTTTTTCTTTTGAAAGAAAAAATTGCTTATTCACTGTTATTATTTTTATAAATTGTGTTCAACTTCACGTCATCTACTAATAAATGCTAAAAGCAATTTAAAGTGTGAAACACTATAATAGGTATTGGTTTGGTCCATATATTTTAATTTAATAAATAAATTAGAAAATTATGAATTACTATAATGTTGAGCATCATGTCCAATTATAATTTTCTCTTCTACTAATACTTGCGATTCATCTACTGAATTTTTTGTTTCAATTTACTAATGTATACTCTTTAATTTTATTTTAATGTTTAATTAGCTATATCACAGTTTGTGTTAAAAATACAAGTGTATTTTAATATTGAAGGTAACTAAAAAGAGGGTTTTTTGTTTCTTTCTTTTGGAATATGGGCTTATTTGATTAAGTTTCTATTTATGTTTATAGTTAGAAGTATAAAATAAGTATAATATATAATTTACTTTTATTGTTTGAATAAGAAATTTTTTTTTTTAATAAAAGGTATTTTTCAAATTATTTGAATATCATTAAAAAAAAATTGTGAGTATGAAAATTATGTAAATTATTATTTTTTTTTAAAATAATTTCTTAAAAATCCTTTTCAAAGAAATTACAAATTCTATCTCTAAAGTTTTATTATAGCCGTTAAATTTTTTAGTCTAATTTTTTTAATAATTTATATCATAAATAAATGGCCGTCTAGATATATAATAGGTTTTATTATTAAATTTTCTAGTCATTGGTTACGAAATGTCCAAAGTATAATTGCATATATATTTTTTTTTGGTTAAGTTGTAATTTTTTTTTGAATAAAAATAGATTTCCTAATTAAAAGAAAAAAATAGTTGCATGCCAAATTACAAATACTATGGTGGTAAATTATATAAATATATCTATATATATATATATATATATTGTAAGGATGTAGTAAAATATGTTATTTTAAAATGAGTGACCAAATTTGTGTAAAAAGAATGAGTGACTAAACAGTGTATAACAATAATAATGAAAAATGGGGGCTTAATTAAATGACACTAAGAATATATCATATGAATGTGATGATTATTCTAGAGTAATTCTAATACAGTCAAACTAATTATTATAATTTAAGCAAATAAAGATTTATCTCCATACACGTCAATGCAGAATTTATTTGCCAGCACTAAAGAAAACTTATATTCAAGCACCAAGCGACAAGGGTTCTTCTGAGAAATTAATACAATAATTGACTGGTCGATCCAAATTAAATAAGAACCATACAATTTTTTAAATTGCCAATAAGTTAAAAATATATATACAATTGTCAAACATTTTTTTTAATGATCAATAAGAGAGCTCTGTAAATATATAATTATTACTTTTAAAAGATACTTTCTAAGAGAGCCAGCGGCAACAGGTACTCTATCATCAATAACGCGTGGAATGCTAACATTAGTGCTTTTTAATTTGAGGTCACATATCATATCTAAGGGAGGTACAAATTTCGTACAAACTCACATAAATATAAAATCAAAATAAAATAAAATATTAATGATAACAAAGCAAAAACGAATGGAAAAAGAAAGGTATGACAGCACCATTTCCATATATATATATATTAGTAAATTAAATTTAATTCACAATATGCATTCCATGTGCCATTGTGACTACCTATCAAAAGTTTTCCTTGTCGGCCTCTTAAAACGACAACCGGCCACCAGTTTATATCTAGGGCAGGGCTTTGAAGTTTGAACCTTCATTATTATTAATCACTATGTTCTATTGGTCATTAATATATATACTAATAGATTTTTAAAAGAAAAAGATTAATGATAAGGGTATAATGCAGATAATTAGGTAAAGAAATTGACTAGTTAATTAGATGTTGATAGAGAGGCAGAAGTTGCGGCGAAGTAACAGCTTTCATGAATATATGATTAATCTTATATGTGTATATTTATTCAAAAAAAAAAAAAAAATCTTATATATGTGTATATATGATAATAAGATTATTGTTTGTTAAAGGATTAATTAGTTAATATGGTATTTTATAAGTTTGTGTTTTGGTTTATAATCTGTTCATATTTGTTAGTAGAATTTAATGGTTGATAAAGTTTGTGAATTCCAAAAAATAATTATAGGATTTGTTAATTATATTTCTATATATATATCTATTAGGTTCATATAACCTTTATAATATATATACTTATTTCTATTAATTTTTATTTTTATTATATATTTTAAGTTGTATAATAGTTTTTTTTTATATTATCCAATAATAATATTATTGTAATAAAAAGAATTTAATTTAAGTGTTATTAAAGAAAATATAATAATATTTTTAAAAATGATTAATTATAATTTTAATTTAATCGTAATGCTTATAATTTATAATACTTTTCATTTTTTAGAAATATTATGTAGTTTTTATTTTTTTTAAAATAATAAAAGAAGATATTCATCACCATATATTCTTTAAGAAACATATTTTTTTATTTCTATTTTATTGTTTAAGAAGAAACTAATAATAGAAAGATATATTTTTCTAAATATGTAGATTGACAAAAAAAAATGATAACAGAAAGATGTTTTTTTAACATGTACAATAGGTTTTAAGTTAAATTGTAATTAAAAAAAATACTTTATATTATATAATCATATTTAATACAAGATAAAAAAAAATAAGAAAGATATGTATGTATTAAGTTTAAATTAGAATTGTAATATTTTTTTTAGCAAAAATAATATTTTATGTTATATAGCCATATTTAATATAACTAGCTATTAGTAACATGCTATGAGGGAAAACTCAATCCTCAAGGTCACGTACAAGGGAAAACCCACCACGTGAGGAGAGAACACCTCAATATGAATATTGAGGCGAACAAGAAAGTATGAGTAACTTTTAAAGTTATCAATTATGTCTCCCCTAGTTGTTTAGTACTGACCAATTACAATGATAGAGATTTGCGAGATCAATAAATCGAAGACGCCCTGATCTGCGCAATCAAATAAATAGAAAAGCACCTAATCTCAGGGAAAGATTGAATAGAAATGCTCAGCGAGCGAATGAACAAACAAATCAACCCACTGATAACTCCATCCAGCAAAGGATAATTTAGTTGGAGGATCGGTTTAGGAAATATCAGGATGGCGAGTATGGAAAGCTTCCAGGTTATGACTAAGATGAAGACCCAGAACCTTTTCACCTTGATATCCTGAACTCGCAATTTTCGAAAGGATTCAAGAACCCTCATGTCGCACAATACAATGAAACTACAAATTTAGTTGCACAATTGAATAACTTTAATATAATAATGCGAACAAATTTCTAATAACTTGTGTTGCATATTTTTCCCCACATCACTCATAGGGGAAGCGAGTAGTTGGTTTGATAAGTTCACAAGTTATTCCATCATCTCGTGGGAATAATTGTCTAAAGAATTCAAAAAGCGATTTCAAGTTGCGAGGGATAGAAGACCAAAAGCTTCATCCTTGACAAACATCAAAAAACAGCTTGCAGAATCCTTGAAAGCAATTCTAAGTCGCTTTAGCACAATAACAGCAAAGGTTAAAAATTGGAATGATAGCATTCAGTTGACAACACACCAGGCTGGGATAACTACTGATTTGTCTACTTTTGGAGGCGAGCTATGGGATTATTTGCAAGGACGCCCAGTCAAATCAATAAATGAATTTAATGAAAGGGCTCTTATCTATGTCAGAAAGGAGGAAACTCTGTTCGAAATAAAAGTATTAAAATATAGCTCGGGGAATAAACCCAACTCAAGCAATGCAAAGCAAACATTGAAAACACGAGCAAAAGCCACGAACTACATGGGAAAAGAAAAGATGAGTCTAAGGACTCATCCAAAGGCAAAAAGAAACATAAAAAGTATGAGAAGTGTGTCTCGATTTATACCGTGTATACCAAGTTGAACGAAACATGAGAAAATATATTCCTTGCAAATGAGAATGGGGTCACGTTTCGCAAACCAGAACCTATGAGGAAATTGTCAAAAGTCTCTAATCTTATTTATAAGCAACCTGAGAAGAGAAGTAATTATTTCAAAATTCAAATTCCTTGAATTCCCCCAAAAAGTATATGTTGTGTACTCATTACAGGTAGAGTAACTATTAGCACGCGCAGATATTGAGCTATGATTTTAGGCATAACTGTCAATTAGTATTAAATGAGCCAGAATTGAAGAGACCTAAAGTCAGAGTCACGTCGGTTCGCCATTCAATGGCTAGGACACGCGTCACCCATCTGGACAAGACTCCAAGCTGAGTAAAGTCCACATGCAACCAAGAAGGTCCCGCGCAGAATTAGGGGAAAATATTATCCAATTTTTTTCACCTTGACGTGGTAATAGGATCAAATGACATGTGTCCCATATTTCTGATACCTAGGCGAAGGAAAATATCCTTAGTAGCCTATGAAGGACTATCCAACATCTGTAATAGTCAGCTATCTAGCAGAATTGTGGAGAAGAGATGTCTGACCAGTTATGAGCATGTTTGTGTTGAGCGACTTACAAGAGATAGCGACTTCAAAGACTAATCTCGTTGTGTGTAGACACGAAAAAAATCCCTATAATTGTGGGATTGAGTCAGAGAGAAGGGCAACATGTTCTAGTTTCCTATTTCATATATTGTAATTATAGAATCATTGTAATATCTTATTTTATGCATCTTAAGCAAAAAGGAACCATCCTTCATGCATTAAGTCCCTATAAATAGTGACCTATCCTCACTATGAAGGGGATCGCAAGAATTTCTGCAAAAATATACTCTAGAGAGAAAAGAGAGATCTAAGAGAAAAAATTACTCAGAGATCAATTGTAAGAGCTTTCAGGAGGAAGAACACTTTGTTCCTTCTCTTAAGTCCATACAATACAAGGGGAGTATGCTATTACCATACTTACGGAGGCCGAACCTCTTTAAAATTTGGTGTTCACTTTACTGTTTTTATTCTCTTTTAATTACATTACTTAATCGCTTTATTATTTGACTCACTGTCATTGGCTAGAAGCAAGGTCAACAACTACGGAACAATGGCAAAGGCAGTGTGAATTTTTTACTAACCTAGCTTTTCTTGCCCAATCTGAACAAAATAAGAAAAAATAGGAACATATGAAATATGTTTCAACCCAAGGAACAAAATCCTTAGCTCAGAGGTGCCATGAATTAGTAAGTTCAAATATAATTGTAGTTAAGTTATATTAAATTGTATAATCTCTAATGTTTAATTCATAAATTAGAGGAGAACCCGAATTACATTGAGACATGGAGGGAAGTCCATACCAAAAAGAATAAGCAATTTGTTAATGAATATGAAAAACAAGATTATGTAAGTTTTTGTAATTTAATCTTTATAATTTCTTAATATTAGTGTCGTATTGTTCTAATTTTTTTATTTAATATAGGAGCGGTTGGACGCAGCTCGAGCAACTCATTCTCAAACATACTCTGATTCTGGGTCATCATCTAATTACGCCAGCTTCTTCGAAGATACATTTGGTCAAAGGTAGGATTATGTTCGTGTAATCGGCCGCAGATTGAATGGTACATCTTCAACTAGTCATGTCCAATCCACCCAATCATAGGCACCTTCACAAGATTTGGTAAATGACATTAGTGTGATGTTTAATCTCTTTTTATAACAAATCGACCCATCAAATATGGACCATGCAAAGTTAGCAATATTTAATATGCTTAAGAGTAAGTACTCTACTCCAGCGCCTCAATCGTCTCAGACTCACATTTCTCAAGGTGCCCCTCCACATTCTCAACATTCAACAACACAGCCTGACATGTATACATCTTCGACATCACAGTCTCTTTATCCACCACAGCCACTCTCGCAGCCTTTGCCATAACCATCGCACCCTCCACCCCCTTACCCTTACATGTATGGACCACCATACACACATCCATACATGTACAGAGGACTTTCACAGTAGCATCCTTCTGCTTTCTTTCTGGGTTCGACTGATATGGGTGGATCATCACAGCAACCTTCGCCATCACACCAGGCTCAGCCAACCTACCCATATTAATGGATGATGGGGGCACTGACATTACAGCCGCTACAACCACCATATACATCTCAGCCGCTATAGCCACTTCATACATCACAACCGCTATAACTACCTTAGACATCACAGCCGCTACAACCACCTCAAACATCACTGCGTCAGCAACCGAATCATTCAGAATTCGATGAGAACGAAAGATCAAATGACTTTTTATCTCAGTTATAGTTACAAAAGACTACTATTATATTGTTTTTTTTTTTATTTTCTTTAAGTTGTCTTAATTACTAATATTTGTTAGAACTATTAAATTTTATTATGTTATTGTAATACTATGTTAATTAAAAAATTTATATTTGATATTAATTATTATTTTTAATTTTATTTGTTATTATAATTATTTTTTAATAAATTAAAAATCAATATTTTAAATAATATAAAAAATAATTTTATTAATTTAAAAACAATTAGGGGCGACATTGTCGCCCTTAAAAGTCAAATACAATAATTTTGAGGGCAACTTTATAGGTATTAGGAATAGAAATTCGTGTATTACTTTTATGGGCGACATAATGTCACTCCTACTTTCAAGCCATTGTTTTGTCACCCCTAATAGCACTTTTAGGCACGAATTATTAAAGGGACATGTCACCTCTAAAAGTTATTAGAGTCACCCCTAATAAGTATACTTGTTGTAGTGATCTCATAAATTCAAGGATCATGTAGAGAACATGGGACTTGATCTCCTCATGTAATTTGTACAAATGAAATTATTATTAATAAAACTCTTATTTTGATATTTTCTCATATTTATGCGCATCTTAATTTTACATTTGAGAAAATTTTAGAGAACCTAAATAAACATATAGTTTAGGGTTTATTCGCTGAAGTACATTGCCACATAAAGTATATTGTTATATAGTAAATATATTGTAATACATAGAAGATAATACTCGACATATAACAAGGACATATCGATATGATTCTTATGTTTATTATATAATGAGGAACATTGAGTTTGAATATTTTAGTCCAAATACTCACAAAGTGGGAGACTATTTACAATATTTTTATTTATGGAATAAAATAAAAATAATTAATTTTGAGATAAATGAATATTTTATATTCATTGAATCTGGACAAAATTAATTACGTAATATTTTATATATGGTCAGATTTTGATATTTTTTACCCGATTTGATTTTTTAATTCATTGTCAAAATATTCTGACAATTAATGTGTCGTAGACACTAATGAAGTATATCACTTATAAATATAAATTCTTCAGTCCCGAGCTCTTCACTCATTTTGTGCAAATAACAAAATTTCATTTGAAGAGAGTTAAGAGAGCGAAAAAGCCCAAATTCTTATATAGAAGCTATCGAAGGGATTGAATCTTAAACATTAATGACTATAAGTATTTTAATCATTTCATCGCATATACTATTTCGATATATTATCTATAATTATTTCGTATTAATATCGTTTATAGATAATTTACTTTCATATTATATTATAGTCTAACAGTGTATTATCATATTAAAATTTGATATAAACATTGGAAACCATCCATAAAAAACGTGATCACACTAACTAGACAATATATGGCCAACAAATACTTAAAAAAGAAACTAAGATAATAAAAGACAACAGAAAGTGGTATAATGGGATTTGTCCACTACATACCTACGACTACTATGGTGGACGCGTTTATGTCATTTTTTATGTAATAGCATCACCGCACTACACCATATATATTTTTATATTATATACAAATATTCCTTTAAAAAAAAGTGATATATATTACGTAATTGGTTCTCACAATTCGATCATTGGCTGCTCCCTGAAATTGTATTTTTCGATTAACAAGGTTTTAATTTGCAGGTATTTTAATAATTTAATTATTAACGTGCACACCCAGAAAAGTATAATTGATATATAATACGCGATATATTTATACGCATGTACGTATAATATGTTATAAATTTATAATTAGCTTGTATAAATTGTTCTTGTTTTACTCATCAGAATAAAATTATACAAATAATATGATGAAACTAGCTAGCTAGACAACTTTTGAATTATCTTTATCCTTATTATAAAATTAGAAGAAGTAATATATTGTTTTTATAATTTTAAAGTTTTATTGTTTTGAAAGACATTTATTTCTTATATGTTTATTATAAAGCGGACTATATCTAGACTGATTTATCGTATTCATTGGGTTGTCACACATAAGAGGCAAGTTGCTAGTATTTGCATCCATAATTTAGATGAATATGTATATATATATAGTACAATTAAAATGATTACCAAATAATATCTGTCTATAAAGTACTAGATGTTACATATCTCGATTGAATCTGGAACAGTATATTAATTGCAAGACAAAACTCTCCACTATATACACTCTTAGCCATCGACGAATACCAATCTGAAAAAGGTAAGATGTTGCATGGAATAATTTGTTGTGGCTGGCCTTGCTATATATAAGGGTACAATATGATTCTCTTCATTCGTGAAAGGAACTGAAGCTAAGTCTTTATACAATGCTATATAAGTTGATAATTAACAATTTAGGGTTCGTTTGGAACGCCGCATTAGGTCGTATTGTATTGTATTATATTGAATTGTATTTTATGCAATATTTTTATGTAAAACTATATGTGCCATTAACTTTTATGGACACTTAAATATATAATATTTTAGTATAACTTAAAATTTGACATAGTACTATATAAAAATATAATGTATAATCCAATTCAATATAATACAATACAATACAATACAATACGATCTAATACGGCATTCCAAACGAGCCCTTAGTGTACAGTTGTAACTAACACTACAACATATTAGATATTAGCTAGCGGCGGAGGTATCAGCCGCTAATAAATCTTTTTTTTCGCTGTTGAAAGTTATTTTAGTTGTTCCGCTAATAATCAGCTGCTATTAATGATTATTAATGGCGGAACTAATTATTAGTTTAAAATCTCTAAAAAACATAAATAAGCATCATATGGTGGACACAACAACAATAGATCATCAAAGACTCTTAAAACAGACTCAATTAACACTTATCCTATCTGGCACTATACAACTATCTGATCTAACAAGATTAACCGAAAACAATAGTTGCAGAAAATATAAATACCTTAGATCTAGCTTATTTATATAAGAGCAAGCTTTTGAGCTTTAAGATGTGAGAGAGAGAGAGAGAGAGAGAGAGAGAGAGAGAGAGAGAGAGAGAGAGAGAGAGTTATATAGAAGATACGAGTGAGATTGAGAGAAAAACAAGATTGTACCTGATGTTTATCGTGATTACTAGTCAAAGTGTGACTTAGAATCACCTCCATTGATGTACCTTGATCTTTTTCATAGTGCAAAAAGAATTAGCTTCTTGAGGCGAGCTCACAAGGATGTAGCCCAAGAAATTTGGGGTGAACCTCAAAAAAACTTTGGTGTTTGTGTTTCTGATTTCTTCCCCTCTCTACTCTGATTATGTTAGTTGCTATTGTCCGGTTTTCTTTTTCTCTGAATTGTGTTTTATTTTCGCAAGAATGGTGCCCTAATTTTGTTCCTGATCAAAACAAAAGTGAAGGAATTTGTCATATTAAATATAATTCAAGAAATAAAGAAAAAAGAATAATAAATAATAAATGATTGTGTGTGCGTGACAATTTTGAGTACATGCAAAGTTAAGGTCAAAGTTCGACATGCCATTTGTGTGTCTAATTGCTTTGTTTGAGTTATGTAGGGATTTAAATCAAAATTCTAACAATGGTATTAGAGCTGGAAACTTCAAGATTGGAAGTTCATTGACTTAAGAACAAAGTGATCAAGACACAAGGAAGATCTGGAGAAAGTTGTCCTACTAGATCTAGGATACAACATAGAAGAATTTAAGGATATTCCTTTGACTGATCCTACAGATAACTCTAACTCTATAACTCAGTCCTTATTTGATTTTAATAATGATAAGATGAAATGTCAAGATTGACATAGATAGGTTTGATGGTACAAGTGATTATATGATTTGGAGAAGAAAAATTAGATCCTTGCTTGCTAAACAGAAGCTGCTTAGGGTTCTTGAGGATCACATTGAATGGCCAGAAGGCACATCCAAGATTCAACGAGAGGAACTCTTAGAGACAGCAATAATAAGTATAATCATATTCATTCTGTCAGATGCTATCATCAGGCTAGTGGATAAGGAAGAAACCTTAAGATTTGGAAGAAGTTAGAAGAACAATTTCAACTAAAAACTTTGACAAACCAAATTTTTCTGAAAGAGAGAATCTTTGAATTCTAGATGGGTCCTTCAAAGAGTCTAGATCAGAATCTAGATGAAGTTCTAAGAATGCACATAGAGCATGCAAATTTAGGAGAAAGTAAAGCCCTAAGTGATGAGAATCAAGCAATTATTATCTTAAATTCACTGCCTGATTCATATAGAGAAGTTAAAACATTAATCAAGTATGAAAGAACTTCCGTCACCCTCAATTCTCAAATCCAAAGACTTAAAAATGAAGAATGAAAAGAGAAATTCTGGTAATGGTGAGTTTCATCTCTAGAGGCATCACAAACCTGGCCACCACGATAGGTCAGGTGGACACTACCAACTCGATTGGTCTTAAAGGCCAACCTTTGCCGCCCCAGGAGGACCCTCCACTAGCACCTCGTACTGAAAGAATGGCCAATGTGGAGCAACCTTTGGGCACCTCGATTGGATCTGGTCCTCGGTATTATGCTAGAAATACGGGATCAGGAATTGGTGAGCAAGCCATTAGCAAGCCTCATGTAGACTTAGGAGAAGATCTTGGGTTAGCCAGACTTAGAGAGGCTGTCTGTCAAGTCGACCAAACTGAAGAACCACGTGTTGTTAGGTACGATACATTCGGACAACAGAGACGCAAATTTCTGAGATTGATGGATGACCGAGAGTACATCCTCTAATCTCATTAGGCAAAATTACACTGTCGTATAGAGAAGCTAGTGACTTGATAAGGCAGTTCAATGAAAGAACTGCCGGGAGAGGTTAGGATCTCATCGGAGATCCTCTCCAAGGGAGAATAGTCGACAGATCGGGAAGGGTCTACTGACAAATGGTCCAACCAAGTTCTTCTAGAACTAGGATAGACCTTCCCCTGCCTGAAGGAGGATAAGTCTTGCCACGAAAATCTGGTGGCGAGAACAGCCAGACTCAGGCAATCAGCGGCTTAGAGAGCTAGCCAGGGATCTCTAGCATGAAAATTCCCCTACTTGGCCAACCTTTGGGCGGCCAGTCCTTTAGTGGTGAACCTATGGTTAGCCAAAAAGGTGAACTCCCATCCCGAGACATCTGGGAGTCACCCAAAGGCCAATCTTTAACCAGCTAGGTCCGAGACGGGTAGAAACATCCAAGACAACAACAACTTGAGAAGTGAGACTAATCACTACAGATACTTAGATCCACCGAACTTTAGAAATTGGTGTGATCTACCCCTTGTCAACACATGGGCTACATCAGCCAATCAAGGAAGAATGGGCGGCCAGGCCCTGCTCATCATAGGGATAGTTGGCCATGAAAAGATGCCTAAAGTAGGGTTGGTCAGCCATGGCTAGTTCCCTTACCCAGGGCTGGCCGGCCATAGCTAGCTGCCAGGCTTAAGGCTGGCCAGCCTTAATCATACCCTCTCCTAGGGTATGGCCAGTAAGGATCTAGCCAATCCTGGGTTGTAGCCTAACCAAGAAAGACTAATCAACCCAGCCCTTGTAGCATTGGATCCTTCTGTGCAAGCACAGTTGGATCAAATAAGACACATGATTAAGGGCTTGGCTGGCCCGAAGCCTTCAAACCTTGAACTAGATAAGTCAAAGGGCTTACCATTCTCGGTATACATCAATTCCTTGCCCTTGCTCAAGTTCAAGATGCCGGTATGGAAGATGTATACCCGACAAGAAAATCCTCTAGCACACATCAAGTACATTGAGATGCAACTTGATCTCTAGAAGATTACTGGTGATTTGTAGTGTCGGATCTTCCCGTCAACCCTGTCAGAAACATCTCAGCAATGGTACTTCAAAAATTTCTCGAATGCCATGGAGATAAGAAGCCAAATGTTGTAGTTATTGACCAAGATGTGGCTATGAAACAGGCCATCATGGAGCACATGCCAGATGTTACACACCGTCTATACTCTTGGCTTCTCAATACAAATGCTTCCAAAAAGGTTAAAGATCCAATCTTCTTATAAACATTTAAAGATCTGATGTACAACTACTACGCGGAGGAAGAATTTGAAGCAAGATGGTTAGACGTCATCAAAAGGCAACAACTAACAGATAATGAATGGTGCCAAACAACATTCGGTATAAGAAAACAGTGGGCAGAAACTTATTTAAGGGGTTCATTCGTTGTAGGAATGAGAACCACACAACGTTGCGAATCGATCAACTCCGCTCTAAAAAAATTTTTAGAGAAGACTTATTGCTTGCGTGAATTTGTAACAACCATAGATATGACAGTCTCAAAGCTCAGACACAACGAGGCTGCAAATGACTTCAAAAGCAAATGCACTTGACCTCACCCACCTAATCCTACATGCTTGACCATGTATTATAACCAATGTCACTACAAGAAATGTCACTTTTACCAGCACAGTTCGCTACTGTGTTGGTAAAAGTAACTTTTACCAGCACATTTCGCAAACTGCACTGGTAAAGAGGTCAAAGTTTTACCAGCGCACATTTGCAATGGCTAAAATCTAACTTAAACGCGCTGGGAAAAGTCATTTTTGCCAGCGCTTTCATTTTATGTTGGCAAACGTTTTAATACCAACATTGATTTGCCAACCCCCTTTTGCCAACACATCACAAGAAAATTCTATTTTACCAGCACAATACCAACTTTTGCCAACACAAAAATGTGCTGGCAAAAGTGACATTTCTTGTAGTGTGTGCTGAATTCTACACAAGAATTATGTACCACAAGGTTCCTGAGTAGCTTGATTTAGAGAATAATTATTTTGTCCTAGGTCAGAAGGAGGAAGGAGAGTGGCAGATATTCACCATTGGAAAGTTTCAGCATCTAGAAGTCTAATACTGAGTTCATTACTGTGAAGGCCAACGAGCATTACACTATAGATGCATGCTATATGAAAGTCAGGGGTACCCTTGTAGACATTTATGGGCTACAATGAAAAGATTAAACATGAGAAAAATACCTAATACTCTTCTCATGAAGCGATGGAGAAAATCCGCGAAATCTCCACCTACATTTTAACTAGCCACAACAACAACACATTTATGAGATGGTTAGGTTTGGATCTCTCAGTTCACTAACTTATAACTTGACTTTCTATGCATCAAAATCAGAGGATTCGTATAACCGTGCAAAGGAAGAGATTGAACGGCTAACATTAATGTTCAAGGAAGAATTTGAGTTGAGTTCCAATCCGAAAGGAGAGATGCCACAACCTGGAAGATATCGTAACAACCCTAATATTATTAAAGACCCCGAAATTGTGAGAACAAAGGGTATAGAAAATCCAAGGGAATGACCGATATTTATATACTTATATAGTAGATACTGATTAAATTATTAGTGACATTTAACAATATATTTATACGTATGTATGACATCACTTTCAATGATCAATCGACCATACAATAGTACTATGATAGTATATAGTTATTATGCGTCAAGTACTCGATATTGATAAATACATGTGTATTCAAATAACAAATATGATGAAAAATGCTAGCACCTTAAGGTTAAGGTGTTTATCTATATATAAAAGATGATATATAGTTATTAGTGTATTCTAATATTAAGTTCTATACAAATCAATTTAATAAATAATATAAAAAAATTACTAACTAATTAATTACAGTGTGTGCCTGTGGTGTTGGGCACTATATATAAATAACAATACTCTGTATATTATAGTGCAATAGCTAGTAAATCCGCTAGCAATTAAGGTGTCAAGAATATTTCTACGGGCGGCATGCAGCGTTGATTAATATTAAATTATATTAATGCATTGCATTCATAGTATTTTTATGACTACACATAATAATATATTGTTGCGAAAGGACTAGTCTCCACGTTAATATGTAACAATATATCTATGCACATGTCATGTAGATATATTCATCATTCAGAATTTGGAGAAGAATATATATATTTATATGTACATACATCAACTATCCTTGTGCCATGCAGGCGTGTTCCACTAGAGTCACTAATTAAGTCTATATCATCAGTACGCATGTATTAGTATAAATATATATATATATTTATGTCACTTCAAAAAAATAATGATTTTAACGAAAATATTTACTATATCATTTTATTGAGACCATTTTCTATACACTGAACATTTTGCCTTGTAGAAAGGAATTAATTTTTCTAGTCCATAATATTATGTATATATATTAAGAGAGAGAGAGAGATTATTAGTGAGATGTTACTATGTTGTGTCTCAGTTTTTTAGGTCATATATTTATATTCTCCTGTGGTTTAGGTGGGATAGGTTTTGTCCACTTTGGAGCTGACCAGTGACCACTACATGTATCTTCCCACTTTTGACATTTCGTGGGGATATCTCCATGTTATATAAGTGGGTTTATATCATAGCCAAATTTATCATCACCCAACTTACCACAATATATAAACTATCATACATGATACATATATATATATGTATTGATCATTCACGACCATCATATAGAGATATAGATATATGTATATATATATTCCAGCTAGCACAGCTATAAAGGTATTGATTTTGAAGATATCTCAAACTAAAAGGAGTCTTCTCTTTTTTCTCACATTTCTTTCTCCTTTTGGGGATTATTAATAATGGATTCAACTGTGGTAATATCAATTCCACATGCGGAGTCTCATGTTGTTGAAGCTGGAACAGTAGTAGCTCCAACAAAAAAGGAAAATACTAGGATGAATTTATTAATTAAAACAATTGCTTCTCTTATTTCCAACACGGCTTCCTACGTTAGAGAAAAGACAAGAAGTATTAATAAGCAAAAGATGAGAAGGGTAATTCATAGTGTCAAGGTTGGGCTTGCTTTGGTTTTGGTTTCTCTTCTCTATCTCCTTGACCCTCTTTATGAGCAAGTTGGAGATAATGCCATGTGGGCTATCATGACTGTGGTGGTCATCTTTGAGTTCTTCGCAGGTAATAATTAACTTGTAGTAATAATATATATGTATAAATATTTCTTTATATGATGTAATTAATAAGTTTATATATGTTATATATATTTGATCATCAGGAGCTACTCTCGGGAAAGGTTTAAACCGAGGACTGGGTACCATATTAGGAGGAGGACTGGGGTGTCTAGCGGCATCTTTAGCTCAACAAGTTCATGGAACTGGAAATTCCATCATCGTTGGTACCTCTGTATTTGTATTTGGTATGTATATTTATATATATATCTATATAGATATATATATATAATAAGTAGCTCTAAAACAAAATACATATGTAAACTACGATTTTTATTATCCACCAAAAAAAAGGAAGAAGCAGTTCCAATACTCTTGGGGATCATATAATTGAACCAAAAAACTCGTCAGTTTTCAATATTACCGTACGTATATACGTCGTATATATATAAATATATACTTTAAGGTGATCATAATAATGATTATTTCCACTAAATATATTGGCTCTTGGTATAGACTCATTACTCTCTCACTATCATTTCATAAGTGAATGAGTATTTACATTAAGTACTCAACATCACAAAATATAGCACTACAAGTGTCCATAAGATTTTCAATATAACATTACTAATATCTTATATCAATTCTTTTAACAATTTTATGAGAGCAAATCAACCTCACAATCTTAATGAGGGCCACGTGGCACTGAATTTATGTAGTGGGTTAATAATGAGTTGCATTATAAATAAACAACAGTAAGAGTTTATTATGTGTGTCTAAGTTGGCCATACGTACATCTAGAATCTAGAATATTCATACTGATACCCACCACAAGAGCTTAATAAAAGAATATTTAGTAAATGGAGGATAATTAATGATAGAAGTTTTTTTTTTTTTTACCATTTACAAACAAAAATAATTCAATAAACTTATGAGACAAAATTATAATTATCCCCTGAAACCAAGTCTAGCTGGCTACCTAATTTTTTTTTTTTTTTTAGGGGAATTAATAAAATAAGTAAAATTAATCATATCACAAATTAAAGAATTAATATAGATATTCACATCTATCTACACAATAAGTCCACTAACTATATATATTTATTAATAATTAAGAGATAATTTATTAAATTAATTAATGTACACAGGTGCGGGTGCAACATACGCTAGATTGGTACCTAAAATAAAGAAAAGATATGACTATGGAGCAATGATATTCATCCTAACATTCAATCTGGTGGTGGTGTCTGGTTTGCGTGCGGAGAAGGTCTTACAATTGGCTCGTGAACGTCTCTGTACCATAGGAATGGGTTTCGCCGTATGCGTCTTCATAAGCTTACTCATTTTTCCCACATGGGCTAGTGATGAACTTCACGACTCTATAGCCTCCAACTTCAACCACCTTGCCCTCTCTCTTGAAGGTATATATACCTACCTATCTAATTAATAATTTCCATCTAATATTAATTAATTCTTCTACTTATATATAATGATCATTTTGTTTCCTATAATATAGGATGCTTGGAGGAATACTTCAAACTATCATGCCATAAGGAAAATCAGTCTTCTAGTGCCAAAAGTTTCACTAGTAATTGCAAATTAGTGCTAAACTCCAAAGCCAAGGATGAACAATTGGTATATTTATTTATCCTACTTATGATATGTACATTCATATGACTCCAACTTAATTTAATAATTAATATATAATTTTTATGCTACGATAGACAAATTTTGCAAAATGGGAACCTTGGCATGGAAAATTTGGGCTTTATTACCCATGGAGAAAGTACCTACAACTTGGTGACCACCTTAGAGAATTGGCTTCCTCTATCATTTCCTTGACAAGTTGTCTCCAATCCCCTAAACAGGTATACATATACAAATACATCGTGAACATTAATTAAATATATATATAAATTTACAATATGGTTTTCCAAATAAGGACATACTTATATACCCATATCAAATTATGTATTAGTATCAGGTACAACAACTAATGTGTTTTATTTTTGGACAACATCAAACTGAATTTACATTTTAATTATTAATTAATTGTATTGTTACTTTAATTAATATTGAAATTGTTTTGTTTATATAGCCTTCGCCAACATTGAGGCAGTTAATTAAAGAGCCCTGCGAAGCAGTGGGGTATTCACTTGGATGGAGCTTAAAAGAGCTTGGAGAAAGCTTAAAAAAAATGAGAAAATGCCAGCCAGCTGATGTAATTTTGCCGAAGCTGAAGGCCATGAGAATAGAGCTTAGCTCAGTGATTTCTGATAGTCCTAATAATTCAAAGCTAGCTGGGAAGTTAGAGAATGTCGAAGGACTTGCGGTTGCAACACTTGTTTTCTCCTTAATGGAGATAATTGAAAAGGTCGAAGATTTGGCTAAGGAGGTTGAAGACCTTGGTCAACTTGCTTTCCATTAGTATAATTATACATATTATTATATATTTATAGAAAGCTTTCCCGAGCTTAATTTTTCACTATGTTATTACTATATATATATAAATTGTATGATGAAGTGGTCATGATGATCATCTCGAGCGTATATGGCGTAAATAATTCTTTGGTTGGGAAAATTTACATTAGTGTAAATGACTAAAAACCAAAAAAAAAAAAAATAGAAAAAAAAAAAGAAAAGGAAGGTTTTTGGTGATGTTGTTATTATTGTATATATAGTGACTAAACTCTTGTAGAACAAATCTATCTGATTGTAGCCAGTCAGAAAATGGAGACTACAATTTTATGAAGTCCTCTGAGCTATAAATATATTCGAACTTAATTTGTTTTTGCTACAACTATTTGGAATATATGTACCTACAGTCTATACAAATTCAACCAATCACATAAAAGTGGGAAAAAAAATAATATATCTTATATGATTCAATCGAAAAATCTTCTAAGAAAAAACAGGCCGAAGAGGAACAAGTAATAAGACAAAAGAAAGAAACTTAAATTATTGCATTGTGAAGGAAAAACCAATAAAGAAGAGTCAACGTGATAATCTTGATCAAAACCTGAATTCTAATCAGAAAAAACAGAGGAAGGGAAACAGAGAAAGAAAGAGCGAGAAATGGGTTTTCAACATCTGACATTTTTTGCAATAATCACAATTGGATTCTTGTATGGCAATCTTATGGTCACAAGCCTTCCAAACACAGAGGTCACAACCGTGCTGTGCAACTCGGGTCAGTACACAGCCGGCGATCCTTTTGCTACCAGTCTTGCTTATGTTCTCGAAGAATTACTAAGAGACACCCCAAAACACAAGAACTATGATGTGTATAACATCTCTCCTTTTCCTAATGCATTTGCGTATGGTCACGGTTCTTGTAACAAAAACCTAACTAGTTCAGACTGCGTTGCTTGTCTTGGTGCTGCCAAAACTGCCATGCTTGGCTCATGTCAAAATCGTATTGGGGCTCGAGCTGTGCTTCATGATTGTGCAATTAGGTATGAGCAATACCCTTTTACTGATTAGTGAAAATAATAAAACTTTTATGAAAACAAGGGTTTTCTTGTTTGTGGGAAAAGACCTCTTATCCGATTGAATTTGGTATCTATCAACATTGTATGATTTGTGGGGTGGAACTTATTATATGGCTTGCCATTTAAAAGATTAGCCTTTTCTTTTTTAGTAATTTGTGTTTTAGACTTTCAGTTTTCTTCTATTTTTATTTATATTTAGTATTTTGGAGATAGCATTGTATAAGTGGTTGCTGGCTGGGAAATAAAGATTTCATTCCACTGATTGGTAGTCTTATGGGGTTTCAGTGCAAGAATGATATGATAGATTTTAAGCATTATTGTCAAATCAAACACAATGAAGTTTCACACTTTGATTCCAACCAAAAACCGATAAGTAGAAAGACTGAGAAAGTGGTGATAAGATGCATAAACATGACTGAGAAAGGCAATTATGGTTTGAGTGGGATTAGAATGTTCTTCACCTTCTCCTCATTAACAATGGAAAAGTCTTAGTTTTCATGAAAGCAACATTCGATCGCAGCCACTATAATATATATGTTTATATATATTCATACATATACATATACATATTATATCTATCTAGTCATGCTTTATTAGGTCTCACTTTACACTTGCGAATATAATGCAAGGAAGTGACATTATGTACCCTATGTCCTATTCCTCTTGTATATCATTATATTTGCTTTGAATTTATTAATACACAATACTGAGTATTCCATCATCAATTCAGAAATCACATCTTCAAACACTAAATAAAATTCATGTAAATGTGTTTCAAAAAGAAGAGAACCAAAAAAGTTGTGGCAGCAATACAACGAAATCATATTACACATTAAACATTTAAGTCTGCATACAAATTTAGGGTAATTCTTAATGTGGGCTAATCCAGTCAACTTAAGTTCATATGTTCATTTTCACACGTGGCATACATACAACAATAAGATTTCAAGAGAATGAAAGGCTTTAAGGTTTAATAAAGTTAATGTATTATTGATGATTAATAAAGATGGTAAAGTTAAGAGCAAGAAAGTGTTTAGAGAGAATTGCTTTTGTTGAGAGACAAATGTCATGTATGTGAGAGGTTCGGAGATATTGCATCATGCAGATATGCTGCTGCTGTGGGTAAAGATTCTGAAGAACTTGATTGGCAAGTCATGGTGTGTGAACGTTAAACTGACTGAGATTGTAGCACTGTCCTTGGAATCTTTGGTGTATGAGGCCTTTCTTTTTTTTTTTTTTTTTTTTTTTGAGGAATAAACTGCCATATTGTTACTTATCATTCAAAGAACAAACAAACAATCTGTAGTGAATGAATTACCCTCAAAAACTCGATCAAGCAATCATTACAGCAATCAAAATAGCAACAATATAACTAAACAGTTTGATCACAAACTGATATGATGACAACCAATATCAATTAACTAAAACAGAGTGAAATGTAACTAAAAGAATTAATAACAAGAGACCTTTTATTGATGTTGATAATGAGTACATGAGAGACTTGAAACAATGGAGAATTGTTGAGCAAAAATTACCATGAAAATCACATTGGGGGAACCAAGATCAAATACACTTAGACCCCTTTTACAACCCTCCTTTCAGTCTTTCTAAGTTTTCTGATCTCACAACATTAATTCAAGTGAATGGTACAAGGTCTATTTATAGTAGGGATTAGTTAAAAGGTGTTAATTATTTAACCCGGGTACTAACTGTTAAAACAGTTAGTGACACATCATCATAGATAAACATAAATGGATGAACTAAACACCACAAATCCACCTTAGTTTAGACATGTTAAGTTTAGAAAAGATATGATGTGTAACAGAAATGAATTGAGTGACAGGCATCAGCACTTGCAGATGTTCAATAGATTCAAACAATGCTTGAGCTTGGTTAAGTTTACACTCTTTGTCAACATGTCAGCTGGGTTTTCATCTGTGCTGATTTTCTTGGCTTAAACTTCTCTTTTAGCTACAATTTCTCTGAAAAAGTGAAACTTTATGTCTATATGTTTAGACCTTTCATGCAGCATAGGATTTTTAATCAAATGGAATGCACTTTGATTATCATAGTATATGGTTATGTTGTTTGAGTTTAAGCCAAGTTCTGTTGTCAAACCTTTTAGCCAAAGAGCTTTTTTGAAGGCTTCAACATTGTCATGTATTCTGCTTCAGTTGTGGAAAGAGAAACTACCTTTTGTAGGTTTGATTTTCAGCTGAATGGTCCACCAAAAACTATAAACACTCGTCCAATTAGTGATCTTCTGGTATCTATGTTTGCAGCATAACCATTGTCTACATAGCCTACAACTTCTTCAACTGCTTCTGATTTGTTGTTGTAGATTAGTCCCAAGTTTAGAGTACCTTAAAGGTATTTGAGTATCCATTTGACAGTTGTCCAATGAGCATTTCTTGGATTAGCCATGAATCTGCTCACTACACTTAAAGCATGAGCTAGGTTTGGTCTAGTGCAGACCATGCCATACATCAAACTCCCCACAACGTTGGTCTGAGGGACTTGCTCCATGAGCTTCTTTTCTGCATTAGTTTGGGGATTCTGAGATTGGGAAAGCTTGAAGTGAGGAGCTAGGGGTGTGGATACAGCTTTTGAGTTGTCCATACCAAACTTTTCAAGTACTTTCTTCAAGTAGTTAGCCTGTGATATTTTGATCATTCCTTTATGGTTTTGATCAATTTCTATTCCCAAGATCTTCTTAGCCTTGCCAAGATCTTTAATCTCAAATTCCTCACTGAGCTTATCCTTAATCTTCTTGATCTCACTCTTTTTCTTTCCAATAATCAGTATGTCATCAACATATATAAGAAAATACAAATGTTGATTCATGTATACATACATCATACTGACTTTTAGTGAAACCAATACTAGTAATAAAGTTGTCAAACCTGATATTTCATTGCCTTAGTGCCTGCTTCAATCCATATAGAGACCTTTTGAGCAAGCATACTTGGCTTAGATTGCCATTTTCATATCCTTGAGGTTGTTCCATGTAAATTTTTTCATCCATTCTCCATGAAGAAATGTTGTTTTTACATCCATTTGGTCCACCTCAAGGTTGTCTTTGGCTACTTTGGCTAACATGACTCTGATAGAGGTTTGTTTGATAACGGGGGAAAAGATTTCATTGAAGTCAATCCCTTCCTTTTGAGTAAATCCTCTTGCAACAAGCATGGCCTTGTATCCTGTTGGTTCAACTCCTAGGATCCCTTCTTTTACTTTCGTGATCCATTTGCAGCCAATTATTCTTGCATGTTCTGGTTTTTTCACTACAATCCATCTTTTATTCTTCATTAGAGAATCCATTGCTCTCTTTCAGGCTCTACTTTCAAGTCTGCTAAGAGCCTCTTAAACTAGGGCTGTGCAGAAATGATTCAATCCAATGACAAACCAACCGATCCAATGTAAACCGACCGCCAAAATTGGATATCCAATCATGATTGGATTGGATCGGATGATATTTTTGAAAATCCAATATTAGATCGGTCGGTTCTTGGATGACATGTAAATCCAATGGATCCAACCGACCGATCCAATCCAATAATCATCCAATACCATCCAATAAAAAATATATATTACAAATTTATAATATTATATATATTATATTTTGAAAACCACAAAAAAAAAATAAAAAAAAATAAAACATCACCATCATTCGCGTTCAGACCCCCTCACTCCATTTATTATATAACTAGTGAGTTTCCACATGCAATTGCATGTGTTAAACTTTTCATTTGATTTTTTTATCGTCATTTTTAATGCCTAATTAATTGTGATAAAATATAAAATGTGAAATTAAGATTTAATATTTTCAAATGAAGTTAAAAAGTGTAAATATATATTATATTATACAATATACAATAATAATTATAAGCTAGTTACTTAATGCTAAGCGTTTTAATTACATATGTAACGTGTCCTACATAAGATGTTTATTATTTAAATATATTTTACATAGTATTTATAATATTTGTACATAATTTATATATTTATTTATATTATTTTGCAGATACTTCAAGTATCATTCGTAGTATTTGAAGTGCTTGATTCACTATCACTTTCGAGCAGTGAGATAACATTGTATTTGGTTTGACTCCCACCACTATATGCATCCGCTCTTGCTTTTAAGTAAATAAAAAATTTACTCGCTGTAGAAAGCCTTGCAACCGATGATATGTTTTGATCCTGTTATTAATAATATCATTGAGAAAGATAATAATATTAATGTATGTTAATGAAGTGAATAAATTTAAGTAGTACAAATTACACTTGGGATGTGAATAAGCTCTTGTGCAGTATAATTTAACATCTTTTCTGCATTTTCGCCGAAGAATGTTGCTATTAGTGAGCATGTGTGGTCTGTTAGTTGAGCTTGAAAGCGGCACCTAATAAATTCAAATATAAATAAATTTATTTAAGTCACAAATTATGATAGTAAGATTTGTGCTTAATTGAGTTAATATAAACCTTGGAATTTTCTCAACAGATGATTCGTTACAGTTGTAGCAGTTAAAACATGATGTTTGATTGTCAAGATCTGCTTTTTGACGGCATTTTATGCAAGTCATGTACCAAAAGGATTGTCCTAAATTCTTGATGGAGATTGATGCATTGATCCAAAAAGTAGTTTGCTAATAAAGCATAATATAGTTATTGATATAAAGTATATAATATTATGTAAAGCCAAAAATAATTATAAGCACTATAAATACTGAGAAAAGAAACTAATTAGTTAATTAAAAGTTAAATAAAGATATTGTACGTACCTCTTGTGGAAGATTTTGAATGCCATTAATAGTAATGATATTATTATATTGAGGATTTCTTAGAGCAGTTTGGCTTGGAAAGAGTCTCTTCTCATTGATAATGGCAGAAAAGTATTCTTCATTGTTAATGCTCCTATTAATTTATAGGATTAAATTATTAGATATATAAGAATTATTTATAGATAGGTGTAATAAAGAATAATTTATAAAAAATAAGTATGAATTAGTTTACCATTGACGAAGCTCATTTATTTGTGGAATATTTGTAAGATTAATAATAAATGAACTTTGTTGCTTGGATGATAAAGATATACCTATTGAATTGTTAAAAAAAAATATTATAATATGTCTTTTAATAATACTAAATAATTAGTTGAAATAATTCTAACCGTTGTGTGAAACAACTTTCAGGCGTGTTCCTATTATAATAAGATTTTGTGGAAGAATTTCACATATTGTTTTTCCAACGGTCTCAGTTAGTTCGTCCCACATAGTTAAAGTTTTTGGTTGCAAGCTGCACAAATATATTTTGTTAAAAATTAACATCACATATGCAGTAATTTTTTAAAACTATAAAACATATTAGTTTTAGACCTTTGATCAACAAGGAGAAATTCTTGAATATTTGCAGGTCCAGACTTTGTGTAGATTTTTTTATTGGATCATCACTTAATACAATTGCGACAATATTTGTAATTAACAAGGAAAACAATATCATTAGTAATTTGACAATAATAATGATTATGAAAAATTAAAATTATATAAATATTATCAACAGAAGTTTTTGTATCAACGTAGGCATCTAGTTGATCAAGATAATACAAGTTGTAGAGATCTTCAAAGTTCCATTGATTTTCGTCAGTAGTTTCCTCAATTGATGTAGAAGTATTGAGGCTCCATTCAAATTGATTGTCAAAAATTCTAAACTCTTCTTGTACTGGCTTTATATAAGCATTGGAAATTAAGTAGACTTGTGAAACATTTAAGGTATCTCCGAAATGATGGATTGCATTGCCATACAGAGTAGCTTGTATACGATTTTTCTATTTATAATGAATCAGAAATATAGAGAATGATGTAAGAAAGTATTTTTTGTAGAGATTTTATAGCTAATTAATTAATAATCTTATATTTTGTAGCTGGAACAAAATTTATATTCAATTTATATAGCTTATATAGATTTATGAGTTCTAATAAATATACCTCAATATCAGCAAGAATTATACGTTGGTACAATACTCCATTGCGAGAGATACGTGGGATAAGTTTTTCAATAACAGTAACTTTTGCTATCTATCCTCTAGTAGATGGTGTAATTTCTTGTAGTAATTTATACTGAGGATTCATCTTTGATCTGTAAAAAGAAATAACAGTAATAAGTTAAATTAAAATATATAATCAATATTGGTGATAAACAATGAAAAGATGTACAAGAAGAGAATCATACATAAGAACTTTTATATAGTATTGCTTAATAATAAGATTTCTTCATAAACAATGTTCAAGGTATGATTATTGTCAGCTTTGTTGCCTGATGGTGGTCTAATGAGAACTCTTAAAGCTAATAAAGTTTTTGCTCTAGATAGAGCAACATATAATTGTCCATGAGAGAAAACAGGCTCTAGTAAGAATACACCAACAGAATCTAACGTTTGTCCTTGAACTTTGTTAATAGTCATAGCAAAACTTAATCTAATGGGAAACTGAGTGCGTTTAAATGGGAATATATTTTTTTCATTTTCCAATGGAGTAAAAAGTATTCTGGGTAAAAAAATTCTCTTTCCACAATGATCACTAGTAACTATTTCAGCATCAATAATATTAGAGCCAAATTGTCGACATATTAGACGTGTTCCATTACATAATCCTTCAGAAGTATTAATATTACGAAGTAATATAATTGGACAATTTAATTTTAGTGTTAATTCATGGGCAGGGAATCCACTTGGTGTTAAGCTATTCATGAAGTCTTCTTGTACTCCCTGTTCATTTTTATCTACGTTTTCATCAAAACTATAATATTTTATGGAGTTACCCGGAAATCGATTAATAAGAATTTTATTAATATGGTCAACATACTCATTTTTTGGAGTTAAAATCACGCGATTGAGTATTGTATTCATATTTTCTGTGTAGTTATAAATATCTAGAAATACGAAATCTATTAAGTTATTTAGCGAAGTATCATCATCCTCATAAGGTAAAATCATCGATGAGAGTAGCTGTATCTTTCCATCTATAGTTGGCTCAGTTCCATTGCCAATATTTAATAAATAATTGCTAAATAAGGGATCTTGTTTGGCACGCATATTGTATGTTAATGTAATTTTAGTAAATAAGGGCCATAACTCAGATTTTACTAAACTTACATTAATCATTTGTTCTCTTGTACCTTTAGGAACAACAGGTAATACTTGACAGAAATCACCTCCAAAAACTATAACTTTACCACCAAAAGGAAGAGTTGAATTATTTATGCCTTTTAACATATAGTTTAAAGCTTCAATAGCTTCTTTGTTTGACATTGGTGCCTCATCCCAAATAATAAGTTTTGTTAGTTGTAATAATTTACTTAAACCTGATTGTTTACTAACTGAACAAGAACTATAATTATCTAAGTGAAGGGGTATTTTAAATAGAGAATGAGCTGTTCGACCACCAGGTAAAATAGAAGCTGCAATACCTGAAGATGCAACAGCTAAAGCTATTATTTTTTTTTTTGAACGAACTGCAGCCAAAATAGTCTTATATAAGAAAGTTTTTCCCGTTCCTCCAGGGCCATCAATGAAGAAAAGGCCAGTTTGATTGTTGAAAATTGTATTTAATATTAAGTCGAATGCATTTTTCTATTTCAAATTAAATAAATTAGCAGCTAATATGTCATCTTTGCTAACAACAATTGCTAGTTGTTCATTAATCTCTTTATATTGTTTATCAATTTCGTCATCACTTATGTAATTATCAACTAAGTTATAATCATTGATATCTTTTCCCATTGATTCTAGAATGAATTTGATGTGATTTAGAACATGAGTTCTGATTGTAGATGGGGTGTTCGTTATAGTATAATAATCTTCAGACATTGGTTGTTCAAATTTTTCCCACAACTCTTTAGGGTTAGTAGGTTTACAGTATACTAAGATGGTAGCAAACAAACGACGTAAGCTATAGGGCATATTAAATGATGAGGCTTCTGATAAACATTATTCTAGATTTGTGTCAGCCTCTAATAATCCACTAAGTAAAGCAGCTTCTCGAAAAGAGGTTACCTGTTTACCTTTAACTGTCTTTAAATAGTGAAATGAGGTTGGCCCACGAACATGATTTAATAATAAACGTAAAAAATACCTCTCACCTTCTATTGGGTTAATTGTAACAAGCCTACCAAAAGTTTCGAATCGCTTTCTAATAGTCCAAATTTTATATTGTTGGTTCCAAACAAAATGTTCTGGAAACTCTCTGTAAAGTAATGTTTTAGCTTTTTCATCAATTTTATTCATTTCGAAAAATTCTGTCAACATAGATTTCGATATGTTATTATCACTTATAACATTATTTAAATAAGCTGTATCTTTAAAAGTAACAGATTGTTTATTTTCAAGATGAACTTGTAACACTTGTACATGTGGGTGCATCTCATTTAATGTAAATGCATATATTCTCCATGTAGCTTCAGGAGGAGAGACCCATCTACCAAGTTGGTAAGAGATCTATTTCATTAATATCATTTTGATCATTTTCTGAATTAATGTGGACAGCAATACGATCATGTCCTTTATATACATATTTGTATAAATATTTGACAGCTTTAATAGTTGAACAAATTTCTACATTAAGATGACAGTTATATTTTGCAAGTAAATAAGGATTATAAGGGATGACCCAACGATTATCTAGATTGCTACCTTGTATTTTAACTGATACGTTATTGTCTCTTCTTCTATAATTTGGATAAGAATCATTTCCATAATTTGTTTGAGGGTAAAACGATTTCGGATAACGATTTCGACATTTTTTATTTTTCATCATGCATACATTTGTTGGATTAAGTTGACCACAAGGACCATGCACCATATGTTTAATGACAATGGAGAAAAGATATTGATTTATATTTTTATCGGGTAGTTCAGCACAGACAAATCTGTCGAAGGATTCTGGCGCTATAATTTTTTATTGTGGTTTTAAGATAATTAGAAAATGTGCATGTGGTAAGCCCCTTTTTTGAAATTCTATGACATAAATATAGGCAGCTACAAGTCCAAAAATTTGTCGTTTAAATAGATCTATTTTTAATTCTTCTAATTTTGCTCTAAAGATCCTTGCAACTAAATCCGGTCTATTTTGTACTTCTTCATTTGGAAGTAATTCTTCTTTAATTTCTGGCCAGTTTGAATTACATGTTATTGTTAACAAAATATCTGGTTTCCCAAATCTTTGAACTAATGACATTGCATCGACATATCGTTTTCTCATATCTCTAGGTCCACCTATAAAGGAAGCTGGTAAAATAATTCGTTTGCCAACTTGTGAACCTCGATTTTCTCCAAGTTGTATACTATCAATTACACCTTGATATAGTTCACACCTAATTTGATCTTGTTTTTTGCGAAAGAAATCTAGTCTAGACGTTTCAAGCTTCACATACATATCTACAACATATTATTGTAACAGTCGACTTGCATGAAGTAGTATCCCTTTGTCGGTTGTTCGAATTTGTAATTTATAGCAATAGTATTCTCTACAAGAAACAACCAACCCTTTTTATTCTTATTAGTTAATTTTTTCTCTTTTTCTAACAATTGTTCAGCAGAGGTGGCTCTAGTTGGATCAATAACTATTTCACTATCATGAGAAGTTTGATTTCTATTTTTATCAGCTCGATTAATTTTCTCATGCCAACTAGTTTCTCCATAAGGAAATAACAAAGGATATTGCAATGGATCGTAACAACCGTAATAATACTGTACTTTATGACTAAAGCATGCATGGCTATATACAACAATCTCACGATCTGTTGTTTCTCTAGAGGAGTTATCATCGATTCATACTGCAGCTACTTGTGAAGCTAAAGGAGCATTGTATACTCTTTGATCTAATCCTACATTTGACTATATGTGAATTGTGTAGTTTTGTAAGTTAGGAATGTTTCTTAGACTTCGGAAAAATAAAGAATAAGGATTCATATTTATGATTTCTATAAGTTTTGAAACTATTGTTTGATTCATTTTTGATGATATATTGATTCGGTTTTCTATTTCATGCTCTGTATCATAGAAGTACAATTGTAAAAAAGATGGTCGGCCATCATGTGGAAGTAGTTCATTAATATAATGATAAACATGTCCTTGTACTCTAAACGTGTATATTCCTTTGTTTCTTTTGCCTAAGGTTTTGTCATTTTTAGCCCCGAAAGAAGTGAAAGCAAAATGATTATCATAAGTGCGAACATACTTTCTAAAGTGTTCAGATTCTACTGTTGAAGATGTAAATAATTCATAAAGTGTATGTTAGGTCCTTTTTTGGCAATTTAGTTGTCAAAATATTTCTTAATTAATGTGCATTTTATTGAGCATTCAATTTGTTTTTATCAACTCTAGACCCTTTTTCCAGGGGGAGTTGTGTTTAGTTGTGAACTATTTGGTTTAAAAGTTAGCATGTTTCTTTGGTTATTGTTGGTTTTCGATTGTGTTGCTCAGGGGGAGTAGTTATTTGTCTTGCTAACTTTAACTTGCAGGTACTTTGTGTTAAAAATTATTTTGTTCATCTAAAGTGCCAAAGGGGGAGATTGTAAAGTCATTTTTTGGCAAGTTAGTTGACAAAATAATTTTTCCATTTATGGTAAGATTGGTGTGCATTCATATTCGATTTCTTACCTTATAAATTCGGATTGTAGTTACCCTTTTCCTTGTTTGGAAAGTTGCACTTTCAGCTGAACTTTCCTTTATTGAAAACTTCTCAAAAGAGAAGGAATTCTCTTTTGGAAAGTTGTCTTTTTTAAGGAAACTTTGATTATTGCCTTTTCCTTATTGATTTCGATTGTATCTTGATACAATCAGAATATCTAATCTGTTTTTGGCAGGAATCAAGCATTGATAGAAGATCGGACCCGATTTTAGTAAGTTTCCCGTTTCTGGTCAGATCTGCTGCGTCAGCATCCGAATCTGATGTAGCAGATCGTGTTTCTTTTGGAAAGTTTTTGTACAGCTGCTAATTCGAACTTGTGGTTGCCTCTTTGGTTTCTATGTTCTATAAATAGAGCCTAGAGAGCAACCATTCGAATAACCTCTTCCATTATTCATTTTCTACATTTATCTTTTGAGAGAAGAGAGTCTTTCTTTGTTTTGTGAGAGCCTAGTTGTTCATCTAGGTTCTAGTTGTTCTATTTCTGTTCTTACTCTATCCTAGAGGTTGTGAAGAACTACTTGACTGAACAAGAGATTGGTCTTCGGGAGAAGACTTGATAAAGTCTTACTTCGGGAGGAAGTAAGCACTTGGTCTTCGGGAGAAGACTTGTTGAAGCCTTACTTCGGGAGGAAGTAAGCACTTGGTCTTCGGGAGAAAACTTGTTGAAGCCTTACTTCGGGAGGAAGTAAGCACTCACACTTCAAAGACGAAGGGAGTTCGGGCTTGAAGGTGTTTCAAGAAGTCAGATTCATAAAGTGGATTACAAAGGATTGCGGTAATACTTTAGAGGGAGTCTAAACTTGTTTAAGTCAATTGTCTTTGTAATTTTGATACTTTATTAATTGATTTCATTCTCTGGGCGTGGCCCCGTGGACTAGGAGTGTTCGGGAGAACACTGATACCACGTATAAATCTCTTGTGTCAAGTTATTTATTTTTCTGCAAATATTTTATATTCTGCCTGTTCAGTTTTGCTGTAGCAGAATTATTTTCTGCTGCTGCAAACGCGTACAGTTTTTATATTTTCTTATATACAATTGACATTTGCAAAAACACGGTTTATCAATTGGTATCAGAGCGGGACACTAAACTCTTAGTGTGGTCCTATAACGTTTTTGTTAGAATGTCATTTTTTGCAGAAGGAAGTTCTATTTCTAGACCACCGTTGCTTAATGACTCTAACTATCCTTATTGGAAAGTTAGGATGAGGGCCTTCATCAAATCTCAAGATGAGAAGGCATGGAGAATGGTTCTATCAGGTTGGTCTCTTCCAGTTGAGACAGATTCTTCAGGTAATACTACTATAAAATCTGAACTGGAATGGTCTATTGAAGATGATAAACTTTCTGCCTACAATAGCAAAGCCTTGCATGATATCTTTAATGGTGTAGGTGAGGGTTACATTAAACTTATATCATCTTGTGTTTCTGCTAAGGAAGCTTGGGAGATCCTTCAAACTCAGTTTGAAGGAACTTCTGATGTGAAAAGATCTAGATTTATCATGCTTCAAACTAAATTTGATGAGCTTAGAATGTCTGATAATGAAACTTTAACTGAATTTTATGAAAAATTATCTGACATTGCTAATGAATATTTTGCTCTTGGTGAAAAGCTTGATGATTCTGTTCTTGTGAGAAAAATTGTTAGAGTACTTCCAGAAAGGTTTGATACTAAACTTTTAGCAATGGAGGAAGCTAAAGATTTTAGCACAATGAAGGTAGAAGAATTGATGGGTTCCTTACGTACTTTTGAATTAAATCAACAGATTAAACAAAAGGACAAACCCAAATCCATTGCTGATAAAGGTAAAAGTATTGCTTTGAAAGTTGCTGATAATGAAAATTCTGATAGTGAATGTGATGATGAGATTGCTTTATTAACTAAGAATTTTCAGAAATATATGAAAAAGATGGGAAATAAAAAGAATATTTCGAAAGGTTCAAAAGGTAATACTTTTATTAAACCATCTGTCTCTAACAAAAAGGGAATTCAGTGCAGGGAATGTGAAGGTTTTGGGCATATTCAAGCTGAGTGTGCAAACACATTGAAAAAGAATAAGAAAAGTTTCAATGTCACTTGGAGTGATGATGAAACCGAAAGTGATGAAGATAATTCTGAAAATGTTGCCCTAACCTCTGTTATGTCTAATGTGTTGTGTGATTCACAGGTGAAAGCTAGATTGGTATGTCTGAATAATACCACCAAACAAGAGGAATCAGATTCAGATGAGTCTGAAATCTGTGAAGAATCTCTTGCTGAATCATACAAAGTCATGTATGAAAAATGGATTCAGGTTGCTTCTGAAAATAGAGAGTTGAATAAATTGAATAAAAAATTGTCTCATCAGATTGAAATGTGTGATTTGAAAATAAAAGAATACGAGACAAGTTTTTGTGATAAAGATGAAAAAATCTCTCTATTAAAGAAGGAACTTGAAAATTTTAAGAAAAATGTTCAAATGCTTAACCCTGGATCTTCTATTTTTGAAAAAGCTCAGAATGCAGGTCAGAGAGGTTTCGCAGGCCTTGGTTCTAATGGAATGGAGAGTTCAGGAGTCACGAAGTTTGTAAAATCTAGTGTTCCAACGAATCACCTTGAGGCTACAAACTCTGTCGTAACAAGCATTGTACCGTTGCAAAGCAAGAACAAATTTTCGATGCTGCAAAATCTCCAGGATTTTCGAAAAGAGTAAGATCTCAGGTAAAAAGATTTGTTCCCACTTGTCATTTTTGTGGTAGAAAAGGACATATCAGACCTAAATGTTTCACGTTGAAAAATCTGTTTAAAACAAATTATTTTGATAATTTGGAAAAATCTCAAAAGAAACATAAAGGTTTGAAACAAATATGGGTGAAAAAGAATTGTCTAGCTGGTTTTTCTGATAAAACTGCTGCATCTCAAATGTGGTATTTTGACAGTGGTTGCTCTAGACATATGACAGGTGACAAGGACTTTTTGACTAACATTCGGCCTATGCAATGTGGAGAAGTCACTTTTGGTAATGGCCTATCTGGAAAAGTTGTTGGTATGGGAACTCTAAATTTTGAAGGGTTACCTAGACTGAAAAATGTGATGTTAGTTGAAGGACTGAAAGCTAATTTACTTAGCATCAGTCAAATCTGTGATCAAGGGTTTACTGTTTCTTTTGATAGTGATCATTGTTATGTTCTGAATGAAGACAATGAATGTATATTGCAAGGATTTCGATCCAATGATAATTGTTACACTCTAACCCCTGTGTTTACTTGTCATTCAGCTATCAACAACACCACAGATCTGTGGCATGCCAAGCTTGGGCATATTAATTTTAAAAACCTGAAAAAATAGTCAAATGCAGGTATTGTTCGAGGTCTTCCCAAGCTTGGTAAGGAAAGTGAAGGTAAGTGTGAACCGTGTCAACTTGGGAAGCAATTAAAAATCACTCACAAGCCTGTGTCTGATATCAATACCTCAAAGGTATTGGAATTGCTTCACATGGATCTTATGGGTCCAATCCAAGTTGAAAGTTTGAATGGTAAACGATATATCTTTGTGTGTATTGATGATTTCTCTCGTTTTACTTGGGTAGATTTCTTAAGAGAAAAATCTGACACTTTTGATGCCTTTAAAACTCTTTGTCTGAGATTAAGAGTTGAGAAAGGTTGTAATATTGGGAAAATTGTTCGAATTCGAAGTGATCATGGTAAGGAGTTTGAAAATTCTGTGTATGATGATTTTTGCAAGTCTACAGGTATAACTCATGAATTTTCAGCTCCCAAAACTCCTCAACAAAATGGAGTTGTTGAGAGGAAGAATCGAACATTGCAGGAAATGGCAAGAGTGATGTTAAATAGCAAGAAGTTGACAAAGCGCTTATGGGCTGAAGCTATTAACACAGCTTGCTACATAATAAACAGAGTTTTTATTCGTCCAGGTACCTCAAAAACATCTTATGAAATCTGGAAAGGTAAGCGCCCCAATGTAAGTCATTTTCATGTTTTTGGATGTGTGTGTTATGTCTATAGAGATCGTGAGCATATTGGTAAATTTGATGCTAAAAGTGATGTTGGTGTGTTTATTGGATATTCCTTAAACAGTAGAGCTTATCGTGTTTATAACATGAGAACTCAAACTGTTTTGGAATCAGCTAATGTGGTTGTTGATGATTTTAGAGATTTTTCAGAGTTTTCCACAGAAGCCAAGATAGATAGTCTCATGGATACTCCTCCAGAAGTTGTAACAGCAGATCCTGATGCAGCAGAACCCATTGCTGATGCTGCAAAGGACGAATCTGCTGCTGCAACTGAAACTGGAGAACCAGAACCGTCTATCTTGACTCATCCAAACATCATCACTGACTCTATTCAGAAAGAACCAAGCACCAGAGTCAAACTGAATCATCCAAAAGATCTCATCCTTGGAAATCCTGAAGAAAGCATGGTAACTCGCAGAAGGTATATTAATTTAATCAGCTTTCTTTGCTTTGTTTCTCAATATGAACCGAAAAATGTGAAGGAAGCCATGACCTTTGAGGAATGGCTCAATGCAATGCAAGAGGAACTCAACCAATTTGTTCGCAACAAGGTATGGATTTTGGTCCGAAGACCAAAAGGTATAAATGTTATTGGAACAAAGTGGTTGTTTAAAAATAAAAGTGATGAGTTCGGTACAATTGTGAGAAACAAGGCTCGTTTGGTGGCTCAAGGGTACACACAGGTAGAAGGTATTGATTTTGATGAAACTTTTGCTCCTGTTGCAAGATTAGAATCAATTCGTTTACTTTTGTGTATTGCTTGTATTCTGAATATTAAATTGTTTCAAATGGATGTGAAATCTGCCTTCCTAAATGGTATTTTGAATGAGGAAGTTTATGTTGAGCAATTAAAAGGATTTGAAGATCCTCAATTTCCAGACCATGTATACAAACTTGAAAAAGCTTTGTATGGTCTGAAACAAGCTCCTCGAGCTTGGTATGAAAGGTTGACTCAATTTTTACTTTCTCATGGCTATCACAGAGGTAGTGTGGATAAAACTCTTTTCATCAAACATATAAAATCTGATTGTATCATTGCTCAAATTTATGTTGATGCATAGCAATCTTACCATAAAAAGGAAAAATTATTTTGTCACCTAACTTGCCAAAAAAGGACTTTACAATCTCCCCCTTTGGCACTTTAGATGAACAAAATAATTTTTACCATAAAGTACCATAAATACTAGTGCCATAAATATTTCCAAAAATCCTGTTCAACATTCTAGAACAAAGCACATTGACATAAGACACCACTTTATCAGGGAACTTGTTGAAAATAAATCATTGCAATTAGAATATGTTGATACTGAAAAACAATTAGCTGATATTTTCACAAAGGCCCTAGATGCAAGTCGCTTTGACTCCCTCAGAAAGTCTTTGGGAGTTTGCATTGTTTAATTTTATTTGTTCATAATTCTTGTACAATAGTGTTATGTGATTCATCTCTAGCTCTTAATCTTCTATCATTGTATTTTGACAAATCATGTTTATGCTTTTGGAATATAATTAGTTAGGATCTCTTTCTGATCATACTTTGTGATGTTGTGTTAAAAGGTTCATGTTACTCTTTATTTGTGTCTAGGATTAAATAATGTTCTTATACAGAGTTGAGCAATTTTTGTTTCAGACTTGTCAGGCCCCTTGCTGGAATAGAGCTACCCATACTGAGGTGTGAAAGCCATCTGATGAGTAAGCTGGAACATTGTAATTAGCAACTATGATGAGGATGCACTACCACAGAAAAGGGCTACCTTCAGTATGGTGTGAAAGCATCCAGTTGCGGGATCAAATTGAAAAAGGCGAAAATGAAAAATCTTGCCAAGGACAATGATCCTATTTTCACTGCACACACTTATGTCTGACAAGTGTGTTCAATTCTGTAAGTCTCCTCTATTAAAATTAAATTGATAATCCTGGTACACAATTTTCAGTAACATGCATATCTTTTTCCTTAACATCAATTAGTATGATTATTTCATGAGATACTAATTAGTTATTTTCCTTAAAAGCATAACATGTATTTTATTTTGTCAATTGTCAATGATATTTGATTTCTTTGCTTGATTCGAATCACATATATTTATTGTACACATTGTATTTTATTTTCAGTTTTAATTTAAAATAAAAAAAAATTAAAAAAAAAGGAGGCGTGTGACTTGCTTCATGGGTTAAGGAAATCTTGTGCATAAATGGTAAGTATCAACATTCATTCTTCTTTGATTTATTTTGATATTTTTCCAAGTAAAGATTAATCTTTATATGGTAATGTGCTTTTATTCTTGAAAGATTGATTTATTTTTGGAAATATTGTTGGCAATTCTAGTTTCTTTTTTTTTCAAAAAAAAAAAAAAAGGGAAAGGAGTTGAGGAGTGGGCGGTTTCCTTTTATGTGTTCGTGGGCTGGTGGTTTCTCAAATATGTTGAAATTGGTTTCCTTTTTGCTAAACTCTCCCATGTTTATTTCAACCAATTTTTGTCATTCACTCTCACCACCTACCCGATTCTATTTCTATGTCTCTCTTGCTTGTTTGCTGTTCATTTTCTCTTTCAGATCAAAATGGTGAGAACAAAGAACCTAGGGCATCCCAAAAAGGAAAATGGTGGAATCTAAACAAGCCCCCTCAAATGCTCTTCTTGCTGCTCCAATCGTCTTGCTGCCATGGAGGAGGTTCAGCAAGAGATGTCCAAGAAGTTGTCCTCATTGATCAAGCTTTATGGGGCATAAGTTTTCTTTCTTTTTGTTTTTGTTGGACATACTTCTATATTTTCATTTCTTTTTGTCTTTGGCCCTTATAGATAAACAAAAAGGGGGAGTAATTGTATACTCAACTGTCTAGGGGGAGTTGAGGTTTGTGTTTGTGTTGATCTTTGGTCAAAGTTAGCTGTTTATTTTGGTTTAATGTTGTGCTTCTCAGGGGGAGTTTTTATGTTTATTTTGCTAACTTTGTTTTGTAGGTGTTTGTTAATTAATAATATTTTGATTATCTAAAGTGCCAAAGGGGGAGATTGTTAGGTCCTTTTTTGGCAATTTAGTTGTCAAAATATTTCTTAATTAATGTGCATTTTATTGAGCATTCAATTTGTTTTTATCAACTCTAGACCCTTTTTCCAGGGGGAGTTGTGTTTAGTACTTGTGAACTATTTGGTTTAAAAGTTAGCATGTTTCTTTGGTTATTGTTGGTTTTCGATTGTGTTGCTCAGGGGGAGTAGTTATTTGTCTTGCTAACTTTAACTTGCAGGTACTTTGTGTTAAAAATTATTTTGTTCATCTAAAGTGCCAAAGGGGGAGATTGTAAAGTCCTTTTTTGGCAAGTTAGTTGACAAAATAATTTTTCCATTTATGGTAAGATTGGTGTGCATTCATATTCGATTTCTTACCTTATAAATTCGGATTGTAGTTACCCTTTTCCTTGTTTGGAAAGTTGCACTTTCAGCTGAACTTTCCTTTATTGAAAACTTCTCAAAAGAGAAGGAATTCTCTTTTGGAAAGTTGTCTTTTTTAAGGAAACTTTGATTATTGCCTTTTCCTTATTGATTTCGATTGTATCTTGATACAATCAGAATATCTAATCTGTTTTTGGCAGGAATCAAGCATTGATAGAAGATCGGATCCGATTTTAGTAAGTTTCCCGTTTCTGGTCAGATCTGCTGCGTCAGCATCCGAATCTGATGTAGCAGATCGTGTTTCTTTTGGAAAGTTTTTGTACAGGTGCTAATTCGAACTTGTGGTTGCCTCTTTGGTTTCTATGTTCTATAAATAGAGCCTAGAGAGAAACCATTCGAATAACCTCTTCCATTATTCATTTTCTACATTTATCTTTTGAGAGAAGAGAGTCTTTCTTTGTTTTGTGAGAGCCTAGTTGTTCATCTAGGTTCTAGTTGTTCTATTTCTGTTCTTACTCTATCCTAGAGGTTGTGAAGAACTACTTGACTGAACAAGAGATTGGTCTTCGGGAGAAGACTTGATAAAGCCTTACTTCGGGAGGAAGTAAGCACTTGGTCTTCGGGAGAAGACTTGTTGAAGCCTTACTTCGGGAGGAAGTAAGCACTTGGTCTTCGGGAGAAGACTTGTTGAAGCCTTACTTCGGGAGGAAGTAAGCACTCACACTTCAAAGACGAAGGGAGTTCGGGCTTGAAGGTGTTTCAAGAAGTCAGATTCATAAAGTGGATTACAAAGGATTGCGGCAATACTTTAGAGGGAGTCTAAACTTGTTTAAGTCAATTGTCTTTGTAATTTTGATACTTTATTAATTGATTTCATTCTCTGGGCGTGGCCCCGTGGACTAGGAGTGTTCGGGAGAACACTGATACCACGTATAAATCTCTTGTGTCAAGTTATTTATTTTTCTGCAAATATTTTATATTACACTGTTCGGTTTCTTGTAGCAGAATTATTTTCTGCTGCTGCAAACGCGTACAGTTTTTATATTTTCTTATATACAATTGACATTTGCAAAAACACGGTTTATCAATTGGTATTAGAGCGGGACACTAAACTCTTAGTGTGGTCCTATAACGTTTTTGTTAGAATGTCATTTTTTGCAGAAGGAAGTTCTATTTCTAGACCACCGTTGCTTAATGACTCTAACTATCCTTATTGGAAAGTTAGGATGAGGGCCTTCATCAAATCTCAAGATGAGAAGGCATGGAGAATGGTTCTATCAGGTTGGTCTCTTCCAGTTGAGACAGATTCTTCAGGTAATACTACTATAAAATCTGAACTGGAATGGTCTATTGAAGATGATAAACTTTCTGCCTACAATAGCAAAGCCTTGCATGATATCTTTAATGGTGTAGGTGAGGGTTACATTAAACTTATATCATCTTGTGTTTCTGCTAAGGAAGCTTGGGAGATCCTTCAAACTCAGTTTGAAGGAACTTCTGATGTGAAAAGATCTAGATTTATCATGCTTCAAACTAAATTTGATGAGCTTAGAATGTCTGATAATGAAACTTTAACTGAATTTTATGAAAAATTATCGGACATTGCTAATGAATATTTTGCTCTTGGTGAAAAGCTTCGATGATTCTGTTCTTGTGAGAAAAATTGTTAGAGTACTTCCAGAAAGGTTTGATACTAAACTTTTAGCAATGGAGGAAGCTAAAGATTTTAGCACAATGAAGGTAGAAGAATTGATGGGTTCCTTACGTACTTTTGAATTAAATCAACAGATTAAACAAAAGGACAAACCCAAATCCATTGCTGATAAAGGTAAAAGTATTGCTTTGAAAGTTGCTGATAATGAAAATTCTGATAGTGAATGTGATGATGAGATTGCTTTATTAACTAAGAATTTTCAGAAATATATGAAAAAGATGGGAAATAAAAAGAATATTTCGAAAGGTTCAAAAGGTAATACTTTTATTAAACCATCTGTCTCTAACAAAAAGGGAATTCAGTGCAGGGAATGTGAAGGTTTTGGGCATATTCAAGCTGAGTGTGCAAACACATTGAAAAAGAATAAGAAAAGTTTCAATGTCACTTGGAGTGATGATGAAACCGAAAGTGATGAAGATAATTCTGAAAATGTTGCCCTAACCTCTGTTATGTCTAATGTGTTGTGTGATTCACGGTGAAAGCTAGATTGGTATGTCCGAATAATACCACCAAACAAGAGGAATCGCATTCGGATGAGTACGAAATCTGTGAAGAATCTCTTGCTGAATCATACAAAGTCATGTATGAAAAATGGATTCAGGTTGCTTCTGAAAATAGAGAGTTGAATAAATTGAATAAAAAATTGTCTCATCAGATTGAAATGTATGATTTGAAAATAAAAGAATACGAGACAAGTTTTTGTGATAAAGATGAAAAAATCTCTCTATTAAAGAAGGAACTTGAAAATTTTAAGAAAAATGTTCAAATGCTTAACCCTGGATCTTCTATTTTTGAAAAAGCTCAGAATGCGGAGTCGAGAGGTTTCGCGAGGCCTTGGTTCTAATGGAATGGAGAGTTCGGGAGTCACGAAGTTTGTAAAATCTAGTGTTCCAACGAATCACCTTGAGGCTACAAACTCGTCGTAATGAGTTTCACGGCTGTTGCAGCAAGAACAGCTTCTGATGCTGCAAAATCTCCAGGATTTTCGAAAAGAGTAAGATCTCAGGTAAAAAGATTTGTTCCCACTTGTCATTTTTGTGGTAGAAAAGGACATATCAGACCTAAATGTTTCACGTTGAAAAATCTGTTTAAAACAAATTATTTTGATAATTTGGAAAAATCTCAAAAGAAACATAAAGGTTTGAAACAAATATGGGTGAAAAAGAATTGTCTAGCTGGTTTTTCTGATAAAACTGCTGCATCTCAAATGTGGTATTTTGACAGTGGTTGCTCTAGACATATGACAGGTGACAAGGACTTTTTGACTAACATTCGGCCTATGCAATGTGGAGAAGTCACTTTTGGTAATGGCCTATCTGGAAAAGTTGTTGGTATGGGAACTCTAAATTTTGAAGGGTTACCTAGACTGAAAAATGTGATGTTAGTTGAAGGACTGAAAGCTAATTTACTTAGCATCAGTCAAATCTGTGATCAAGGGTTTACTGTTTCTTTTGATAATGATCATTGTTATGTTCTGAATGAAGACAATGAATGTATATTGCAAGGATTTCGATCCAATGATAATTGTTACACTCTAACCCCTGTGTTTACTTGTCATTCAGCTATCAACAACACCACAGATCTGTGGCATGCCAAGCTTGGGCATATTAATTTTAAAAACCTGAAAAAATAGTCAAATGCAGGTATTGTTCGAGGTCTTCCCAAGCTTGGTAAGGAAAGTGAAGGTAAGTGTGATCCGTGTCAACTTGGGAAGCAATTAAAAATCACTCACAAGCATGTGTCTGATATCAATACCTCAAAGGTATTGGAATTGCTTCACATGGATCTTATGGGTCCAATCCAAGTTGAAAGTTTGAATGGTAAACGATATATCTTTGTGTGTATTGATGATTTCTCTCGTTTTACTTGGGTAGATTTCTTAAGAGAAAAATCTGACACTTTTGATGCCTTTAAAACTCTTTGTACCGAGATTAAGAGTTGAGAAAGGTTGTAATATTGTGAAAATTGTTCGAATTCGAAGTGATCATGGTAAGGAGTTTGAAAATTCGTGTATGATGATTTTTGCAAGTCTACGGGTATAACTCATGAATTTTCAGCTCCCAAAACTCCTCAACAAAATGGAGTTGTTGAGAGGAAGAATCGAACATTGCAGGAAATGGCAAGAGTGATGTTAAATATCAAGAAGTTGACAAAGCGCTTATGGGCTGAAGCTATTAACACAGCTCTTGCTACATAATAAACGAGTGTTTATTCGTCCGGGTACCTCAAAAACATCTTATGAAATGCGGAAAGGTAAGCGCCCCAATGTAAGTCATTTTCATGTTTTTGGATGTGTGTGTTATGTCTATAGAGATCGTGAGCATATTGGTAAATTTGATGCTAAAAGTGATGTTGGTGTGTTTATTGGATATTCCTTAAACAGTAGAGCTTATCGTGTTTATAACATGAGAACTCAAACTGTTTTGGAATCAGCTAATGTGGTTGTTGATGATTTTAGAGATTTTTCAGAGTTTTCCACAGAAGCCAAGATAGATAGTCTCATGGATACTCCTCCAGAAGTTGTAACAGCAGATCCCGATGCGGCGAGAACCCATTGCCGATGCCGCAAAGGACGAATCGCTTGGCCGCAGCGAAATCGCTGAGAACCAGAACCGTCTATCTTGACTCATCCAAACATCATCAACGACTCTATTCGAAAGAACCAAGCACCGAGTCAAACTGAATCATCCAAAAGATCTCATCCTTGGAAATCCTGAAGAAAGCATGGTAACTCGCAGAAGGTATATTAATTTAATCAGCTTTCTTTGCTTTGTTTCTCAATATGAACCGAAAAATGTGAAGGAAGCCATGACCTTTGAGGAATGGCTCAATGCAATGCAAGAGGAACTCAACCAATTTGTTCGCAACAAGGTATGGATTTTGGTCCGAAGACCAAAAGGTATAAATGTTATTGGAACAAAGTGGTTGTTTAAAAATAAAAGTGATGAGTTCGGTACAATTGTGAGAAACAAGGCTCGTTTGGTGGCTCAAGGGTACACACAGGTAGAAGGTATTGATTTTGATGAAACTTTTGCTCCTGTTGCAAGATTAGAATCAATTCGTTTACTTTTGTGTATTGCTTGTATTCTGAATATTAAATTGTTTCAAATGGATGTGAAATCTGCCTTCCTAAATGGTATTTTGAATGAGGAAGTTTATGTTGAGCAATTAAAAGGATTTGAAGATCCTCAATTTCCAGACCATGTATACAAACTTGAAAAAGCTTTGTATGGTCTGAAACAAGCTCCTCGAGCTTGGTATGAAAGGTTGACTCAATTTTTACTTTCTCATGGCTATCACAGAGGTAGTGTGGATAAAACTCTTTTCATCAAACATATAAAATCTGATTGTATCATTGCTCAAATTTATGTTGATGCATAGCAATCTTACCATAAAAAGGAAAAATTATTTTGTCACCTAACTTGCCAAAAAAGGACTTTACAATCTCCCCCTTTGGCACTTTAGATGAACAAAATAATTTTTACCATAAAGTACCATAAATACTAGTGCCATAAATATTTCCAAAAATCCTGTTCAACATTCTAGAACAAAGCACATTGACATAAGACACCACTTTATCAGGGAACTTGTTGAAAATAAATCATTGCAATTAGAATATGTTGATACTGAAAAACAATTAGCTGATATTTTCACAAAGGCCCTAGATGCAAGTCGCTTTGACTCCCTCAGAAAGTCTTTGGGAGTTTGCATTGTTAAATTTTATTTGTTCATAATTCTTGTACAATAGTGTTATGTGATTCATCTCTAGCTCTTAATCTTCTATCATTGTATTTTGACAAATCATGTTTATGCTTTTGGAATATAATTAGTTAGGATCTCTTTCTGATCATACTTTGTGATGTTGTGTTAAAAGGTTCATGTTACTCTTTATTTGTGTCTAGGATTAAATAATGTTCTTATACAGAGTTGAGCAATTTTTGTTTCAGACTTGTCAGGCCCCTTCTTTGGAATAGAGCTACCCATGCCGAGGTGTGAAAGCCATCCGATGAGTAAGCTGGAACATTGTAATTAGCAACTATGATGAGGATGCACTACCACAGAAAAGGGCTACCTTCAGTATGGTGTGAAAGCATCCAGTTGCGGGATCAAATTGAAAAAGGCGAAAATGAAAAATCTTGCCAAGGACAATGATCCTATTTTCACTGCACACACTTATGTCTGACAAGTGTGTTCAATTCTGTAAGTCTCCTCTATTAAAATTAAATTGATAATCCTGGTACACAATTTTCAGTAACATGCATATCTTTTTCCTTAACATCAATTAGTATGATTATTTCATGAGATACTAATTAGTTATTTTCCTTAAAAGCATAACATGTATTTTATTTTGTCAATTGTCAATGATATTTGATTTCTTTGCTTGATTCGAATCACATATATTTATTGTACACATTGTATTTTATTTTCGGTTTTAATTAAAAAAAAAAAAAAAAAAAGGAGGCGTGTGACTTGCTTCATGGGTCAAGAAAATCTTGTGCATAAATGGTAAGTATCAACATTCATTCTTCTTTGATTTATTTTGATATTTTTCCAAGTAAAGATTAATCTTTATATGGTAATGTGCTTTTATTCTTGAAAGATTGATTTATTTTTGGAAATATTGTTGGCAATTCTAGTTTCTTTTTTTTTCAAAAAAAAAAAAAAGGGAAAGGAGTTGAGGAGTGGGCGGTTTCCTTTTATGTGTTCGTGGGCTGGTGGTTTCTCAAATATGTTGAAATTGGTTTCCTTTTTGCTAAACTCTCCCATGTTTATTTCAACCAATTTTTGTCATTCACTCTCACCACCTACCCGATTCTATTTCTATGTCTCTCTTGCTTGTTTGCTGTTCATTTTCTCTTTCAGATCAAAATGGTGAGAACAAAGAACCTAGGGCATCCCAAAAAGGAAAATGGTGGAATCTAAACAAGCCCCCTCAAATGCTCTTCTTGCTGCTCCAATCGTCTTGCTGCCATGGAGGAGGTTCAGCAAGAGATGTCCAAGAAGTTGTCCTCATTGATCAAGCTTTATGGGGCATAAGTTTTCTTTCTTTTTGTTTTTGTTGGACATACTTCTATATTTTCATTTCTTTTTGTCTTTGGCCCTTATAGATAAACAAAAAGGGGGAGTAATTGTATACTCAACTGTCTAGGGGGAGTTGAGGTTTGTGTTTGTGTTCATCTTTGGTCAAAGTTAGCTGTTTATTTTGGTTTAATGTTGTGCTTCTCAGGGGGAGTTTTTATGTTTATTTTGCTAACTTTGTTTTGTAGGTGTTTGTTAATTAATAATATTTTGATTATCTAAAGTGCCAAAGGGGGAGATTGTTAGGTCCTTTTTTGGCAATTTAGTTGTCAAAATATTTCTTAATTAATGTGCATTTTATTGAGCATTCAATTTGTTTTTATCAACTCTAGACCCTTTTTCCAAGGGGAGTTGTGTTTAGTACTTGTGAACTATTTGGTTTAAAAGTTAGCATGTTTCTTTGGTTATTGTTGGTTTTCGATTGTGTTGCTCAGGGGGAGTAGTTATTTGTCTTGCTAACTTTAACTTGCAGATACTTTGTGTTAAAAATTATTTTGTTCATCTAAAGTGCCAAAGGGGGAGATTGTAAAGTCCTTTTTTGGCAAGTTAGTTGACAAAATAATTTTTCCATTTATGGTAAGATTGGTGTGCATTCATATTCGATTTCTTACCTTATAAATTCGGATTGTAGTTACCCTTTTCCTTGTTTGGAAAGTTGCACTTTCAGCTGAACTTTCCTTTATTGAAAACTTCTCAAAAGAGAAGGAATTCTCTTTTGGAAAGTTGTCTTTTTTAAGGAAACTTTGATTATTGCCTTTTCCTTATTGATTTCGATTGTATCTTGATACAATCAGAATATCTAATCTGTTTTTGGCAGGAATCAAGCATTGATAGAAGATCGGATCCGATTTTAGTAAGTTTCCCGTTTAAATTCGGTCTGCTTTGCGTCAGCATCCGAATCTGATGTAGCAGATCGTGTTTCTTTTGGAAAGTTTTTGTACAGGTGCTAATTCGAACTTGTGGTTGCCTCTTTGGTTTCTATGTTCTATAAATAGAGCCTAGAGAGAAACCATTCGAATAACCTCTTCCATTATTCATTTTCTACATTTATCTTTTGAGAGAAGAGAGTCTTTCTTTGTTTTGTGAGAGCCTAGTTGTTCATCTAGGTTCTAGTTGTTCTATTTCTGTTCTTACTCTATCCTAGAGGTTGTGAAGAACTACTTGACTGAACAAGAGATTGGTCTTCGGGAGAAGACTTGATAAAGCCTTACTTCGGGAGGAAGTAAGCACTTGGTCTTCGGGAGAAGACTTGTTGAAGCCTTACTTCGGGAGGAAGTAAGCACTTGGTCTTCGGGAGAAGACTTGTTGAAGCCTTACTTCGGGAGGAAGTAAGCACTCACACTTCAAAGACGAAGGGAGTTCGGGCTTGAAGGTGTTTCAAGAAGTCAGATTCATAAAGTGGATTACAAAGGATTGCGGCAATACTTTAGAGGGAGTCTAAACTTGTTTAAGTCAATTGTCTTTGTAATTTTGATACTTTATTAATTGATTTCATTCTCTGGGCGTGGCCCCGTGGACTAGGAGTGTTCGGGAGAACACTGATACCACGTATAAATCTCTTGTGTCAAGTTATTTATTTTTCTGCAAATATTTTATATTACGCTTTGTTCGGTTTTCTTTGTAGAATTATTTTCATTTCTTTGCCGCAAACGCGTACAGTTTTTATATTTTCTTATATACAATTGACATTTGCAAAAACACGGTTTATCAGTGTAGTCGAACAATCATTTGATTTTAATGAGACTTTACCATCCAGGCAACAAAAGCCATTAGGTTCATGGGTAAATTGCTTTGCTTGGCAATGTTTGCAAGTAGAAGGTTGCGGTAATAATGCTGGTTCATTTGGTATGTCATTTAGAGTTTGGTGTATAAGAAGATTGGTGTGTATTTTTGGTCCATTGTAAGATCTATCATGTTCTTGTTGCGAAGAAGTAGATCTTATAATAGTTTATTTATTAAGTTAATATTTTTTGCTGATACATAAAAATTGAGTAAGAGATAAGGGTATACATAACTAACCGACTTCAAATACGGTATTCCTATTTTGGTCACGATCATCAATTGTTGGTGTTTTATCTAAAAATAGGATTTTCAATTTAGCAAGGGTAACTTATATATTTTTTTTTCTTCTATTTATTGATTGTGTAATATGAATTTTTTCAAAATATAAACTAACCTATTTGGTAACCACGAGCTTCTGTTTGTTTGAGTTTTTTTGTTCAATATGCAATTCGGTTTTTCTCATTTATTTCTTTTTTTCTAGCTTCCGATAGATTTGAGCGCCATTTTTTTGTAGCTAAATTTGCCCGTTTCATTTTCTCTTCCTTATCGAGTGGCATGTTTATCTATTATTTTTAAGAGTATAGCAATAATATAATAAGTTTATGAATTTATTATATTTAAAAAGTAGAATACTATTTTATAATCGTGAATTATATATATACAGGTTTTTTAAAAAATAAACATTATTGTAATAAAAAAAATAGAAAAAAAAGTTAATTGATTATTTATGTAAATAATAAAAAGACACACCTTTATTGAAGTTGAAATTGAAGAAACAATAGAGAGTAAATATATAGCTAGTTTTTTTTTTTCTTGTAATATCTACAAAAGGAAAATAAAATGTGATATTGATATTAATATATACACTAATGAAAAAATACCAATTTGAATATATACACTATTAGAGAATTGTAATATATACACTGTTAGAGAATTACACTAATAAAAGATAATTAATTATGTGTTTGTGGTTTTTTTAAAAAAAATCATAAATCACAATGATACTATGCAGTTTGAAAAAAGAGAAAAGGAAGCATATATCCACCGTCCAAACCAAACTTATTTAAATATAATCATAATTCTAAGTTTTTAACAAACATAAAAAAACAATAAGAACGTTCCTAAAATTGTAAATAACCGAAGTTATAACTATAGGGATAAATTTTAAAACTTAGAAATAATAGTTGAAACTGATAAGTCAATCTTAGTTAATGTATGTTTACAGAAAAATTATTCATGCAAGCAGAGACTTGTTCAGAGTTGAGACAATTAAAGATAGAGCATCACAGTACATTATTATGTAAGGTTTAATTAAAAGATGATAATAATCTTTTGACGCTATAAATTCTAATAGAATTTTGAAAAGATAAGTTACAGATTGAACAAAATAAAATTTTTCTATTATTGTTATGGGTTTTGTTCTATGTTTAGTGTATCACTTGAATTTGATTTTTATTTATAACAGCATTTACTTTTGTTGCAAAATGTATTCTGTTTCTACATATCGATGTTATATTTTTTTGGCTTATCACTTATGAAATAATTTCATAGTACACATAAAAGAATTTTTTGTAATACATATATCTATAGTTTATCACTTGAATTTGATTTTTATTTAGAACATCATTTACTTTTCTTATAAAATGTATTATGTTGGTACATATCCATGCTATATTTTTTTGGCTTATCACTTATGAAAAAAATTCATAATGCACATAAAAGAATTTTTTGTAATACATATATCTATAAGACCTTGAAAATTAGTAAAGAACAATAATATTTAATCAAATTTTTCAATATGATGAATGTGTTTTTTTATGTGTAAAGATTCTATAGTGAGATTGTACCTTTTCTAATTTTCTATGTCTCTTACATAGACAAAGATATCTTCAGGTTTATGAAGCAAAAATTTTGGTCTGAAATGTTTGTTAAAGTTAATAAAGTGCATGGTTTCTCTCTCTCTCTCTCTCTCTCTCTCTCTCTCTCTCTCTCTCTCTCTCTCTCTCTCTCTCTCTCTCTCTCTCTCTCTCTCTCTCTCTCTCTCTTAGTCAAAAGATAATCTTGGACCTAAAGATCTCACAAGAAAGAACAACTATCGGTTAATTCTCTCAGTTTTCCTAAACATGGTTGTTTTAAAACATATACATATATGTATTTATATGATATTTGTATCATCCGTATACTTTAGGCAAATTGTTTTAATTGCAAACAGGCCAGTATCTTTCGCTGTTACAATTGATAATTATTTGAGAAAAATAACCAATAAAGAATAAAGAGATACAATTAATAAGAATTTGTATAAATAATTATTTTAACACCATCCTTAAAACTGATGATAATGCTGCAAGAAGCATTAAGCATTATGAGTTTATTTGAAAGAAAACGAAAACAAAAAATTGTATGTTATTATTGTGTACCCTATACATCCACACTCTAACATCAAAAACAAGTACTGACTTTAAAAAAAAAAAACAGCCAATAATTAAAAAAAAATAATAAAGAAGAGATTTTTTTTTAAAGCTTTAATAAGTAAAAAATAGTAAAAAAAATTTAAGTAGAGAAAGTATATATGTTAAAATTTTCTTTAATGATAAATTAAAATTTAAAAAAAAAATTAATATTTAATGTAAATATTTATTTTTATAACCATTTCCTTTAAAAATTCAGAATGTTATTAACTACAGAAATCTATACCTGCTATAATAAGCTACAACCCATCTTTATTTTTCTTTAAAAGAATTTATTTTTTCAATCCACAATCATTCAGCTGGAAGAGTCTTAATTGCAACATCTGGAATTAGGAACATAAATATCTACTACACCAGTTCATAAATAGTTCGTAAATTTGCCTAAGAAATCCTAAAGGGAGTATCAATAAGGCAGGTCTATAAACAATCCTAATAGTGCAAGATCCTTAGCAACTACTAAAATCTTGAATTATTAGCAACTGCTTAATGTGCTTTATCTATGACAGTCAATAAAAAATTCACAATCAAGTTTCCCCATATGTATCATGACAAATTCTTCTAATTAAAGAGTACATTCATGAATGCCATAAAGTATACCACGAATATACTCCTGCAATGTGTTTCAATATAGTTTATTCTGATCCTTGTTAGAGAGATCCTAATGTCATCTGAAAAACACTTTTTTTTAATTTTTACTTGGTAACAGAAATAATTACAGGACATCCATGAATATGTATATAATAAAAAATTAGAACCCAATTAAACAACCCAATTAATTACAAAGTTAGTTGGATGATAGCAGAGCAAACTAACAAAACAAATAAATGAACCCTTTAAAGCCAAAATTCGAAATCTTTACCAATAATTGAAATAAAATAAGAGCATCAGTTACTCTAAATATATTTTACAATTCAAAGAATTAACCTTAAAGGTATGAGAGAATTTTGTAATACAAATCCACCAAAACAGAATTAGAACATGCCTGTAAAAGAGAAAAAGGAAACAGAAAGAGAGATGTTCAACCTCATATGCAACTACACGAGTATATAAATAAGAAAAAATTCACAAAGATTCAATCACAAACTGAAAACATACACATATAATACCCATCAAAGCATAAAACTTAAATACATAATAATAAATTTCACCAAATAAAATAATATATACATGGAAGCATGATTTAAGTATACATCAAAACAAGTCTATATAATGATTTAGTAAACCAAACCTGAGAATTTGAAGAAGCAAACTTCTATTTCTTAAACCAGTTTATTTGATAAGTTTGATCATGTTAGAATAGCATATTTATACTAACTTTTAAAGAGAGAGTAACTTTCACTCATATAACACGTATGTATAATGACTAAGCAGTAATATACCAATTAGCTCAACACGTAGCAAAATGTAAGATAAAACCCAAGATTTATCTTCAAATATTTTAAAAACTCTACTAACAGATAATCAGAAATTGTAAAAACTTGATATTATAAAAAAATCAAAAATTTAGTATTGTAACACGTATTTGATGAGTAAGCTAATAGTTGTATATTTTTTGTTTTTTTTTTAAAAAAGAAAAAAGAATCAAAAACGTTATCTATATTTTTTTTAGCTTTTTCTTTTAAGGGCAAAATTATCCATGCATCAGTCCAAGAAATTCGAAAACAAAAAAACTTACATTAAAGCAGATAAATTTCATCATATGTGACATTTATATCTACAGATAGAGAGAAAAAGGGGTAAAAAAATTAGGGATTGAAAAAAAAAGGTGAGAAATACAAATAGAAAAATTAGGGATTTTATATTTTTGTGTGCAAATGGAGACAAAGAAGGGTAAAAAACATTAGAGATTTTGAAATGAATAAACATACCTGGTGGAGGTCTGCATGTCGACAATATTGAGCTTCGTTATGAATTCAGTGGTGCTGGTGGTGGTTGCCGCCGTCGCAAGCCTTCTCTTGTCATTGATCTAATGGGTGTTCTTATTTGTTGTCTTGATCATTTCCCAACTATACACAGTAATTACAGAGAAACTGAGAGAGAGAAGAAGAGGAAGAGATAACTATTTGAAAGGAAACTTCCAGAAATATCAAGAGAGAATTAATATATTCACCTTCAAAATATTAGGAGAAAGAATTAAATAGAATATAATATTGGAAAATAGGAACATGTGAGCTGTGAATGTTGACTCTTACACTTTTTTTACCTTGAAAATCTTAATTGAAAATCTTAATAATTATATTAAAAGCATTACATTAACCAAAACGTGAGCTGTCAATTGAGTGTTACACTTTTTGAGCTTCAAAATATATTGGAAATTACCAAAACATGAGTTGTCAATTAAAAGCATTACATTAACCAAAACGTGAGCTGTCAATTGACTGTTACACTTTTTGAGCTTTTGAATTTCTTAAAGGGTAAAATGGAAGATATTTCTTACTATTATAAAAGTGTTACACTTTTTGAGCTTCAAAATATATTGAAAATTATCAAAACATGAGCTGTCAATTAAGACAGAGAATCAAATAGAGGTGAAAAGACAAAATTGTTAATATTGAATTTCTTAAAGGGTAAAATGGAAACGTGAGCTGTCAATTGACTGTTACACTTTTTGAACTTTTGAATTTCTTAAAGGGCCCGTTTGGTACACAGGATTGGACTGGATTGGACTGAAAAGGATTGGACTGGACTGGACAAGATTGGATTATGCTGAAAATCTATTCTCTCACTACATTCTCTCTCTCTCTCTCTCTCTCTCTCTCTCTCTCTCTCTCTCTCTCTCTCTCTCTCTCTCTCTCTCTCTCTCTCTCTCTCTCTCTTAGTCAAAAGATAATCTTGGACCTAAAGATCTCACAAGAAAGAACAACTATCGGTTAATTCTCTCAGTTTTCCTAAACATGGTTGTTTTAAAACATATACATATATGTATTTATATGATATTTGTATCATCCGTATACTTTAGGCAAATTGTTTTAATTGCAAACAGGCCAGTATCTTTCGCTGTTACAATTGATAATTATTTGAGAAAAATAACCAATAAAGAATAAAGAGATACAATTAATAAGAATTTGTATAAATAATTATTTTAACACCATCCTTAAAACTGATGATAATGCTGCAAGAAGCATTAAGCATTATGAGTTTATTTGAAAGAAAACGAAAACAAAAAATTGTATGTTATTATTGTGTACCCTATACATCCACACTCTAACATCAAAAACAAGTACTGACTTTAAAAAAAAAAAAACAGCCAATAATTAAAAAAAATAATAAAGAAGAGATTTTTTTTTAAAGCTTTAATAAGTAAAAAATAGTAAAAAAAATTTAAGTAGAGAAAGTATATATGTTAAAATTTTCTTTAATGATAAATTAAAATTTAAAAAAAAAATTAATATTTAATGTAAATATTTATTTTTATAACCATTTCCTTTAAAAATTCAGAATGTTATTAACTACAGAAATCTATACCTGCTATAATAAGCTACAACCCATCTTTATTTTTCTTTAAAAGAATTTATTTTTTCAATCCACAATCATTCAGCTGGAAGAGTCTTAATTGCAACATCTGGAATTAGGAACATAAATATCTACTACACCAGTTCATAAATAGTTCGTAAATTTGCCTAAGAAATCCTAAAGGGAGTATCAATAAGGCAGGTCTATAAACAATCCTAATAGTGCAAGATCCTTAGCAACTACTAAAATCTTGAATTATTAGCAACTGCTTAATGTGCTTTATCTATGACAGTCAATAAAAAATTCACAATCAAGTTTCCCCATATGTATCATGACAAATTCTTCTAATTAAAGAGTACATTCATGAATGCCATAAAGTATACCACGAATATACTCCTGCAATGTGTTTCAATATAGTTTATTCTGATCCTTGTTAGAGAGATCCTAATGTCATCTGAAAAACACTTTTTTTTAATTTTTACTTGGTAACAGAAATAATTACAGGACATCCATGAATATGTATATAATAAAAAATTAGAACCCAATTAAACAACCCAATTAATTACAAAGTTAGTTGGATGATAGCAGAGCAAACTAACAAAACAAATAAATGAACCCTTTAAAGCCAAAATTCGAAATCTTTACCAATAATTGAAATAAAATAAGAGCATCAGTTACTCTAAATATATTTTACAATTCAAAGAATTAACCTTAAAGGTATGAGAGAATTTTGTAATACAAATCCACCAAAACAGAATTAGAACATGCCTGTAAAAGAGAAAAAGGAAACAGAAAGAGAGATGTTCAACCTCATATGCAACTACACGAGTATATAAATAAGAAAAAATTCACAAAGATTCAATCACAAACTGAAAACATACACATATAATACCCATCAAAGCATAAAACTTAAATACATAATAATAAATTTCACCAAATAAAATAATATATACATGGAAGCATGATTTAAGTATACATCAAAACAAGTCTATATAATGATTTAGTAAACCAAACCTGAGAATTTGAAGAAGCAAACTTCTATTTCTTAAACCAGTTTATTTGATAAGTTTGATCATGTTAGAATAGCATATTTATACTAACTTTTAAAGAGAGAGTAACTTTCACTCATATAACACGTATGTATAATGACTAAGCAGTAATATACCAATTAGCTCAACACGTAGCAAAATGTAAGATAAAACCCAAGATTTATCTTCAAATATTTTAAAAACTCTACTAACAGATAATCAGAAATTGTAAAAACTTGATATTATAAAAAAATCAAAAATTTAGTATTGTAACACGTATTTGATGAGTAAGCTAATAGTTGTATATTTTTTGTTTTTTTTTTAAAAAGAAAAAAGAATCAAAAACGTTATCTATATTTTTTTTAGCTTTTTCTTTTAAGGGCAAAATTATCCATGCATCAGTCCAAGAAATTCGAAAACAAAAAAACTTACATTAAAGCAGATAAATTTCATCATATGTGACATTTATATCTACAGATAGAGAGAAAAAGGGGTAAAAAAATTAGGGATTGAAAAAAAAAGGTGAGAAATACAAATAGAAAAATTAGGGATTTTATATTTTTGTGTGCAAATGGAGACAAAGAAGGGTAAAAAACATTAGAGATTTTGAAATGAATAAACATACCTGGTGGAGGTCTGCATGTCGACAATATTGAGCTTCGTTATGAATTCAGTGGTGCTGGTGGTGGTTGCCGCCGTCGCAAGCCTTCTCTTGTCATTGATCTAATGGGTGTTCTTATTTGTTGTCTTGATCATTTCCCAACTATACACAGTAATTACAGAGAAACTGAGAGAGAGAAGAAGAGGAAGAGATAACTATTTGAAAGGAAACTTCCAGAAATATCAAGAGAGAATTAATATATTCACCTTCAAAATATTAGGAGAAAGAATTAAATAGAATATAATATTGGAAAATAGGAACATGTGAGCTGTGAATGTTGACTCTTACACTTTTTTTACCTTGAAAATCTTAATTGAAAATCTTAATAATTATATTAAAAGCATTACATTAACCAAAACGTGAGCTGTCAATTGAGTGTTACACTTTTTGAGCTTCAAAATATATTGGAAATTACCAAAACATGATTTGTCAATTAAAAGCATTACATTAACCAAAACGTGAGCTGTCAATTGACTGTTACACTTTTTGAGCTTTTGAATTTCTTAAAGGGTAAAATGGAAGATATTTCTTACTATTATAAAAGTGTTACACTTTTTGAGCTTCAAAATATATTGAAAATTATCAAAACATGAGCTGTCAATTAAGACAGAGAATCAAATAGAGGTGAAAAGACAAAATTGTTAATATTGAATTTCTTAAAGGGTAAAATGGAAACGTGAGCTGTCAATTGACTGTTACACTTTTTGAACTTTTGAATTTCTTAAAGGGCCCGTTTGGTACACAGGATTGGACTGGATTGGACTGAAAAGGATTGGACTGGACTGGACAAGATTGGATTATGCTGAAAATCTATTCTCTCACTACATTCTCTCTCTCTCTCTCTCTCTCTCTCTCTCTCTCTCTCTCTCTCTCTCTCTCTCTCTCTCTCTCTCTCTCTCTCTCTCTCTCTCTCTCTCTCTCTCTCTCTCTCTCTAAGGAACCAGCTAGGATTTGGTATTTTTTTTTCAGTTGCAATTGTGTGATTCTAGCAGGCCTTGAGTGTTCTAATTCAAGGTAAAATTCATTTCGCTTCTCCTCCTTTGATTTCTTTAAGCTCAAGTTATTCAGTCTAAATGTTTGAATTTTAGTTTTAGGTTGCTATGTTATGAATTGGTGTTTGTTTTGGTGCTCTGAAGTTTATTTGGGATTGTTTAAGTTAAATTTTAGTTGGAATTGTTGGTTGTGTTGATGTTTGAGCAAGGTTTGAGATTAAGAACTCAAACCTTGCTCTCTAATGGCGATTTAGGATTCTGTGTAAATTGTTAGGTTTTGTTTCTTGAAATGAGTTTATTATGGTGCATACATGTATTCTGGAGATTATTGGAAAGTTTGGGGTTGAATTTTGTTGTTGGGGACATTTATGGTGGTTCCTACACTTAATCGATCGACCGGTTCAGGGGAACCTGTAACAATCGGTTGACTGGTTAGTCCCTAGGAAACCCCATCGAACTGGAATTTCGATTGAGGAACCGGTCTACCAGTTGGGACAATTTTAGAACCTTAGTTTTTTTTTTCGTTTTTGTGTTATTTAGATTATTGCCATGTCATTCATCGATAGGGTTATTTCTAGTTTAATTTTAAAGTCCCTGGGATGTGTTTTAACGTGTCTCTCATCAGAATTTCGAATATTGTAGTTTAGGGTCCTATAAAGCGTCGAGCTGCAGTTTCACTCACACTGACCCGCACACCTGAGCACGAAAATGAGGTAAGATAGCATAAAGTATATTTATGTGAATGTATGCATGTTATTAATTGTTTACACTACTAACACTAACAAAAATATAGTTGTAAGGGTGTTAGTACAATGTAGGGTTTTAGGGTAGTTACAGTGTTACCAAAACGAGTACTAGAGGGTACGTCATGCATGTGGTACAACACTTAGTAACTCCCAGAAGTACAATAATGGCCCTAACAATACAAGTACGGAGTTGGTACTCTAGTGCATATGGTACAGTGGTCGTACTTCCGTTGGGAACGTTCTTAGCTATTTTGTGAGCTTAGCATTTGAGCTCAGGACGACTTAGGCATAAAGCCGGTATTGCATTGTTTGTATATAATTATGCATATTTTATTAAGTCTGTCGACTCATAAGTTTGTTACATTGTGTAGGTAAAGGTAAAGTTAAGTTGGAGGAGCAGTGAGATGATCGCTTGACAAGGATTGTACATATCGTGGCAGTGTAACCGAGATGGTTCCCATAATACTCTAAGATTAAAATAACAGATTAGTGAATCTTAACTAGTTAAATGTGTATTAATATGAAATTATATTAATACATAATTAAATATATTATTTAAAAAATAATTAATAAAAAAAGGGTCCATCGAGAGCCCTATTGTTTCAAGGTATGTAATTGTATGTATTGCTTGAAATATGAATCCCCGGCAAGCTGATACTCTCTTGTGCAGTATTGAACATTGAGTGATCCTAAAAACCCAGATAGATTATCCTATAAAGCTTACAGCTTTTGGAGGAAGAAGACCTCTGAGAAGAGAAGAAACCGCCATGAAGTTCCAGATTGAAGATGTGACGGTGTACTTCCCCTACGACCACATATACCCAGAGCAGTACGCTTATATGCTTGAACTCAAGCGATCTCTAGACGCGAAGGGCCACTGCCTCCTTGAGATGCCCACCGGCACTGGTAAGACCATTGCTCTCCTCTCCCTCATCACAAGCTACACTCTCTCTAAGCCCCAAACTCCACTCAAGCTTATTTACTGTACCCGAACCGTTCACGAGATGGAGAAGACCCTTGCCGAGCTCAAGCTCCTCCATGACTACCAGCTCCGACACCTCGGTCCCCAGGCCAAGATCCTTGCCCTCGGCCTCTCCTCCCGCAAGAATCTCTGCGTCAACTCTACCGTCCTCGCCGCTGAGAATCGTGACTCCGTCGACGCCGCCTGTCGCAAGCTCACTGCGACTTGGGTTCGGGCATTGGCTGCTGAGAGCCCTGACGTCCCCACTTGCGACTTCTTCGAGCAGTTCGATAAGGCCGGTCCCGCTGCTGTGTTGCCGCCTGGGGTTTATACATTGCAGGTACTCTTGCCCTTTAGTTGGAATACAAGATTGATCATTTTAATGAAAATAACATTATTATTGTGTTTATATTTACGGGTTTTGTGGAGAATTACATTTTGGGTTTATTGAAAAATCTTTGTTTTTTTTTTTTTTTTTTGGGGGGGGGGGGGGGGGGGGGGGGGGATGAATTTGGAAAGACTTCAAATTCAATCAAGACTTGGTACTCACTGAGTTGTATTTGAAAATTTAGGATTTGAGGGCTGTGGGAAAGGAGAAAGGATGGTGCCCCTACTTCTTGGCACGACATATGGTGCAGTTTGCCAATGTGATTGTTTATAGTTATCAGTATTTGCTTGATCCGAAAGTGGCTGGGATTATCTCCAAGGAAATGCAGAAGGAATCTGTTGTGGTGTTTGATGAGGCTCACAATATTGACAATGTGTGTATTGAAGCACTTAGTGTTAGTGTGAGGAGGCAGACGCTTGAAGGGGCAAGAAGGAATCTTAATAAGATGCGTCAGGAGATTGACAGGTAGGTGCTGTCTTCTGATTTCTTGTTCTGGTGATGATAGTTCTGTATTCTTATTAAAGAATGTTAAGGAATGCTTTTATTCTTATCTTGATTCGTCTTATATGCATTATTTAACCTTGCCAGCTTAACACAAAAACTCACCTTTAATGGAGTGTTTTATCTTTGTATTTGATCTTATGGTGAACCACAATTGCTAATGGATGATTGTGAGGCATATTGTAGTAAACTGATTATCCCATTGCGACACCTTGTAATCTGACTCAGTAATCTACCAATATTTGTTATAATCAAAGCTATAGTTTTTCTAGAGTAATTTTTGAACTAATCCTTAACTTGGATATTCTTTTGTTTCCTTGACATGTTAGGTAGGTTCAAGGCCACTGATGCTGGTAGACTGCGTGCTGAATACAACCGGCTTGTTGATGGTTTGGCACAAAGAGGAAATCTTCCCAGTATGTTTTTTTTTTTGACTTCTTCCCAGAAGGCTGGATTTCCATTCTCAGTTTTCAATTATGTATGCTGCAATTATGTTTTCTACATCCATAAATTCACACAAGTTATACTTAATTTATGCAGTATCAGACACTTGGCTTGCAAACCCTGCCCTACCAGATGATATTTTGAAGGAAGCTGTGCCTGGTAATATACGCAGAGCAGAGCATTTCCTGCATGTTCTACGTAGATTGGTTCAGTATCTAGAAGGGCGTCTAGAGACTGAAAATGTTGAGAAAGAAGGGCCCATTGGATTTGTTTCCTCCATTATGACACATGCTGGAATTGACCAGAAAACGTTAAAGTTTTGTTATGATCGCCTGCACTCACTCATGTTGACATTAGAAATTACAGATACAGATGAGTTCTTACACATCCAAACAATATGTGACTTTGCAACACTTGTGGGAACATATGCCCGTGGTTTCTCTATAATAATTGAACCTTTTGATGAGAGAATGCCTCATATTCCTGATCCAGTTTTGCAGGTTGGTTTTATTTTTTATTTTGTTGTTAGTTTACATTTGTGAGAACACATGGAAAAGTGTAATTGTTCTAAGGTGGAAAATATATTGGTGCATTTTGTTCTTGTATGTCCATGAATCAGATTGTTATCATTTGAAACATTCCAAGTGCATTTTTCTACTTCATTTTGGAACTTCTTCTGGATTCCAGTCAAGGATAAAATTTTGTGTATATGAATCATCTTTATTCATCTCTATATGTTGTATTACGAAGTATTAGGGATTGTTAAATAGCTCTTTCCCAACTTTAGCTTTCTTTCATTTACATGATACTCATTGATCTGCCATTACAAATGTACATGTTCAGCTTTTGAAGACAAGGAATGAGATTTTAAATCTTATTATCAAGCGAAATTTACTTTCTCACATTGTATATATAAATTTTTGACCATTTTCTTGTTGTACTATGACTTTCCAGCTTAGCTGTCACGATGCTTCTCTTGCAATAAAGCCTGTGTTTGATCGATTTCAATCGGTAGTGATTACATCTGGAACCCTTAGCCCAATTGATCTCTACCCCCGTCTTCTCAATTTCAATCCAGTTGTCAGTCGAAGTTTTACAATGTCCTTGACTAGAGATTGCATATGCCCAATGGTTCTCACTCGTGGAAGGTAAAGATTCAACCAAACAGCCTTTTCTTGCATTTTATTAATTTTTGTAGCATAGCTCAATTAAAGATGACAATTCTTAATTTTATCATAAATCCATCATTACAACGTCCTGTGCATTTTACTTTGTCAGATATAAAAGGCATTTAAGAATTGACTATTTTATTTTATACTTTGTCTGTACGTTAATATTATGGTTTTCATTTCAGTGATCAGCTTCCAGTAAGTACCAAATTTGATATGAGAAGTGACCTGGGTGTAGTAAGAAACTATGGGAGACTCTTGCTGGAGATGGTATCTGTTGTTCCAGATGGCATTGTATGCTTTTTTGTCAGTTATTCTTATATGGATGGAATAGTAAATAGTTGGAACGAGACCGGCATTCTAAAGGTGACTGCATTAATCATGTCTATTTTTTTTCTTTTGGTATTCACAATTAACTTTTTTATCCCTCTATCCCTCTTCTATTTTTATATTCTACTGAAAGGAAACTAGTCGTCAGGGGTCATTAATTTTGTCTTTTATGTCACAGGAAATCATGCAACATAAGCTTGTGTTTATCGAAACCCAAGATGTGGTAGAAACTACTTTGGCTCTTGACAACTATCGTAAGGCTTGTGACTGCGGGAGAGGTGCTGTCTTCTTTTCTGTTGCGAGGTATGTAATCATTCAAAATCAGGACAACCTTTTCTGTTTGCCTGTAAAGAAGTTATTGCCAGAATGCTCTAGGTTGTTGCTGGCTCTAGCATATATTCACCAGTTGACATGTGATTATTTGACATATCTGTAGTTATCGTGTTATTTTGAGCATTATACTTTAGCTGTTAAAATCCATTGGTGCACCCTTCATTCTATCAATATCATGCAATCCTACGGCTAATATTATGACATCAGGTCAGATAATAGAGAAATCTTTAGGAAGTTACTCCTAACAGTAATTACTAACCCATGAATAATACATGTACACTTTTGCAGGGGAAAAGTAGCTGAAGGAATAGATTTTGATCGCCATTATGGACGACTTGTCATCATGTTTGGTGTTCCTTTCCAATACACACTTAGCAAGTAAGTAATGAGTGTGAGTGTGAGTGTGTGTGTGTGTGTCATGGGTGCTTTTGGGGGAGGTTGGTTTGCGAGGGATTTGAGCTATTTCTATTGATTAATTTCACTAACTTACTTTTTTCTTAACTTGACATGTGGAAATGTTGTTTCCTAGGATTTTGCTTGCACGATTGGAATATTTACGGGATACTTTTCAAATAAAGGAAGGGGATTTCCTGACATTTGATGCTTTGGTATATTTTGTGTTTACTTTTTTGTACTAGTTTTGACTTCACAAGTTTTATTGAAGGTGTTTTATTAATGAAAATTAAATTCAACAGAGGCAAGCAGCTCAATGTGTGGGCCGAGTTATCCGCTCAAAGGCTGATTATGGCATGATGATTTTTGCAGACAAAAGGTTAGTACCATTTTCACTTATTTTCTTTGAAACCTCTTCAGATTCATATATTGAAAAATGAATCCGCTACTCTAACTTCAGCCAATAAGACTAACATTTATTTAATTACTCTATTTATTTTGCTAAAGATTTGGCTAAAGTTACTTGAATTATTTCTGAATGTTCTAATCACGACGACTAAAGCTGATTATGCTATTGTGATGTTAGCTACTTTTATCTGAGCAAATCAAATAGTCAACTAAATAATGTTGACTGATGTTCCAATTTTAGTATAACAGCTTTATCATTTGCTTAAGTAATTCTGCATATTAGGAAAAACTTCACAATAAACATTTGAAAAGTGGAAATAAACTTTTGAATTCAGTCTCAAAGTAACACTTGAGATACAGATGTAGCTACATTCATATTGCATCTCAACCTTTATTTTATTATTTATCAAGAGAGTGCTTTGGAGGAGGTAGATGTAGTTATCTCTAGCATTGAGTGTAGTATTTTTGTTTGAACTCATTTTTCATTAGTGCATAATCATCTCATCACTGGAGTTTTATTTTTCAGGTATAGTCGTCATGATAAGCGCTCAAAATTGCCTGGATGGATACTCTCACACTTACGTGATGCACACCTGAATTTGAGCACAGACATGGCTCTTCATATAGCTCGAGAGGTTGATTTTTATTTATACCCCATAGCGAGCTCTTCATATGCATCACTTGCTCTTGTTTGTTCATGATCTTGATAGCATTCTTATCAATGATACTTCAGAGACTTCATCATCAACATAGATTTTCGAAAAAGTTTTGCCCAAATAAATAACAGTGATTCTTCTTCTCTACATGTATATTCCTAGAAAATCTAAGATGCTTTCTTTTCTCTGATTGCAGTTTCTTAGAAAAATGGCTCAGCCATATGACAAGGCAGGTAGCAGTGGTAGGAAAACCTTGTTGTCTCAAGAAGACTTGGAGAAGATGAGTGACCGAATAGTAGAAGAAATGTTGTACTAAGGATTCTTTCGCCACCCCTTCAATAGCCAGCATTTTGATAAAAAATTGATCAATCGGGTCATTTTATACTCTCTCTACTGCGAGAATTCAGCTGACCGAGTTTCTGATATTTTTACATCCAGAGATGTGAGGTTCAAGCAAAAAAATTTTTAGCAGCAGATCATGAGAATGAGAATGAGAATAGCAGTGAAACACCTGAGTGTGATTTTACACCTTTCTAGTTGCACATTTGATTAATATATAGATTTTCAAGCCGATCATGCTTTTGGTGTATATTTTGTTTTTTTATTTAAAATTTATGTTAGTTTTGTTTTATGGTTCTCAAGCATTTTAAACATTGGAGGGAGTTCATGTCGAGATGGCATATACTGTCTTAAATAACTTGCAAGTCCAATTGTTTTATGGGAGAAAATTTTGTTATTATCTTACATTTAAAAACTAAGAGAAAAGCTTTTTGTAAATTTTTTGTTTTATATTATAAAAATGAAAATACAATTTTTGTTTTTAAAAAATAAGAATGTGTATTTTTGATAATTATTTTTATTTTTTCTATTAAAACTAAAAAATGTATTTTTTTTTTCAAGTGGTAAAATAAGTAGAGTTTGATAAAGTGAGGTAGAAGAAAGTTGTTAGAGAAAATAAAATTAATATTGATTGGGTAACGAGCTATGGGAAATGAGTTGATTAAAAAGGGTAAACATTGAGAGTTTCTAACAATATAATGCGCAATTCGATTAGCAGAACGCTTAAAATAAAAATAGATTTGGTAAATTATCCAACAAACGTTTACATTTATCAATTAAAAAACTAAAAGCGGAGCACATCTGAATTGTACTTCAGATTGCGTTCACCACCAGCAAGCTGTCTGATTCAATCACGATGACCATGGCTTGATTACGTTTGATCCAACTCAACACCTCTTTGATACCCAACGCTTCTGCCAATTCTGGAGTCACAATACCTAGAAAACATTTTACATGGACAATTACAAAATTACCAGCTGCATCCGAGCTATAAAGCCAATACCATGCTTACCGTCTGCCTCAAAGATAGTTACGTCAATGTTAACCTTGATGCTTGAATCGGGTTTAAACCAAAATTCTTTGTCATCCCCATCATGAAGAGGATGCAACAGAAGAATATTACCTCTTCCTTGAATTTTGAACCATTGATCAAGAGACTTAGCAACAAAGGCAACTACATCTTCCACCTTCATCTTACGGTTTTGCCAAATAAGCTCAAAATAGTCCAATTAACCAATTATTTATTGTCAAATTTTTTTCTTTTATTTGGTTTGATTATTAAAAGGGTAAATAACATTTTAATTGTGTTTTACTGATAATTTGGATACTATATTTTTTAATATGGTACACTAAACTTCATTTTCGTCAATTGAAATTTAATATTAACTTACACTTGAGGTATTATGATCATACTTACTATATGTTTTTGCATTTGTTCAAACTAAAAATTAACTTCAGATTGATTATATTAATTGCAAATGACTTTCAAACACGCTCATAACAACAATGATTAGAATTTGTAGAATTGGTTAAACGTAGAGCAATGTGTAATTACCCTTAAATTGAAATCATAATTTATCAAATTTATTCTAACTTCTAAATCACAGTTCGAAGTAAATGAATGATGCGTGTGTGAGTATACACATGTGATCCAAAGTGTAAAGAATGATTGGTGTGTGTTAAAAATGAGTCGTATGTAGGCTAATCTTAAAAACTACCTAATTAAGTAATATGCAAAAGTAAAAAAAGAAAAAAAAATAGGGTCAAACACATGAAAAATTTCATGTCCGAATGAGCAGTTGGCGCTTTAGAAAAATGGCGTAAAGAAGCTCGTTCCATGAATCAGGCACGCCAGGGAGGCACCAATGGCTGCAGTCCTGGATATGAGAAGGTGACTTGTTCTTATCACCCTTGCTGTTATATATAGATGGGTGACCATCTTTTCTTCTCATTGACATGTTTGTTACATTTAACATCTCCAAGTTTGAACTCCTTTTTCTCTCTGATAACACATCAGACACTATTTTCACATAAGAGTGTTCATTACTAGTCAGTGGTCCTAACTCAGGTAACGTTTCCATGTGACAACCACCTCCATTTTTCCAACTACCTCCTCTGTGTTACATTCACAAAAACACTCAACAAATCAGTACCCCCCACTAAATAAAAACTCAATTCCAATGTACTAGTGTTTTTTTTTTATTATTAGGACTAACCTGAAATGACTTGGTGAGTAGGTTCGGAAATAGACTAGTGTCTTTTTCTTGTTCACTTTAGTGTTGACCCAATCCACAACTGTCTCCATCGATTTCTTGTAAGCAGTTTCAACACTCATATTCATCTTCATTTTTCTCCCTTCTTCGAAGTTGCAACCCCTGACAACACAAAACTTATGTTAGGAAAGTTATATGTGGATTTAGTTGAATTATGGTATTACATTAGAGACCATAATGGGTTCAGCCCATTAACCACCAAACACTATAAAACTAGTCAATAACTAAGCCCAATTCTAAGGATATCAAAATAAATAGAATAAAGAGAATTTATCTCCCCTATGACTTTTGTAAAACTTTGCAGTTGAATATATATATATATTGCAAAAATTAACCGTGAACTATAAAAATCATTTCCAAGTTACATTTCACTTATTTCTTTAAGCAATTTATTCATTTCTTTTAACAAAGCACTAACTTGACATTAATCTTAATCTAGCGGAGTTTAAAAAAATTAAATGCATAAATAGCATTTAATATGAATTATGATAATATGTATATTTATTCTTGGATCTCATGTTTGAATGTTTAATGTTAATAGACTATCATACTTCAAATATATTTGTGACCCATGACCATGTAACTGAAGGGAGATATTTGCAATGATTTTTATAGTTTGGGAAAATTTTTGCTACATAAAAAAAAAAAAAATTGAAGGCAAAACTCCAAGAAAATCCTAGTTAAAGAATCCTATTTATTCAAATAAGTATATGTATCTCATATGTTTTGGCTCAAAAATGTATTCCATCTATGTTGAAATGAAACCCCTAGCCAACAACCTTTTGCAGACCCCAATCATTAACGAAATAGCATGTTTCATACTGTTTTGGAGGTTGTTGGAGGAAAAAAAGTACAAGTATCTTACCTCTCATTTTACTTGTTGTTGGTATACACTCTAATCAAATGCAGGTTTACTAAAATGAGCTTATGAGGAACTATTGAAGAATTGTTTTGATGCACATATTTTGAAAATGTAACAAATTAAACTGAAATATTGATTATAAAATACAACACTTGAACAAGTCATAATAAGAGTATAGTATATATATGTATGTATGTATACTTACGTTCTTAAAGTTTTCTCATAAGTCCACCATCGGCCAGAGTTGAGAATGAGCAAATCTGCTTGATTCCAACGATTGGCAGTCCTATCCATTTGATCAACTTTTAAAGCGTACTTAACATTAGGAGGAGATTTCGGTGGAGGATGACCCAACAACACCAGAAATGGCGATCTGTAATACTCCACAGTGCAGTTGAAATGGTCAAACTTGAAAATCAAGTAGCCAGAGTGCTTGGTAATGGGATTCCGGTTTACTTCATAGATTGAGGATTTGTTAGAAACAGCACTAGAGAGTAAGCAGAGTAAGGATTCCCATTGGTTCCTTGCTATGGAATCACCAGCAAATACAACTCTCTTGTTCCTTAACTTTTCTAACATCTTCTCTCCATCAAATCTATGGATCAAACAAACAAATTACAAACCCAAAATCACATTTTTATATTCATAATATATATGTTTATATCTGTTTATTTTTTTTTATATGTCAAATGTAAAGTGTTAATAAAAGTCAAAGGGAATATAATACTAAGAGGAGAGTGTCAACTCCTGTTTGAAAAGAACCATAAAATGGAGATTTCTGTTCAAAGTTAAGATTTTGGCATTATTAATTCATCCAAACATGACTTTTTACTATTTGAAAAAACTTCAAATGAATGATCATCATAAAAATCGAGAAAACAGGAATGAAAATTAGTTTACACACAAAATTAAGAGAATTTGTCGCATAATTAGTTTAGTTGAATTGAGAAGAAATACTCAATCTCATTCCTTTAGCATTTTGAAAATAAATATATATATTATCTATAATAACAATAAACAAAAATGGTGGAAACCTGGGCAAATTGCAATGTTTGGGTTGCCAACGCCACTTGGTGTATTGATGATTAGGCCTACTATTCTCAGAGCACCTGAAACCTCCATCCATGAAAGGACAATCTGGAGAATTATACAAAGGATATGTTTCATCCCAAACCCAATTTCCATCAAAAATATCACAACCGTCTCCACCTTCATCAAGAAAGCTCACCTCCTTTTCCAATTCTTCATTATTCTCAAAACTCAACGACGATGATGAAACGTTCATACCTTCATTCTCAAAACTCAACGACGATGATGAAACGTTTAGAGTTTCATACTCAAAACTCTGCGACGGCAACGGAGATGACGCCACTTTAATGCTTCCCAGCCAATCAACTGAACCGGGATTAAGGTTAGAATTAGGAAGTGGGGTTTCGAAATTGGAGTAGAAAAATCTACTAACGAATAGAACAGTGACCAAAAAGAACGCTACAGCCGCCAAACAAAGCTCCGCAAGACTCAGTCGCTTTAAAATTCTTGAATGTATTATGTTGATGTTGTTGTTGGACTCTGGCGCTGATTCTACAGGATTACTGTTTTTCCTCATTCTGTTTCGATCACGTAAAGGAACCTTTTTTTTTTTTTGGTGGAAAGGAATGTGGCTTCACAGATAGGGTGTCATGCCATTAATGGCTGAAAACAAGTTTATGCATTTGTTACTTGTGAGAGTTTTTATTTATTTCTTATTATTATTTGGTTTTGTGTAGGTAGTCTTTTTTTTTAAGAAATAAAAATAAAAATTTAAAATTCATAAAAAAATTAATAAGATTTTTTTTTTTAAAAAAATCTCATCTAGTATTAGAATGTTTAACCATTCTATTTGAATATAAATAAAAAAAAATAAGAAGAAATGTGGTGACATTCCTTCTAAACCAATCAAGTCAACTTGTGGATTACTAAATTCCAAAGTCCAAATAGGAAATGTGCTATCCCATGTCTGTCACCATGTTAACTACTATTAATTAACTCTATATAACTTCCGTTAAATATCAAATAAGGAAAGTAAATTATTATTACTACTTTCCTTTTCTATTTTTTTTTTAAGTTTAGCTACAATTACTTTATACTTTTAATTATAAAAAACATTCTTTACTTTATATTGTTTTTTTTTTGATAAATTTAATAACATTAAATTATAAAAAAAAATTCTATTGACCAGTAAAATCATTCAAAAAAAATTCCTTTTTCCAAACGATTATACTTATTTGGTTGAAAGATTCATGGCTTATAATTTCTGCTTCTATCCATAACTTTCATTGGAATGGATGCAATCTTATGACACGCTTATGCATGATTACAAGGGTCCTATTTTCTTGTCATCACGATTCACGATCATCCAAATATTTCAAATAAAAATAAATTTATCAGAAAAATATTATATGTGAAAAAAGGAAAACAAAAGAGGAAACTGTACTAAAAGAAGAAATCAGGAAATGATAGTACTTGAGCTGTTTTATTTAAAAAACGGAAATTAGGAAAATAAAATGATTTTTAAGGGATAACAATAGATATTTTCCTATTGTAAAAAAAAAAAAACCTGATTTTTCTATATTTGTTTTAGAAAGTTTTCACTATTATTGTAAATTCAAATGTTTTGATCTACATGTTTTGTGCAAGATGTTAACATGACACCTTTAGATAAAAAAATAAAATAAAAGACGACGAACATCTAAAATTAAATTTTAAAAGCAAGATAAATCTTTAGATGTAGAATTTAAAGTATCAGACACTCGTAACCCATTAGTTTTAATATGGGTGATATGTAATTATTCTTGCAGCGCCTAATTGAGGTTATGAAAAATGACTTTAGCTTCCATTTTATCCAAATGAAAAATATCCTTATATTGACTTTGAAAAGGCACCGATAACATGGCTATGGTGATCTTGAACAATGGCTCCCACACCTAAAAATTTTAATGCAGAGTCAAAAGCTGCAACAATATTCAACTTCAGTCCTGCATCATTTGGTGGCTGCCATGGAACACCTTCAGTTGGGTTGCATTGATAACTATTTTATTTTTTATATTTGAATGAGTCGCATTGATTTTTTTCATTATATTTTTATTTATTATAATAATTTTTTTAAGTATATAATGATTCTTTTTCTAAAAAGAAAATTATAATAATTTATTTTACTCTCATAAGTAATAGTCTTGCGATTAATTTAAGGCGTTTAATGAATGATTCTGCTATACCATTTTCTGTGTGTACATGAGCAATATGTTTTACTTTTATTCTTATTGACATACAATAATCATTAAACGCTTGTGATGTAAATTCACCAGCATTATCAAGGCAGACTGTCTTGATTGCATAATCTGGGAATTGTGCTTGTAATCGAATTATTTGAGCAAGTAATTTTATAAATGCTACATTACGAGTAGATAATAAGTAAACATGTGACCATCTAGTTGATGCATCTAACAATACCATAAAATATCTGAATGATCAACATGGTGGGCAAATAGGTCCACATATGTTGCCCTGAATTCGTTCAAGAAATCCAGGGGATTCAATTCCAACTTTTACTAGTGATGGCTTAATGATTAACTTTCCTTAAAAACAAGCAGCACATGAGAACTCATTGGATAGTAGAATTATTTGGTTTTTCAATAGATGATCATGAGTTCTCTATTATTCTACGCATCATTATTGAACCGGGATGGCCTAACCAGTCATGCCAAAGAATAAATAATTTTTTTTGGTTTATGAATTTTTCGTTCACAATAACATAAGTTTATATTGTATTTATACTTGTATGTATTGAAGACAGACCAGACACTTTTTCTAATATGCATTTTTTCTTAAAATAATAGATGTAATGCAAAGATACCCAATATTATTTTCATATATTGTCTCAATATGATGTCCATTACGACGTATATCTTTAAAACTTAACAGATTTCTTTTTGATTTGGTAGATAATAAGACATCTTCTATAATAATTTTTGTTATGGCTCTTTTGAAGTCTTCAATTAAACTTACAGTGTCTGATATTGACATTTGCCTATATTCTTAATAAATTTGAAAAATATTTATCGCTTCTAAGTATTGTATGAGTAGTTGCGTTATCCGCTAAACATATATCCTACCGTTATTTGTGGAATTATGTATATATAGGATGACAAATGTCCATTACTTGGTTATAGACTCGTGCTATAATGTATTATAATTTAGAGAAAAATAACAGAGAAGTGATGAGAATTTTCTTAATATGTTATTCGAGTGATCGATCTCTTATTTATACGCAGAGTGAAAGATCAAGAAACTAAAAAAAATATTAATTAAAATTAACAGTGATAAATAAAAAATTAGACAACTATATATTTATTAATATTTATAATATTACACAATATTTTAAGCAAATAAAACAGAAGATTATTCCTTATAATAAGAAAAGAGAAGATAATTAACATACATAACACTTATTGGAAAGCATATAAGATATTAAAACATAGTCTTTTATCCCATTTTTTGGTTGTCATATTAGGAGAAAAGCCAATGAAAATGTCAATGCTTGACAAAGTGTGCTCTATAATTAAATAAAGAATATATATATACGTATATGGTTGTTGGAAATTCCTTCCCTAGCCATTCTGTTGTGGTAAATAAAACATTTTATATTATAATAACAGTATTTTCCCCTAAAACGAAAAAAAATTGAAATATTCATTACTCATAATTTGATGTATTTCATTTTGACAAAAACACAATGAAAATAAAACTTGAATTTGAAATAAAAAATAATATTTTTAAAAATGAACAAGTAATTATATAGGAGAAGAGGAGGACAGTGCATGACCAGAGAAACCAATGTATATATATACGTAGATATTGTTAAGATGATGAATCATGCTTTCATGAGAGATCATATCATGCTGATTCTTACATATAGTTATATATTTCACTTAATTAAGACAAGCATGACATTGGAGTTTCTCCATCTTGTGCAGCAAACACCAAAAGAGCATGATAATATTCTTGTGTTTCAATGACAATGCCCATGTTATTATTTAAAATAATTCAAGAACGAAAATGGTGGCCATTTCACTAAATAATATTTAATTTTCACAAAATAATTAAAATATTTGCATAATATTCCATGATTAGTGTCACAAAGTAACCACCCAAAAGCCTTTTTTTGTTTGTATACGCGTAATTCTATTTCAATAGGTTATGATCTAACTGGCAGAGGGAAGTGGGGCAAGTGTGGTGGATCCCACCCATTTTTTAATTTTTTGTTTTTTGACACACTTTTTTAAATTATTTTATTTTAGAATGAAAAATAGATTTCCTTTCCTTATTTCGTTTCTTTAATGATTTTGTTATAATATGTTATAAACCAATTAACAAAGAGTAACTTTTTTCTTTTGAAAGAACTACCCGTTCATTAAGCAGACGAAAAGATGGGAACCACAAGGAGAATTCTCTAAGGTGTGACAGAGGATGAACTAGTAAGATTTAAGGCAATATTAGTTTCCAAAAGTTTCACTTAGTTGGAAGGGATAGACTACACAGAGGTGTTCTCACCTGTAGTAAAGTATAAGACCATTAGACTTATGTTGTCAATGGCAACTCAACAAGGTTTAGATGTGCAGCTTGATATCAAAACTATGTTTCTACATGGTAAGAGATCTACATGGAGCAATCACTTGGATTTCAAGTGGAATAAGATAGAAAAGAGTTTGTTTGAAATAATCCCTATATGGCCTTAAGCAATCTCCAAGAAAATGGAACAAGAGATTTAACAGCAATGTTCAGGAGATTAGTTTCACAAGGTCCAAGTTCGATCACTGTTTGTATTTTAAGCACCTAAAAGAGTCAACAATTGTGTATCTTCTACTCTGTGTAGATGATATATTAATAATGAGAAAAGACAAGGCGGTAATCAAAGGAATTAAAGATAAACTCAAGACAGAATTTGACATGAAGGAATTGGGACAAGTAAAGAAGATTCTTGATTTAGAAGTTTATAGATCCAAGAGTGATGTTGTAATACATCTAAAGCAAAAGAACTGCATTGTGAAGATCCTAACAAAGTTCAAATGCAAGATTCTAAGAGCACTTCAGTACCTCTTGGAGAACAATTCATATTAACCAAGGAGGAAAGCCCTATGACAACAGAAGAGAAAGAAGAGATGGAAGAAATTCCATATGCAATGGCTTTGGGATGTCTCGTGTATGTCATGGTTAGCACGAGACCTGATATTGCTCATGCTTTAAGTATATTGAGTAGGTTCATGTCAAATCCTAGAATAAACCATTGGGGGCACTCAAATGGCTCCTGAGATATTTGAGAGGGACATCAGATATTGAATTGACTTACAAGAGAGTTTTAGAGAAAATAACTTTGAAAGGATATGTGGATGCTAATTATGCATCAAGTCAGGATACTAGAAGGTCTACCACCTCTTATATTTTTCAAACTAATGGATAATTTGTGGTATTATTGTTGGGATTTTATGCCCTAAATAAAACTCATTTCAATATAATATGATTTGTTATCAATAGAAGATTAAAAGTCATTTATGTTTACATGTAGTTTTCAAGTTTATGGTTTAATATATAAATACTATTAAATCCAGATAATATAGTTATTCACAATTACAGTGATGTCAACACAGTGAAAGGTAATTGTGATTATATGCTTCAAAATATAATGTCCCATGATTCATTAGTGCACTGGATTTACATTGATGTGATAGTCAGCGATAAAGCTTACTTACACCTTGGAATTTGGATAAGTGTTATGTTCTTTCCAGAACATTGGCAAAGTATGCTAGTATCGGATGTACGGAGTATACATTGGACTGAGATTGATATTGATCTTGGTAAAGATATTATAATCTTACCGTTGTATCTTTCTAAGTCAATATCACTGGTTGATCTTAGATCAAAAGATCTTAATCTTGACATGGTTAGGTTCGATCTCAAGAGTGTTATTTGTGTTCTTTGAGTTGTTAGTTAAAGCCTACCATTTGGTTCGGATCACACGTACAGCTTGGGAGCATGATAGTATAATTGAGTGAGAGCACTAATCATAGATATGGAATCTATAGCTTCTATTTGGATATAGAAGTGAAATGATGATTTCTTTCGAGCTTGGTTTAATAGAAATAAATGGAAGAGTTCTTATTTCAGTGATTATATTAGTTTACTGAAATATCATTTATAGGAAGCTAAGTGTTTTAACGATAAAATACATTGAGGGGTGGAACGGTAAATTTGTCCCTACTTGATGTAAATCATCTATAGAGAATCTTTGATTATTTGGATTAGAACGATGATTAAATTTCATAGTTTTTCTATATCAAGAAACATATAGAGCATTCTATATAATTGAGAGTGCAATTTCAAATCTATAGTGGTGCAAGGAGGAATTAATAAGTTAGAAATTTACTTGGTAAATTCTAAATCTGCTTATTGGAAGCTCAGTTATATAGGCCCATGATCCTCATACTAGTTGAGACAATAATGCTTGTAAGACTCAATTAATTGATTTTAATTAATCAATTATAATTTTAAAATTAGACTATGTCTTATTTATGAATTTTCACTAAGCTATGGCTAAATTGTGAAGAAGAGAGATTTTAGGATTTATTTGTTAATTAAGAGACTTTATTAAGTATAATTAATAAATATATTAAATAAAAATTTTATTTGATAATTAATTTTAATTATTAAATAAATAGTTTTGGCATTTAAATGGTTGAATTGGAAAATATGGCAGTTGTGAAAGAATAGGATAAATAATTGAAAAATGGCAACATTGCAAGTCGTGGGCCCACATCCTATGGTCGGCCACTTATGCTTATTTTTACCATTTATTTATCAATTTTTAATGCCAAATAATTCAAACTTAAACCTATAAGGATTCTTATAAATAGATAATGATAGACTCAATATTGATAGTTGATACACTTAAGCCTTTCAATCAAATTTGAGCCTTCTTCTGTCTTCTCTCTAATTTTTGAATCCTTCTTCCTTCTCGTCTTCTTCAAAAATTCGAACCCTTATAGTGATAAAGTACATGCCAACGCATAGCAAGTTGGTACTCAATCATAGTGTGTAAGACTGTGAAGAATACAATCAACTGAAGGAGTGTCGGGCTCAGATCTTGATTATACTCCGCTGCAACCAATGTAAGGTTTCTTGAACTTTATATCTGTTTAAATTCTATTGTTTTGGAAATTTATGTTTAGGATGTTAAACAACATACATGGTAGTAGATTTAGATCCTGGTAAAATAATTCTCAACAATTATTCCTTAAACCCCCAACCAAGATTCAGTTAATTAGTTAGTTGTTCAATAACTAACTCAACTGTCAAATATGACAGCAATCATATTGGTTCCAATGGCCTATATGAAGAGGACTACTCATCTCACTTCATAACAAGAAGACTCAACCAAAAAAAAGGGGGAGAGATATAACACAGTAGAGAGAAAAGTTAGAGTGAGAAAGCAAGAGAGATATCAGAGAGAGAGAGAGAGAGAGAGAGAGAGAGAGAGAGAGAGAGAGAGAGAGAGAGCTTGGATTGAGAAATTGAATTTAGCAACATTGATGATTATGTTAGCTTCAGTTAGTGAGTTAATGGGATGGGTGTTGAGGGATTACACCATGGAAGATTCACTTTATTATTCCTATGTAGCTCCTGAAATTGATATATCTTATTCTCATCATATAAAGATTGGTGGCAGTGCTTTCAAACTAGAGCAGGACCAAGTTCACATTGAATTTAGATTCTGAACCAGTATAATTCTCGTGCATTGTTGTGTCTAGAAGCTATCTAAATTCATCTTTGTGTTTATGTTTTTGGTTTGATATGTGTTTGCTAGTTTTGTTCTTGATTTGTTTGTTTTGATTTTATCTTTATTTGTTTAATTGTGATCTTGAAGTTGTAATTACAGAGGTTAATTCCTTTATATCAGTGCTAAATTTCCTACAGCAGTAATACCAAACCTAGAAAATAATTACTCCCCTCACACTCAATACTTTTTTACAATAATTACACTCCTCAGTCCTCACACATACGTTTTTACATCCCCATCCTTCTGAGACTGTAAATCAATGATTCGGGTTAATATAGGGCATGTAGCAGCAACTATTTTATCTTCTTCCTATCAAACATAGCCTATTAATTTGTTAGATGAGAATTCGATTTCGAACTCCACCTCAACCGCTCATATTAAGAAAAATCTCTATCTCACTCAACTAGAGAGGATTGAGGATTAAAATGTAAGATTATAGGTGTGTTTGACAACACTTTTTTAATCAATTTTTTATTTTTTTAATTAGAAAAGTAAAAATATTTTTCAAAAACATGTTTTATAAAACTATTTTTACTTTTTAATTTTTTAATTAAAAATTAAAATTTTGAAAATTTTGAAAATAAAAATTCACTTTAAAAAAAATTTTAAATAGTTTTTTTTTTTCTTAAAAAATATTTTAGACTTTGATCCTAACCTGGACCTTGGGACCCTAATTCTGGCCTCGGCCCCAATCCCAAACATGGACTACGATCCCGGCTCCAAACCTGAACCTAGACCTAACTTAAATAAAAATTAAAAATAAAAATGAAAATGAAAATTATAGAGCACGATCTTTTCTATTTTTAAAATTAAAAAACAGAAGTAATTATAAAACATATTTATGTTTTTTAAAAGCAAAATTTCAAAAACGCAAAAATTTACTTTCATTTTTGTATTAAAAAAATTTTAAAACAAAAGTAATAGAAAACACCCTCTATATACGCAAACAAATCTTTCAATTCACAACACAGTCACTTTCCAAGTTCTATTTGACAAGGTGCTGGACAGTGTAAAATAACAAGAACAACAATCATGTCAATTTGACTTGAATTCTTTGTGAACAACGTGAATTGCATGTATTGTTGTAGAAAAAGTGTCCCAATCGTGTTGTGAAATTCCAATTATGGCATCCTACTCATCCCAATCAAAATAAATAAATAAATAAATATAAATCCAAACCAAAGTTCTCTATACCAAACCCAAAAAAAAAAAAATTAGTCGTTGAACCAAAAATTGACTTTAATTAATGCGACATACCATAAGATTGAGATGAAAACAGCTGAGTAGACCCCCTAAAATGACTCAAATTTACCTGATTCTCAACAATGGTTCAGTTTTTCTTACACGATTTACTGAAATTTATGTACGTTATATCTCTTTTTGTTTAAAGAATACAAGAGTGAAATTACGTATTACTGTATACATATTTCTTCTAAACTGTACCAAGACTTGAAAGTTTCTATATCTGACATCAAAAGTAGAAGCAAAAAGAACTGTACCCTTTTGAGAAACATGTTGAGAAGAATCACACCCATGAAGATCAAACCAATGATTTACTATCTTGCGGCATTTTCACCTTTCCAAGCTTTGATTTCATGGCCGAGTAACATCTGCGACTCTCACTTCTCAGCATTTGAAGATACAATGAGAATAAATAAGAAACTGATATAGCAGTGAGAATTTACACAACATTACGATGGAGATTCGCTAGGACTTGTAGCATTTCCTGCTCGAATCAATTCTCGCTTGAGGAAGATGGCATATAGAAGCTCATTCCAAGAATCGGGCACACCAGGCAAGCACCAGTGGCTGCAGTCTTGATGGCTGAGAGGGGCCAGTCCATTCTCGGCCCCTAAGTAATAAATTGATGGATGGCCATCCTTTCTCCTTGATGTCATTTCTGTCACGTTTAACACAACTAAATCCATTAACCGAGTTTTGTTCAATCGCTCTGCCAATACTTTAGCAGTAGTACTAAAATGTGATTCTGGTGAAATGGGAACTGAATCCAAATCAGGGAGTGTTTCCAAGTGACATCCGCCGCCAGTGTTCCATTCTCCACCTCTGATATAAAAAAATCTTAGTTAGAAATGAACCAAGTACTAAATGAATATCATGAATGAAATCAAAGAAGAAAAAGAACCTGAAATGAACAGGGGAATAGGTACGGAAGAAGACAGTAGTCTTGTTCAAATTCACTTGATCATCAATCCAATCGATCACGGTCTCGATTGATTTCCTGTAAGCAGTTTCAACACTCATATTCTTATTCACCTTCCCCACTTCCTGAAAGTAACTTCCCCTGCTCATACATAAGAAAAATAAGAATTAATCTGGTCTTCCCCACCAAAAACACTGCCCTGATTTGTCATAAACTTTATTTATAAATATTGATTTTGTAACTTACTCTCGTATAGTTTTCTCATAAATCCACCAATGGCCAGTGTTGAGAACCAAAACATCTGCATCTTTCCAATGTACAGAACTCCAGTCCATTTCATCCACTCTCATTGTGAATTTCACATCTGCAGCAGCACCAGCCGGAGGATGGCCTTGGACAACTAGAAATGGTGATCGATAGTATTCAATGGTGCAGTTGAACTCCTCAAACTTGAAGATCAAGAACCCCGAGTGCTTCGCAATTGGATTCCCGTTCACCTCGTAAATGGAAGACTTGTTAGGAACAGCAGCCGAAAGCATACATAGGAGGGATTCCCAGTGGTTCCTTCCCAATGAATCGCCTGCGAATACTAACCGCTTGTTCCTCAAGCTCTCTAACATCTTTGTTCCATTAAATCTAAATAAGACAGGCATTACACAACTCCAAATTAGTTTTCTAGTTGAGTACAGTTGCTCTATACAAATGTGTTTATAATAACAAATTGAACAAAAAAGCTCCAATAGTATAAAGCCATCAAATTGGTGAATCTCAATAACAAAAAAGCTCCAAGAGGCAATAATTGAAAGTTGAATCTCAATAACATAAAGCCATAAACAAATAGCACAGTAAACTACAATGATGACTGTTAAATAAAAATGAATTGAACAGAAAAAGAATAAAACGGTCATTTCTGGGCAAACGAAATAGAAAGAAGGGTAGAATGTTCACGAGTGCACAGTAGAAGTAAGACAGAATCAATCAACACACTCATCACGAGGGAAGAAAAGCTCGAAACTTTTGCTTGTTTTCTGCTTTTTATTAGGTGTTTTTTCAGTCATCCTCTTTCTGTTATTTGCTCTAATAACATGAACAAATATAGAAAAAGCTACATACATATCATATATATATTTATATAAAAAGACTCCCAAATGTTTGTTAAAAAGGAAAAATGAGAGCAAACCTGGGCAAGTTACAATCTTTGGGCTGCCAACGCCACTTGGTGTAGAAAGAATCTAATCTTCCATTTTCAGTACAGGCGAAACCTGGGTCTACAAACGAGCAATTTCGGGACTCATAGAGTGGATAACTCTCATCCCATACCCAACTTCCATCAAACACGTCACACTTGTCACCATCCTCATCAAGAAATCCCAGCCGTTCATTTTCACAAGAGGAAGATGATAAAGAAGATGAAGAAGACAACGATGAGTCATGCCATCTCAGACCAGTTCCACCAGAGCGAAGCTCTCTAGCCACAGTTCCGTAATCCAAGTAGAAGAAGCTGGTGATGAAGATAACAGTGACCAAAACGAACCCAAGAAGCCCAAGAGATGACTCAAGTGGGTTGAACCGCTTAAACTTCTTGAATAGCTCCAACTGAGTTGTTACTGCCTCATCCGACTCCTCTGATGAAGGAGAGCCCTTCCCCATTAACCTTTTCAGTAAAGATTTTTATTTTTTTGAGTGGTTTTGGGAATTGGGTTGTGATTTTAAAAATGTGGGTTTTGAAGAGTGAGCAGAAATAAGAGAAGGGTTTCTCTTTTCTCTTATTATTCTGATAAGAACAAAGATTAGAGATGGCATTAATGGCTGAAAAGCTAGTTTCTGAATAATGGTATTTTATATTTTGGCCCGCTAACTAAATACAGATGAAATTAAAGCAAGAAAATGAAATCACTTCAATGTTCATTCATTCATAGCCTTCGGTTTGTTTATTCACATTAATTGGTTTTCGTGAGAGAAAAATAGGGCCGGGAGAGAGAGAGAAAAAAAAAGAAAGATTGATGGAGAAAAAATATGAAAGCAAAGCAATCAAGCATATTCATTTCAACTTTATTTTGAAAATTAATTAAATAATTAAGTAATGAAAAAGTAGTCAAAAAAAAAATCTGCTTTCCTTCGTGGTCCTGTGTCCATTATAATATAAATAAATAATCGGTGGGTCTATTATTTGGTTAAAATTGCATTTTTTTTTTTCGAAAGAAAAGAAGGCTAAAATTTAGTGGCTTAACTCAAAGTAGAAAGAGATTAGAAGAGATGAGTGAGGAAGAGGATTGGGGTTTGTTGGCATACTAAAAACCAAAACTGTTCTTAACACAGAAACCATGAATACTCTGAAAAGACAGATTTGAGTTGGAGAGAGAGAGAGAGAGAGAAAGAGAGTGAATGAGTAAAAGATAGAAAAGGGTTTTGGTTTGTACTTTTATGGCCTCTTTGGTCGTGTGAACGTGGGCTTACTGGAGAAGTGGCTCAACTCAACTCAAGTCTGAATAATAATATTAAAAAAACAAAAATATAATTTTTTTAATTTCATTTAAAATATATAAATATATAAAATCACACCACAACGTTTAATAATTAACAAAATCTTATTATTGGGCTAAGATTTAGTTGCTAAATACAAATTACTTACACACGAGTGTAAGAAGAAATTACATTCTACTTTATTTTACTTATTTTAATTTTATTTTTATTTTTATATTTTTTTTCAATATAACCACTTTTATATAGATAATATCCTTATTAGATAAATTATATGCTAAACTTAATTAAAGAGTGAAAGTATATTAGACAACTCACTCAAAAGAAGTGGATATATTTTTAATAAAATATTATATGAGAGTATTTTTTAATTTATCTCTACAAGTAATATGAGACAAATACACATATAAAATTTTCATTTCAATAAAATTACATCAACCATAACATTTATCTGATTATTAAAATCTCAACCTGAAATTAAAATTGGGGAATTAGCTTATATACTATTTTTTAAAAAAAGAAAAATTACGGTTTGGGTTTTAAAGTGGTTGCAGCGCTAGTTACAATAAGAGTTTTTATACGATTTCTTGTTACAATTTAGATAGCAGCGCTTGTGTCAAAAAAAAAAGATAGCAGCGCTAATTGCAATAGGGGTTTCTATGTAGAATTTTATAAAAATACAAAAAAAAAAAAACAAAAACTATTTTGAAGTGTAAAAATAAAAAATTTCAATTAATTTTAGTAAATACTAAGCCTAATTTAAACATTACTAAAGTCTAATATAAACATCACATATTATTCATTATTCGCACCACATATTACTCTCCCCAAAAATAACATTGGGAGATTCTACAATGCACCCCCTTGAAAGGGATGTACTGATGCACCTTTAACTTGTTTCGGCATCTAGAAGAATTTTTTAGTCTAATTTTTTTTCATATTCATGTACGTTATAGCTTTTTAAGGTATCCTACAAAATTTTAAAAAATTCGGAATAATTTACAATATAGAAAATAATGTTCAAATAGTTTATTTTACACGCGTATAAAATAAAATAGTCACGCGTGCAATACACTGTTTGAACATAGTTTTCGGCGTGTTAAACTTTTCTAAATTTTTTAAAATTTTACAGGATATCTTAAATAACTATAACGTACATGACCATGAGAAAAAATTTGACTAAAAAATTATTTCAGATGCTACAACAGATAGGAGTGCATCAATATATTTATTTTAAAAGGGTATATTGTAGAATTTTCCGATAACATTTATCTTATTACCAAAAGAAAAATATAATTAAAACTGACATAAATAAATAAATTAACTTATACAAATAAATTAAATAATAACAAAAAATAAAACACCGCACCCGACAAACATGCTGCTGCGGTGAGCCGGTGATTACTACTGATTGAAAATTTTGAAATTATATATTTTGGAACGTAGTGAAGTTTGTTTTTTATTAATTGGTATCCATTATAATTAATGGCATGTTGAGAATTAAAGTAAGATATTTTCTTACATTTATTTACTTATATTATTAATATTATATAAAAAAATAATATAAAATATATAATGATAATTTTATCTTTTAAAATATATCTTACAAAATAAAGTAAACAAGATAAATACTTTAACTCAAAAAGACAATTTAATCAATTTAAACATTTTAATTATGTTTTCTAATAAAATAAATAAGATAAATCATTATTATTCCAAATCTAAAAAATTTTAGTGAACAACATATTACAAATATTGATTCTGGTTATTTTTCTTTTATTTTGTTATATTTCTCCATTAATTTATTTCAATTCTAAATACTGTATAGTAAACGTGTCATAAAGGTAGAGGATATTCAATCCAATCTAATTGAACCGAATTACAATATTTAGAATTAAATATTTAAATAAATTGGATTGTAATATGTTGAATTCAATCCAATTCAATCTAAGTACAAAAAATTAATTGAGAACTCACAATTAAAATTCCCTTATGGCACGTTTACCATACAGTTAAAAGTTAAAAAAAATTAAGTACAAAAAGGGTAGAGGACATTCAATCCAATTCAATCTAAGTACAAAAAATTAAATATTTAATTAATTACAATTAGAAGTTAAAAGTTAAATTCTAATTGGATTGTATCGTAATTGAATATCAAGGAAAACTTACAAAAATACTAGAATTTGAGTTAACTTTTACAAAAATATTGTCACACGAAATTTTTTTTGAAAATACTGTGTTTTTATAAAACACCAGTAAAACACAAAACAGAACAACTCAAAATAACAGTAGAACAACAGTGAAAATTTAACACAGTATATTGCAATATGAAACTTATAAAAAAAACACAGTAAAAAAGTAAAAAATACTGCCTATTTTTGTAAAAAAATGGTAAAAGTTAGTATATCATGTAAATTTTTCAATATCAATTCTAAAATCTAATTAAGTACCGATCCAATCCAATTACATTTATATACATTAAAAAATTATTTATATTGATTTATATAATAAAAAGTAATAAAAAATAAAATATATATTAATTATATTTTTAGTAGATATTTTTGGTTGAATTTATAACATTTAGTAATTCAATGTATTTATTTTAATGATATTTATATTTTATTACTTGGTAATTTTGTTATTTTAGTTACTTCAAACATTTAGTTACATTACGCTTGTAAAATTGATATTTTTAAGAAGTATTAAACTTAAATAAAAGGTAATATTTAGTTTTTACGTATTTTTCTTCATATTTTTAAGTTAACATTAAAAATTAGGTGTGTAATTGGATATCCAATTAAAAAATTGATCCAATCTAATTAGTAATTAGATCGGATTGGATTGGATTTTGATGTCTAATTGGATTGGATCAGATGATGATTTTTCAAATCTAACTACTAATTGAATTGGATCGGATGATGATTTTTCAAATCTAATTACTAATTGGATTTGATCGGATGAGGAAAAAAATGTTGGATTGGATCGGATGCCCAGCCCTAATTCTAACCCTTATTTTATTAGAAAAATTACACCAAATATGAGATTCTACAAAAAGTTTCATAAGTATGGCATTTTTAATTTTACCACCCTTATATGACATTTGTTCAAATTTAAGGTTTTTTATGGCATTTCATTTGCCACTTTTTTGTAAATTTAATTTTCAAATCCCATATTTTAAGTTTGTGTATTCAGCCTAATTTTTATAAGGTTATCCCCAATTTTTAAAGGGTAACTAAATAATTTTAAATCTTTTTTTTTGCAATCTGATTTTTATGGTTTTTTTAAAAAAATATAATTTTTAAAATTAAAATAGGAGTTATCTTTTCATGTTCTGTATGTAATGAGTACCTTTATTTCTCCTTCACCATTGTTATTGTTCTCTTAGTTGATATAACTTCATGTATAATATTGGCATCCCCATTTTAAGGTTTTTTATCTCTCTCTTTTTTTCTCTGCATTCCTCTTCTATATATAATACGCCTACTTCATCTTCTTTTTCCTTTTATTTTTCTTCTTCTTCTTAGTGAACTGCTACTGGATTATTTTCTTCTTCTTGCCTAGCGTCGACATTGTTCTAAAGTCATCGGCGACAACCCATTCCATTTTGGATTGTGTTCTAGTTTTGACGTGCTCTAAAGTGCGTGTCTCTTTATTATTATAATTTTTTTTTGCATTATTCTTCTTTTTTAATAGCTAAGGTGAATAGTTGGTTTTGTTGTTTTTGTAGCTAGTTGAGGGTTAGTTGATTGATGATTTTGTTTGAACCTTTTTTGTTTTAGGGTGTTGGTATTCATGAGAAGAGTTCTTTTATTGTGTATATATATATACTAGTTAAAAGTTACGTGCCGAGGCACGTAAATATTAGTTTTATTTAGAGTTTAGTTCTTTGTTGTTTTATTTAGATTGTATCTAAATGTATAATTATGCGAATGATTTGTTTTATTCAATCCAATCTATTTTTTCATTTTCGTTGTAGAACATAAGTTTCTTATTACATAAATCACACGACATGTAATAAAAATCTTGGTTGATGTTTTTTAATATGATTTCAGCTTCAATCCAATAGTACGCTTTCTGAAAAAAAAAAAATTAAACTATATATAATAAAATATTTAATATTATATTAATTATAAAAAATCAATGATATTTAATTAAGAAGCACAATATATCAACATATTGTAAACATATTGTAAAGAGAAGGAAGATTACAAGAATTTCTACCATTGACGTTGTTGGATCAATGTGATGAAACCAATAACAAACACAACAAGGATGGATGAAGCATATATTCTAAGCCTTACTCTATCACAACCACAACAACAACAAGTGACGCAAACCAATGATAATGCATATAGTAGTGAAATTAAATCAGTAGAAGAATGTGAAAAAAGTATTGGCATTACTCTAGATGATGATGATTAAAATGCAACTACACTAACTGAACAAGACTATGCACGTATTCCTAGTAGTGGCGGTGTAGCTTGCTATATACCAAGCCTTCCTCTATCACAAATACAACAACAACAAGTGCCACAAACCAATGATAATGCATATAGTAGTGAAATTAATTCAGTAGAAGAATGAGAAAAAAGTATGGGCATTACTGTTTAAAGGGTAAATTATAGGCAAATCTGAAAATTAGATATGCCATTGTCAGCATTATCCACCTAAATTCTAAAAATAGTATTTTCTTTTTCTCTAAAATATAATATATCAACTAATTATCAAAAGAAAACATACCAATAATAGTATATGCACTTGTCATAATTATGTACTCAATCCCAACAATTAGAACCTAATAATATTAATATCAAAAGATCAGAATCAACCATCAAAAGAAAGTATATGAGCAATTGAAAAAACTAAAAGCAAAGAATGAAGAAAAGAAACATATGAAATGAATACCAAAAAAAAAAAGGAAATAAAGGAAGAGGAGGAAACTTGGAAAAGAAAGCCATTGAAATCGTTGGTATTGCTTAGATTACAAAAAAAGTCAGCAACCTTTGATGTCAGATAGAAGAAAGCTAACGTTCACGTCCAAGGGCAAATTATAGGCAAATTTGATATTATTGATCACTTCCCATCGTTATGTTTAGAGGCATATTATTGTGGTATCTTTCTGTACTCAATAAAAGGCTAAAGGCCGGAGGATATATGATTTTCCACCAATAAATGTACCACTTTAACTCTTGTACAATGTAAGTATACTACTGTCTGCACCAATATATACATTACATATAAATAAATACAATGTGTAATGTAGTCATTATATAGTGATTACATATATTAAATTCATATGGGCTTAAAAATTAAAGAAGCTAAAAACACACTGAAACCAAGCTTGATCGGGTGAATTACCTGTGAGAGAGATTGAAGTTGGCCATGTTGTAAGGGGAAAACAGAGTGATCCTTTTTGGTGAAGTGACTTTCGCCATTGGAGCTGGTGCGGTGGTGCCTATGCACAATTAAAATGAATGCTGAGAGACCAGAGTATATATAAAAAGTAAGACTGGTATTAATAGACTATTTTATCATATTCGGCCCCTCCATTTATAAACAAAGTGAGGTCTATCAAAATAATCATTAAGGAAACAAAAAAATTGTAAAATGAATGCGGAGAGGTCTACTCTCAATTATTGCTCATCCAAAAATATATATATAAACCCATCTCGGAATTTCATCAAACAGCAAGAGTGCATGGTTGATACAAAAATCAGAGTTGTATATAATATATATATATATATCTCTAATAACTAAAAACAACAACAATAACATATATGAGTTTAATAAAACTATATCTTTGCAAAATCTCATATCGCAATATATATGGCTTTAATGAAAGCTGGTGTGATGGTGCGGTGTTGGAGACCAGAGTCCCTTCAGTGATGAGGAATCCACCTTGGGTGGATCTTTGCGTGTAGTACTCAGCCAAAGCTGGCCCATGGATTCCATTCAAAGCTCTGCATCTAGTCATGGGCGCAAGCACCACCCTACAAGCCATAACAGAATCTCATAATTACTCCAAATTCTCATAAGAAAAATTACTCAAAATACAAATCTCTAAACCCAGAAAACATAATTAAACACTCCCTTCTCCTCCCCAAATTGATCGGGTTAAAGAAGCTAAAAAAAAAAACACTGAAACCAAGCTTGATCGGGTGAAGAGTTAGAGAGCTTGATCGGATTAAGAACCCAAATGGTTTTCAATCATCGACTCCAATTGAGAGTGAGAATTTTTTTTCTTCTTCCATGCCTCCAATTGTTATTCTTTGTAAACGAAAGTACGGATTAAGAACCCAAACCATATTCATGATTATGATCCTCTAATGACAAGCAATGGTTATCAATCGTAGAACAAATCGTAAGAACCTAAATGGTTTTCAATCGTCATTGAGAGTGAGAAAACGATTAAACGAAAAAAATTCAAAAATTGGGAATATCCGGTTTGTTAGAGAGATATGTGGCTAAGATTGTTTAATTTTTTGGTTTAATTATTGGGTTTATTTATTTGTTAACGGCAAATTAAACCTATTAACATCGTTAAATTTAACAGAATATTCTTTTATTTTTAAGTATATTCTGTTAAACCAAGAAATGCCGTTAAATAGGCACTTTTAATATATAAAGATATATATATATATGGGTGACTATACAATGGTTACATTTTTATTGTAACCATATGGTTACATTTTTCCTTTAACCTGTAATAGCAGGTTACTAATAGGTAGACTTTCCTTTTTTAGATTTAATTAATTATAATTAACTATTTTCTTAAAATAATTAATTAAATAGTAGACATTCCTTTCTTAGAATTATTTAATTATAATTAACTATTTTCTTAAAATAATTAATTAAATATTTAACAAGACCTCTTTTAGCAATTAATGTTTATATTTAAATCCTTACTTGAATTATTTTAATAATTAAGCCATTTAATTATAATATTTACAATAAAATTTATTTATTTTTACAAAAATTAAACTTCTTTTGACACAAATTAAAATTCTCTTCTTATAATAAATTTTTAAATAATTAATTATTTTTAAGTAATATTTAATTATTTTGTTACAATTATATGAACTAAGTATGAGACCTCAAGCTAATCAATCAATAACAAGTGCAGCTATTTTTTTTTCTAAAAAATCCTTCAACTTATTTTATTTTTTATTTTTTAAATATTTGAATAAAAAATTAAATAATTAAGTGTAATAATTTAAAATTAAGATTACAAGTATAATAAAATTTAAATTATGAAATTGTATGTGTATAATTTTAAATTATAAAAAGTTTTGCTATAAAATTTTAAATAATTTAAGTATAAAAAAATAAATTGCTAAAAAATCCTTATATAGTAATAAATTGCAAAAAATTATTAATAATTATAATTAATTTAATTTTAAAATATAATTAATCTTTTTTTTTTTTGAAGGAAAATATAATTAATCTTAATTAAGGTTTTATAAGGAAATAAATGATTAGGTTACTTTCAGGTTACAAGTTATTTATTATTTATTTTTATTTAATTTTCAAATTAATCGCAACCATTTAATAGTAATCCAATGGCTTAAAAAAATGTAACCATGATGGTTACAATAAAAATGTAACCATTGAAACCTCTTCCATATATATATATGTATATTATTGTATTTAGTTTCTCTTATAAAAAAATAAGTGTTATAAGAGAGAGAGGAATCATGTAATGGAATGAGGGCTTATAATATTTTTTTGATTGCTTTTGAAAGTTTTAATATCTCTGAAAGCTAAGTAATTGAACTAAAATGCATATTAGGAAGAATTAAGATAAGAAAGCTAAATCAATGAACACCAGAATTACAAGCTTCCTCTACATTAGAAACACATTCCTACCAAGTAGTGCTTGGGTCCCCAAGAATCGGGTAAAGTAACATCCACTATAAAATCAATTCAATTACATACACCAGTTCCAATTTTACAAATCAAACTACATAATCTGAAATGACTTTACACGATGTTACCTAATTTTTGAACACAATCAAGATAACTGATCTAAGCACACTTAGATCCAAGAAAATAAGCTCTCCTTGCTTCTAAGTTCTAACAAGCTGAAGATCCTTCAGCAGTTCAGTCTGAACTCTCCTCGGACAACGCAGATTCGAACTCCTTCTTCAACCTCTTGAAGATTCACTGAGTTTTTCATTTGCATATAACACAGAAACACCAGAGAAATATTTTTCCCTAGCAGAGCAATAATCAAAATTGATTCTATCAAATATGAGAGTTAGTTAGAAAAGGCAACAACAGAATATTGTATACTCATTTGAAAACAAAACAGCTCGGCTAACTAACCACCCCAGCTGAATCCAACTGGCACTGACTTATACAAGAAAGGAATATAAAAGGTGAAAGCTGACATGGAAAACAATAAAAATCACCAAGACAAAACAGATGAAATTGATGACAATTTAGATGACCAATGTAAATAGCTAAGACAACAAACATGGAAAGTCAGAAAACTGAACAAACAAGGAACCACATAACTTGCCATACACAAACTATTGCACTTACAATCTCCCCCTTGGCAAATTATGATCAACGACCATGCACAAAATACAAAGAAAGACACAATAGCAAAAACACACAAAAACCAACAAAAGACTAATCCAACAAACAACAAGGTAAAGTTTGGCAAAAAGAAGCACAACCAACCAGTCAAAAGTCCAAGCACAAAATATGGACAATGTGAACAGTCTTTATACAAAAAATAAAGTACTTAATCTCCCCCTCGATGACCATAATTATTCGCTGCTAGAATTGGCAACAAGAGAGGCAGCAAAGCCATGTACCATGGTAACATCACCAACAGGAGCAGAAGATTGAGCAGCATTCGATGTCTCCCCCTAGACATTGGCTGTTGTGGAATCATTCTGACCACGTACACTAAGTTGCTCCCCCGGATAGCAGCAGTAGTAGATCCAGTTTGACCATGAGCAACATCTTGCTCCCCCTCAACATCAGTAGAAACTGTCTTTTCTTCAGCAACAACACTACTAGAAGGACCATGATCATCACCCACAGAAGATGGGTGAAGTGTAGATTTAGGAATGAAGAAAACATGGCCAGCAGTGCAGATGGATATTAAATAAATTTTATTTTTTTAGTGATTTTATTATGAAATCATGAAAATTAGGTTGGACTAAATTAATGTTTATGATGTATGTTGGATTATTAAGTTTTAAATTATGTTTTTTTATATATTTTTTTCTTTTAAATGAAATCAACTTAAATGGTAGCTAAAATAAATTGGATGGATCCATTTCAATCCAATAAAAAACCAGTCAATGCATCCAATGGTTGGAATCGATCCAATCCAATACATCCATTGGATCGGATCAGATCGGATGACTCAATTCGATTGGATTGGACCGGATGACAAAATTTAATATCCAATAAATAATTAGATTGGATCGGTTGAGTCTAAATCCATTGAATATGATTCAATAAACACCTCTACACAAAGAAGAAAGTGTAGACATTAATTAGAAGGAAAAGAAAGCTGATAATGAAAGATATATTTTTGACCAATAATTAATTACTTTTGCAATTTTAAAATACTTTGAATTTTATTAAATTAGTTTTGAAAGTTATTAAAAATAATTAAAATTATTTTGACCAATAGAAGTATGCCATGTACACACATTAGCAATTCTAGTTGGTATCATAATTGGCATTTAACTATAACATTTAATACATACTTTAAATTTGCAAACAAAAGGAATTTTATCACTAAAATAAAAAAGAAAAATTAAAAAAAAAAAAAAGATTAAATGTATACTAATTGAAACTTATAAGAATTTAACCGCAAATTTCTCTTAAAAAAAAATTAAGAAACAATTATAAATAATCCATCACGTATTAAGATGAAGATGATGTCGACATTTTAAAGAGACGATATCTTAAATTTGTAAATATTAGTACTAGAAGAGCCAATATTGGCATTACGGGTTAACAATAACGATATTCCCAAACTAATTAAAATAAATATAAAAATGCCTGTAGTACATCAAAATGGGACCAGAAACAAGTGCCACCAATTCATTCAACTGGTTGAAATCCATACTTGGAATATTAATATGCAAGAACTTTTCTATTATAATCAACTAAACCAAAATTTGAATTCACATCAGAAGAACACATACAGGGACAACTTGGTTAGATATATCATACATGTGTAGTATAAGGAAACATGTTAAAATAAGTAGGCATTTATTTTCATAGTACACAGTACCAAAACGTTATAAATGCAGTAATGCCGCATAAGATGCAGAGTCTATCCAACCTGCTTTCATTTCTCATCTTATCCTCTTTCAACTGATCCTGCACTTTCGAGTACAAATGACAAGATTCGAGGACTTCGCTGTAGTTTTTACTCCTACGGCAACTTAGTGCCTCCTTTAGGATAAGTAAACTATTCCTTCCGTTGACGTGAGAACCTTCCATATCTTCCAACTGCATGCTTACCTCTGTTAACTTAAGAGTTGTCTGAATACCCTCTCCTTCTGTTTGAACCACTCTAAACTTCGTACTGAGTATGCATTCCACTACTTGACGAGGAAGAATGTCCTTTGCAGGAAGTATGGATCCAAAGCGTATTACAAAGTCTCTGTCGGTTGGCCAGTGCCTTTGCCCGCCAAGAGCGCTCCAGCTAGCAAAATTGGCAGCTTGCTTCATTTTTTTGTTTACAACAATCCAACTAAGTTGGAGCCCATCACGAAGCTCCTGCCATAGTTTCCCGTCTTTTCTTTCTCTCTCCAAAGATGTAATTGGTGGCAAACCATCAGAAACTGAAATTATAACTTCACCATAATCATCATCATCTCTTGCTGCATAAGTGAGCAGATCAATCCGAAATGGGCAGTTGTAAAACCAACCATTGAAGCTATTTGCATTTGGAATGTCCCATAAAACTTTTGAGCAAATTGTTTTCTCCTTATACCTTATATCCACAATAGAAATAAAATCTGAAGGAGAAATACTCTCAACTTCATCCATGTCACCGTAGTATTCAGTTTCGGTCCATTCTTCTGGATACTCGCGAAATTCATTCATTTGGTATTCAGAAACTTCCTTATTTACAATAAGAGGAAAACAATCTGCATAGAACTTTCTGAATCCACCAATTGAAGATATCAAATATTTGACATCTTCCCTATTGGTTGAAGGCCACAAAGAAGAACACACATCTTCCCATAATTTCTCTTCTCTTGAGATGGAAGAGAAGGCAGCACAAGTGCATGCTGCACTAGCCAAAGTGGGTCCATCAAGACGCCTCAATATATCATAAAAAATATCTGTGCTCAACGACCTCATGCAGTCCACTGGTGCAACTGATGTACCCATGGATCTCAGGATCTAAAAAACAAAGCACAAACAATTTTCTTTTTTATGTATTTCAAAGGATAGAGTAATATCAAACAATAATTCAATAGAGAGAGATAAACTTCATGGACAATTTGTCTTCAAGTAAGTGATTATCACTTAATCCTACAAATTCATAACATTAACTATGAAAAACTTATGAAGGAAAATGAAAAGAAATAATCTGATAAATTTCTAACATTAAATATTAAAAATTATTAAGGAAATGGAATAAGATCTACATGAATCTAAATATGGCCAAACCTTGAAATATCTATTCATATTCAGTGCCAACAAGACTAAATACTACTTGAATTGAGAGAGAGGAAAATTAATAAAAAAACACGGCTAGTATTGCTAAATCATAAAACTTCATAGAAGATAAAAAAAGACCAACTATATCTTCTTAATAGAATGAATGCATTGGTATGACAATATCCTAGAGGAACATCTTCGTGATTCTCAGCCACTGTCTACACAAATCAACAAACAGAATTCAAAGAAAAACAATCCATTATAGCATACAGACAAGCTCCATGCATGTTCACTCAAAAAACCAAAATTGCTTCAAAAGAGAATCATCACAATGCACTTGTGACAGACAACATATAAGATACAGAAACAAACTAAACAAAAAAAAATTGTTTCATCAAAGCCAAGAAAGTTAGAAATTCAAATAACAAACCAGCACTTCACTAATCCCACTTCAGTAATACTCCAAAAATCCTATTCCTCTACTAATACAATCCACAGTTAAAGTAATTAGAGAGAGAGAGAGTAAAATAATAACCAAGTCTTTAAATTATTTTTTTAAGAAGAAAAAGAAGGGAACAAGAAAATAGTGTTTCAGTTTTAAACATCAAAAGAAAATACACTTCAAACCGATTGAGAATATCTATTTAGACAGATACCAATGTTGTCTTAAAAAAGGGTAATGACTAATCACCAAACTTTGTGCATAAACAGGCCATATCAAAAAACATATACATAAATCGTATCATGTGCAATGTTTGATTAAAGTTTAATGGAGCCACATCCCCTAGATGATTGGAACAAGCAGATTTATAGCAATGGTGTGAGAAATCTCAAAAAAGAAAAACAGAATTGACAAACAGCCTATTTATCAATAAGAAAAAGGGGCTAAAATATTATTTGGTAAGAGAACATAAAGTATAAAGTAAATTAATCGAGAAACTGAGAATATAGCTTGCGAAATAACAGACTTAGGCAAAGAGTACAGCGCTGGTTCCCTTGCAAAGTACGGTCACTAAATCATTGAAAAGTGCTTAAAACCCAATTTTGGATTACAAAAAACAGTTGTGTAAGTAGTTAATATGAGGATTTCAATGACGGCTTAAACAAAATAGAGGAGTTTTTTAAGAGAAATGATCTAAAGAATGAAATACACAATCAAATGTTCCACTAAATGACTTATTAAGAAAATTAGCAAAATTTTTGTGGTGACTGTTCTACAAGAATCAAAGAGGTCGGACTAATTGGAAAGACTTAAACAACTCCAAACAAATCAACAAAGCAAAAAATAAAATAAAAATAAATCAACTGCCCAATAAACAATTAAGCAAAATAAACAAAAAGGTTTAAAGTAACTGAGAAAAGATGAAAATTGATTAGAATTCGAACCTCACTCATAGATTAGCCATTAGCACAGTAGTAGCAAGGAGCAAAAAGTCCTTTTCATCGAAGCCCCTTTTTACTTTTGGATGGTACCAACTACCAATAACAAAATAACTCAGAAGAGGAATCTAATGGTAACCCAGCAACGAGAAGGAGTACTGAAACTAAGACCAAATACGAAGAAGAAGAAGATGATGATGAATTCTGGGTTGTGGCAGATAATAAAGGGAGGGTGGGTTCACGAGTCACTTTCTACTAAAGTTAGAAGCTTTTCTTGGACACCGTAGGCATCTAATATGTTTTGGATTTGGCAGAAAACAATAAGCTACCAGATTAAAAGAAAAAACGAAAAACAAATGGCTTTGTTTCTTATCTTTCAATCACCATACATAGGTATGCCACCTAATTATCACATTTATTAAATCGGACCAACCTCCATGGCTTTACATCTGTACCCGTGTATCTTCAAATATCTTTCACTATTACAACTTATTTTATATGAAATAATAAAAATGTTATATTTTTTTAATTGTATTTTCTTTGAATCATAGATCAGGTGATTTGAACAATACACCTAAAATTATTTTTCCAAAATATAATAGTAATATGTTGTTCAACCTTCAATATTTATGAGAATTTTATCCAAGAGTCATTCGTGTGAGTAAAAGAAATCCATTCTTTTTTCTTTCCACCAAATCACAACTGTGTCTCTTTTCTTCGTATAGATATGGATGCACTCAAATATTATAAGTGTATCTTTAATCAATTATTATTTGAATTAAGATTTTTTTATAACTATTAAGATTTATTATTTTAAAAAGCAAATGCATGTGTGTAATATTTGAATGCATATTTTTTTAATAAATTATAAAATTTTATTAATAATAATTAACTAAAATAATAGTCTGCAATCTAATCACGACATCTCTCGCGTTGTAAAAACGATCAGGATTAAAATTAAAAAAACAAATCAAATAATTAACCGTCTAATTCTCAAATCATTAGACAAAAAAAAACTAAAATAAAATCAGAATGAAAAAGATTGCAGCATCACAATTAACCTTGATAATGTCTATATTATGTTTTATTCACTGCTCAGAAGAGACAACAGTTAAAATTGTTGCAGCAAGTTTATTCAACCCCGAACTCAACTATTATATAAGGTACGTAACTGTACTACTAACAACTCCTTCAGTTGCAGTTGCAGAGAACTGCTATTCCCAACTACTAATAACGATTTGATGGCGAGCCATCGAAGAACAAAGAAGAATCAACAAAACAAAACAAAACAAAACTATGTCACACAGACAAGACTAAAACACTCAAAACTAAGTCACAGAAACAAGGCTAAAACACTAAAAATCATATCACAGAGACAAAACTAATCACAGTAGCAAAAATCAAATTGCAGTAGCAAAACACAACCCCGACCAAGTCCCACCTAAGCCCAGCGAAGGCTAGCAGTCTTAGCCAAAAATAATAAAAAAAAAAAAGACGACCTCTGATAGCTATAAATTTAGGAACGAGAAAACCTATTTTTTCCCGCACAAAATAAGAAATATTAATATTTGAATGTATATTTTTAATGCACATATTATTACTCGTTAGATTATCTAGCAAAAAAAATCACGAATTATTACTTGATTGGCAATTCAATCCTTAAGAAAACTTTTGACAATCGAGTTTTCAGTAACTGAGACTTAATTACTACTGTTGTTAAAATCTAAAACTTGTTCAAAAAAGAAAATCTACAAGACTAAATTGCTAAATAAAGTAAAACTTTTGAGCCATTTTTGCTAATAATTAATAAAAAAAAAACCCATTTGTTATTGTTGAGGAGATAACTAGTCACAATCAGTAGAGTCAGTCTGATTGTTGTTTCTCGGGTTTGGACACTCGAGCTTTCTATGCTGCAACAACAACATCCAAGTGATTCTAAATACATTAATTTCTGTGTGTGTTTTCCTCAACCAAATTAGAATTCCCAAGATTTTATTCACTTTTAAGATTTAATTCACGCATCTAGGCCTCCCCAAGCCCACAAAATTTGGTGAAATAGCGAAATATGTGCCAAGTGGACGGTATTGGAATGGGCAAGTGTTTGTATGGAAGGAATACATTACTCACTTTGCCTCTTTTTAGATAATGAGTCCTTTTCACTTTTCAGCTTCAATATGGTAGTTCAGCATTGTTCTTTCAGGTAGTTTTTTTTTTAAAGACACAAGAATAAATGCTCCAATGACTCACCAATACATATCTTCTCAGTCCTAATTTTGATGTCTATATGTTTCTCTTTTTCTTCTTTGTAGAAAAGATTATCTATCTCAAGTCATTTTCAAAAAATAATAAAATAAAGTAATTAAAGAAAACTGTTGGAGGTTGTTGCGTTGTGCTGCTCAGTTTGGCGTGCTAAGGTCTCTAATATTCCAAAATGGTTTTTCCAGCAAGTCTTTGTCGACTGATTTGGCCACTGATGGTGCTGAAATTTGGATGAAGGCTCAAAAGTCTCAAATCAAAGTTAATGTAGATGTTGCTTTATTTAGGGTAGTTGTTTTTATGGGTTTGGTTCGGTGGATCACGATCATACAAGTGAACTGGTGAAGGCTTGAACTAGCTGCAGGAATGTCGAAAAGGGGTTTTGGCACCGGAGCTTGCTGAGATTATAGGGATTCGTGAAGCTTTAAGTTGGATTAAAAGAAAACAATGGGGTGAATGTTGTGCTTGAGACAATAAGGGGAATGTTGTGCTTGAGACAGATGGTCTAGTAGCTTTCCATGCCATCTGCAGTCATTTGACTATGAATTCTATGTTTGTTTGTATTAGTGGTTGTTAACTGTAGAAAGTTTATTTCTTGTAAGAGCAAAGTCTCGTTTGTGTTTGTGTATCTTTTTGCTAACAAAATTGTTCATAATTTTGTGAGAGCTTCATGTTTAAATTTTTAATAGGGGGAATGTTGAAGTGTTAAAGTTAGAATTAGATCTCAATTTGAGATGAAATATTCAAGTTCTCTGCTATATTTTATGGGTATTAAAATTGTTATTTTTTCCAAAAGGTTATCTTTTATATCAGTTAAAGTACACTACAAATATTATTAAGTGTTCTTACCTATGCTAGAATTGTTGATACTCCCTTTGCGTTGAATGTTCAGTATTCTCCTTTTGATGGCTACCCTTAGGAAGATCCTACTTTGTATTGCACTATTGTTGGCAGTTTTGTTTATCGTCCAAATATTGCATATGTTATTCATACTGTTACTCAGCTTTTTGTTTCTCCTACTACCGCATACGGGACTGTTGTTCTTCGCATTCTACGGTATCTTTGAGGGCAGAACCAACTACTACCTTTCACCTCTTATTTGGAGTTGCGAGCTTACTGTGATGCTGATCATGGTCGTGATCCCACAAACCAAAAGTCTATCATCGATTTCTGTATTTTTTTTTTTTGGAGGATTCTCTTATTTCTTGGAACAACAAGAAACAATCAGTTGTTTATCAATCTTCTACAAAAGTTGAGTACCCTGTCATGCACTACTTAAGAGATTGTTTGGTTGAAATGATTACTTGCAAATATGAGTGTCATTCACTATTGTCTCACTCCTATGTATTTTGACAATCAAATCGCTATTCAAATTGCTCACAACTCGGTTGTCCATGAACGCACCAAGCATATTAAGATTGATTGTCATTTTATTTGTCACCATCTAAAATTGAAAACCATTACTTTTGCCTTTTGTACCCTCTTTGTTGCAAATTGCTAATTTTTTTTACCAAATCACTTACGATTTTTCATTTTGATTTTCTTTTAGGCAAACTCTTGATGCTTTTTTTGTGCAACATTATGAGTTTGAGAGAGGTGTTAAATTAAATAATTATTTAGAGTTAATATTACTTTATTTTTTACTGCAATTGAATGAAACACACTATTTTTCTCTCTATTTATCATTCCTTATTCTCAAATAATTATCATTGTTAAATTATTTTCCTTTCTAAAAGCATTCCCCCAAAACAATCAAACCACCTACTCCATCCAATATAATCTAGCCAATCAGACCTCATTCTATCCTTCCTGTTAATTCTCCCTCTTAACAAACACACACACAAGAATACAGTACCTCAACTATCCTATGAACATAAAGATAGTAGCGAGATTAATAAATTTAGAATCATTTCATTACAAATAAAAACAACAGATTAATATTAATGGTATAATAAAGATAAGACCGAACCTTGATTTTGAGCTACACTTGGATGATAATAATAATAATAATAATCGAATAGGAGCATTGTTATTAAGCACTAGTGGTGTCTAGCACCTTCTCGACATGTCGCGTTGCGATTGGCTAGCGATACTCCCTAAAAGCTATCATATTAAACTATATGGGACCCGATACTTAGTTAAACCAATAGCGATACTGACACATAGGAGGGTGCTAGGCACCACTGGTGCCCTTTAGCATTTCTCTAATAATCGCTCACAATCAGCCTAAACTTAAAGCATTACTCCAATTGTACAAAGCCACATCAACCATATACCAATCATTAGATAATCAGAGGACAAGATCAACCATTTGTACCCTTTTCTTTTAATCAAGTTCTGCCATAAATAGTGGAGAGAAAAATACACAGAAAATCAGTGAATTCAAATTGTTGGTGGCATGTCAAAGTTCTGGGTTTCACAAATGACCAACTCATCATTAGAATATAATAAAAGTTAAAAGACTGGTGACCTAGTTGGTCCAAGATATAAGTTCATAAAATTTATACAATATTATATATGGTTGGAGTTGAATCTTCTGTCACACCTTCCATAAGGCTATACTAATAGTCTCGTAGACTAATCTCTCTCACTAAGATGTCCAGTTGTTGTTGACAGCTAATCCAGTTGACTAATTTCATAAGGGCAATACTAGTAATCAATATAAGGACAGCATAATACTCAATCTCATTAATACTTGTAAACGATATAACTGTTACTTCTGACAGTTAGTTTAGTTAGTTACAATTAGTTATGCAAGTAGTTTGTTCTGTTATTTTCCTTCTGTATTGTACTTCATAACAGTATAAATAAATGGTCTCATGCTAACCACTTTGGTTAAGCTTTTCTTGGTAATCTGTAGTGTTCAAAGGCTATGCCAATTGCTCTGCTGTACACTCTGTATTTTCTTTCATCTTCACCATTGTTAAATCTTACATGGTATCAGAGCCATTGACTAGCGTCACTAATGGCCTCCACTGCAAATGATTCTGGTATTCCCACTGATCCAACACCACCCGCTGTCGCAACTCAAGCTCCTGCTCCTACGAATTGGAATCCCTTCTCCAATTCCCTGACTGCTTCTCTCACCGTTCGCCTTGATCGCACGAACTTTCTTGCATGGAAATCACAAGTGGTTCCCACAGTCATTGGTCATGACCTCGATGACATCCTCTTCACCGGAGTTCCTCCCCCTGAATTTCTTGTTTCTGGCGCTCAAAACCCCCAATTTCTCATCTGGAAAAAACGTGATCAGCTTCTTCTCTCATGGCTCCGTTCATCAATGACTGAAGGAGTCCTTGCCTCAGTAGCCAACTACACCAGTTCGTACTCTGTATGGAAAGCATTGGAACAGAAATTCACCAGCCAATCTCGTGCTCGCCTTCTTCAACTCAAAGGCCAATTCTCCAACATACGCAAAGGATCTTTATCAATCTTGGACTACATCGATAAAATTCAGGTGCTATCTGACTCCATTTCTATAGCTGGTTCTAATGTTGAAACTCAAGATATTATCCTCCAATTGTTAAATGGATTAGGTCCCGAGTATGATCCTGTGGTTTCAGGAATAACATCAAGAAGTGATGAATTGACTCTTGAGGAAGTTCAGGCTTTGTTAATGGCCCATGAAAGTAGGCTTGATCATCATAACACAGTTTCGGATGTTACTCTCAAGATGCAAGCAAATCTTGCTACTAGTGCATCAAGAAGTGGCTATTACAGACCCCCCATGACTCATGGACGAGGTGTTCCTTATGATAATTTGCCAAGAACACAAGGCAGAGGATCTGGCCGTGGTTCATCATCCAACTCAAGGCTCATTTGTCAAGTTTGCATGAAATCAGGACATTCAGCAGCAGTTTGTCACTATAGGTTTGACAAATCCTGGGTTACACCCAAACCAACTTTCCCGAATCCAAGAGCCTACCTCACTAAATGTGACACTGAATCCGACCCTCATAATCCTACTGTTCTTCCCGATTTTGGTGATGATTTGTCTTGGTTTGCTGATACAGGGGCAACAAATCACATCACCAACACACTCGACACTCTTGATGCTGCTGCAGCCTATGCAGGACCAGAAACTTTAGCAGTTGCAGATGGTAAGAAAATCTGTATCTCACACATAGGTTCTGCTACTTTAAATTCCCTCAATAATTGCCCACTAAAATTGAATTCTGTTCTTCAAATTCCATCTATTAAAAAGAACTTGGTTAGTGTTTCTAAACTAACAGAGGATAACAATGTTTTTCTTGAATTTCATAAACATTGGTGCTTTGTCAAGGACAAACACACTGGGCAGGTGCTTCTCAAAGGGAAAGTTAAAGATGGACTCTACCAATTAGGTGCTGATTCTCCATCATCTCCAGCTGCAACATTACAATGTAATCTTGTATCGAATTCTGTAGCTGAATGTACCTGTGACTGTAATCCATGTAATTCCACTAAAGATACAATTGACAATGAGAATTGTACTACTTTGCCCCTTAATAAAACAACTACCTTTGCTGATTATAATGTATCTTCACCTGCATTATTTCTCTCATCTGTCAGTAAAGACATAAATACATGGCATTGCAAACTTGGCCACCCAGCACCACAAACAATGAGTAAAATCTTACCACTTGTTTCCCATATTGGCACCATTAAAGATCTCAAGTTCTGTACTGCTTGTCAATTAGGCAAAAGCCACACCTTACCATTCCCAAAATCTGACACCCGAGCCAACCAACCACTTGCCTTGATTCATACTGATTTATGGGGCCCCTCTCATGTTGATTCTAAACAAGGATACAAGTATTATGTTCATTTTTTGGATGACTATAGCAGATACACATGGATCTTTCCACTCACTCTCAAGTCTCAGGCCTTTGAGGTATTCATCAAATGGAAGAGTTTAGTGGAAAAATAATTCAATCTTCCTGTCAAATCTGTCCAAGCAGATTGGGGTGGAGAATATAGATCTTTCAAAAGATTCTTGGAGGATCAAGGAATTCACTTTCAACATCCTTGTCCAAGAACACATGAACAAAATGGACGAGCCGAGAGGAAACACAGACACATTACAGAAACTGGTTTGACTTTGCTAGCCCAATCTGGTTTAGACTTAACCTATTGGTGGTATGCTTTTAGCTCTGCTGTCTTTACCATAAACAGACTACCTACTCGAGTCTTAAACTACCTATCACCATATGAGACTCTTTTTCACAGCAAGCCCGATTACAATATCTTAAAATCCTTTGGTTGTGAATGTTTCCCACACCTACGGCCATACAATAATCATAAGATGGAACTTAGATCACAATCATGTCTATTTCTGGGGTATTCATCACATCACAAAGGTTATCTTTGTGAAAATACTGAGGGCCGACTGTACATAGCAAGGAATGTGGTGTTTAATGAAAACCATTATCCTGCAAAAGACTCTGCATCTCAAACTCAGGTATTATCTGATCAACCATCATTTTTTCCTTCCACTTCATTTAATACAGATCCCACTATCTCACCTACTCATACTATTGTGGTTGATCCTATTGATGTTCCACTCCACTCCACCACTGTCTCACCCGTGATCAATCTTGAGTCATCCTCCACTCATGCAACAATGCCACCTGTCTCACCATGTGTTCCCACCTCATCACCCAATATTCCACCACCAGCTCCTATCTTACATAATACAATATCACCAAACCAGATACCACCTGTTTCCAATATTTCCATCCCTGTGTCAACAGATAATCCTACCACCACCATCACCCGTACTCACCCTATGAAGACTCGGTCTCAAAGTGGAATTAGAAAACCAAAATCCTATCTTGCCACTAAACATCCACTCCCTGAATCTCTTCTCCCAACTGAACCAAAATCTTTAAAGTCTGCCCTCAACAACCCAAAATGGCTAGCTGCAATGAATTCAGAATTTCAAGCTCTCACAAAGCAAAGAACATGGACACTCGTTCCCTATAAGAAGCATATGCAAGTCATTACCAACAAATGGATACACCGAATTAAGCTCAACAAAGATGGTTCTTTAAATAAATTCAAGTCTCGGCTGGTTGCAAGGGGCTTTCTTCAGACACCTGGGATCGACTACGAAGAAACATTCAGTCCTGTCATAAAACCGGTTACAGTCAGAATTGTGTTATCTCTAGCAGTCAATGCCAAGTGGTTTGTCAAGCAACTCGACGTGAGTAATGCATTTCTAAATGGCGATCTCAATGAAGTGGTATATATGCAGCAACCACCAGGTTTTGTCGACACATCTAAACCCACTCATGTGTGTCTTTTACACAAAGCCATTTATGGCTTGAAACAAGCCCCCAGGGCCTGGAATGAGAAGCTTCGCCAAACACTATTACAATGGGGTTTTCATGGCTCGAAATCTGATTCTTCTCTTTATATTCATGGCTCTGGTGACACATTGGTATATCTCTTGGTATATGTCGATGATATACTCATCACGGGTCCGAATCCAACTCTCATCAACACCTTCATCTCAGAGTTAAACACAGCCTTCTCATTAAAAGACTTGGGGGAAGTACACTATTTCTTAGGAGTTGAAATTTATCGAGATCATACGGGTATGTATCTCAGTCAGAGCAAGTATATCACGGATATACTCAGTAAAGTTCAAATGGAAGGAGCAAAAGTATGCCCCAATCCTACTAGTTCCACTTCCAAACTGAGCCTACTTGATGGGGACCCTTTTGACAACATCACATTGTACAGAAGTACATTAGGAGCTCTACAATACCTTAGCTTAACTCGACCCGATGTAGCCTACATTACCAATAAACTCAGCCAATTCCTACATGCTCCCACTGTTAAACACTGGGAGGCATGCAAGAGACTACTTCGTTATTTAAAAGGTACACTCACAGATGGATTATGGCTCAAACCAACAGATACTTTTCAACTACAAGGCTACACGGATGCAGATTGGGCAAGCTGCATCGATGACAGAAGATCCACAGGAGGCTATCTAATGTTTTTGGGCAACAACTTAGTATCCTGGTCCGCAAAAAAACAACAAGTTGTTGTTAGATCCAGTACGGAAAGTGAGTTTCGAGCCCTTGCTAATGCCACTGCTGAGGTTAAATGGATTACATCACTTCTGTCTGAATTACAAGTACCACTCTCTCAGGCTCCTATTTTATGGATTGACAATCAGAGTGCTGCAGGTCTTGCAGCAAATCCTGTGTTTCATGCAAGATGCAAACACATTGAGATCGATCTCCATTTTGTTCGAGACCAAATTCTTGCTAAGCAGCTCTCAGTTCGCTATGTTCCTTCTTTAGATCAAGCTGCAGACATACTAACTAAACCACTTTCTACAGATCGTTTTAACTACTTGAAAAGCAAACTTCAAATGGCTGCATCACCATTTCGTTTGAGGGGGGATGTAAACGATATAACTGTTACTTCTGACAGTTAGTTTAGTTAGTTACAATTAGTTATGCAAGTAGTTTGTTCTGTTATTTTCCTTCTGTATTGTACTTCATAACAGTATAAATAAATGGTCTCATGCTAACCACTTTGGTTAAGCTTTTCTTGGTAATCTGTAGTGTTCAAAGGCTATGCCAATTGCTCTGCTGTACACTCTGTATTTTCTTTCATCTTCACCATTGTTAAATCTTACAATACTATCTTTATTCAAGTCTAGCTATCAAACTAATACGAAATGAAATGTACTTTATGATATGAACATAATAATATGATGTAGAAGCCTCCTCACCACAAAGTAACAGACAAGTAATTTTTCTTAACTTTCTATTTCAGCTACAATTTATTGTGCATCCTTTTGGGTTATTATGAATGTTTAAGACATTATTGAGCAAAACAAGTATTCCCAAGTCCAATCAATGAATGAATAAATTTTACAATCAACCAAAGAGTTAATTCATTTTAGTACAGATATACTCATTTGATTAACTCTGTCTAGACAATTAACATTTTAGCACAGAAGTAGTTCACTAAACAAACTCCCATTTGAAAAATAATAACAATAATTACAACTAAACCCATTAATTTTCTCTTTGATTATTATATCATAAACTGGATTTTCATAAAATCCCTAAGAAAATCATACTCTTCCAACTTTAGCCTTACTCATCAGTGGCAACCTCTGAGTCATCGGAAGACTTGCTAGCAGACTCGTCGACGACAACGACGACGGGATCTTCATCGGGGTCTCGAGCCGGGTCGGACTTGTCCATGGCAGCTCTGGCCTTATCAAGGATGGGTTTGAAAGCCAGCTCAATTGCAAGCCATCCTAATGATAGGGCTCCAAACACCACCAATGCTTGTTTCGCCGCCGTCGATTTCTTCATCTTGCCGAAGCAATTGAACTAGGGATAACAATTGCTTTGCACTACGTGTTTGGGGACAAATGATTTTTTTGTTCCTTTATGTAAGAAAACGGTGCTTTTGGACTAAATTATGAGAGAGAAGGAAGAGTGTTAGCGCGTGATTGGACTGGGGAGATGTGATGGTGACCCGGCTGGACCAAGTATTGGACGGGCTGGGCTCTCGCCCAAGGCTCATTTTTTTTTTTTTTTTTTTGAATAAAATGTAAACTTTCATTAAACTGAAAAGTCGGCCATTATAATAGAACGTATTTTGGAGATAAATTATTTTCTTGAAAGATACCTTGTGGAGAAATAAAAACTGCCAGCGAGACAATGAACAATTTTATTTACAAATAATTCGATAAAATATAAAAAAATATCATAATAACTAAGTAAAAGACTCTCAATAGACCAAAAGTTGAAGGCATATGTTAAATGTTTATGATTACTTAGACACAAAGAAGACTATTTGTTTCGAGAAGCACATTACGCTACATATAATGAATAATCCAACTTAATGTTTCTTTGATGGCAATAATTTCTGCAATTTTAAGTTATACTCGACCAACAAGACTAGTTTTGAAAGCTTAAATCACATGGCCCTTATGGTCTCTCGCAATACACACCAATCCGAACTTACCAACTCCATTAGAAAAAAACCCTATTGACATTGACTTTATTTGATCAAACACTGGAGGAGACCACTGCACTTTAACACCCGAACCGGAAAAGGCCTCATTCTAGTTGCTAAAACGAAAGACAAAACAAAACAAAATCTTAATTTTTTTTAAGGAATCTTAATTTATTTTTAAAAGAGTAATTTGCATCATAAATACCTAAGTTTAATTTTAGTTGTAAATAAATACCTAAATTTAATTTTTAGCAGTAATAATAATATTATATTTCTAAAACTCTTAGGTATATGACCGTTAAATATTAAGTCATTATTTACGTGTCATTTTTTTATTGGTACATTTAAATTATTTAAAAAAAAAATAATGACCCAGACCAATCAGAGATTGCCACGTAAAAATTTATTTAACACTTAACAGGTAGCTACAGAAGTTCTATAATTATAATTTAAGTATTATTACTGTCAACAATTAAACTTAAATATTTATTTGAAAACGTGAATTAAACTTAAGTATTTATACTGCAAATTACTCTTTTTTATAATAATATTATTATTTTAAAGTATTTACTAAAATAAAACCTAATTTATTTATTAGAAATACTATATTAAATATATATATATATTTTTCAAAACACTATTTCTTTTGAAGTTTTGGGTAAGTCCATAGTTTAAAGAATAGCAAATGGTCTCAAATTATAAGGCTAAGACTATGCTAGTAAATGTCTTCATTTCAAAACTTGTAAAGAAATAGCCTTTTTAGACTATATTATCTTTTGCCACATAAAAAAAAAAAATCAATATTTTTTTTCATATATTTTATTCAAAATTAGAAGCAAATTACTTAAAGATTATGGTATATTTATATTAGTTTTTTTAAAATCTTTTTTATTTGAAAGTAATATTAATTTTTTTTAAAAAAAAAATTTATGACTTGGTTGTTGGTATATAAATTTTGTTGTACAACATATTTCTATTTTGTTGTATGGTATATTATTATGTTTAGATGATATTTATTATTTATTTTGCTTTGTATCATAGTGATATATAATTTTGATAGCATAATACAAATATTTTAATGTATGTATATAGTTTTATTGGCATGCTACATATATTTAATCATTATTTTTATATATTTTAATTGTATAATATATTATTTATTTTAAATGATATCTAATTAGTTTTTATTTTATTATATACAATGGTGGTATATAATTTTATTATCACGGTATATATATTTTAGTAGTATATAATTTAGTTAGTATAGTATATATATATTATATATATTTATTATTATTGTTAGTATATATGATTTGGTGAATGATATATATATTTTTTGTTATACGGTATATCATTTTTTTAAATAATATTTAAGTTCTATTTTTTATTGTACTTTTGTTGACATAATATATAATTTTATTAGCATCTTATATATTATTATTTTTATTTGTTGTTATTATATACATATATATTTTGGTTGTAAGGTATATATTTTTGGAATAGTTACATAAGACACCATTTTTTGTATAAAAATTACATTTTTACGTTTACATAATTTTTCTTATATTTTTACGGTTTTCCATAAAAACAACACGAAAACAACAAAAAAATTACATAAAAGTAACATGAAAATAACATCTAAATAACATCAAAACAACAACAAAAAATAACATACAAATAACAAAAAATTAACCACAAATTAACAAGAGTATAACATAAAATGACCATATTTTCTGTAAATAAAATCAAAAAAATCGTAAAAATATTTAAAATTTTGTGAAACCTAAAATTAATTTTATTTACAAAAATACTTTTAAGAAAATTATTTGCACAAATACTGAGTGCCACAGCATACATACTAAAATTTAAAATAATTACCGAAAATAGAAAAAACTAAAAAATATAGTTTCCAAAATTTTTTGGTTTTTGGGAGTTTTGAAAAAAGCAACTATTTAGTTGCTTTTGATGTGAATAAGATATCAATTGATTACTTTTTCATTAAAAATTTATTTTAAAATTTTACACATATATAAATAATAAAAATAACTATTTTAATATGTGAAAAACATATATTTTTCTGTCTCCAAAAAAAGACAACTAATATTAAATGTAATTTTTTTGTTTCTTTTTTATATTTTAAAATAATAAAATTTTAAACTTAATAATATTCAGCATAGCAAGTAATATTATAAAGTATTGTAATTTTTTTTTATTTTATTATATTTAAAAGTTATCGTATAGTATATATATTAATAAAATACTATGTGGTAATATTTTTAAGTAAAATGAAAAATACTTTTTAGTAATCTATGAAGTCGGCTACTTATTTAAAATATGTTTATGTTACTTTTTAATAATTTATAGGCAGAAGAGCTTCCTTCCCAGGCCTCCACATAGTAAAAAGTTGAATAGCTGAGTAATCACATTCAACAGTAAAAAAATTAATATGATGCATGGAAGTGAAAAAATTGATGAGTAATCATCTTTGAGTAATAAAAATATCGGTGTGATGCATAGAGTGGCGGAGCAAACCACACATATTAGGGGGGCAAAAATTTTTTTGATAAATATTACACTTAAAAAAATATTATTTTTATTACAAAGAAAAATATAAATTTTATAGAGACTAGAGTAAATTTATGAGTATAAATAAAAAAATATGTAAAGATAAAAATGGAAAACACAAATTTATATGGACAAAATTATAATATGTGATGATAAAACTAAAACAAAAATTAAATTTATGGGGGTAAAAAATACAAAAATATATATAAAAAAAATACATACAAAAAATAATCTTTTATTTATTATATATTTATAATTAAATATTTAGCTAGAACCCCTAAACATGCGCTAATAGTCTTGCACGTTTATCCCAATATAGTAAACTTGGTAGACATTTTGTCCAAATTAAGAAAGAAATATTGATAATTAACTTACATTTATTGAATATTATCTTTCCATTTTTTTTTTTCTTACAATTTATTTAAATTGGAAATATTTCAACAACAGAGGGGACAAGCAGTTCTTGTGGCTCAGTCCTCAGTTTACCCGATAGCAATTTCAAATATAAACTTTAAGGAACCTGCCCACAACGCGACTCATCTATAAATCATTGAATTGAAAACAAACATTAAGCCAAAAGTATTCCCTCCATCACAGTAATGGCTTTTCCTCGCAAAAACACTCTTTGCTTTTGCTCATCTAGATGAATATTCAATACCCCTCCTCTTGGTGATGCCTGTTTAGGATAATCAATTATGACACGTTGGAAATCAAGAGGTAGAGTTAGCCAACTTTGAACAGAGTATAAAACAAGTACCTGATATGCAATAAAGTCACACTTCCCCAGTTCTTTGCTCCAATAAGGTGCTAATGCACAATGAGCACTTCCACAAACAGGGTCCTGAAAAACATGCATATGAAAAAGGGCTCAACAACTCAGTCTTATAAGTAAGTGGTTTTCTTCGTTTTAGGCTATTAGCCCATGTTTACTTGGTTATAAAACATAACACTACAAGGTCCAAAACCAAGCTTATTAGTTAAATTAACACCTCATTGACTCCAAGCTTTGGGCAGAAGAATCTGCTGTGAAAATCGAATCCAGACTCTGGAGGAGCAATTGCCGTTACCACTATCCCCATTCCTGGACAGTTTTTTAGTGCACCAAAGTCTGGTTGCAAATTTGCAACATCTTTTGCTGATGGGACCACAGCCTGGAAAGCACAACACGAAAATATATACATAATATACCCAACACACACTACATATATGCAAGAAAATAGCTTGGAATGAATGACTTACAATGATCTTAGTCGAGGTTGTTATCCTTGTATTGATCACAGTAGCACCACCCAATGCTTTAGATATCAAGATTGAGTCTTCAGCAGAAACGACTTCGGTGATGGGATCAGTGGGAAAGTTCAACTCAATAAAGAAGCCTTTGTGTGTATCAATATCAGATCTCTCTACAATTCTTTTAGCAGTTAGAATCCCAGACAGTGTGACAAACTCAATAATGTTTGAATCTACTTCTCCAGATGTAAAGAGAGTGTGTGCAGCAGCTAGTGTTGCATGCCCACAAAGGTTAACCTACCAAAATGTTCAACATGGCTGTTAACTGTTAATGGCCTTTGAATCTTCAGTGACCCTTTTGAATAGCAATTCCTTTCTATTAGTGAAAAAGGGAGTCAAATGACAAATCAAATAACTAGCATAATGCGGGAGTCCAATTTATGAACAGAAATTATTCCAACACTCTATTAAAAAAACAATTTAATAAATATACCAATAAATGATGAGCCGATCATCATGCCTAGAACCAAAACATAGTTGCAGTTTGCAGATGCAGAATCAAAGATTGAGGGCAGTAGTCAGAATCGAGTATGACTTGACTAAACGAATGATTAGATTTTGATCTAATAGAAATAACACATCTTTAACCAAAAGAATTTATCAACTAACTCAACCTATCTTTTTGATCTCCAACAAAAAGAATTAGATTTTAACCATAACACTGACTCTACTATAATTGGTTATTGTCAATTTACTCATTTACCGAAACTCCAAAGCGAAATTGGAAATTTTATTCATTCAAAAAAGAAAAAGGCTAAGTTTGAGGGAATTGGAAGGAGACCTCATCAACGGGAGTGAACCATCTAAGATGAAACCTTGGAACTGAAGAGTCGGAGTGAGTGAGCCGAGTCAGATAACAGGTTTCGGAGATGTTGAACTCGGCCGCCACGGATCGCAACCATTGCTCGTCCTTTTCTTCCTCTAGCAACAAAACAGCAGCTGGGTTTCCCTTGAATGCTGAGTCAGTGAAAGCATCCACCTGTTTTAGATCAACTCAGACCTTATTCATATATATATTTATATATTATATATAGCATATGGAGGGAGAGACCAGGAGAGAGAGAGTACCACAGAGTATTTGACGGGGTTCTTTGCCATTTTCCTGAAAAGAATGATGAATGAGCTTTGTTTGTACAAAGTAATTGCAAAGGAGTACAATTAATAGAGATGGAGATTGATAGAAAAGAGAAAACATGTATTTCAGTTTCAACTTGTTTGAGTTGACTAATGTGATTTTATTGTAAAAAAAGCTAACTAAACAAGATCAGACAGGTGGATATCAGTAGCATAGTTAGATTTAAGATTTTTTTTTTTTTTTTTAATTTTAGTAAAGAAAGTCTAACCTGGATAAAAGTTTAGGGGACTTGATTCAGTACATGTCAAAGACAGGCCTGGCCCTGGGCATAGGCGGGCTAGGCCTATGCCTAGGGCCCACCCAGTCTAGGGGCCCAAATTTTTTTTTTCTCTTTTAAAATTAGATATTTTATTTACTGATTTTGAAAAATACCACATTTTTTCTAATATAAGGGCCCAATTTTTTTTTTTCCCTGTGGCCCACTTTGTTTCAGGGCTGGCCCTGGTCAAAGTTCAAAGAGCATGATTTGATAAATATTAAAGTCTAAAGAGCATGATTTAGTACAATGACAATTAAAGAAAAAATTAGTAAAATTGAATAAAATTAGACATATGTTCTTAAATCTAATAATTTCAATAGTTTAGGGAGAATTTTTAACGAGAAAAAAAGTTCAGGGGGCATGATTTGAACATACCAAAGTTCAGGGACAAAAATCCAAATTAGCTTTATTATTATTTTTTTTAATTATGGAGAGGGGAGATTAACTTGAAAGAGTGTGAAACCACTAGACTATGACTATGACCACTAATTATTTATTTTTTTTTAATTTTTAATAATCCTAATTAATTAAAGAGCATTGTTGTGGGCCACTAAAGTGTGCCTAGTACTTTTACATAGGAGTGTTCACGTATTTGCTTAGTCCGAATTTTTAATTTTTTCAAATCATACCACTATTATGATTTTTAAAAATTCAAAACCAAACCAAACCAAACTAATGAAATGATCAAACCAAACCAAACTAAACCACTCAAAAATAGATTGATTTGGTTCGAACCATGGTTTGTATTTCGTAGTTGTTCTAATTTTTTTTTCACAATATTTGTTCACTTTTTCAGTATTTTTTTACTTTTTATAAGTTTATAATACATAAGTACCAATAACAAATTATTATTGTAATATTTTCAATTCAATATCAATATTCTACTTAAAGTTGTTCCCAAATATTAATATTAGATAAATACTATTTGGACCCTGTATTTTGCAAAAATTGCTGATTTGACCCTCTCTGCTTTGTTAAATGACAATATAGGCCTTGTATTTTTCAAAATAATAAAATAAGACCACGAGCTTAATTTTTGACAATTTTTTTTTTTTTTTGAATAAGTGTTCTTTTATTAAACCGAGCAATCGCTCGCAAGAATGGACAATAAGTCTGAAGGAACACTGTTAATAGGGAACATACGATCAGCTAGAGAGACTGAGTACCGGGCAACAAAGTGCGCAGCACGATTCGCTGAACGTTTAACAAAAAACAATAGAAACATTCGACAAACAATTAAGACTATTTTTGCATTCATCAACCAGTAGCCCAAACGCAGAAACAAAGGCTTCTGCACTCCTAATCGCATCAGCACAAACAAGGCTATCAGTTTCGATAACGGCTTGAGAGAAAGGCCGGTCCTTTAGCCAGCTCAAAGCTTCCCGAATGCCCATAATCTCGGCCAGTTCAGGAGCCACAGAGCCGGAGAAGACACCTGCCAGGACAGAAACCAGTCCGCTCGTATGGTCCCTGATCACACAGCCGTACCCGTGCTTGTGGAGTGAATCGAAGATGGCCGCGTCGACGTTGAGTTTGATGCCTGAGACCGGTTTAACCCACTGCTCTGAACCGTCTCCAACTTTGAAAGGAGACATCGAGGGAATATTACCCTTTCCTTGAGCATTCAACCATTGATCAAGACTCGATTTCGCAAACGTTACCACATCTTTCACACTTCTCGCACGGTTCTTCCATACAAGATCATTCCTGGCTGCCCAAATGGCCCAACAGAGCATCACTACTCTGCCCAACTCCTCTTTGTCAACTCGTCTTGCAGTAGCTTCCAACCACACCAGCAGGGAAGAAAATAAATCCCTTCCAACAGCAGCCAATCTAGCATACCCGAAACAAGACCAAGCAAAATGACAAGAAACCAATACATGCCATTCCGTTTCAGCAAAAACACCACAAAAAGGACAAGAACTATCAGCCAGTACCTTTTTGATGCATAAGTTTCTTTTTGAGGCGAGACAATTTGATGCCGCTCGCCACACAAGATCCTTAGCCTTAGGAGGCACTTTGAGAGACCATAAAATCTTCCAGAAACTAAATGCCTCGGGGGAGTCCGAATGGTGTTTAAGTTGTTGGAGAGAGTTATACGCACTACGCACGGAATAAAACCCGTTCTTTTCTGCAAGCCAATACCAGGAATCATTTACGATGGTTTGGTGTAATGGAATGCCTAAGATAATAGCCGCATCCTGGGGAGAAAAAAGATCTTTCACAATGTCTTCATCCCACTTTCGGGTATTAACTTCAAAGAGACTATTAACATGGAAGTTGTCAAGGCCTTCTACGATTGGAACTGGTGTAGGATGATCAAGAATAGGGAGCCATGGATCAGATGTAATGTTTACTGTTGCACCAAGACCAATTCTTTTCCTTAAACCCAGTTTGACCGTGTCTCTAGCAGCATAAATACTACTCCAAATAAAGCTCGGGTTCGACCCAAGTTCCGCGGTTAGGTAGTCCCCATGAGGATAGTATCTAGCTTTGTAAACTTTGCTGGCCAAAGAATCTGTGTTAAATAGGAGTCGCCAACCTTGTTTACCAAGCATAGCCAAATTAAAGTCCCTCAAGCTACGAAAGCCCATACCACCATCGAACTTGTGCTTTGTCATCCTATCCCAACTCATCCAAGTGATACCGCTGCCATTACTGTTCGAGTTGTTCGATTTCCACCAAAAACTTGCCATCATCCTCTCTAATTCCTTGCAAGTGCCTATGGGAAAGAGGAAAACATTCATAGCATACGAAGGCAGAGCTTGAACCACAGTTTTGATGAGAACCTCTTTTCCAGCTCGAGATAAAAATCTACCCTCCCAGCTATTGATTCTCTTCTTCATTCTCTCTTTAAGAAATCCCAACACCGCATTTTTGTTTCGCCCAACTATACTTGGAAGGCCCAAGTACATGCTATCGTTACCTGCTTCTTGAATTTGCATCAGGTTACATATTCGATTTCTAGATGTAGTCCTTGTGTTCGAACTGAAGAAGGCGGAGGATTTGTGCAGATTAACTTTTTGACCGGAGGCTTGTTCAAAGGTGTGCAGGAGTTGGAGAACATGACTTGCTTCTTCCTCTGAGGCTTGGCAATAGACATAACTGTCGTCTGCGAAGAGTAGATGAGAGATAGTGGGTGCACTCCTAGCTACCTTGCAACCCGTGATGAGTCTAGTAGTCTCATAGTGGCGAATCAAAGAGGACAAGCCTTCCGCACAAACAATGAACAAATAAGGTGATAGCGGGCAGCCTTGGCGAATACCTCTAGTAGGGAGGATTGGCCCCATCCTTTGACCACTGTTGATAACATGATAACGGACTGAGTTTACACAGCTCAACACTAGCCCAATCCACCGAGCACTGAAACCCATCACCCGAAGAATAGACTCAAGAAATCCCCACTCAACACGGTCATATGCCTTGCTCATATCAAGTTTAATCGCCATATAGCCCTTCCTTCCATTGGTCATCCTTTTCAAATAATGCATTGCTTCAAAGGCCACCATGACATTGTCTGAAATTAGTCTACCAGAAACAAACGCACTTTGAGTTTCAGAAATAGCTTCACTTAAGACTCCCTTCATTCTGTTCGCCACCACCTTTGAGGCAATTTTGTAAAGCACATTGCAAAGGGATATAGGTCTCATATCACTCACTTGTGTGGGATTTTTCTTTTTTGGGATTAAGACAATATGAGTATCATTAATGGAATCTGGGAACTTGCCTGAAACGAAGAACTCCCGAACAAATTGAACGACATCAGCTCCAACAATGCTCCAATGCTTTTGGTAAAATGCCGGAGTCATGCCATCCGGACCGGGGGACTTATCCGGATGCATTTGGAAAAGGGCACTTCTGACTTCATCCTCAGATACAGGAGTTAGTAACTCCTCATTTTGAATACAAGAGATTGAGGGCCGAATTCTGTCCAAAACCGTTCCCAAATTCGTTTCAGAAGATTGGAATAAATCGCTGAAATAATCCTTGATAACACCTTGTAATCCCGATTCCCAATCGACCCAAACACCATTGCTATCCTTGAGCTGGCTGATACTATTGTTTCGTTTTCTTGCACTTGCAATAGAGTGAAAGTATTTGCTGTTTTTATCACCAGAGTTAAGCCAATATTGTTTCGACCTTTGCTTCCAAAACGTCTCCCTTTGAGCCAAAATCTCAGATAGCTTATCCTTTCCTTCCTTGTGGAGTTGGATAGAAGACGGATCACGACCCCATTTAGTGTCACGGATTTGCTTTTTACAAAGCTTGATCCGTTGGCGAAAGTTGCCAGTAATGTCACGGCCCCACTTCCCAAGAACCTCCCCACACTTGGCTATTTTATCTTGAATATTCATGAGACCCGAACCCAACCAACACCCCTCAATTAGATGCTTACAAAGAGGTTCACGAATCCAAGCATTCTCAAACCGAAAAGAGTGATAAGAAGAAGTTGGATAGGTACCTTTTAATAGAAGCAAGATAGGACAGTGGTCCGAATTGGTAATCTCCATGTTGTATAGAATCGGCATAGGGAAGATAGACAACCAATCATTAGTAACCAAAGCTTTGTCCAACCTTTCTTCGATCCAGTCATTGCTATTCCTTCCTTTTTCCCAAGTGAAAGGGTAACCAACAAGAGGCAAATCTATCAAATTACAGTCTCCCAAAGCTTGATTGAATCCATCTATTAAACGGTCAGGATACTTCTTACCCCATTTCTTCTCCAAATGCGAACCCAAGTTGTTCATGTCTCCCATAAGGCACCATGGGAGATTACAATCATTTTTAAGAGAGCGAAATAAATTCCAGGTCAAGTATCTCAGCTCCCGTTTAGGCTCGCCATAAATGCCTGTAAACCGCCAAGGAAGAAGCCCCTGAAGCTCAACTATGGCGTCCACATGGTTGAAAGAGAAACCTTGTATTACCACCTCCTTGACATCTTTCCATAATAAAGCCAGACCCCCACTGTGACCACGAGCATCAACAACAAAACAACCTTCGTATCCCAAATGGACTCTGATACATTCCATGCTAGTTTTATTACATAAAGTTTCACATAAAAATAACAAATTGGGCTTCTTTTGGAAAACAAGATCCGATAAGAATTGTTTAGCCCGCGGGTTCCCAAGCCCACGGCAATTCCAGCTCAAACAACTCATAACTCTGGGCGGGCCTGGAAACCAGTACCCGCCAAAAGCCCATTTTTTGGTAGACCCACCATATCTTGTTCCATGTCATCAAAATTATCAGGGATAGCATTGTCTTGTGGTCCCACGTTGCCCCCCTCACTAGAGTCTGGCCTTCTCCTTTTTGAATCAATAATTGTAGTAATTGTGGAATCAAAAAAATTACCATTATTATTCACGTGCAGGGTCATATCCTCCTCATTAACTCCCATATTTTCCTTCCTAAATGGACGCCTGTCACTTAACAAATCAGTGGGATTTGTATCATGTCCATGATTCCTGCTAGCCGATCCCCCCAATTGCTCCATGTTCTCAGGAAGCAAATTAACTCCCTGCTCAGAGTTGTTCACGACAACACTCTGCCTTGTGTCGTCCCGGACCACCGCTCCTGACCGGAGCCACTGCGCACCGAAGGTCGAGTGACGTCTCTACAGAGAAGCCCTCAAGCCCAGATTATAAGGTTTCTCCCGGAGGTGTAATGGCTTAAGGAAAAGCCTCGGACAGAATCTTTCCGAGTGCCCGATTATACCGCAAATGAAACAGAAGGTTAGGAGTTTTTCGTATTTGAAATTCGCCCAATACCAGGATGCGTTTTCCGTGCTGACTTTCATCCTCCGCTTTATCGGTTTAGTCACATTGATTCGAACTCGGACTCTTAGGAAATCCCTCCAAACGCCCACAAAATTGTTAGGATCCTATTCGATGAACGTACCAATATAATTCCCGAGCGCTGTCACTACACTCAAAGTCATGTTGCCCGGTTGTAAGTTATGTATTTGAACCCACATGTCGAGATGGTCAATCTCAACCAGCCGCGGGTTATCACCTTCCTTGAGACGAGTAAAAATAAGAGGCTTCCGATCATAAGTCCAAGGACTCCCATCGATAACACGTTGTATATCGATCTCATGATAAAATTGAAAAAGGAATAAATTCGGATTAAGTTCTTTCACGTACATACCCATTCCCGGCTGCCATAGAAAGGCCATCATATTCTGAAACACATTGAAGTCCGATACACGTCCCGTTAGCAGTTTGCCCACTAAACACCATCGAGTATCTATCACCACTTCTTCAATCCTGTCTGTTGGAATCCGCAAGACTTCCACCTCTTCTTCATCTAGACTAATAAGATCATCTCCATATGCCACTTCCTTTCCAGTGATACTGCTTGATGCCATTGAAAAAACACACACTAACGAAGCAAACTCAAACGAAATACAGCAAACTCTCAAATACAGAGAGACAAAGAACGTATCAGGGGATACGACTGACAATTTTTTTTAATATAACCAACTTGAAGATAATTTTGAACACGAATAGATAAAAAAAAATGTAAACTATTTTATCATAAACATCTTTAAATTATTATTGAATTTTATTAACCTGAAATTCATTTTCTTTCCCGCCGTTTCCAGAACTAATTAAAAGGAAACAACTCTCCTTATTATTTCTGAAAGTTTTCCCGCCGGAAATTACCCCAAAATGGTCACTGCGATTCCGTCCACAGCAAACCCTAACCCCAAAGCAGCCAAGAATGTGTACCACATCGGAGGAGTTCCGGTCGAGTTTCCATACAAGCCATACGGAACACAGCTTGCCTTCATGGGTAGGGTCATCTCCACTCTCGATCGGGCACAGAGGGAAGGCCATTGCCACGCGCTCCTCGAATCTCCTACTGGAACTGGTAAATCTCTTTCTCTTCTTTGCTCCACGCTTTCTTGGCAGCAAAGTTGTAAGCTCAAGTATCAGAATGAGTCGAAACCCGACCCCCAAGCTATGGCTGATCCTCTGGCTCATGGCGGTGGATTTGTTCCCGATTATGAACCTTCAAGTAAGAAAATCCTGAATTCGTAAATTCTTTTAAATTACTTTCTCTTTTCGTTATTTTGTCTTTGATATATATATATATATATGTATATATGTATATATGTGTGTGTGTAATGTATATAAGGTGGGATAGAATCAGAAGAGTCAGGACCTGCAGAGTCTCCTGCAAATAAAAAGAACAAGAAGAAAAAGGCACCAACCATTTATTACACATCGTAAGCTCTACACATGAGCATATTCATTTCAATAATATATTTGCTGTTAGATTCACTAGTATTTTGTTTTTTTTTTTTGCTTGAAAAGGAGGACACATTCACAAATTTCTCAAGTGATCCGAGAATACAAGAAAACTGGTTACCGAGTGCCAATGGCTGTTTTGGTAAGCTCTTTGCTTTTTTCTATTATTTAATCTTACTTTAAGATATATTTCTAAAAATTTGCGGAGAAAGAAAAAATGCATAGAAGAGGTCGACTAACTGATGCTCACAATCAGATTTATATACCCTACAGCTAACCAAGAACATATTTGCCCAAATTTACACTTGGCTTATAGTGGGAAAAATAAATGATAAAAAACTACTTAATTGTGCTGAACGTTTGCTTAATTATCTAATGGTTATTAGTTGTGCATGTACTCTTTAGTATCTTGATTATTGTAGTTATTGATGATGCAGGCATCACGAAAGCATTACTGCACTAATCCGTATATGCGTGGAAAGGATAATCTTGATGAAGAATGGTATCCTTTTTACACTCAAAATTTCATTATTTCTTTTATTATCTCCCTTCTCTAATGTTTGGTATGCTAATTTGAATTTTCAGCAAGCTGCTTTTGGGAAATGGAGGCACAGGATGCCCGGAATTTCTGTGAGTTTTTTTTTTTCTTTTGCTTGTTAGTTCTAATTGTCTTATTTATATAATTAGTAAGCATAAACAATTAGTTTATCTTGTAAACAGGAATGAGAAAAAAGTACAATTCCATCCATCCCTTCAAAAAGGAGGTTGTCATGAGGCTCATGACATTGAAGATCTTGTCAAAGTTGGGCAGGTTGTGAAAGGTTTGCCTTTAGTCTCCATTCACTCTGTTTCTCTAGATAGTTTTAAATCCATCACATCCACGTACTTTTGCTATAATTTTCATCTTTTATTTCCTAGGTTGCTCCTATTATGCAGCACGTGCCATGGCAGATTCCGCAGAGTTGGTTTTTTGTCCGTATAATTACATTATCAATCCGGTTATTCGAGGTGCAATGGACGTAGATATCAAAGGAGCCATTTTAGTTCTTGACGAGGCTCAGTATGTTTACACAACTTCATCTGTTTTCATTTTTAATTTAAAACTGTGTATTTTTTTATATTTTTTTTTGGGAAAAAGTTTGTGGGGTAAAAAATATAACAAATTGAGTCCAAGTATTTTTATATATATTTTACATCAATTTTGGTAGTTAAAGTTGTTTCCATTTATATGGCACAAAAATTTATAATTTAATTTTATCACTAACATGTGAAGCTGTTTTAAAATTAAAATAGACTTCAATATCTTTTTGGAAGGTTTTCAATTTAATACATTAATTTCCTTTTACTGCGAGAATCAAAGTGAGGGATCAATGGATCATGTTCTGAGAACTTATATTCATATAAAACATTGTACATGTGCACACAAAGCTATTGTATGCATAGAAGATTTTATTTGAAGAGATTTCTTTTCCTTCCAAAATTATGTTATCAAAATTTCTTTCACTTGTTTACAGCAATATGGAGGATATTGCTCGTGATGCTGGTAGTGTGGATATTGACGAAGAAGCTTTGCATAGTAAGTTACTAGATACTGATTCTGCTTTTCAGTTATGAAGTTTATGATTCTTACATAGTCACTCTACTTCTATAAAGAATTGAAGGCAGAATTGGGAGACCTCTGCCAAGCTAATGCCTTGGTGTACCAACCTTTGTATGAAATGACACAGGTATTGTTCCACAGATTTTAAGCACTATTATCTTCTGTAAAGTATTTATATATCATTAACTGATGCAAATAAGGCGTAGGACCTCTTAAGTTGGATCGGCCACAAGAAAGATACATTGGAAAAGCGTGAATTTCAACATTATTTCTCCTGGTTAGTTGTAGATTTTCAACCATCATTACTTGGTTCTATATAATATATTCTGATTATATACAGTCAATTCATGGTACTATTGTTTATTGTTATTAGAAATGATCATGGGCATCCCCTTTCTTGAAGTTGAATTGCTCTCAAGGCATTAGTTCTTTTTAAATATTTAAAGCCTTATTTTCAGAAGTAATAATTAAGCTCTCTCTGTCACACACACACACACACACACACACACACACACACACACACACACACACACACACACAAACATATACATTCATATTGATGTCAATCTATATGAAACTGGGTATGTAGTCTTTAATTATCTTGAACTCACGAACTGTTTGCTCTCCAAGCTGCAAAACACAATTGTGTGCAAATATGTAATAGTGAATGTCTTGTTTGATTACTTGAATTGTCGTGGGTTGGTTTCTTTTTCTGTTTTGCAATTTCATGTATAAGTTCAAGTTTCCCTTTATTCTTGTAAGCATCTAAATAATACCAATAGTTTTTTTTGGGTGTCTGCCAGCCTTCCTATGTCGCCGACTCATCTATTTTTTTTTTTCTCTAAATGACATATATCCTGAAGACAGAAGTGCTATTTTACTACTATGAGATATTTTAGTGGGAAAATTGTAACAATTGTATTCTCAATACTTCCCTTTCCTTTTCATTTTTTTTTCTCTGCTGGCTGGAATCTGCGGTCATTATGTGCAATAGTTGGACTGGTGACAAGGCAATGAGAGAGCTCCAAGAAGCTAATATTTCTCAACAATCTTTTCCAACCTTGCTTGAATTTGCCACAAAGGTATTTTTAGTATAGAATTTCTAGATATACTTTTTCTTTTCAGTTGCATGGTGTCAACTTCTATATTTTGTTGCAGGCAATTAGAGACGCAACAGATACAAAAAGCGATATAGAACATTTATCTGGCATGTCTGTGATTACTTTAGAAGGTAAAAAGGGTCTTATTTCAATCTGTTCAGTGACCTTATTTTTCTTTGATGTTCCAATCTAATTTATATAATTTCTTATGCCATACATACAGGATTGTTCTCTTCTTTGACTTATTTTTTCTCAAGATCCGGGTCTCATATGTCTGATTTTCAACTTGCCTTACAAAAATATGTGAAAAGAGATGCTGGTAAGCAATCAATAAAGTTTTTTTTGGGTCACGTAATGCTATATATAATTGAGTTATTCTAGTTATTTCTTTCGCTTTCCATTATTGTGTTAATCCTGGGTTTAACCCATGTCAATGAATTTTTGGTAAGACCTTTTTTCAAGTTTTAGAATTCCTATCATAGTATGTTTACTGTAGACAATAGACATTGGGGTTTAATCTTCTCTCTCTAGTTTTCCATTTAATTTAGTAGTAAGTGCAAGTAGGCGATTAATTAATGATCGTAAAAGTTTCAACTGCATTATGTTTATATCTTTGTTGTTTCACTCATTAATTTTAAACTGTTTGTTAAATCTTCAATGGGATAATTGTCTTGCTGGTGTTTCTTAGGGAAAGCTTTGGGTGACTGGACATATACATTAAGTTTATGGTGCTTGAATCCAGCTGTTGTTTTCAGAGACATTACTGATCTTTCTTTATCCGTCATCTTGACATCAGGGTAAGTATAGCATGCTGATTTGTTAAGGCTACTAGTTGAGCATCCAACTTTGTTGTTGTTGTTGTTGTTTTTTTATTATTTCCTTCATTTTGCCTTGTATCTTTTGTGTTTAGGACACTGTCACCAATGAATTCATTTTCATCTGAGCTTGGACTTCAGTTTGGAGCTAGTCTAGAAGCTTCACATGTAGTTAATATTGAATCACAGGTACACTGTTTATAGTTTCTTTGTTTACATTGTTTACGTATTTGAATGTTCTACTTACACAAGTACTCTATTGCTTAGGTTTGGTCTGCTATAATAGCTAGTGGTCCAAGTAAATTCCCATTGAATGCAAGTTATAAAACTGCAGATGGATGTGTTTTCCAGGTATTTCTTCAGTTTTCTTTTGCTAAATAGTTGGATCATTTCTTCCCTGTATTAAATTTTGTACAATATTTTGAAGGATGAACTTGGTAAATCCTTAGAGGAAATTTTTAAAGTGGTGCCGGGCGGCTGTCTTGTGTTTTTCCCGAGTTATAAGCTTTTGGAGAAGCTACGTAAGCGTTGGTGTGAAACGGGCCAATGGTCTCAATTAAATGCAAAAAAGACTCTCTTTATGGGTAATGTTTTTCTCCACACTAATGTTAAATCATGCAGGAGACTGTTCCTTTGAGAAGTTTTCATTAAGGAATTTTAAAAAGTGCTAGCCTAAATGAGTGTTGGATATGTGCTTTTTGTAAAAGGGATATAATTCAGTTTCAACTTTATTTATCACGATTATAGGATTTTAATTCATCACAATTATTTATGCCAAACTTGCTTTTGCATTGCGGTAACCTAATCTAGCTTAGCTGGACTGCGTATTGGTTGTGCAGAGCCAAGAGGAGGAAGCCAAGAGGATTTTGAGTCTGTCTTGAAAGGTTACTATGATGCAATTCATGGTGCATCTAAACCTATTTCTGGGAGAAAGAAAAGACCTAAGAAATTGGATTCTAAAAGCTTCAGTGCAATCCGGAGTGCAGACAATGCTAATAGGGAAGGAGCTGCTCTCTTGGCAGTGTGCCGCGGAAAGGTCTATATATTTTATCCTATAATCTTTAGACAGTTAAAAAAAAACATGCATATGCCCCTCCTGTTTAGTGTTTAATGAACTATGATGCAGTCAACATAGTCTCAAACATGTCTTTTTAGGTGAAATGTGTGTCCATATAAAATAATTGGTAAAACAGGGGAACAAAGTACATAAAAAATTATTCACCTGTAGGTCAAAATTCTGACTCACTAAATTGGAGTTCCACAGCCTCCCTCGCCAGAAAAGTGGAGAAAGGGGGAAAAACAAATGAGAATAAATTGGAAATGGCGTACATTTTTTATTGGAAAATTAAGATCTAATGTGTGTACATTTTCTCAAGTGCTTTGACATTGGTGCAGGTTTCAGAAGGAATTGATTTCTCAGATGACAATGCTCGAGCTGTTGTATCCTTGTTTTTTTTTTTTTCTTTTGCATTCTCTTATGTAGCTGTTAGTTATGCTTTTGGGTTAGGAGTTCAATAATGCTTTTGACAGAAGCCTAGTATTGATAATAGCAAACCAATTTTAGTGTTGATCTCATTTGCAAAATGCAGTGGAATTTTTTGGCAATTCAAAGTATAGAGTGATAAAATGGGATTTTTGTCATTCATTGAAACCAGTTGGTATTGATGCTGTTTGGTCATTTAATTATACTTATAAATGTATGAATTTCAATTAGAACTGCCTATTTTGGGAGTTAAATAATATGATCTGAGATTAAGTAATTAACTTAACTAATCTTTAGATAATTGTGGGCATTCCATTTCCTAACATGTAAGGTTTTTCTTTTTCTCGTCTTTTTTGGAAAGATTATGCAAAAATACATTTGCTGATTGTCATCATTTTTTGTCAGAAATGATATTCAAGTTGGGCTAAAAATGAAATATAATGATGCATATAAATCATCCAAGAACCTTTTGAGTGGTAGTGACTGGTACAGCCACCAAGCATTCAGAGCTTTAAATCAAGCAGCAGGTACACCAAACTATCATAGCATTAACAGAAGCTTGCAGCAATGTGATTTTTTTGGTGTGTGAAATGGCTGCTGAGTTTGTGATGCTAATTATCTATCTTGTTTTTTCTTTCTTTCTTTTGTTTAGGACGTTGTATCCGCCACCGATTTGATTATGGTGCCATTATCTTCTTAGGTAAATGTATCGAACCTGACAATATTTTTTTTTGAATAATTGAGAGTTCCTCTTGACAAGTTTCTCCATTCTAGAATATTATTATTGGGGTGTCTGTGGGATATTATTAATGAGAAACGTAGGTAGTTACTTCTGAAAAGGTCAATCGACTCCTTGGGCCATACATTTATGAATAAACAACTTCTGGGAAAATTTACCAGCTGCATATTCAAGTTCAGAATGTCTTTTCAACTTAATGCTGTCACTTTTATCTAGCTATACCCTACTAAATGTCTAAACATTTTTCTTTGAGATTTTGCACTTTGGAATCTTGACGTTGTTTGAATTATGTATGCTTCACATCTTTTATTCATCAAGTAATTCTTTCACTATGTGTAAATAGATGAACGTTATCAGAGAGAAAGGAATACAGCATCCATGTCAAAATGGCTGAGGAAATCTTTCAGAGAGTATGACAATTTTGGTTCGTCTTTGGAAGGATTAAGATCCTTTTTTGGTGATGCCAAGGTGGATACATGTTCCCATTTTTAGCCTTATTATAACTTTGTTTCCCTTTTCTTTTCCAAATGGATGAGAATGTTTTAACTGATTTGCTTCTTTGCAGGAACGAGTGAGCAAGAGTATGGTCAATGTTTCAGAGAATTCTGATACTGGTTTGGAAAATATGCCTTCTGCAGTTCAAAGTAAAGGCTCTACAAGGAAGCAAGATCAGAAATCAGATAAATTTGATCACTTTGAACAGAGAAAGACTAATTTGACGAAGTATAGTACTTTTTTTCACTCTCTGAAGTCTAAGGATGATGTCAAACCTCAGGTATCTGCACAAATGAATGAAGATGCTGACAACAACCTGCAAGTTGTTGATCTCTCTAGTCCTCAGAAAGAGTCGAGGTAAGTTTGTATGTCTCGTAGTGTTTAGGCATTGGACCTAATGATGGGGGTATTTCAATTTGGACAAAAAAGTTCAAACTTCAAATTGGTTTGACGACATTCTATTGAAAGGGGCTTTGATGGTTAAGCATTTTATAATCTTTCTATTGGGAGAGACGTTTTTACAAAACTATTTGAATTCAGTAAACTGTTATAGCTTATACTAAAAATTGAGAGCTAAATTGCAGGCACCCTATAGTTTTGTCCATGGAATTTTCTCATGATGATCAAGAATTATCAATTGTCAAGGAAACCCCATGTTTGGATGGAAGTACTATTACACAAAGTCCGTGGTCATTTTCCAAGTACGAGACTTCAGCTTCAACCATATATTATGACTCATCTGGTAATCAAGGTCAATTATCTTCTCATCCCTCTTCCTTGACTAATCATAGCAAACACTCTTCGAAATCCAAGTGTTTCACTATAAATACACCTCAGAAGAACACTAATATGAGCACAAGCAGCACAATGCTGGAAATGGAATCATCTCGCAATTTGAGTGTCAATTCTTGCTGTATGAAACGAAGAAAGTCCATTTGCTCTTCACCTGTGATTTGCCTCATTGAAGAAGAGTGTGATGCTTTTGATGCTAATCCTTCTGATAGTACAACTACCTTTAATCAAAGTTCTATAGCCAATGGAGATGCAATTCGAAGAATTGATTTTACTGTTGAGACTCCCAATTCAATAGAAGGAAAGTCCGAGTCAAGTGTTCCCCAACTGCTTACTATGAATAGTTCTACTGCAACTTCTGAACTCATAGTAATGAACAAGAGACTGCTCGTTTATTGCTCACACTGCAAAAATCCTTTGGGTCTTCCTGAGAATCATCAACAAGTCACCTGCTGTTTAACTTTATTGTCCAAAATTCAGTTGGAATCTCTTCACAGAAAGACAATGAAAATTGAGTCTGCAAGTAAATCAAAAGGCGTACATGTTCTTGTAACGGATGCTTCGTCAGTTCATCAACAACTCTGCAACAGTAATATTGAAGGTGATTCCGAGCAGCAGGGTATATGGTGTGAAAGAGATGGATGTGTATTCAAAGCCATCTTCTGCCCCTTGTGTGGTACGGACAACAATTCCATTGGTGTACAGGTCCTGGCAACAAATGCATCTAATCTTCATCTACTTAACAAGGTAGGCCTTTCATAAAAATGCCTACTTAGGCATCTCTTTACTAAAAGTTGCTTTCTGTTATAAGCATGCTGTAGACCCAATATTTGGTTCTGCATTATAAAAATAAATGAATAATAAACATGGAAATAAAATTGTTTAGCACATAGTTTTGTTCAAATATATTTTACCCCTTACAATAATGAAAGAGAACTATGTCATAAATGAGAGCATACTTCTATCATTGAGAAGGTGAGGACTCTCTAAGCAATTAGGAGCAATAGAGCTATGGGAAAATATGAGCTCTTTGAATTTGGTGCGATTTTCCCAGCTAATTTGTTTACTCGGTGGTACGATTCTTCCAGGTGTTGCTTTATGTTGATCAGTTAGAAATTAAAACCTTTGAAGCATCCATGCACAAGGATTCAAATGCCAAGGTAAATTATTTGTATGGTGGTTCGTGAATTTATGGAGGCATGAGGAATGATTTCATGGTTAAATTTTTCATATAATTAATTTTGTAGGATGCGTTGCCCATTAGAGGCTCGAGCATAGATAAAGGTGCAACTCAGAACTCTTCTTTCGACAAATTTGCATATATTCCCGACTCATCAGAAGGATGGAGAACCACCAGATCCAAGGTTAGAAGTTAATTAAACATGTATATGAAACTCTTTTGTAGAGTGGTACAGTACTGTAGTGCTGTTGTTTGTTTCATTCATGTAATTAGTTTTTGACACGCGAAGTGTTTTGGTGCAGTTAAAACTTCCAAAGAAAAGGACACCTGTTAATGCAGATGAGGATGATTCATGATAGCTTTAGCTTAAATGTGTGCAAATGTAACAATTTGTAGTGTATATATATAGAGAGAGAGAAAGAGAGCATGTGGCTCGATTGGCAAGATATTGGCTTTATTGCATCCTTGCTTAGTCAGCAAGCAACTGTTCTCTGTTTCATTCTTGCTTACTAGTTAGCAATCAGCACCATTATTTTGATGGTGTTTGTACATTAATAATCTAATAATTGAGTTTCAGTTATTGTGTTGAAAATGAATGATCAACACTGTTCATTAATTTTATAAGAAAAGCAAGATATACTATTTCCTTTTTATATTATGTGTATATATTCATATATATTATATTATAGCACAACTAAATTAAAGTGGAGTTTGGTTATAAAATAAAAATGGAATAGGAATGGGAATAGTAATAAGAATAGAAATAGATGGAACGAAATTTCTATTCTTTTGTTTGGTAAAGACTATGAAATTAATAATTGAATAAGAATTGTGATGTTTGGTATATTATGAAATGAAATGAAATTTTTATTATTTTGACTAAAATATTTTTCACTCTTTTAAAATAATTTTTGTTTTATAAAATTACTATTATGGTACAAATAAAAAATGATATATATTTATGTATCACTCTTAAATTATATTTTTAGATCTAATTATCAAATAATAAAATTATATATAAATATTTAAGTATCAATATAAATGCTATTCATATAATTTAATCATCACACATTGTCTATTTATATAGTTATAATAATAGTGTTGTTTTGCTATAATTTTGTACAAAAAGATATATTAAACATATTATTGTAATATTAAATATTAATTGTAGATATATGTTTTAAAATAACAAAGTTATCCATATAATTATAACCTTAATCATTTATATAAGAGAAGGTAGATAGGGCAAAATAATTTTTAGTTGGCATGAAATGAGTTTTCGAGTCATTTTATTTAGGAAAAGTAATTCCCTAATTTACATGAATTATAATTCCTATTGGAATGAGTTTTCCAATAACAAACCAAACACTTGAATGATTGTGGGAAAATTACTGCTAGTGGTACAAAATCAAAACAATGAAATTCTATATTGGGTTGTCTGCCCTAAATAAAATCTATTTCAATATAATCGGATTTACTAATTAATATAGAATTAGAAATTGCTTTTATGTTACATGGCTCACATGTTTATGCTTAATGTATAAATTTTATTAAGTTTAGAACACATATATATTTGTTCATGATTATAGTGTCGTCAGCACAGTGAAATATAATCATGATTATATGTTCAAAAGTTTAATTCCCATGATTTGTCACTTCACGGGATTTAGACTGACATGATAATCGGCGATAATGTATACTTACACCTTAGATAAGTGTTATGTCCTTTCCAGGCCATTGACAAAGTTTACCAGTATCGGATGTATGGAGTATACATTGGAAGAGACCGATATTGATCTTGGATAAGATATCATAAACTTACCGTTATATCTTTCTAAGTCAATATCAATGGTTGATCTTAGGTCCATGGATCTTAATCCTGATATGGTTAGGATTACTAATAACTATTAATTAATTTTATGTAATTTGTTAATAAGTAAAGATCTTTTAGCAATTATTCTTTTTAACTTAAATAATTCAAATAATTGCAATAAAACTCCTTATAATTTAAAGTTATTATACACATAACTTTAATTAATAAAAAATAGTATGAATGACCTCTAATTATAAGTAATTTTGCACTCAATCTTATTTTACATTCAATTTATTTATTTATTTTTTCTTTTAAAAAATGAAAAATTAAGTAAAAAAAATATAATAAAAATTAATGATTGTTAACTATTTTCGCTCCTCGTCGAAATCATCTTCATCAATCTAAAGATTGTAAAAAAAATTATCAAAGTAGATTACCAATTAATTGAAATTGTTGCTTTTTTTTTTCACAAATAAGCATAACAGTAGGAAAATAGCAAGCAAATTATTAAAGAGTAATTTGCGGCATAAATACCTAAGTTTTATGCCGAGTAGCAGATAAATACCTAAGTCCTATTTTTGGCGGTAAAAATACCTTCTGTTAGAGTCCTGGAACTTCCGTAGGTACCTGAACGTTAAGTGCCAGGTCAGGATCCATGTGCCACTCGTTAATTGGTCCATGTCATTAATTTTTTTATTTATTATTTAAATAATTATTTAAATGTTTAAAAATTATAAAAATTAATAAAAAAAACTAAATATAATTGATTTTTATTTTTTAACATTTATTTCTTTTCCATTTGTTTTTCTTTGAGTTAGAAAATAAACTCAAATGAGAAATTGAAACACGGGAAAGAACAAAACCCAGAACCTCAAATAGTCTTCTCCATCGTGTTCTTCATCTCCCTCACCATCGTCTTCAACCAAAAATCTAAAAAAAAATTATCATCCAAAACCATTCACCCAATTAAAGCTCATAAACATTCTCACTAAAAGAAAACTGATCTAACAAATCCAACAAACAAAACTCTACTCAAATATCCCAAAACTGAAAAGAAAAAAAACCCAATAAATTTCTCCCACAAAAATCCTCATCTATCATATCTTGAAAAAGAAAATAAAAAAGGTAAAAAAAAAAAATATCTAAAAGCCTTGTGCGATCGAGAAAGAGAGGGACTGAGAGAGTGGAGAGAACTCAAGCAATTGTCAAGCGATGTCGTCCTCTTGTGCGATTGCTCTGTCCTGGTCAAACTAATGTACTGCATCAAGCGTCTCCGTCCTCAACGGACCATCGAGGAACCCCTAGTTCGCACCCCTTGTTCCCAGTAGACAGAGAAGACGACGACGATGACCTCCTCGTTCGCACCCCTGGTTCGCAGGTCGACGACGATGACCTCCTGGTTCGCAGGTCGACGACGATGACCTCCTGGTTCGAAGACGATGAGGAACCCCTGGCTTGAATCGCAAAAGAGAAGGAGGGACGGGATTTTCTCAGATTTTCTAGGTTTGTATTTTTTAATTTTTTTTTTTTTTGGTGAATTCTAGGTTTGTATTTAATTTATGTTTATGTTTATGCAAAATGGGGAAAATAAATTAGGGCTTTTGATAGAGAAATGGGATAGAGATGTAGACAAGATTACACTGGTTTTATGTGTTAGTTTTAGACAAGAAGAAGAATGGCAGGATGAAGAAGAGGACGATGAAAGGGATGACCCTTCAATTTTCTTTTGGGTTTATGTGTTAGTTTTAGGTTTTGGGTTTTAATTAATAATTTATTTTATTTTAATTTAATTAAAATATAAATATTAAATATTTATTATTTTATTTTGATTTTAAATTATTTTTGTTTTATTTTTAATTTTTAAATTAATTTTTTAAATAAAATATATAAATTAAATGACGTGGACTAATCACTGAATAACACGTGGATACTAACCTGGCACATAACGGCCAGGTACCTACGGAAGTTCCACACTAGTGACGGAAGGTATTTTTACCGCCAAAAATAAGACTTAAGTATTTATCTGCTACTCGGCATAAAACTTAGGTATTTATGCTGCAAATTACTCATTATTAAAAACTAAGGAGAAATCTAACTGTAGCTGGTTGAATAAAGAAATAGGTTTGTGGCGGAGATGTAGGAGATTGTATTGAAGTGGAAAATCGGGACAAACTGAAACCCTAATTTTTATTTTTTTTTTAATAAAGGAAGATGGGTCAAGCGGTTGTTGCAAAATAAAATTAGATGTAATTTTTAAAAATTAATTAAGTATTCAAAAATTTATTTTAGAAGGGGTGGAACTCTAAATTTTGTAAAAAAAAAAAAGAATTTTATTGTAATTATTATAGTTAAATGATTTAAATATTAAAAATATTATAATAGGGACTTAAATATATATAAAAAATTATTTATAAATATTAATTGCTAAAAATGATTTTATTAAATATTTAAATTAAAATTAATTATTTTAGAACAATTGTTAATTATGATTAATTTAATTCTAAGAAATGATTTTTTACATATTGATAATTTGTTATTACAGGTTAAAAGAAAATGTAACTATCATTTGTTAGATAAATTAACAATTAACCCAAGATCTATTTGTTTATAACATAGAACACAATAATAAGATATAATAATTAGGTATGTGTACCTGATTGATCCATAGCAATTATCTCTGATTGATCCACAGCAGTTACTCCAATTTGATAGTGCAATACTATCAACTAAGTCTTCCTCCCTAGATCTCTAAATCAGAAGCAGTTTATTTTCTCTGATTATCAAAAGGTATACAATTGTGATGAGACAATATGTATTTATAGAGTTAGGGAGGGGACTTAGCTACAAAACCCTAGTTGGGCTGGGCCTGCTCATCAAAGGCTTCAGTCAACTAGAAAAGCCCACACTTCTGCTTCACCTAGACTTTACTCACAGATGCTAAGCCCATTAACAATTGATCACCAACAACATGGGCTAATACAGCAAAGAACTATCCAATCAACCCAAGTTTTAATAAAACCAATAAAATTTAATGTAAGCCCAAATAAAAGTCTAACATTCTCCCACTTGGGCTACATTGATTTTAATACATATATATTATATATCAAAATAATTTTGTTTGAAAACGACTTATGGGTTGAACAACAAGAAAACATTTGTGGCCACTTTAAAAACTGATAGTTCTCTGATAGCATCTCAACATACCGGTCCAATTTAACCTTTGATAATGAACTATGACAGTCATATTGTTTTTAGCTCAACAAAAGACATTCATAATCACAAATACCAAAGTATTAAATCGACATGGTCAATAAGTTTAGTAGTGTGGTAAGGAATTATGTTCAACATGTGATCAATTTAAAATAACATAATATCCTTATCAGTCCTCAATTTCACTGATACCGTGATGCTTAATAAATAAGCCAGTGAAATTAAACATACACCACTTAAAATAAGTAAGTGTCACTAAACTTGCTTAAATAATTAAGCCAACAACATATCATTGTCAATAAGCAAATAAATTTAATAGACAATGATCACAACAATATGAACCACATGCTTTCAATTCAATCATTCTCGAGAATATAACAAAACATAATTGAAAACATATCCATTCAATAATAAAAAATATTGAAACATAAAATGTAGTTCATAACTTTATTCAGAAAATTATAAATAATAATTTCTAAAAACAAACAGAAAACAAAACTCCCACTAACCCAAAAGATCAAAAGATTCTAAAATGCCCATATTAACAACATGTTTATTAAACAGCACGGCACTTAACCCTTTGGTTAGAGGATCAGCTAACATCGACTCGGTCTTGCAATTTTCAATGACAATGTCTCCTTTCTTGACCAAGTCTCTGACAGTGAGATACTTTATTTCCATGTGTTTAGAAGCACTACTAATCTTGTTATTCTTTGAAAAGAAAACAGCAGCATTATTATCACAATAGATTAGCATAGGTGTGGAAATAGAATCAACCACTCGTATCTCCGAAATAAAATTCTTCAGCCACAAAGCTTGCAAAGATGCCCCATAACATGCAACAAACTCAGCATACATAGTAGATGATGTGATCAAAGTCTGTTTGACACTCTTCCAAGAAATAGCGGCACTCGCCAAGGTGAAAATATAGCCAGAAGTTGACTTTAAATCATCTTCACAACCACCAAAATCTGAATCTGAATAACCAACAACTCGAAGATTGTCAACCTGCTTATACACAAGCATAAAACTCTTCGTTCTTGGCAAATATCTCAAAACTTTCTTGGCTGCAACCCAATGATCGAGGCCAGGATCAGATAAATATCTCCCAAGAACATTGACTACGAAAGCTATGTCAGGTCGAGTGCAAACCTGAGCATACATCAAACTCCCTACTACACTTGCATAAGGGATGTTCTTCATTGCTCCTCTTTCCAAGTCGTTCTTAGGACATTGCTGCTTAGTGAACTTGTCCCCTTTCAGAATAGGAACAGAACCGGCTTTACACAAATCCATGTTGAACCTTTTGAGCACACGATTAATGTAAGCTTCTTGAGATAAGCCAAGAACTTTTCGATTCCTGTCACGATGGATCTCAATCCCCAAAACATAGGATGCCTCTCCAAGATCTTTCATATCAAAATTGGAAGACAGAAAATTTTTGGTCTCATTTAGTAGTGACAAATCACTGCTGGCAAGTAAAATGTCATCTACATAAAGAACAAGAAAAATATAACGACTCCCACTGATCTTCATATAAATACACTGATCAAACTTGTTCTCTACGAAACCAAACGATGTCACAACCTTGTCAAACTTCAAGTACCACTGGCGAGATGCCTGTTTGAGACCATAAATGGATCGTTTCAACTTGCAAACCAAGTGTTCTTTTCCATTCTCCTTGTAGCCTTCAGGTTGAGACATATAGACTTCCTCATTCAATTCTCCATTCAGAAAAGCAGTTTTAACATCCATTTGATGCAACTCTAAATCAAAATGCGCAACTAAGGCCATAATAATTCTGAATGAATCTTTAGTGGAAACAGGTGAGAAAGTTTCAGTGTAATCAATACCTTCTCTTTGAGTAAAGCCTTTAGCCACCAAACGCGCTTTAAACCTTTCAATCTGTCCCTCTTTATCCCTTTTAGCCTTTAAAATCCACTTACAACCTATTGGTTTAAAACCATCAGGTAATAAAACTAGCTCCCATACACCATTTTTCTTCATGGAGTCGATCTCATCATCCGTAGCTGCTAACCATTTTGAAGATTGTGGACTATTAAGTGCTTCACTAAAAGTGACAGGATCCACAAAATGATCAATATCATATTCTCCTTCTCCAAGATAAACAAAATTATCATGACACTTTGTTGACTTCTTTTGTCTCTGAGATCTTCTTAGAGGAGGTACTTCTGGAATAACTTCTCTTTGTTGATCATTGTTTTGAATAACATCTTCCAAAACTGGAATTTCTTCAATAACCGGATTCTCATTAACAATAGGAGCTTCATCATTAATAGGCCCTTCATCAATAATAGGACCTTCATCATCTTCGATATCGGGAGCAATATATTCATCAACAATGGGAGCATTACCAACTGGAGTAGGATGGAGACTACTATTATCATCTCTTGAAAATGACATAGGAATACAAATTCCTTTAGATGACTCCCCCATTTCAAGAGATGTTGAAGGAATTTTTTCAGCAACATCAAATTCCGAAATTTAGCGATGCGAGATTCAACAATTCGCGTACCACGAGTGGGACAGTAAAAGCGATAGCCTTTTGAGCGCATTGGATAACCAATGAAATAACAGCGATTTGTTCTCGGATCTAATTTTTTCAAATTAGGATCATAAATCTTTACTTCAGCTGGACAACCCCATACACGAAGATGATTAAGACTAGGCTTCCGCCCAGTCCATAACTCAAAAGGGGTCTTGGGAACAGATTTACTGGGAACACGATTTAAAATATAAGTTGCAGTCATAAGTGCTTCACCCCATAAAAACTACGGAAGATTTGTTCTACTCATCATACTTCTAACCATATCCATGAGAGTGCGATTTCTCCTTTCAGCAACGCCATTTTGCTCAGGTGAACCAGGCATAGTGTATTGAGCAACTATACCATTTTCTTGTAAGTACTCCGCAAAAAGCCCCATGTGTTGTCCAGATTCTGTATAACGACCATAATATTCTCCTCCACGATCAGAATGAACAACTTTGATGACTCTTCCTAATTGTTTCTCAACCTCATTTCGAAAAATTTTGAGTTTATCAAGGGCGTCAGATTTTTCTTTAATTAAATAGGTGAATCCATAACGAGAAAAATCATCGATAAAAGTGATAAAATACTTGTTTACGCACAACGTGGTGGAATAAGGACCACCGATGTCCGTGTGGATAATTTCCAATAAAGATTGATCGCGGTTTGCAGTCTTCTTTCTTGTTTTAGTCAGTTTTCTACGAGTACAATCAACACAAGTATCCCAATCAGAAGCATCAAGAGGAGGAAGTATTTCAGATTTAATTAAACGATCAACCCTTTCTCTGGAAATATGACCCAATCTTTTGTGCCATAACAATAAGGATGTTTCCTTAATATGAGGTCTTTTACCCACAGTATTCACAACATTAAAAGAGGAATCTAAAGGAGCCAATGACAACTTGTAAAGACCATCCGAATAAAAGCAATTTCCAATAATTCGAGAGTCAAGCATAATGTCAACATTATCATTTGCAAAATGAAAAGAATATCCTTGTTTAACCAAAAGCGGAAGCGAAACTAAATTCCTTTTAAAAGTAGGAACATAAAAAGTATTGTTCAGAATAATCTTATCACGAGACTGTAATTCAAGAATAAATGTTCCAACATAGATAACGTCAACTCCAACATCATTGCCAACTTTAAGCTTGGACTCCCTCTCACTTGGCTTCCTAAGATCCCTTAGCCCCTGTAAGGAAGCAGAAACATGAATGTAGCACCACCGTCTAACCACCAAGAATCAATAGGAACATCAACTAGATTAGATTCAAAACAAACACATTCCAATGGATTACCTGATTGTGCTTGCTTCTTTTCTAACCAAGTCTTAAATTTGTGACGGTTGTTCTCCGATGCCCCAATTTTTCACAAAAGTAACACTTCACATTAGAGTATTTGGACTTTCCATTGTTATTCTTCTCGTTTATTCGATGCTCCTTACCATTACCATTCGTTTTGTAGCACCATCATTTTTATTCTTGAATTTTCCTTTTCCTTTGTTGGGCTTGAGGTGAGAAACATAGTTAGCAGATTCATTCTTCTCCCTTTTAAGCTTGCTTTCTTCAGCTACACACTGAGAAATTAGGTCGCTGATAGTCCATGTTTGATTGTAAGTGTTGTAGAAATTTTGTCTTGATTAGGTGAAAGAGGCGGGAAGAGCATGAAGAGCTCGATGAATAATGAAAGAGTCAGGAAGAGGAATATTATGATTTTTTAACTTGGACTGAACATTCACCAATTTCAGAATAAAATCACGCACTCCTTTTAATTCATCATACTTAATGGTTGTCATTTCATCCATAAGATGTCCAGCTTCAGCGTTTTCACCAGTGTCGTATAATTTTTCTACAGCATTGAAAAACTCTTTGGCATTTGTAGTGTCTGGCAAACCACTCAATAGATGTTCAGGAATGGATCTTTTCATAGTAAGAAGACTGAGACGACTTGACTTTTCCCATTGTGCATGATGAGTTCTCTCGGCAGCTGTACTGGAGTCAGTAAGTTCAGCAGGTTTTTCTTCTCGTAGGCACAAGTCCATATCCATTATGCCTAAAGTAAATTCCACATCTCGTTTCCATGTCTTGTAGTTGGAAGCATTCAAAATATGGATGGAAGCATTATTGTTGTTCACAGAAAAGGAGACTGAAAAAATTCAAAAATTAAAACTTGAATAAGCAATATGAGCAATGTATTAGAAAATATTGTAGAATCAACTGGTCATTATAAACTCCCCTTTGGGGTGAGAATATAACACACACATGATCTACCTTCATGAAGTTAACAACAAAGAAAAAATACATATCATTTAAGAATTTTATTACCTTTGGGCAAATAAATTTCTTAAAAATATGTATTAATTCAAGCAAAAAATAATAATAAATTTATATATTTAAATTATTACCTTTGGGCAAATAATTAAAATATATACATTTAATATTAACTCACTTCATGGAATGTGAACTAATATATGTAAATACTACCTTTGGGCAAGTAATTACACATATAGTCAACCAAAAATATAATATTTTATTCAACATGTGAAATTTGGTGATAAAACAATCATTGAAAATTAATAATTTTCAACCAAATTTCCAAAAGAGATATATAATTGCTTTTATTATATTGATAAGCAAAAAATAAAGTGTCCACCATAACACATTATTTTTGTATCAAACAATCAAGTTTTATAACTTTAGAACAACAAATAATTAAAAGATGTGAATATAAGAAAATTGGTGGAGACTACATAGTCAAAACAAATTAAATAAGAGAGTGACTATGTTTTATGGAACGAGAAGAAACTCAAAATTTTTTCTATGATTTATGGATTTTGAAAAATCATCAAAAATTATTTTTAATAATTTTTTAACTGCATAATTATCATTAAAATAATAATAATTATTAAACGGAATCAAAAAATTAATTAAAAATCATAGAAAAATCAGAAATTAAATTCTAATAACGCTGAAAAAAAAATCGTCGAAAACGGACCTCCCAGCCGGCCCCACGCGCCCCCACGCGCCGCCTGCGCGAGTGGGCTTCGCGGCTGGGACCTTCATCTTCTTTCTGGGCGGGTTCCAGTCGGGTCACGCGACCCGTTTCGGCCCAGTCGGGTCTGGTCGTGTTTTCCGGCCAAAAACTCGACGAAAACACCGGAATTTGGATGGGTTTTGCTCGGGATTGAATTTCTAATTGATCTATGCTACTAATTTCGGGTATTAAAGACTAAAAGAACAATAGATCTAAAGAAAAGTGATACAAAAAATAAAGAGCATAAAAAAAAAATTGATTTGGAATATCAATCTTAATTACCATACAAAATTAATCATTTAAGAACATTCATAAACAATTAATAATGAGATATCTATAATCAATTTTAGATTAAAAACCATAAAATCAAAATACACAATTATAATTTCACATTATAATCATATAAACCCTAAAACTTTAAAATTAAAATTCTCTTAATATAGACTATGAATTCAAACACATAATATATCAATTGAAAGAGAATTTAAAGATCAATAAAATCCCTAAAGTTTTAAGATTTATCAACAAAAAATTGCACATAAAATAATAACGAAATTGATGTGAAATTATGGATAATTAACATATACAAATTAATTATACTAATTATAGGTTCTAAATCATATACAATAGGCGCTCTGATACCACATGTTAGATAAATTAACAATTAACCCAAGATCTATTTGTATATAACATAGAACACAATAATAAGATATAATAATTAGGTATGTGTACCTGATTGATCCATAGCAATTATCTCTGATTGATCCACAGCAGTTACTCCAATTTGATAGTGCAATACTATCAACTAAGTCTTCCTCCCTAGATCTCTAAATCAGAAGCAGTTTATTTTCTCTGATTATCAAAAGGTATACAATTGTGATGAGACAATATGTATTTATAGAGTTAGGAAGGGGACTTAGCTACAAAACCCTAGTTGGGCTGGGCCTGCTCATCAAAGGCTTCAGTCAACTAGAAAAGCCCACACTTCTGCTTCACCTAGACTTTACTCACAGATGCTAAGCCCATTAACAATTGATCACCAACAACATGGGCTAATACAGCAAAGAACTATCCAATCAACCCAAGTTTTAATAAAACCAATAAAATTTAATGTAAGCCCAAATAAAAGTCTAACATCATTGTTATAATAAAAATGTAACTATTAAGGTGGCGTTTGGTAACACTTTTTTAATCAGTTTTCTGTTTTTAAAAGTAGAAAAGTGATTTTTTTTTTCGAAAACATGTTCTATAAAACTGTTTTTACTTTTCAATTTTATAATTAGAAATCAAAATTTTAAAAACAAAAAAAATTACTTTCAATATTTTTTTAAACAGTTTTTTTTTCTTAGTCAATCTTTTGGATTACGACCAGACCCGGACCCAAATCCCCTCCCCACGGCCCGACTTTTAACTTGAACCCGAATCCAACCCCGGACCTATACCCGACTTAAATAAAATCAAAAAATAAAAATAAAAATGAATTTTACAGAACACACTTTTGTTTTCTGTTTTTAAAATTGAAAAACAAAAGTGGTTACAGAACGTATTTTTGTTTTTCAAAAACAAAAATTTTACTTTCATTTTGTGATTAAAAAATTAAAAAACAAAAGTGTTACCAAACGGCACCTAAGTAATCATCATTATAGTAATATTTAGTTGCTACTAGCCAAAGGGTATTCCCTTTGGCTAGTTCTAGTAATTTTATTGGAGATCTAGTCGTTTAGTTTTGGTGTTTGATTGATTTTGATAAGCTTGATAATTTTCTAATTATTAATTTTTTTCTGGTTTTCTGATGTTTTTTCAGGTGAAATTTCAGTGTTGCAGGCTGAAACTTTAGTCCTGTTAGTTGGACTTAACGAATTAGGAGCGTTGTTTGAAGTTGTTATAGCTTTATTGTCTAAATTTCCGGGGGCAGTATTGTCCCATGTGGCTCGCTCTAAGATTTTAGCGGCTCATGGCTTGGCAAAGCATGCTCTGCGGTTAGACGATGACCTATCATGGTTCGAGGAGGTTTCAGCGCCGGAGGTGGACGTCTGCGTCGTAAATTCATAAGTGATTCCAATCACTTTGTCAAAAAAAAAAAAAAAGTATTATTGTAATTTAGTTAAAAAGTTATATGATAATTAGATAGTTAAGCAAATTAGAATTATTCCATTTTAAATTAATATTGTGTCATATATTAGTTCTTATTAGGAAATGCATAATAAATTTTTATTCCTACACTTAATACTCTATTTATTCTTTCCCACCATTCTTATGCTCGTATGTATATAAGAATTATTAACTGATTTCTTTTTCAAAATTTTATAGATCTATTATTTTGCACAAATAATTATTTTATTTATTGATTTTTTTTTTCAATAAATAAAACATATGATGAATCATTATTTAAATTAATTATGCATAAATCATTAATCTAAAATTTAGAGCAAACATATAAATCATCCATAGTGATTCACATAATTATGTGAATATATATATATATATCTATTCTATATAAAGTGTGCCTATATAACCGAATTCTTGGTTTATGAGAAATTTGTGGGAGACTTTTTATTTATATTAAAAATAAAATGATTTATTATTAAAAATAAAATAATTTAGGAGAAATTCATGGGTCACTTTTTATTTATATTAAAAATAAAATAATTTATTATTAAAAATAAATAGTTTATGAGAAATTCATGGGTCACTTTTTATTTATATATAATAAAATAAATAAATAAATCCCATTAAATCTAAAAAAAATAGGATTGGGTTTTTGTTGTTGTACATTTATGATTTTTCTCTTCTTCTTCTCTTCTTCTCTTCTAGAATTACCATTTTCCTATAAAAACACTCACTAAAAGAAAAAGTTATATTTTAGCACATACAGTATAACTAAGAAGTCATAAAATTTATAATTTTGTCTTCTGTTAAATAAAAATAATAGCAACTTGAAGTATTATTATAATTATGCTGCTTTGTACATGCTGCGACAAAAAGGAATGTCAATCTTATTAATTTCTCCATGTTCTAGCTATTAATGCAAACCAGAAAAAGAAAAACATTTACTAAAACCCACCAAAACTTATCATAATTAAACTTGAGGCATTAGATGCAAAAAAAAAAAAAAACAAAAAAAAACAAATCAGAGAGTACATTACAGCACTGTTTTTTATCACGTGCTCATAAATTAGAAGCACAATTAAATATATTAGCGAAATAGTGACTAACATCCAAATTTCAGAGTTGATGTAGAACTTTAGAAGCACAATTAAAGTTTTATATTTACTTTATAAAACTTTTGTTTCAATATCTTACTATTATTAACACCATTTAATTTGGATGTAGAAAAAATATTTTTGGATTGAGGCGGCAATAAAAATAATTGATACTGTCCAGAGTTTTTATTACATGTTATGTGACGCATGTCATAAAAAATAGATTTATACAATCGCAATGAAAAAATTATATGTGACAAGCCATCATGCAGCCAGGAAGGATTTCTTACACCACGGTATATTACAAAAAACATATGATTTTATTGAAATTAAGTTAAAATAATAATAAAAAAAAGATACTAACAATCTTATTATGCATTTTACAGTGCTATAGCATATGTTGAACTTGATGACAATACAAAGAGCCTATCTGCTGTCATGTTCGCAGATATTGTGGAAAAAATATTTTCGTGTACTGCTGCCCAACTAATGAAATATACCGCAAAGGTGTAATTTTAAAAAAATAAAATAGTTTTACATGCCTTTCATAAGTTGATTTTTTTAATTAAATAAGCTATGCACACCATGTCTAATCATTTTAAATGAAAATACATCACGATTTGTAGGAACACCGCCGCTTTGTCGACACTACCATATTTAATTTATCAATGAAAAAATAGACAATCCAGATATATGCGGACCCGGCTAGAATGAAAAGTACAAAATACAAAAATTACACTATTGTCTCTATCGAAGCAAATGAAGATTGAAATCCACCAATGACTATCATTAGTTTTCTTATCTACAATTTTTAGACAAATGCTATCTTCAATTATCAACAATTTAGAGATTGATTTTTAATTTTCTTTCTATCTTACACCCATTTAAGTAATGTTTCTTTAAGTATTAGAACATCACCTTTTAATTTATTTTTGGATTAACTTAAGAACATATTTAAATCATCAAGCTTTCTTAAACACTAAATATATTACATTCGGTATTCGCTTTTAATTGACAACATTATAAACTATAATATTTAAATACACATAATAATAATCTCACCTAATAACTAATAATATTTTTTCTTTAATTTTTAATTGTATCATTTTCAAATAACATAAAAAAAAACTAGCATAAAATTTAGTATACGTGCCTCGCACGTAATTTTTGCTAGTATATATATATATATATATATAATTTCTTCTACCCATCACGATGAATAATATTGTAGTTTGCAATGTGTGGTTTAAAATAATTAGAAAGATCATTTAACAATATATTTCTTTATATGACCTGTTTATCAAAAATATTAAATAAAATTTTGAAAAGTGTGGTATTGATTGATTGAGTAATACAATGATACTTATTTATCAAAAATATCATCCAAGCCACCTCTTGATTTGAAACATTTAATTCCTATGTGTGAGAATTCTTAGAACTACATCCACACATATATATATACTAGCAAAAAGTTACGTGCGAGGCACGTATACTAAATTTTATGTTAGTTTTTTTTTACGTTATTAAAAAGTGATACAATTAAAAATAAAAAATATATATATTATTAGTTATTAGGTTCAACATTATTACCCTGTGTTCATTTTTAAGAAAAAAATATATATTTATGAAATAATAATTTGTTGCAACGGGTGTACAGGAAAAATTCGGAAAATATAACATTTATTAGTAGAGTATTGACAATTTCAACAGTAAATTAACTGATTGTATACTTTTTTGTCTGCTAACATTAAGTATTTGATATTTGAGTGGTGAACACTTATTTGTCCGCTTTTCAAATTTTTCTAACACTCTCATTTTATTCTTCCAACTTTCTGTAGTTTGAGTGATGTCCTTAATTGTTGTATATAGTGTAGTTATTTATTCACCTGTTTTCAAATAAAACAATAGGTATACAAAATAAAATATATAATTAAGCTCATATTAAAATCAATCTCACCTTTCAATATAGTGAAAGGATTTTAAATTGATTCATTCTAATAATTGTGACAGACCTAACGAATAATAATATTATGTTACCTAATAACAAAATAGGAATCTACCAAACAACATTATCAAAATTTATTCCAAGTATAATTATATAAATCTATTACTCATTGAAGTCTATTAGAAACTGTAAAAAGCTCACAATACAAAATTTCACATCAAAAATCTAAAAATGATCAACTATGTAGCAACAATAATAATACAATAACCAAAATTGTCTAGTCATATACAGTCTTAAAACTTAAAAGAGTGGCATTATTCATTCAAGTTTCGACTAAGTGTTTATGAGTTTGAGTTATAATATTGTGTCCTGTGTTTATGTCCAAATAATATTGTGTGTGTCTGGCTAATCTAGTGGAGAAGATTGAAGTTTTGATTCTCAATAAATAGAATGAATAGAAGTGTATACTTTGTAGTAGGTCATTATTGTGTCATTTTTAAGTTAATGTGTCAACTTGAAAATAATTCATTTAATAAATGGAATAGAGGAGTCAATCTAAAAATATTTTTCTACCTTAATAAGTAGAGCTATAGAAAACAAACTTGGTAACTTTTTGAGTGTTAAAAAATTGTAAATGGTTATAGATTTAGAGTAAGTAACTTGTGTGTGGCAGCTGGTTAAAGAAGCCAAAATTGAGGTTATGTATATGCTGACAACTTAGGTTCACATTTCAAGTTTTGTAAGACTATACTCTCTTCCCTGGCCTATTAACAAAAATTTAACGTACACATAACACATGAATATGACTTTCTGCCCGAAACCAAGAGATGATTAGAAAGTAAAAGCACCGCTAGAACTTTCCTTTGTTTGAAGTAATAATATAATAGCTAATATCTTTTATTACATATTAATAATTAATTCAAGATGAACTTTCAAAAGTATTTTTGAAACATCATGGGATATATAAATGCAATACTTTTGTATAATAGCATGTAGCATGTTGTCTTCATTAGTATTTTTTAGATTTTAATATGAAAATTAAAATTATAAAGTATAGCTTAAGAAATTATAACTAAGGTTATAAACTGGTAAAGGTTATGTTGGAGGCTGGGATTTTTGCTTTAAAGAGAGAAATTTGTTAGATTAAATTTTGGTAGGATTATTTATCTAAAATTAATCAATTATAATTAACGTTTTCTAATCAGAATATTCTGTCAAATATTAGAATATTTTTTGTTAATATTTTGACAGAAAAATAAATAATAATATTAAACCAAGAATTATGTTACATAGCCACATTTTATATAAAAAAAAGATAACATTTTTTAAAAAAGTCAATCAATAATTTCTCATAAACCAAGAATTCGTTTATATAGCCACATTTTATATATTCAGATTTAGATGTGGAGGCAAACAATTATAACCTGATCAAGCCAAAAAAAACAAATAGAAAAATTATTTAGCTATATATATAATATATAAAGCAAAAACCCAATTGTATTTTTTTAGATTTAATGAGATTTATTTTATTTATTTCATTATATAAAGTAACCCATGAATTTCTCATAAACTATATTATTTTTATTAATAAACCATTTTATTTTTAATATAAATATAAAGTCATCCATGAATTTCTCATAAACCAAGAATTCTGTTATATAGGCACACTTTATATAGAAAATAGATATAACAATTAATTTTATATATTATAATAATTATTATTGATATTTATTTTAAAATCTATAGAATAATTGTTTTAATAATATTCTACATATATAAATATACCTATTATTTAACGTAGTTAATTTTATTAATAATAATATGCTATATTAATTAATTTAAAAACTTAGTCATACATATATAATGTGAAAATATATACATATTCTAAAATAATTCTTAAGATAATTTGAGAAAAAATAAAAGTTATATATTTTTTGAAAAATATCTTAAGTATAGTTTACATTTAAATTTAATTTAATTTTTTATTATCATAATTTTTTAATTGAATTATTGTTTTAATTTGAAAAATAAGAATTGATTATTATTGTTTCAAAAAATATCTTAGCAGTATATGTTTTGAATTTTCATAGCTTCACTAAATTCATGCTCAAACTTTTTTTTTCTTCATTTTGAATTTCGTTGCTAAACTTGAAAATAAGATTTTACTTAAATTGTATTGAGCTTTGTTGTCAAAATCTTCATAACTAAGTATAAATTTCAGAGGTTAAGGTAATTATTTTACCTTACTCAATGAGTAACTTAAAGTATAATAATTAGTTTAATAAAACAAAAAATTACGGAAAAAAAGAACCAGATAGTACCAACAATTAGCCAATATATATATATGAAATTGAATATAAACTCTACCTTAAGAAAATATGAGATATATATATATATTACCACTTTATAATTGGCACATAAAAAATATAAAATAAAATTAGCACAAAATTATAGAAACCAATAAACTATGTATTGTTTAGGGAGAATGGAGATTTCATGAATAGTACTGAATATAATCATTATAAATATAAGGATTAGATTAATACTATACATAGAAAGAAAGTATATATATAACTCAAAATTTGAGATTTCCACACAAATTATAATTGATTCACTAAATAAATGTCTTCTTTATAACATTTGTAACAATTTTTCTTATTCTTTATTGTATTTTCAACAAAATACAACCTCAAGCATCTCGAACCCAATGTTATCATCACTGAAATTTGCAATAAATTAATAAAAATTATAAATACAAATATAATTCAAAGAGATAGGAGATGAAGAGATAAAGAGAAAAGAAAGAATACCTATACTATTTGTACTCGCTCTTTACTCACACATTGATCATCTATCGACCTCAAGTACATTGTTGCAAGAAAGCCACTACCACACTATCACTGAGATTAGTCAAGTCAAATACAAATTCAATATGTAACGACAACAATTTATAATAATAATAAAAAAGAATGCACACTATTATATTTATGGGGAACAATAAAAGATTAATCAGTGAGAGTAAAATATATGTCATTATATAATATATATACTTGAGACATTTAAATTCAGTTAAAAGTATAAGATTAAAGAAAACAAACATCAGAATCTTAAATATCAGTTCAAATATTAATGAGATTGGTTTTATTATTATTTTATTATATATAAATAATATTTTATTATTTTATTAAATAAAAATAAAAAGTCACCCATAAATTTCTCATAAACCAAGAATTTTAGTTATATAGGCACACTTTATATAGAATAGATATATATTTAATTAATTAGACCAACTATTAACAAAAAGAACAAATAATAATCAATATATATAGTATCATATCTTGATGCTAATGAGTAAAATCAAGAAAAAATTAATCTATATCTTGATGATGATGAGTAAAATTAAGAAAAAAAAAATTAATATGCACCTTGATGATGATGAGTAAAATTAAGAACAAAAAAATTAATAAATACCTTGATGATAATGAGTATAATTAAGAAGAAATTAATATACATAGTATAGTATGATACCTTGATTATGATAACTAAAGTTAAAGAACTCCTCATGTTTTATTGATTGTTTTGTTGATTTTTGAGCTAGAAAGGTTTTGATAGAATAATGAGAGATGAATATTATGTTATTAGGTTTATATATATATATATATACTAGATAAATGCTACGTGTCAAGTCACGTATGTTAATTTTATTTTAGTTTCTAGTTTTTTTAATATCATAATTTTAAAATTAATAATATTCAATTGTAGTGATAATCATTGAAATTTGAAAGCATAATAGTGATTTAAATAAAAACAAAAATTACTATTATACTAAGTAATTAAAAAAAATTATTATTCGTCTTAAATTTATCTTCGGAATTAATGAAAATGCTCATCCGGTTAAAAAATTGGGAAAAAAACAAAAAAATACAAAAAAGGAAAAAAAATTACAAAAATACTTTGGGCCGGCCCATTAAACATTTATACAGTCCACATACAAATATTTACAAAAATACCACATGCACTAAGCCTTCGATGTACGGAAGCGAACCATGAAGATGAAAATACGCGCTCGTTTCAAAACCGCAAAACAACCAAAATGAAACTAAAACGAGAAAAATACAACTATTAATTCTGGCAAAATCAACTGGAAAAGAATACCTGCAATGATCTAAACTGAAAATGACGAAAAAAAAATCAGAAAAACTGTGAAGAAACTGAAATTACACATTTGTTTTCTGTTTTATTCGATCAAAACAACTCTCCCTAATATCGAAATCCAGATTCATGAAATGTAGATCTGCAACAAACAGATCTGGACCTCCCACCAAATTCAAAACAATGTATGATGTGAAAATTTTTAAAAAAACCTCATGAATAATACATCTACGTTATATACAGTTACATTTTGATTTATTTTTTGTTTTGGTTGCCTTATAGTTGCATTATCGTTTTATGATAGTTTATATATTATGCAAGAATTTAATTTGATGGGGACTAAGAAATAGTAGTTATACATAGTAAGTTTTGTGCAAATAGTTGCATATTAATTTTATAGTGAAATAACATATGCAAGTAGCAAAACTATAATAAAACTACAAAACAACTGTATGCAAGTGCAAATAGTTGCCTTATAGTTGCATTATCGTTTTATGATAGTTTATATATTATGCAAGAATTTAATTTGATGGAGACTAAGAAATAGTAATTATACATAGTAAGTTTTGTGCAAATAGTTGCATATTAATTTTATAGTGAAATAACATATGCAAGTAGCAAAACTATAATAAAACTACAAAACAACTGTATACAAACTAAAATACAGGAAAAACTCTTTGAACATCAACATCCATGATAAATCTCATTGTTACCCATTGATGATATAAAAATGGACAGGAAACAACTAGATAAAAAACATATTAGAAAAATACATACAGAAGGTGTAAAATTTCAAATATAGGAGAAAACCAAAAAGAAACCGAAAACAAACCTCGGTTCGAACATCAGCACCAACATTAGCTTTTTTCCCAGAAACGTTGACAATGAAATCTCTGCACACTATTCTCTAATATTGTTGCACGTGAATGTTGTATATCATCAGTTTTTTCAATAGCAATGCTATATATGTTCATCACTCTTTCAATAGTGATTTTTATTGACTTAATTAGACACACTAACATGCGCGTTTTTAATTTGTACAAATAATATTAGACTGATTTTGAGATATTTCAAAAATAAAATCTTAGAATCGTGGTGCTGTTGGTATTGGTATACCTAATTTCCTAATATCTACTATATATGTTGACAATAATATCATTGTGTACGTCTCAAAAATCTACACTACGTGTGCATATCATATATGTATATATATAGTTCTCCCTTGATTGATAGAAGTCAATCCTAGACCTAAGCAACAATATATAAGAAACTAGCTTTACAATTAAAAATTAAAAATAAAAAAGAAAAGAAGAATTGTTATGGAAAAAAAATTAAAAATTAAAAACTGAAAATAAAATTAAAAATAAAAAATTAAAAACTGAAATAAAATAAAAAATTAAAAATTAAAAACTCGAAATAAAATTAAAAATAAAAATAAAAAAATAATTGTTATGGAAAAAAAAATTAAAAATTAAAAACTGAAAATAAAATTAAAAATAAAAAATTAAAAACTGAAATAAAATTAAAAATAAAAAATTAAAAACTGAAATAAAATTAAAAAGAAAAAGAAAAAAAGAAAAAAAGAGAGTGAAATGATGAATTGATTGATAGAAAATGAAAAAAGAGAGGGAAGAGAGTAGGATTTGATTGATGATGGATGAAATGATGACTAAGTGGTATTTGTGTAATAAAACCAACTTTGTAAGTAAAAAAGTAGATATAGGCGTGTAAGAGTATTTAGGTAATAAATTGTGCAAATGTGATTTTTCATGTAAAAATTTCTAAAAAATTTGTTATTTTTTTTTATTAATTTCTCATAAGCAAAGAATTCTGTTATATAGCCACATTTTATATAGAATATATATATATATATATATATATATATATTAGGAAATAAATTGTGTTTCGCGTGCGGTTGTATTTTATTTAGTGATAATTAAATTATAAACCATTAAATTTTAAATTTTAATATTTTAAATGTGATATAGTTTAATATAATTTCTTAATAATAATATGAATAACTATTCTACTAAATTTTTATTTTTTATTCTTAATAATATAAGAAAAATAAATTAATATTATAGAGTCTTAATTTTTCTAATTATTTTAAATTCAATAAATAATAATTTATTTATTTATTTATTATATATATCATTATACGGTTAGTTTTTAAAACTACTGTCATCACCGTACTCACTTATAGTCGCAACTATATTCAGAACTGTTGTCATAATTTTGTCTCAATTGTAGTCATCACTATCATTTATAATATATTTGTTGTATACATAAAATAAATCAAACAATGAGTTAATTATTCACTTTTAAACATAAATGAATTTGCAATTTGTTTTTTTTTAAAAAAATACATATATACCAAATAAAATCTATTAATTAATAATTAAGAGAACATAAATAGAATTGTATCTAATCAAATTTAAGCTCAAATTTAATTAAAAAAATATCTTTAAGGGTTATACTGAAGAGATTATAAGAAATTAAAGAATTCTCACACAAAATAAATATTTCTAAAAAAGACAATTGATAATTAAATTTATAAAAAAAATTCATCATATGATTTTAAATCGCAATCATCATCATATCTCATTATATTTATTACTAAGTTTAAAAGTTATTGTCATACCCGTATTTTACTTATATAGTTGTTAATATCCTTCCCAAACAAATCGTACAGTGGGTTAACTACCGACTTTTACGCATATGCTGAGAATTTAGGCATAAAGTAGGGGAAGAAAGGAACATATTTGACAAAAGATGTCTTTACATTTGAACTTTGGGCAAAACACTTACTTTGAAGTCCTTAATATAAAAACGGGTAAACAATTTACCCATTCTCTTCACATATTCCTAAAAGAATTAGTTTGCTTGTCATAAAACATATGAGAAAATGTATGGTTATAAATACTACTAAAACAAGAAAGTAGTGAAGAAGAATAATCAAATTATAAAATTCATATCGATTCAATTTCTTCCAAAATAAAATAAAATTATTGAAGGAAACGAAGTAAGAATAAAATTAAGAATTTACTTGGCAGGATAAAAAAAAAGTAGAAAATAAGAATATTGGAGAAAAAAAATACAACCACATCACCATCAAGCTCCAAGACCATTCTTTTTTATTTGTTGTCGATCAGGGAATATCATGCAAATAATCTAATAAAATAACACATATGTCAATTGAACAGAAGAGAATAGATAAATGTAACAAATTTCAATTAGAAAAATAACACATATGTCAATCATATCATCACTTAAGAGTAAATTCATTCCTAAATCCAAGATGTAGGAAATTTAAGATAAAAATTTACTATCTTGCCCCCTACACCAACAAACAAACGAATCAATTTCCAAGGTCAATTTCGACCTTTCCCTGTTCACTTTGACTTTTCAAAGTCAGTCCCAAAACGACTTCGTTTTGTCTTTGAACAAAACCAAAGAAGGGATCGAGAACCTTCTCATTCACTCCCTCTCTCTCTGAAATGCTAGAAACCCTAGCAGAGAGTTTCTCTCTGAGAAACTCGAACCCTAGCCCTTGCAAACCCAGAAATCAAAGCCCAAACACAACACACAGATCAGATCTACAATGATCTGATCTATACACAACCACACACACAAACAGAAATAGATTAGGGTTAGAAAACACCAAGATTTTGCCGAAGTTCACCAATAAATTGGCTACGTCTCCGTTTGAGCTGCTCCTCAAAGATGAGAGCTCGATTTCCACTAAATCTTGCTGTTCAGAAGTACATCAATGGAGATTACAAGTCACAGGTAAATTTCTGACTGGTAATCTCTTTTATTTTACAAGTTTAAGTGTTTAATCCCTCTTCCTAACGATTTCTAACTCTCTGTTTGTTTTCCTTGTACATGCGAGGTTATTTCCTTCTTCTCCTTCAAGCTCAGAACTCCTGGATCTTGAAGTGAACTCTCAACCGTGCAGATCTAGTTGTTGATTGCAGGTATATATAGATCTAGGGTTACTGGTTTTATTTCTGCATGTGATAGTTAGGTAGTTACAGAAATTAGTTAGGTGTGGATTTAACCAAATCCATTCTAACTAATTTCTGTTAGGGATTCTAGAGGCCGAAGGCTAACTTAGGGTTTTTACTTGTATTTACAGTTTTGTCTTTGTATGTTGTTTAAGTATCAGTGTAAGTGGAGGTTTATATCAACACAAAATATGCATTAGTGTATAGAGTAAAGTCACGTTTTTGATATTCAAATTATAGCCCCAAAAAAAAGACCAAATGATGATCGAATTGATAGATTGGCTAAGAAACTCATGTCAGTAAATATAAATGGATCAATGTTATCTCAGATAAATACAATAAACTGTAGCTTCTTTCCACATAGTTTTATTATCAAAATATCATCAAATAACAAAAATATGAATAAGGAATCATATAACAAAAATATAAATAAAGAATATATATATATGTTGATTTTATAAATACTAACACATGATGATGAAGACATGAGGTTACATCCATTACCACCTATCAACATCAAGATGAGTTTGATGGTCATCATTCATGAATAAAAGTGTTGGTTGAAAGAAAATAATGTGGTTAAGTAGTAGAAGAAAAGGGATGAGAGATTGTTTTTTTTTTTAAACAGATGAGAGATTGTTTAAAAAAAAAAAAAAACAAATAAGAGAGAGGATGGAGACTTCGAGAGATAAGAATATGATTTAGGGTTATAAATAAAGTTGAGTGTGCAGTCAGTATATGAGTATAAGTACATTTTTTTAATATAAAGAATTTTTATTTATATGGTTTTTACAATTTAAGTGATTATGCAAGAGTTTTCTTTTTTAATGTTTTTTTTTTTTGTTTTAGAAGATCATTAATTTAAAGAAAAAATAAAAAATGTGATATATATGGTTTTAAAATTTAAGTGATGCAAGATTATTTTTAAGAGTTTTTTTTTTTATTTTTATACTTTAAAATAGTTTGTTTTTTTTTTTTGTATTTTTAGTGCAGCAACCTAAATTGCAACAAAAAAATTCTTAGTGCTGTAACCACTTTAAAAACCCAAACCGTAAATTTGAAAAAAAAAATTAGAAAAAATAATATGTGGGGTAATTTTCTTTCTTTTATGCAAATTTTTTTTTATATATATATTTTGGAAATCTTAATTTGGAAGATCATTAATTTAAAAAAAAATCCAAAAATATGATTTATATGGTTTTGAGATTTAAGTAATTATGCAAGAGTTTCAATACTTCAAACCAAATTTGGAGGGTTTTACCTATTTTTTTTTTAATTTTTTTTTTTTATTTGGATATTTTGCTAGGAAACATTGAATTAAATGCATTTTTAGTCCAATTGGTTTGAGGGAAAGATTCTTATTACTTACCACGACCAACTATTGACTCTTTCAAAAGTAACTGTACACAGATTGGATTTTTTTTTTCCTTACCAAAACGACAACTTTATAATCATTAAGAACAATATTCCGACATTTATTTTAATGATAATATATTCTTTATAAATCCGTTACTTAAGGAGTGAGGAGTGAGGAGTGAGGGCCATCCATGATTTAACGCAAAAATGCTTTTCAGCAATTACAATCTGTAAAGACGACAAAAAAGACAGAAAACAAACATTACATTTTGACCTATCCGCTGTTCTGTTTCCCTTCATTGTCCAGATTTTGTAAACTCAATAGACTTTTTAAAATTGCTGATAAGAGCTAGGCGTAGGTAGGACTTGTGAAAATCCACAATGGGTATTCGTTACTGCTTCTGGGTTTTAGTGTTTCTCATTCATAATGTCTTTACTCTTGGAGAAGGACATGATAGTGTTAAGGTGTCAATGTCATGTAACCCAGATGACCTCGAAGCTTTAACCAGTTTCAAATCTGGGATTTCTTATGATTCTTCTGGTCGTTTGATGAAGTGGGTCGATAGTCTCAGTTGCTGCAAATGGGAAGGAGTAGAATGTGATAATGTCACTGGGAGTGGAAGAGTCACAGTGCTTCGTCTCCCGGGCTTCATTTCAACCGATGAGACTGTTTTTCAGTCTCAGATGAATGGTATCTTATCTCCTTCGATAACACTTTTGTCTTCTCTTCAAGTTCTTGATCTCAGTGGCCTCATTGGGCTTTCTGGGTCAATCCCACCTTCCATTGGTCTTCATCTTCAGAATCTAACAGAGCTGTATCTTCATGGCAACAATCTCACTGGTCAAGTTCCAGAAAGCATTGGTATGTTATCTAAACTCGAACAAATAACTCTCCATGAGAATAGGCTTTCAGGGCCACTTCCTTCCAGCCTGGGAAGCCTCATAAATCTCAAGAGTTTATATCTCAACGCAAACAAATTCTCAGCAGTGATTCCAGATGGGATTTCGAATTTGACCCGTTTGGAATATTTACATCTTGAAGACAACTCTCTAACTGGAAATATACCAGAGAGGATTGGAAATTTGCAGGCTTTGAAAGAGCTTGATTTATCATCAAATCTCTTGTCTGGGAAAATCCCATTATCAGTAGCTGATTTGAGCTCCATTTCGGTTATGTACCTAAATGACAACTCTCTCGAGGGTTCGATTCCTTTCCCATCAAACCAAAACCAAATGCAATCACTAGGCTTTCTCAGACTTCAACTAAATCGTCTCAGTGGGAAAATCCCAGCCACGTTTGGAAGTCTGGTGTCTCTACAGAGAGTTTCTTTAAGTTATAACAATCTTGAAGGTGAGATTCCTTCTAGTTTGGGTAATCTGTCGTCTTTGTCAGAGCTTTATCTCAGTGGGAATCGATTCACGGGTCAAATTCCTGAATCATTCGGTCAGCTTTCTCAACTCAATTTATTGGATGTGTCACATAATTTGATTGAAGGGCCATTGCCACTTCAAATGTCTTCCCTCCAAAATGTTGAAACTCTTGCTTTGTCATTCAATTCTCTGAACCTCAACTCTATACCGAATTGGCTTACTCAGCTTTCTTCACTCTCTCGGATTTACTTGGCGGGCTGTAGAATTGAAGGAGAACTACAAGAGTTGTTGAAGAAAATTCCAAACCAAATTCAAGAACTGGACTTATCAAGTAACAACATCACTGGCTCAATACCAACCTGGCTTGACAACCATTCTACTAGGCTCTATTTACTGAACCTTTCCAGAAACTCACTCGAATCGAAAATCCCAGATTCCATATCGAATTTGAAGGCACTAGGTGTTCTTGATCTTCATTCAAACAATCTCACTGGATCATTCAGCCAAGTTCTTGACATGGGTTTTTTAACATTCCTAGACCTTTCTGATAACAGTTTCACAAGTGGAATAGAGGAAATTGAGCATAGTAGTGGAGGAGAAGAAAAGGAGTCACCTGTGATTCAGTTGCTAAACTTGTCAAATAACCTTTTGAAAGGTGAATTGACACCAACCATTGGGAGATTCAAGTCGTTGAAGATTTTGGATTTGAGCTCAAACGAGCTGAGTTCAGAGTTGCCAGAAGCTTTGTCAAATCTAAGATCATTGGAGACACTGAAACTTCAGAAGAACAAGTTCAGTGGAGAAATTCCTGATGAGTATTTGAAGTTGAGAGAGTTGAAAGAGTTAGATTTATCAAATAATCTTCTGGTTGGGGAAATTCCTGATGGAAAACCACTCAGTAACTTTCCTCCAAGTACTTACTCTGGTAACAAAGGCTTATGTGGGAAACCTCTCATGCCATGTAAATGAAACCTTGTACTACATTAGCTATTAGCTATGTTAAAAATAAAAATATATAATTATATCTCATTCTTTCTTTCTTGTTTTCTTCTTATTTTTTAAATATGTGGGCTACTCCCAGTCCATTCACATTCAAACTCAGAGAAAGAGATTGAAATTCTAAAGGTCTAAAGGTTTATGATCACAAACAAATATCTGATATTCTAATTAAAGGTCTTAGAATTGAAATTCTGATGCTGATTTTCTTGACATGAATTTCTTTGAAATGATGAGAACATTAAGAGGTTGAAGTGATCAAAGTTGGCTGAAATTGAAAGAAATGTTGCTAAATAATTCCATGGAGTGAGGCTCATCACAATCAATTGTTTGCGACTGCTGGAGATAAAATAAATAGTATTTGGCGTTGTTTTTACTTGCAGTTTTGATTAGTTTTGTTGTTCGAAATTTTTTAACAACCAGTATATTTTAGCAGACAGAATAAGTATTGTTGAAAATTCAAGAGATAAAATTGCTAATTATTCTAAATTACTTTATAGAGAAATATGAGCATCTCTAATGGGAGGCAATATCTATAGTTGTCAAAAATAACATATTCTAATTTTCTTTTTTTATTTTCTCTCTCATCTACATAAGATTTGGTACATTTTTTTTGGTACAAAAAGTACTCTAACGGTTGACAATTCTAAAAGTTGCTCATTATGGTCTCATATATCACATTTTAAATATTAAATTAATAAAATTTCTTGGTAAAAGTAAATTTTTTTCCTTAAAAAAAAAAAGAAAAAAAGAAAAGAAAAGATGACATGACCATCTCTTTTGGCAACACTCAACATTTATATTCTTGTCTTGAAAGTTAAACCATATTGTATAAGTGACAAGACCATTCTAATAGGCAACTCCCATGGTAGATGCTCATATTTATAGTTGCCAAAATACAGACATCATCTTAAATATTATTTTTTTATTATTTTTTCTTTCATCTACATAATATTTGTCACATTTTTTTTAAAAAAAATACTCCAATAGTTGACAACTCTAAAAATTATCAGTCTCACATCACATTAAACTAATAATTTTGAAAGTATAAAATATTTTTTTTTTAATAAAAAAATAAAAAAAAAAGTCACGTGGTCATTGTTTATATAACAACACTTCATGTAAAATTCATCTTAAAAATTTGACCACATTGCATATGTACCAAAATCACTCTAATGGACAATCCCATTGAAAATGTTAGAACACCCGTAGTGCTTGATGTGGTATATTGTTATTGGTGCAAATTAATATTAGGTTCTATATCATTTAATTTAATAAAAATATAATAAACCGTTAACCAATCACAATGCACTATATTGGTATGGTGTTGAGCATCATATATGGGTATAGTGTTGAGCATCATATAATACTTAATATCAATGCTCTATTTTATACTTTAAAAAAATTACGTAGTGCTCACAATAATATTTTATTAAGAAAAAAACCACAGTTAATTGTACATTAATGAAAGATATGAATAAGAATTGAAAGTATCTGTCATTGAATTTGAGACAATATAACTGGGACTACAAAAACAATACAACACATATCTATTCGTACATTAAAGCTTTCAAATGATTCTAAACCTAAACTGTCCATAAACCAAGTTTACAGGTGATAAACTGGACAGCCTAATAAAATATTTTACATTTAGATTGGGCATCCACATCTTTATTCAAAGTACACTGGAATAGGGATGCCCCTCCCTCCCCTGGCCAATAAATTACCAAACACCTTCCTTGGACATTCTTAAAAAATGTGAAAGATGAATACTTGGGATTTCAACATCACCCCTTTTCTTCTTTGTTATCCTGGTTGTCTTAGAAGACTCTGCATCTTCTGACTTTTTCACCGTCACCGATTCCAAATTGTAGAACTGTTAACAGTAAATTTACAGGTATTAGATAGGAAGAAAATACTTCAGTGTAATTTCTTTTAAGTAATTCTACTCTGTTTTATCTTTTAAGTGGCTGCAAAATGTCATATTAGATCAACTGTCACCCTTCAAAACAATAACCACAAGCAGAAACTTGAAAGGGTTTTTTCCTTTCTTTTTTCATTGAAGAGGCAGACCCCCCAGGAAGTTGTTTTTGAAGCTAGTTACACAATACAGTATGGGATAGATTTTCCGAAGACCGGGAGGAAAGTAAAGAGAAAATTAACCTCACAAACACCATGCAGCAACAACCTATGGAAAGGGTCTTGGACCCGAAGGGTGAGGACATCCTCCTCTCCACTATCTGCAATGTAAGTCCGTATGCAGTCCTGGAAAAAATGAGAAACAAACAAAAAAAAAAAGCATATTCAGTGGTCTTAAACAACAGATGATCCACTAATGAAACCCAGAACAATGCACAAGATGGTATACCTCATAGCCCTCAATAAGTACCCAAAGGGAACTACGCCGAAGTGCATCTCTGGTACGACAATCAATTCTATGCCAAGCATTTAAGACAGCCATCTTATCAGGATCAACTTGGCCTTTGCTCTTTGCAGGAGAACCCTTTAGAGAATCAATAAAATTAGCCTGCCAAAAAAGGAGTGCAGGCGTGTAACCATTACCGACAAACAAACTGAGTCAAATCACATAAAAATGTAACTTTGGAATGTAAAAAATGGATATTTGGAAATTAAAAAAAGGAACATATAATGGTGAAAAACCATAACCTCAACACAATAGTTGCATTCTTAATGATAGTAAAAGCACTCTATGTAAGTTAAGTCATAAATAGCTAAGTTATTGCTGCTCCGGTTCTCTATGGCCAAATAAATTTTATATGCAGTTTATGTTTAAGTTTATAAATGCAAATAAATTTCATAGGATGAACCTTGGAGATGTTAAATTTAGATTTGATGGATATAAATTCAAACATACCTCTTTGTCCATGTCTATATTCCTAAATTTGTCCCACTCTACCGCATTAGTCATAGAAAATGGTGACTCTGGTACATCATTACCTGTAACAGAAGATATAGAACCTAAGTACGCTAAAAAACATATATATACTGCCAAAATTACAGCAGCAATTGGACAATCAAACAAGGAAACATAACAGGAGCTAATTAATCCCAATCACAATCAACTTCGGGATAATACTTCATTCTTACCGTTCTCTCTTTACATTTTCTTTTTTATTCTAACGGGATCGTTGTGTTTTATAAAACAAACAAAGTGGTAGTTTTAGTTTGCATCTGTATCAGAGTCAAGATTTGGAAACTAAAAATGAGATAACAGCCATTGTTGAAAATCATAAACATATCTACGGTGTTTGTCTGAATATGATTACCCCACGGTGGTGGAGAAAACAGGCCTCTAATTTCTTCTGCATTCAAACGTGGGACAAGTTCCATCAAAAGGCGGTCATTTAACCACCTACGAGATCTTCGGTTGCTAACCTGCCAAAAAGATCAAACGAAAAGAAATCTTTATAGTGAATTATAACAAAAATTACTTCATGTATGATTCAACCATTCAAAATATTGACAGAATTAAAGAATAAATGAAAGCATTTATTAAGAATCTTTATTGTGAATTATAACCCAAGTGGCATAAATTTCAAATGGGATTTCTCTGTCAATGGTCAAAAAAGATTATATAGTACTATGGTTAGGAACTTCTTCCTTAAAAAATGAATGCAAAACTACCAGCTTAAGTTTCAAATTGTTATTTGGTTTTAAGATTAATATTAGAAAATACCTTTCCAGCCAAGTTTTCAAGAAACTCTATCTTCTTCTCAATTGACAATCCACGGGATTTTGCATTCTCTCCTGCCAATAACACCAGTAAGAGAAAAGGCCAGAAATCCAAAGTTCATTTTTTTTCTGGGATTTTCTAATAGGCGCATCAACGTTATGAACTTTAACAAAAATGAAGATAAAGATATATTTATATGTACATATTTATATAAATATTAATTAACTAAATCCCATCAACCAAAGATCAAAGCTTTGAACTTTTATGCAATAATTTGCTCAATTTTCGAGCTAAGAAAAGGGTTAAAATCAAGAAATATCGAAGTACCTCTTGTGGGGTCAATAATAGGAGGGGAAAGACGAAATTCTTCTTCTCTCTGAAGAACATCGACGGTCGCCATGATTGAAAGAATAAGAGTAGATCTGCTACTTCTGGGGTTGAAGCTTCGTCTCCACCTCTGTTTATGGTTCTATGGATGGTTGTTAAGTGTTCGACGAAAGTCCTGTAAAAAAAAATTAATAATGCCGAATATCCTCTCCTGTTATGTGATGCTAAATTGAAATTTTATATTCCAGAAAAAAAAAAAAATTATATTAATACATTAATAATGCCGTGATGCGCACTGGGAATTGTGCCACGTGTACCTAACAGGATTTTTTTTCTTTACGGGACTCCTCTGACTTTCTGATTTTTTTTTTCACACTAGTTAGAGCATTTATTTATTTTTTTAAAAAAATAATTATTTTAAATAAGAGTGTTGATTGGTTCACATATCCAATAGATTAAAAATTTAAGAAAATTCTACAATGAACCTTCTTAAAATGGATATATTGATGTAACCCTATCTATTTTAGCATCCGAAATAATTTTTTAATCAATTTTTTTCTCATAGTTATGTACGTTATAGTTATTTAAGACATCCTGCAAAATTTTAAGAAATTTGGAAAAGTTTAACACGCTGAAAAATACGTTCAAACAGTGTGTTGTATGAGTAACTATTTTATTTTATACGTATGTAAAATAGACTGTTTGAACATTATTTTCTATATTGTTAATTATTTTGAATTTCTCAAAATTTTATAGGTTATCTTATATAACTATAACGTACATGAATATGAAAAAAAGTTAGACTAAAAAGTTCTTCCAGATATCGAAACAAGTTAAGGGTGCATCAGTACATCCATTTTAAGGGGGTGCATTGTAAAATCACCCAAAAATTTATACCCTATACTGTTTTTTTTCAATTTTAATATTACCCGGTTTTTACTATTTTATTTTTATACTAATATATAGTTTTTTTAATAAAAAAAATTTGTTTCATTTTTAACACACATGTGGTAGCTTGCAGTTTTTTTACACTACTTTCTATTACTTTTCATTATTCTCTCTCCTTATTCATATTTTTCTTTTAGGTTTTTTTTGGTTTTAAAATCTATCACTCTTTTCTTCATCAAAACTCTTTCTCTCCATTAACATATATGTTTTTATTATTTGATTTCTTTGTCCAGTTCTTCTCCTTCATCTTGTTTTCATTTTTTTTTTTAATTTTTAAAATTTTCAGTCACATTTTTGAGAAAAATAAGAGTATTATTTTTTTATTCTGATTTTTCAAAACTGAGCTTGCAAATTTAACATCTATTGCATCTGGTATGAGGTAGTGCAGAAAATAATTAGTTTTTTTTTAATTCTTTTTTTTTTCTTTTATTTTTTTTGATTTTTTAGTATTGTTTTACGGTTGTTTTGTCATAATCTATCACTCTCTTCTTTATCAAAAACTCTCTCTTTCTCTCCATTAACATATATATTTTTTTAATTTGATTTCTTTGTCTAATTTTTCTTCATCTTATTTTCATTTTTTTCATGGCTCCTGTAATATTTCGAAAAACTAATTATGAATAATTTGGGTTTATTATATATTATGGTTTAATTAGGTAGTAATGAGTATGATTATGATCTTGCTAACCTAATTAGCATAAATTATAAAATTTTCTATAAGTGGATAAGCGTAATTTGTTAATTATAGAGATTTGTTTAGAATATGTAGATATAATTATTTGTAAAATAAAAATATTTTCAAATTCGGCAACCTTGGAGACCCGATTGGAGACCAAAAATGTCACAACAGTTTTAGTTATTAATATTGATGGGATTATTGAGATAAGTTGAATTTAGAAATACCAGAGTATTTTGAAGTACTCGGAGTTCACCAAATACTCTAGAATAAAATTTCTTAGTGGCTAAGAAATAATAAGATAACTATTAATAATAAAATTTTTATTAATATTATTAATAATAAACATTATTCTTATCAATTTAATATATATTATATTTTAAAAATATAAACATACGAACGAAACTCTCCTCCTTCGGTACAACGAAACCCTCACTCCTACTATCCAATTTTCTTTGATTTTTAGCCTAAAACCTTGTAATTCAAGTTCCAGTAGTAGCGAGATAGTAAATCTTTGACAAGAGAAAGCTTAAGGTAAGGATTGGTGTTATTTTAAGTTAAAAATGATTGGTTTTATATAGTGGCTTTGTGATTTAGAGCGGTTATGGAGATTCTGACTTCATAGAATTGTTCTTGGGTAGTGTTACCCTTATTTTTTCCCAAAATACGTAGACCTGGATAGAGCTGACACGTGGATCTGTAAGAATCAACACATGAAAAATCGACTAAGTCCTAGGCGAAAGGGGAGTATCTCAGGGAGGTGTCTCCCAGAGGAGAGCACAAGAAGCATTTCTACTCTCCGGGAGGCCGGAGGTATGCTAAGGAAGTTTCGGGAGGTGCAGAGATCTCTTGAACAGTCACCTCGCATTTAATGCCGCATGGGAGAAGACGTATTGAAATCTCCATAAACGACATGACATATGGTGTAACCCCCCTTTTTCGGCTATTGCACTATAATTAATAACGCTAGTGACGACCACTTTATGTGGAATCACATCAATCAAAAGGGGATAAAAGATTATAGCCACCTAACTCCTAAGATACCTACGGTGTAGGTCATGTATTTCCTATTTTGTATTTGCTGGGAATATGTGCCCCTATGAAGCTAACATAGAAAGACAAGTGATCCATTCCTAGGGATCACCCCAGAAAAACACTATAAATACCCCACAAACAGACTGAAAAGGGGTGGAACATTTATTCTGGGTTTAAAGGAATCAAAGAGAGAAAATATGAGAGAAATCCACCAACAACATTCTCTATAATAAATACTCTTATTAATAAAAAGACTCATGGACTAAGGCTCATTAATACCCCAACCACGTAAAAATCCCATGCATTAAACTTTCTACAGGTTTTCTTATATAATTTTAACTGGTTGCCGAAAACCTCGGTCAACAGGTAGCTATGAGACTAGTTTTGAGGTTTACTTGTTGAATTTGAGTTAGAAATCGAGTTTGGAACTTTTTAAAGCTTAAGTCCAAATATTAATGGTGTTTTCCATTTAAGGGCTTGATTTTAATTTCTGTTACGTAAGGATTATTGTATTTATGCTATATATGTACCCTGTGAAGTTTGAATGATTGGATAGATTTCAGGGGTATTTTCGGTGAGTGCAAAATTTGAGATTTTTAATTATTTATATTGAAATAATGGGTAATTCAAAGTGCATCTATTTTTTGGTATATTAAGCATTCTATGTAATCAAGAGCGTAATTCTGAATCTATAGTGGAGTCAAGAAGAATTAATAAGTTAGAAAATTTATTTGGTAAATTTTGGATCTACTTCTTGGGAGATTACGTAGGGCCATGGTCCCCACACTAACTGGGTTAATATTGTTTTGTAGTCTCAATTAATTGGTTTTAATTAATTAATTATAATTCTAAATAAGACTATGTCTTGTTTGTAAATTTTTCACTAAGCAAGGGCTTATTTGAGAAGAAAAGAGGTTTTATGATTTATTTATTAATTAAGAGACTTTGTAAGGTCTAATTATAAATAAGTTAAATGGTAATTTTATTTGATAATTAATTATAATCATTAAATAGATAGAATTGACATTTATAGAGTTAGAATTAAAATATGACATTTGTGAAGAAAAAAAAGATGAGTTTAAATAAATGACAAAATTAAAACATGCGAGGTCCACATATATGGCTGACCACTTAAGGTTAATTTAAGCTATTTTTTTAATTCATATAATTTAAATCCCAACCCTAGTTGAAACCCTATAAATAAAATAAGACGACTCTTATTTTCATAATATCAGACTCCCTTTGTCAAACAATTAGAAAATAAAGAGAGCTTCTATTTTCAAAATTCCCACTTATTCTTCCTCAAAATTTTTGAAGCCTATGGTGAATTAAGAGTATGCTCACTCGTGTCAAAGTAATACCTAACATAGTGAGGAAGACTGTGTCTAACCAAATTGACAGAGGGAAGATCTAGCTTCAGATCTTAATAATGCTATGCTACAGACATGAATCAAATGCTAGAGATCTAAATGGAATGAGTCATTATATTCTGCTGCCGTCAATGTAAGGATTTCTTAATATCTTATGTGTTTATCTCTTTTTTTTTTAGAAAATTCATATTTAGGATGTTAGATTATAGAATTACAATCAACATACATGTTAGTAAATCTAGATCCTAGTAAAATAAATTTCAACAATTTGAACTGAAGAAACGTCTTTTATTCATTTAATTAGTCTTACATATCTATTGTTGTTGTGCAATGTACATTTTGTGTAATAAAAGCTTACAAATAGTAAGTTTGCCTTTAAAATCACGTTTTGGCTTCCCTTCCCCGACATACCGTGCAAGGGCTACTACTGAAGAGTGGTGGTCATATAGCTCTTTTCTGAATTCCCACATGGTGAGACGTTGCAGGAACCACTACCGAAGAGTAGCGTTTTGTACAAGTGGGCTACTAGTAGTAGATTCTCCATTCCAATACCTTGGTAGGAGAACCATTCATTATACTTGTCCAGTTTGTAAGCACCTTTGCTTATGATTTCTATCACTTGGTACGGTTTTTCCCAGTTTGGTTCAAACACTCCTGCTGTAGAATGTTTAGAATTCAGGAATACTCTTCGTAGCACTAAGTATCCTACAAATAATTTTCTCTCCTTAACTAGCTTATTGAAGTACCTGATAACTTTTTGTTGGTAGGCATGTAGTTTTAAGTTGGTCTGATATCTTCTTTCTTCTACTTCATCAAGAGATTTTGCCAACAAGGTGTGATTTATTTCTTGATTATAGATTGTCCTTATGAGACAGACAACCTAAATAAGTTAAACTAATAAATTTAAATAATAAATTTATATCATTAATTAAATGATTATAAGAAGTTATATAGGTTAACTAATATTTTTTTTTTAATAAAATATATCATTTGAATTAAAATTAGTTAGATACAAATTTATTTATTTTTTTTATTATTAATTCATAAGTTTTATTTGATGTATTTTTTAAAAAAAAATGCAAAGTCACTTATTTAAAAATGAGTAATTCTCCATTTAATATATATCTATTTTATATAAAGTGTGCCTATATAACAAAATTCTTGGTTTATGAGAAATTTATGGGTGACTTTTTATTTATATTAAAAATAAAATAATTTATTATTAAAAATAAAATAGTTTTTGAGATATATATATATATATTCTATATAAATCTATATAAAGTGTGTCTATATAACAAAATTCTTGATTTATGAGAAATTTATGGGTGACTTTTTATTTATATTAAAAATAAAATAGTTTATTATTAAAAATAAAATAATTTATGAGAAATTCATGAGTCACTTTTTAAAAATATACTAATTAAAAATATCTTGATTTAAAATAAAATGTAAAAATAAACTAATTACTAAGCACACGAGACTCTCCTTCTAATCTATTATAGGTGACCAAAAGTTACCCATTAGAAGAGGTCATTTGTTTTCTAAATTGTAAGTATTATTTTGTGTATTTTTTTTATTTACTAATATAGAAATAGAACATTGCTATTATTTTCTTCTATGACAACAATTCATCTGTTGCGATTCTTCTTCCTCTTCCTTTATTTCATCAATACCCCTGCCACCAATTTAGGTTTGAAGAATTCCATAGATATAGTTTTAAATAAATAAAATAAATGTACTTGAGTATCATAAGTAGATTTTATTTATTAAAGTAATTATTGACACTATATCTTACCATCTTACATGAAAATTAATAACTTTATCGAGCAGATTCAGCTAGAATGAAAAATACAAAATACAAATATTACACTGTTGTCTTGCAAAAGAAAATTAAAATCCAACCATTAAGAGTATCCTTATTTTTCTTTTTTGCAACTTTTACACATGTGTTATCTTCACCTATCAACAATTTAGAAATTAAATTTTAATATTATTTTTTATTTAACTCAAATTTAAATTGTATGCTTTATTTTTTGAACATTAATTTTTGGTTTAATTTTGGATTAATTTAAAACAAACTGCAATTAGATTATTAACATTCATATATTGTATCCAGTATTTACTTTTAATTATTAACAATATTATTTACATTAATTGAATATACATATTAATAATCTTAAACAATAATTAATAATATTTTTTCTTTAATTATTTATTGTATTGTTTTTAAATAAAGCAAGACACACCTAGCATAAAACTTAGTATACGTGCCTCGCACGTGGCGTTCTACTAGTATATATATATATATACTAGCAAAAAACTACGTGCGAGGCACGTATACTAAATTTTATGCTAATTTTTTTTTTATGTTATTTGAAAGTTATATAATTAAAAATTAAAGAAAAAACTATTATTAGTTATTAAGTGAGATTATTATTATTATGTGTATAGGAAGAAATCACAAATTAATTAATCTTATAATCTTAACTTTAATCAAATAAGGTTCTAGATATATGAACAATAAATAATCACGTAAAAATCAAAAATAATTATTTGAATAAAGAATTCAATATACGAACAATAATTATTCAATATATGAACAATAATTTGTCACGCTATATGTTTCCCAATAAAAAAATCCACCTCCTCATAGTCAAAAATAAATAATACATGTAATACAGATCTTTGTAATGGAGTACCTAAAAGAAACTAAATTTCAGTTACCATAATCGGAAAAGGTTTAAGTGAACTAAATAATGACTAAGAAGATCTAAATTACAAAATGAAAATAACATGTCTATATGAGTATGATTGATCTAAGAGAAAATAGATAAACCTATAAACATATAAATATACTTAATATTAATTTGGACAAAGAAACAATTTAATTATAAACAATTCTAAATATCAGCTTGACAATTTTAACACGCTAATTACTCATTAAATAACCATAATGTATACATCATGATAATTTTATTTTATTTGATATCAAATGATAGAGATTATTGAGGTTTTCAACCATGGAAAACACACTATGATTAAAAAGTAATGCTCATTAATTGTATATTTCAAAGAAACTCTAATTTCCATGAATGTCCCTAATAAGATATAAACAATAAAGTTGTAAATTAAAAAAAAAGTAGCAAAATTTCAGTTAATATAAGAAATAGAACAAATTGAAGATTTATGCAATACTGGAATTTGAACTCTTAGAGGCCATTAGCGAAGAGGCAAAACTCGTTAGATCCCATAGTAGAACACTACCTTAATGGTCTGAACACAAAAATTGTAGAAATCAAAATATGAATAAATTAGCATCATTAACAAAAGAAAAATTAAAGGGAAAAGACTTAATAATTACGTGACAAATAATTATTAATTGAATTAAAAATTAAGATTATAAGATTAATTCAAATTATTGTTCATATATTGATTCTAGAAAGAGTAAAATTAAGATTATAAGATTAATTGAATTAAACTTTTTGATATTAACAAAATTGTTGCTTTAATTTTTCATCACACTGAAAACATATTATTTTAGCTCTATTAGACAATCATATTTTCCCTCGTAAAAAGTCATTTTTTTTTTTTTTATAATTGAAAGATGTGATGTTTGAGTAATTACATGTATCGTGTAATTGAAGATTTGATGTTGAGTCATTTTTTTATTTTTATTAATGATGTTTATTTTTTTTTTTGATTTAATGAGATTTATTTTATTATATATAAATAAAAAGTGATCCATGAATTTATGATAAACCATTTTATTTTTAATAATAAAATATTTTATTTTTAATATAAATAAGAAGTCACCCATGAATTTCTCATAAACCAAGAATTCAGTTATATAAGCACACTTTATATAGAATAGATATATTTGTAAAGAGCAAATCTATTAGGAATGATAGTGATGATTGCAAGTGAGATACGCTAATGATGATGACTTTAAATGTAGTATCGACTACAAATAAAATACTGTAATGACCACATAACATACTAACGAACTTTTCAATCCTCCTTATAAAAATAATTAATATAATATGGTGAATAGACTTAAAAAAATTATTCTTATTTTATGGAAATTTTTTATTAAATAAAATTATTAATAATAATATATAATTAGATGAAATAATTTTAATATTATTATATTAGATTTTTCAAAAATAAAAAATTTATAAGTAATAATTAATTTTTTATTATATTAAAAATAATTTAAATAGTTGTGCGAAGAACTGTTATATTACTTAATTAAAATTGTAAAAGAGAGAAAACTGGGTGAGGTTTAATTTGGTGAAATGTAATAGTAATAGTAATGTATAAGAATAAGAATAGTAATAGGAATTGATTAAGATGTTTAATTTGTTATTAAAATGAATATAAAAATAAATGATAAATTGACAAAATTATCTCATACTTTAATTTTTATTTTTATATAAAAACATGTATTAAAATGATTTCAATTTTACTTTATTTAATTTTTTGTAATGTAATTCTCATTACATAACTTTTCTAATGTACTAAAGATTTCCTTATATAGTGTAATTATAATTACAATATAATCTTATTACATCATTTCAAACAAATATTGTAATAAATTATTTGATTTCATTACAATTCTCATTAAAACAAACCAAACATAAACTAAGGGTGTGTTTAGAAGTAACTGTGTAATTACTAGGTAGGATAATTACTATGGTAGTAATTACACAGTTTAGTAATTACACTATATTTTAAAATGCAAGGTGTGTTTAGATATGTGTTTTCTTTTATAAATGTACAACAAAAACAAAATAATTACAAAAAATGTGCAAAAAAAAATTATTTTAAAAATTTATACATTTTGAAAACTTATTACATGAAACCATACATTTTTAATATGTTTATTAAACCTCAAAATAAACAATTTCGTAAAATTAATTAAACAGATTTATAAAAATAAACAAGTTAAATATTTTTTTATTAAAAGATAAATGTTTATTATCTATTTTAGTATGAATTATTATAATTTAATAAGATTTTTTTTTAATAAAATACAATATCAAAATTATAAACATTAATTTGTATAAATATAAATCAATACTTAAAATTACTAAAAATAAACATGACACGTAGAGTGATATAATAAACATATGTGAATATTATTATTTTGTTTATTAAAGTAGTATGTTTAATAAATAGAAAACAAAATAAACATATATATACAAAGTATTTTATATTATTAGTATGTTTATTATAATTGTAAACATAAAAATAGACATAGTCAATTTATACTATACTAAAATAAGTATATTTTCTTTCTATTGTTTCTATACATTTATTATTTTCTAATGAGTTAGTAAACGAGTTTTCTATTGAAGTATAATTCTTATATCAAAAAATAAATAAACAAACATAACTTTATAAATTCCAAAAATTATTTAATTAAAAAAAATAAACACGACACAATTAATAAACAAAGAAAAAGATAAAGATAAACAATTTTTTTTATATATATATTATTTATTTTCTAAAAAATTACTAAAAAAATAAACATAACACACGTAGAGTGATATAATAAACTTATGTGAATATTATTATTTTGTTTATTAAATTAGTATGTTTAATTAATAGAAAATAAAATAAACACATATATAAAATATTTTATATTATTAGTATGTTTATTATAATTGTAAACATAAAAATAAATATAGCCAATAAACACATATATAAAATGTTTTATATTATTAGTATGTTTATTAGTATTGTCAACATAAAAATAAACATAACCAATATTACCATATATATACTAATCAATAATTATTACCATATATATTATAAAAAAAATTGAAAAAAAGTTTTTAATTATATATAAAAGTGTATGATAAAATGATAATAAGTTTTTTTTTCACATATTTTGTAATTAATTAAAATAATGTATACAAAATTGTAAAATGCCCTTTGGATATGAGGTGGTAATTACATATGAATTCCTAATATATTGTTTGGCAAAATAATTAGTAATTACATGGGAAAATAAAATTTTTTAATAGCTAATGTTTAATATGGAAAGTTTTTAGTAATTACACAGTGTAATTACATTCAATTCTCATGGGGCCATGAGAATTGGAGAGTGTAATTGGAACCCCTCAATTACTTCCAATTACACCGTCACAGTGTAATTACATGATCAGACAAACATGCCAAATTGTGTAATTAACTCCAATTACATTGTGGCTTTCCAAACGCACCCTAAGGGTGTCTTTGGAAGTAACTGTGTAATTACTAGGTAGGGTAATTACTAGGGTGGTAATTACACAATGTAGTAATTACACTATATTTTAAAATGCAAGGTGTGTTTGGATATGAGGTGGTAATTACATATGAATTCCTAATATCTTGTTTGGCAAAATAGTTAGTAATTACATGGGAAATTAATATTTTTTTAGTAGCTAATGTTTAATATGGAAAGTTTTTAGTAATTACACAGTGTAATTACATCCAATTCTCATGGCCCCCCTCAATTACTTCAAATTACACAGTTACAGTATAATTACATGGTCAGAAAAACATGTCAAATTGTGTAATTACCTCCAATTACACACAAATCCAATTACATTGTGGCTTTCCAAACCCACCATAATGGAAAGCAAGCTTGTAAATGACTGAGGGTCACGGCTGCTAGTATAAGAGAAATTTGGGGACTAATTTGTGAAATCTCACATAATTTAAGGACCTGAAACACAAATAAGTGATGAAAATTGTTGTCCGTGCGATGACGTGCGTAATACGGTTGCCCATCGCCCAAGCATAAGGCAACCGAGAGGGGTAAAATAGTCTTTTTAGCTCGACCATTCCATCTGACCGTCAGCTTAGTACAACTATAAAGCAACAGTGCCCTCCCGGCCCATTTCTCTGTCCTCCAACATTCTGGGTTTTGGTCTTTCATGAAACCCTAGACCATCTCTGTAACTTTCTAAGCTCAACACAACATCTCCACCTGTGACTCAGTCTCACTTTTCGATGAGCAAGAGAAGTAATGCCGAAATTTCTTGCTTATTCTTTTTGTTGTTACATATTTCCATCGAAGTAGACTAATGCATTTGTTCGAAACTATGTTTTCTTTTTTTGCTCTGTTTAAGGTATATTTGGACTAATGTAGTTGATTCATTACTATATATTATCTGAAACTTGGGTTTTAATAGTTAATGTTCTAATATTGTATATTGGTGTTTTATATCCTAATAATAATCCCATTTCATTGTCTACGTGACTAGTCAATATTGAAGAAGTTTTAGCTAGCTCACCTCTGGTTAAAATGGAGGGAGAAAGCAGCAAGAACAATATTCCTATGCAAGTGAAATCATCAAGCTTTGTTGGGTATTCTGGCAATGTTGTTACTATTGGGACTGCTGAAGAAGATGATCGAAGGGGACCTGTTCTAATGGAAAATGGTGGAAGGAGTTGGCCGAATAAGAACAATGTTTTATGTTTACCTTGGTGGGATCAAGTTCAACACCAGAAAAATCATAACTATGTCCAATCTCTAACTGAAAAAAGCTCTGCATTTCCTCAAATGAATTTATATTCACAAGACATTTTGGAGAATCTTTCTTTAGCTGAAGGTGAACCAGCTTCTGCATATGCTGTTTCCGGGGTTTCTGATCTCCAAAGAGAAGTGCTGTTGTACAATCACCTGGGATTGGCATCTGGTTCTACACCTACTAATGTAGGTGCTTGGAAGGTATTATGTGTATATTCAAAATGCCATTAGTGAAGTTGAATAATTTGCTATGCAATATTGGGTTTCGTTTGTAGTTCTCCGTGTTTTTATTTTTAGAGGTTCTAACAAGTTTTGATTTTACTCTTTTAACATATGTTGGTTCCTCCATACAGAATCTTACTTCATTGAACAAAAACTCATTTGGGAAAAACTATAATTCTGGAGTTGATATTCCAAGTGCAACAGTTGCTTCACCTGGCTCTGTATCCCAAGACCAGTCCACTATACAGAGAAAAAGAAACTTAAGAAATGATCAAGTAAGAAAAAAAGCAATAACTGTTTGACTTTCACCTGCCTAACGGGTTTGTTTGTTTCATAATGAACTGATGTAGAATTGCATGTCATGGAGAAATTTTTTTGGTTTCTTATATAGTTTTCTGTTAAAGACTAATATAATTAGATAGGATATCAATTTTGCGGAGGGGCTAAGAACATATAATAGTTGATTAATTATGTATAGGCTTTGTCCAAACAGCAACGCAGGAAACGGTATGCTGAAACACTCAACAAGTTACAAGAGCTACTTCCCAAATCTGCTGAGGTAATTCTATGTATTAATTGTGCTGCCAAGAGGGATTATCTTAAATGAGATGTAGTTGAAAATCTTGCCTTAAATTCCTTATTGTGTGTTCTCTTTACCATACAAGACTCTTATATGTGGTTAGTTTTGAACTTGTAGGGTGTAGGAGGTAGTCAAGTATCTGTATTTGATGATGTGATCGACTATATCAAGTACTTGCAGCTACAAATAAAGGTAAAAGCCTTTCTTTCTCAGCTCTCACAAAACTATCACTTGATTATCAATCAATACAGGAATATAATCTTCCTTACACTGCCACCAACTAAAACCATGTGTGTAAGTAATCTAATGTCTTATATTTGATACGATCAACTATAACAGAACATCTCCAATTGCAGGATTTGAGTGAAAGCCGATTGGGAGGTGAATCACCAACCAAACCTATCATTTTCCGCGAGGTATATAAGTATTTACATTTTAATGGAAGCTTATTTTCTTTCCCTTCAACTCATCAAGTGAAAATTTTATCTGTTTTCTCTGTTTCCCTTGCAGGGATATGGCCACTACTTTTACGACCAAGAAACGTTGAATGAGCCTTTGGAAGAGATAATCATGGCGAAATGGTTGGAGGTAAACTCTTTAGCTGTGACCAATATGCTGGAGAGGAAAGGTCTTCTTCTCATGCCCATTGAATTTACGGAAGCACTACAATGATTTGTTATGCACATTTCTCTCTTGATTTCTACCCAAAATAGCTACTAGCATTACGTATTTTTGTAATGAAATTAAATGTTTCTACCTCTTTCTTGAAGAACTTTACAATCAATCGCACCTACTAACTCTCTTTCAATTTGGGGAATTTTGGTTGAATTTAGGCAATTTTATTATGTACTCGTTGTTAAAGATATTATTACAATGGAAGAAAATCAAGACATTACAACACTATTGCAATATAATACAAGGATCAACAAAAAGATTAAATAAATGTTACAACAACATAATATACAACATATATACACTATATATATTATATATAAGAAATATAGAAGAAGATAAGAACACATGTAATATAAAATATGTATATATATAACAACAGAATAATATATATACACTCACTCACAACCTTGAGTGTAGATTAGTAGGGATCACCATGACTTGAACAAGGTATTACACCTTTGTCCAAAAGCTTATTTCCCCCTATCTCTAAGCACTAAGGGAACTCTCTAGGAAATAGCTTTGGGAATTATCAAGCCTTTTAGGGTTTTCTAGCAAAGTGCTTTCTTGATAGAAAACTTCATCTCTTACAAATGAGCACCAAAGACCTCCTTTTATAATGTATAGGTGATCACTTAGAATTCAAAATACACAACACTCATTTCTCTCATATAAATGAGTATTAATATAGTTTGTAACAACTATATTTCATACCATTTGAATCCTATCATCAAATTGTGTAACAACCCTTTTATTACACTAATAATGTGTGATCAACACATGAGTTACAAGTGACAACAAATTGTAACTCCTCTCCAAGTTACAACATGTAGGTTACAAAAGTGTAGGTTATAAAATCATAGGTTACACATTTATTTACCATACACTTAATATATATTATTCACATATATTTATCACATTTTAATCTACTTTATTATTATATTATAAAATAATATAACAATCCCCCACTAGATTAAAATGTGTGACACACTTGTAACACACTTGTAACATTTATTTAATCAATCAAAATATTATATCAAAATATAACATTTCCCCACTTTGATTGAATAAATATACACTTTTAAAGAAGTCTTGCTTAGGTGCATTAGGTAAAATGTCTTTCGACTTGAATTTTACCTTAGTGTAGTTACCACAAAGTTTGATGAAATTTTGGTTGCCGTAGCATTGAACCACTATCCCTTTAATACAAGCTAAATTTGATAACACACACACCCTAGCTAATGCTCACTTGAGACCGCATGTCTCGCTCTTGCAGATTAATGGCCATGTGCAAAATTCCAATTCATGGACTCTCTAGAGAATAACTCCCAATTCTCATAAGAGGCGGCACCACCTCTAGTCCATATAGGTGGAGTTTTAGTGTCTCACCACTCTTTAGACACTTCTTAAGCTTAAGTGAGTTTTCTTAAGCTTAAGCTCCATTAAAAAACATTTTGGTTTTAACCCTCAATTTTCACAACATGTACTCATCCATAGATGGGACAATTGAGTACCATATTCACTCTATTGACTTGTTAGTACCTATTGAACTTAAGACTAGATGTTTACTAGTGTTAAGATAGGTTACCATCAATGAGCAAAACACTAAGGGAGTTTAGGTCCCATCCCTCGAAAATTCATGCTTTAATCTTGTACGGAGATTAAGCGATTTGTTATAACCTCTCAATATTGATTCCATGTGAATCATGCATGCCAAAATATAGTGTTCACTTTGTGACCACTTTTCTCCTTAAGTACTTAAGCTTTGAAAATTCAATCATAAAAGATTAATTTTCACACAACTCAAATTCTCAACAATCTTGATACCAAGTATATCAAAAATACACTAATTTAGACACCAAATATGTCTAAATTACATTTTATTTTAAGACACCAAGCATGTCTCAAATTCTCATATTAGAGTATACACCCCCACACTTTCACATTTCATTATCAAGACAATATCTTGATTTTAAAATATAGAAGACCACTTTGTCTCTATAACTCTTTTAATTAATTTCTTGAAATTATTTTCACTTAACTTTGACACCAAAATATGTCAAAATTTTAGATATACACATAGCTAAATTTGATTTAGAATTTGAATTCTAAATCAAATAAATTAATCAATAATGTCTCAACACATTTTGATTAAATTTGTGGCTCACCCCCACATTTTTACCATAAAGTGTAAATAAAATATCACTTTTGTGTATTTCCTCTTGAAATGACTTTTTAAGGTCACTTTTAAAATACCATTTGATATTTTAGTTTTCTCAACAAAATTAAAATATCAAACTCACATCACCACTTACAAAATAATGTGATTATTTTTACTCATAATTTTAAAGTTATCTCCTTATTGAGATTAGCCCAAAATTATACCAAAGTTAACAAAATTCTCATTAATTTTGTTCACAACTTTGATCATTTAAGATTCAAAATTGCTTCTCCAATTTTGTTATCTTTTCACTATTTTTGAATCCACATTGATTCATTTACTTTTGAGTCCAAAATTGCTCTTCCAATTTATGGCTCATTTCACAAGTTTGGATTCACTTTTAATCCATTTGTTCTTGCTTATGACAATACAATTCTCATAAGTGTAACTCTGTTGCTATAATTTTAAACACTACGCAAGTATACGCAATCAAGTAGTAAAACTCACACAGGTGAGGTCGATCCCACAGGGAATTGGATTAAATACCACTAAACTATACTTATAATTCTATTTGGCAATATCGAAAACAAGTATGATTTAAAAACAGTAAAATATGAAAGAAATTCAGAAAACTTAATAACACAATTTAAGGTTGAGCAAGATGAGACAATAGGGAGGAGAATCCTGTTGTTGTTTACCCAAATCGTTAATGATTAATTACTATCCTATTCTTGGAGTGAATGACAGATTATAAAATAACCTAGCTCCTTTCAGATCTTCTAGATTCTAAATCACATGTTATCTAATTAATTCCTTAATTAAACTAACATGAAATCAACATTAAGTAATAATCTACTCGTCACATAAGTCATGTAAATACTTTCGTTTCACATAGAACATCGATTATCTTAATTTTAGCATTCTCAATTCTCACTTTTCAGATTTTGAATTGAGATCATAGAACATGCACAAGGTGATCAATCTTAAACATGAAATTAAACACAAATTAAGATAATTTCACACACAAGAATTGAGGAATGGTAATTAAACATTAACTAGGAAAACATTAAACAACAATCATCATCCTCCCTAAATGGGAAATTTAGTTCAGAAACAAATCCATAACCATTCCTATAGCAATATTCAACATAAATAAATTAAAGAGGAATAAAGAAAAGAACTGTTGGTGGATGAATTCTGGATCTTCACTTGAATCTCTATGCTCTTCCTGCCGCTCTCAGCTGTGTTTTAGGGTTCCAAATCGCTCTCCCTGACTTTCAATCGCAGTTTTCTATTTATAATTGAAATTTAGGGTTCGATGGACGAAAATGCCCTGGTCCGTACGGGGTCTCGCCGCGGCCACGCTTCCTCTCGCCGCGGCGAGAAATCGCCAAATTTAGGCTCTCTCTGTATCTCGTAACTCGCCGCGGCGAGCCTCTTCATCGCCGCGGCGACTGATGCCTTTCGAATTCTTGAGATCTAGCCGCGGCCAAGTTGTGTTTAGCCGCGGCCAGATATGCACAAAAACTCAAAAATTGAGTTTTCTTCGGCTCAGCACGCCTTTTAACGAATTTACGCACCGAGACTTCTTTTATTCCAAAGAACACGAAAACATAGAAAACAAGCGTAATTAGTCCCAACACGGCTAAAAATGCACATAACTTGGATCCAAAACATAGGCTAAAAATAGCCTAACAAACTCCCAATGACTCTTTACTCGTCCCCGAGTAAACTAAGACTAAACTAAAAAAAAAAAACTGACAATGATAGCTGAACTTTCCAACAATTTAATTGTTACCACCACCTGCACAACTTCAATCCATCAATAACCAGAATTTCAACTTGCCAACTCTAAGAACTAAGTTGAATGTGCAGTTTACAAGTAAGTAATTCATACAAACATAAAGCATCGCAATTTCCATCAATATCACAACTGTTCTAACTTTCCAACATCCCACTAACACATGATCAATAAGTTTGAATGACATACTCCTCTCCACTAATGTTGACAAATTTCTATTTGGAATCAATAGGTCTTTTTCGGTTAACATCACATGGCTTAGGTACATGGGTAGGTGAGAAGTCATTTAGGCTATACTATACCATAAGCACTATTAACCAAGCAAGCCTAGACATTTATTTTGCTTTCTTTCCATATATCCCAAAAACAGAAATAAGAGATTGCAATTTTTCTTGTGTGTGTACCTCATAATTTTCTTAACTTTTTTTTCTTCAAGAAGACACATTTTTTCTTTTTTTTCATAGGCACAACACACAATACTCTTATTATTTTTTTTTTCAATCTCTCATTCCTACACTTTATATTTTTTTCACTTACAGCACTTATTCCCCCCCAAACTTGCTTCAAGGCTCATGGCATAATAAGTTACGTTCAGGGTGAAAAGAATTTAAGATACGAATTCAGCTCAGTTAAGCAGTAAAAAATTTTAAAACAGGCTAAGGCTCAACTTTGGGTATACTATGGTAAAAATTTATAGGTAGGCTTGAAAGGCTCAATCGTTCCAAAGAAAACTTGCCTAAATCACTTTCCAAACAAAAATCATCAAGGATTTCGCTTCAAGAGAGTATGTCAAACAAATTCTATTCCATGTTCATTCAGTCATTCCACAATCCAAATAGAACACAAGTGATATGTGAGATAGAAAATGTTTTAAATCTACATGAATCACTTCCTAGCACACATCCAATTTAATTCAAACAGTTGCAAGTCAAGCACACAGTTATGTTTCAATCCATTGCACAAGTGAATAACAACAATTTAATCCATCTTTCAATTTAGCTATCACGCAAGACTAAAAAAAACTAAAACAAATAAACGCGAAAAAATAAATTAAGTTTCCCCCCCCAAACTAAAATGCACATTGTCCCCAATGTGTGAAAATAAACCAGGGTGAGAGAAACTTACCTGAGCCCCTTAAAAGGGGTTTGGCGGCGGTGGCTGGTCATAAGGGTTGAAACGGGGTGGCATGGGAAAATAGTTTGGATCATCCACACCGATATTCATCCTTGTGACAAGTGTGTTCAATTGAGCCACCTGCTGCTCATCGAAGATACTCCTCTGGGCCATGTAATTTTGCATATGCATGTTTTCTTTGAATCGGATAATTCGGGTGATTGTGAAGTGTCTTGCATGGCGAGTCGAAGAGGCCCGACAAGACGCGGTGGTTCGATGTCCTCATGTTCCTCTTCTTCTCTTGCCGGAGGACCTCTTTGAACTGGCGGTTGACCATGAGGATGAGGAGGTTTGAAACGAAGAACAGTCGCCAAGTTAATAGGGCGCTGGGGCGGTGCCTTTGTATCATATGAGTACTGTGGTACTCCATGTTTCTCACATAGATCAGTGATTATTCCAGCCAACCCCAGTCCTCCACCGGAAGATCCCTCAACCATAATGTCAAAGGTCGTTCGAACAATATCCCCCACATTCAAATTATACCCTTTCATAATGCCGTAAACCCATTTAATTCTGTCCATTTGAGCATCAGAAAAATGCTTGTTGGGGAGCATCCTTGCACTAACAAAGTAAAGCCAAGCCTTGGCCACTGGGTTGAGTTCACATCGGTACAATTGGTATGGTTCTCCATTAAGCTCATGGAACCTAAGGCCAGGATACCCTAGAGTCTCAGCAATATCCACATAATTCGTACTTCTCTCATAAAATTGTCGTTTCAAGGGTTGTTCTTCATTAGTGAAAGTTTGGAGGTCATAAAGGGCATGAATAGCGGCTGTGGTAGCAGGCACTCTAACCCCCCTAACTCTAACTTTGCCCTCTTCTCTTTCAGGCCAGTTGGCTAAAAATTCCAAAGTTAGAGTTTGATTACCACGCTCAGTGACATCTACGAACTTAGTCCACTGCCTCTGTAGGATTTGATCCCTAATAGATGCAAAAGCAGGGGGAATGTTGGCAGTTTGGCTTAGGTTGACAATGTCTATCCCTCTATCTTCAATGAATGCCCTATCTTTCAATTTCAAAAACCGCTCTTGAGCTTCCATGTTGGTAAACCTAACTCTATCAAGATTAGAGCGTCCCCTAGATGGGTTGGATGATGAAGCTCCCTCCTCATTAACCCTTGACCTCTTTGGACCCATAGCAAAAAAATTATAACCTAACTCCCAAGATTTTTCAAAATTTCGACAGCACTTTCCCTTAAAAATTGACTTCCCGGGATTTAAATCCCCTTCAATCTAACCCAATTCTATTCACACAATCAATTTCAACAATGTATATAGCAAAAATCCCAAATATCCACCAAATAATCCAAAACTATCCAACAAATTCACAAATTCTTCAATAAAAATTGGAGTGGAAGTCTTAGAATCAATACCTCAATGACAATGTTCCTTTAATCATCCTCCATTGTTGACATCTTGAAGCTTTTGAGAAAGAACAGGATGGATAAGGTTTTTTAATATTTTGGGTGAGGTTTGAGGGATTTGGGGTTGATTTTGAGTGGGAAATAGTGTTTAATGAGAGAAATAAGGGTTTAGGATGATTGTTGATGAAAGTTTATGGTTAGATTTGATGAAAAGGAGTTTTGAATGGGATTAGATGAAGAAAAAATGGTGAGAAGGGGTGTTTTCGGCGTGGAGAAGAGAGGGTTTGAATGTGGTGTTTGATTTGAAATGTTAGGGATTTGGGATTTAAAAAGCAAAACTGACCACTCTCGCCGCGGCGACCTGTAGCCTCGCCGCGGCGAGAATCCGTGAAAATAAAGACCTTTCTGTAAGTTAAATCTCGCCGCGGCGGTATGTCCCCTCGCCGCGGCGAGAATTCGCGAAAATAGGCCTGTTTCTGTAAGACCATTCTGGCCGCGGCCAGACATCCCATGGCCGCGGCCACCGACCAAAAAAAACTTTTTTTTTTTTTTTTTTTTTTTTTTTTTCAGTAACGAAACAGAATGAACATCAAGAAAAATAACAGTAAACTTAAAAAGAGTTCAACTAAATCAAAAGAACACTTGGGTTGCCTCCCAATTAGCGCTAACTTTATCGTCGCTCAGCTAGACGTTGATCGAGATCTTTAAAGTGGCGCCAGAATCATGGCGGACTTGGTTCGATCAAATTGACCTCCCAAATAGAGCTTTAATCGCTGTCCATTCACTTTGAAAGTTTTAGGACTTTCACCTTTTAGTTCCACTGCTCCGTAAGGAAACACTTTGACCACCGTAAATGGCCCTGACCACCTTGATTTTAATTTACCAGGAAACAACTTTAGTCTTGAGTTAAAGAGTAGAACTTGTTGACCAGGTTGAAACTCCTTTCTGACTAGATTTCTGTCATGCCATCTCTTAGTTCTTTCCTTGTAAATCTTGGCGTTTTCATATGCTTCATTTCGAACTTCTTCCAACTCATCCAACTGTAGTAGTCTTTTCTGCCCAGCAGCTTTTAAGTCCATGTTTAGAGTTCTCATTGCCCAATAAGCTTTGTGTTCTAACTCCACTGGTAAATGACACGCCTTTCCAAACACCAACCGATATGGTGACATCCCTATTGGCGTTTTGAGCATTTGTTACGTAAGCCCACAATGCGTCATCCAACTTTCTTGACCAATCTTTCCTTGATCTCTGCACCGTTTTCTCTAGAATCATCTTTATTTCCCGGTTAGAAATCTCAGCTTGGCCATTACTTTGCGGATGATAGGGGAGGGCAGTTCGATGACGAACACCATACTTTGAAAGGAGTGCTTCGAACTGTTTGTTGCAGAAATGACTCCCTTCATCGCTTATGATCGCTCGGGGAGTACCAAACCGTGTGAATATATTCTTCTGAAGGAACCGAAGAACTGTTTTTCCATCATTAGTTGGTGTTGCTGCAGCTTCTACCCATTTTGATACGTAATCTACAGCTAGTAAAATGTATAGATTACTAAACGATGAAGGAAAAGGACCCATAAAGTCTATCCCCCATACATCAAACAACTCTACTTCCAAGATTCCTGTCAAAGGCATTTCGTTTCTCCTTGAGATGTTTCCTGTACGCTGACAACGATCACATGCCTTCACAAAAGTACTAGCATCTTTGAAAAGCGTTGGCCAAAAGAACCCGCTTTGCAACACTTTGGCAGCTGTTCTAGTTCCACTGAAGTGTCCCCCACATGGTAAAGCATGACAGTGATTAAGAATAGAGTACATCTCCTCTTCAGGCACACACCTTCTTATTATCTGATCTGCACAGTGCTTGTAGAGGATTGGCTCTTCCCAATAGTAATGTTTTACCTCGGAAAAGAATTTCTTTAATTGTTGACGAGATAGCTCAGGAGGAGTGACATTAGCAGCTAAGTAGTTAACATAATCAGCATACCATGGTACCATAAGACTCTCCCTCACACTAAAGAGTTGTTCATCGGGAAATTGTTCATTTATTTGTACCTCTTTCGTATTCTGACTTTCTTCCAGTTCTAGTCTTGACAAGTGATCTGCCACCAAGTTCTCAGTACCCTTCTTGTCTTTTATGTCTAGATCAAATTCTTGCAAAAGAAGAACCCATCGAATCAGTCGTGGTTTGGCATCCTTCTTAGTCATCAAGTATTTGATTGCTGAATGATCTGTATACACTATCACTTTATTACCAATTAAGTAGGGTCGAAATTTGTCACATGCAAACACTATGGCCAGCATCTCTTTTTCTGTAGTAGCGTAGTTTAGTTGGGCATCATTCAAGGTTTTACTTGCATAATAAATGGTTCTGAATACCTTGTCAACCCGTTGTCCCAAAACTGCTCCAATAGCATAATCACTTGCATCGCACATGATTTCAAAAGGTAGTTCCCAGTTTGGTGTAGTCACAATCGGTGCTGAGATTAACTTCTCCTTGAGAATTTGGAATGTTTCAAGACAATCTTTCCCAAATTTAAAAGGTACTCCACTAGCAAGAAGATTGGATAGCGGTTTGGCCACTTTAGAAAAATCTTTGATAAATCTTCTATAAAACCCGGCATGACCCAAAAAGCTTCGAACTCCCTTAACTGAAATTGGAGGAGGCAAGTTCTCAATTGTAGATACTTTGGCTCTGTCAACCTCAATACCTTCTTTTGAGATTTTATGTCCCAGCACTATTCCTTCTGTAACCATGAAATGGCACTTTTCCCAGTTCAGCACCAAATTAGAGTCTTCACATCTTGCTAAAACCAATTCCAAGTTACTCAGACATTGGTCAAACGATGAGCCAAACACTGAAAAATCATCCATGAACACCTCGATGCACTTTTCTATTAAATCTGAAAATATAGCCATCATACACCTCTGAAATGTTGCTGGAGCATTACATAGCCCAAATGGCATTCGTCAAAAAGCAAAAGTACCATATGGACATGTGAATGTTGTTTTCTCTTGATCCTCCGGTGCTATAGCTATTTGGTGATACCCTGATTATCCATCAAGGAAACAATAGTACTCTTGTCCTGCCAACTTGTCTAACATCTGATCAATGAATGGGAGTGGAAAGTGATCTTTTCTTGTGGCCTTGTTGAGTTTTCGGTAGTCAATGCAAATTCTCCATCCCGTGACAGTTCTGGTTGGGATGAGTTCATTCTTCTCATTCTTTACCACCGTCATCCCTCCTTTCTTTGGAACAACTTGGACTGGGCTCACCCATTTACTGTCTGAAATAGGATACGCTACCCCTGCATCTAACCACTTCAAGACTTCTTTTCTGACAACCTCCTTCATTGGTGGATTTAATCTACGTTGTGCATCAATGGTTGGTTTCACTCCTTCCTCCATTAAGATTCTATGCATTACAGTTGAAGGGCTGATCCCTTTAATATCTGCTAAAGTCCATCCAATGGCTTTTGAATGCTTCCTTAGAACCCGTAATAGCTTATCTGTCTCTACAGAAGATAGGGAAGAAGCCACAATAACAGGAAGTGTCTTATTTTCTCCCAAATATTCATACCTGAGATGCTCTGGTAAGACTTTTAACTCTAGTTGAGGAGGCTTTTCAGTAGATGGGGTAGGCTTTGTTGGTATGACTCCTAACTCTTCATAATATTTTCTATTCAGCGGTCCATAAGAATCGAGCCACATAGCATATTCATAAGCTTCCTTACCATCTTGTTCCACCACCTCTTCTTGTACCAAAGTCAGATTAAGAGGATCTTCAGCATGTGTCTTTGTCTCCACCAACTGGTCCACCACATCAATTGCAAAACAGTTGTCACTAGCTGTAGGATAGGTCATTGCTTTGAGTACATTAAATACAACTTCATCTCCTTTGTACCCTTAGCTTTAACTCTCCTTTACGAACATCAATTAGTGCTTTCCACTGTTGCCAAGAAAGGTCTCCCCGGGGATGATAGGAACATTACTATCTTCTTCCATATCCGAACAATGAAATCAGTGGGAAGATGAACTTGTCCACCTTTACTAACACATCCTCAATGACTCCTCTAGGGTGAGCTAGCGATCGATACGCAATTGAAGAGTTACAGTAGTTGGCTTTGCTTCACCTAGCTGCAATCTTTTGAACACTGACAAGGGCATTAAGTTAATACTGGCTCCTAAATCACATAGTGCATTTATCCCTTCAATTTTACCAATAGTACAAGGAATAGTGAAGCTCCCTGGATCTCTGAGTTTTGGAGGGAGTTTCTTCTGTAGAATAGCGCTACACTCTTCCGTTAGAGCCACTGTCTCATAGTCTTCCATCTTCCTCTTCTTTGACAAAATTTCCTTCATAAACTTCACATAACTTGGCATCTGCTCTAGAGCTTCAGCAAAAGGAATGTTAATGTGAAGTCTTTTGAAGACTTCTAGAAACTTGGTGAACTGCTTGTCTAAGCTTGACTTTCTCAGCCTCTGAGGATAGGGTATCTTTACATGATGATCAATACTAATCGGTGGAGACTGTTGTGGTGGTGCTGGGCTATCAGTAGCCTTCTCTGCTGTCGGTGTTGGTGTCGGCACTGGTTGAGCATTTATTTCTACATCTACCTCAACCGGTTGTGGTAACTCGAGCCCGTCATACTTCTTACCAGCTCCTCGGGGTAATTGCCTTGCAGTTTTCTTTAGGATTAACTTCAGTGGTGCTAGGCAAATTTCCTTGAGGGCGGGTTGCTACCTGAGTTGCTAGCTGGCCCATCTGAGTCTGCAGGTCTTTAATTGAAGATCTAGTTTCAGTCATGAATTGGAGCAGTAAATCTGTCTGCAAACTAGAACTTCCACCAGAGGCTTGTTGCTGATTAAACTGTTGGTTCTGATTTCTTTGTTGATAGAACCCACTATTTCTTCGGTTGTTATTCTGGTTGAACCCATAATTGTTGTTGTTGTTGTTCTGTGAAAAATTCCCAATGGCCTTAGCTTCATCCATTGGCAAATCATCCACATCTGCTTGGCACTCCGAAAAGTGATGACTTCCTCCACATAACTCACAAACAATTTGGGCTTGCTTAGCTTGCCCTGCAATGATTTTAGTCAATGCCTCAACCTGAGCTGTTAACTTTGTGATGGCATCGACTTCTAACACACCAGCTACCTTCTTGGATTGACTCCTTTCAGTTGGCCCTTTCTTGGTTGTTTAGAGCCATCTCCTCCAATAGATCATATGCCTCATTAGCACTCTTTCTCATAAAAGCTCCGCCCGCTGCTGCATCTATTAGAGTTCTAGTATTACCAACCAACCCGTTGTAGAAGTTGTGAACCAGCATCCACTTCTCTATACCATGATGGGGACACCTCCTGATCAGATCTTTAAACCTCTCCCAAGCCTCATGGAGAGATTCATTATCTTGTTGGCAGAAATTATTGATTTCTCCTCTTAGCTTTGCAGACTTAGCTGGAGGAAAGAACTTTGACAAGAATTTTGTTGCCAGATCATTCCATGTAGCAATAGAATTCGGTGGCAAAGAATTCAACCAACTCTTGGCTCGTTCTCTGAGCGAGAATGGAAACAACCTCAATCTAATGGCATCGTCGCTAACTCCATTAACTTTAAAAGTTTCACAAAGTTCCATGAAGTTAGAGAGATGCAAATTAGGATCTTCGAAGGAGACCACCAAGGCGGAACGAAGGCGCACCATTTGAAGGATGGCGGGTTTGATCTCGAAGTTGTTTGCATCCACTGCCGGTGGCCTAATACATGACTGCACTCCCGTCAGAGTAGGGAGAATGTAATCTCTCAAGCTACGGCCATTAGCTTGATCTTCCACAGCGCCTCCATTATTACCATTATTACGCCCATTGTTCCCAACATTATTGTTCACATTGGCAGCCATGATTTCTGATGTTTCAGCAGTTGCTGAAGCTCTTTCTTGCCTCTTGTTCTTTCGATTCTTCCTGCAAGTTTTCTCAATTTCAGGATCAACTGGTAATATGACTGATTGTCCTTGACGGCGCATGCACTTAGGATTCCTGAAATAAATCAAGAAAATATTGCAAGAAAAAGGTTAGAAAAATCAGCAAGAGAAAATATACCAAAGTAGAAGTTAGTATAATTTTATGTAATATTAATCTTTAACAATTCCCCGGCAACGGCGCCAAAAACTTGTTGCTATAATTTTAAACACTACGCAAGTATACGCAATCAAGTAGTAAAACTCACACAGGTGAGGTCGATCCCACAGGGAATTGGATTAAATACCACTAAACTATACTTATAATTCTATTTGGCAATATCGAAAACAAGTATGATTTAAAAACAGTAAAATATGAAAGAAATTCAGAAAACTTAATAACACAATTTAAGGTTGAGCAAGATGAGACAATAGGGAGGAGAATCCTGTTGTTGTTTACCCAAATCGTTAATGATTAATTACTATCCTATTCTTGGAGTGAATGACAGATTATAAAATAACCTAGCTCCTTTCAGATCTTCTAGATTCTAAATCACATGTTATCTAATTAATTCCTTAATTAAACTAACATGAAATCAGCATTAAGTAATAATCTACTCGTCACATAAGTCATGTAAATACTTTCGTTTCACATAGAACATCGATTATCTTAATTTTAGCATTCTCAATTCTCACTTTTCAGATTTTGAATTGAGATCATAGAACATGCACAAGGTGATCAATCTTAAACATGAAATTAAACACAAATTAAGATAATTTCACACACAAGAATTGAGGAATGGTAATTAAACATTAACTAGGAAAACATTAAACAACAATCATCATCCTCCCTAAATGGGAAATTTAGTTCAGAAACAAATCCATAACCATTCCTATAGCAATATTCAACATAAATAAATTAAAGAGGAATAAAGAAAAGAACTGTTGGTGGATGAATTCTGGATCTTCACTTGAATCTCTATGCTCTTCCTGCCGCTCTCAGCTGTGTTTTAGGGTTCCAAATCGCTCTCCCTGACTTTCAATCGCAGTTTTCTATTTATAATTGAAATTTAGGGTTCGATGGACGAAAATGCCCCTGGTCCGTACGGGATCTCGCCGCGGCCAAGCTTCCTCTCGCCGCGGCGAGAAATTGCCAAATTTAGGCTCTCTCTGTATCTCGTAACTCGCCGCGGCGAGCCTCTTCATCGCCGCGGCGACTGATGCCTTTCGAATTCTTGAGATCTAGCCGCGGCCAAGTTGTGTTTAGCCGCGGCCAGATATGCACAAAAACTCAAAAATTGAGTTTTCTTCGGCTCAGCACGCCTTTTAACGAATTTCTGCACCCGAGACTTCTTTTATTCCAAAGAACCTGAAAACATAGAAAACAAGCGTAATTCCGTCCCAACACAGCTAAAAATGCACATAAATTGGATCCAAAATATAGGCTAAAAATAGCCTAACAAACTCTCATATAGTTCACTTTTCTTATCTCATAATATGAGATGATTATCTCTTATAATCCAATAAAAGATGTAACTTCTCAAAAGTCATCTTTTATTATCTCATAAAGTGAGATGTTCACCACCAAATTGAAAAAGAATTTAAAATATTCTTTATTCACAAAATAGATGATAATAATTCTCACAATAGTAATAAACACTATTTTATTATTATCATGCTATGTAACTCATATATTAATATAATATGTATGTTACTAATCACATCTCATATGTAACATACACATAATATTAATATTAAATTCACAATATATATGTTACATATCTCATATATATATATAACATATATACTATAATATACATATATATATCATATACACATAATATATACATTAATTACACAACTATATATGTTACATATCTCACACATATATAACATATATACACATTAATATATATGATATATATTATATACACATATCTCATATAAATACATAAAAAATAAGTATTTCTACATATTTAATCTCACAATATATATATTATGTCATATCTCATCATATATGTAATACACATAACTCATATACATGTTATATATTATATATCTCATATATATACACATACAAACATGTAATAAATTTAAATATCATATTATATATCACTATATATTATATGATATAAACTCATAATCACATATATGTCACATATATATAACTCATATATATTATATATATTACTATCATATAAAATAGTAAATCACATAATATACACCACCATGCTCACCCATGAATGGTTTTCACATAAAATTTCTTATCCTTGTATTCTCAAAATCTTGATTTATCACCTCTTCCATTGAAAAGGGATAAGCTTTTGATTGTTAAAGATATTATTACAATGGAAGAAAATCAAGACATTACAACACTATTGCAATATAATACAAGGATCAACAAAGAGATTAAATAAATGTTACAACAACATAATATACAACATATGTACACTATATATATTATATATAAGAAATATAGAAGAAGATAAGAACACATGTAATATAAAATATGTATATATATAACAACAGAATAATATATATACACTCACTCACAACCTTGAGTGTAGATTAGTAGGGATCACCATGACTTGAACAAGGTATTACACCTTTGTCCAAAAGCTTATTTCCCCCTATCTCTAAGCACTAAGGGAACTCTCTAGGAAATAGCTTTGGGAATTATCAAGCCTTTTAGGGTTTTCTAGCAAAGTGCTTTCTTGATAGAAAACTTCATCTCTTACAAATGAGCACCAAAGACCTCCTTTTATAATGTATAGGTGATCACTTAGAATTCAAAATACACAACACTCATTTCTCTCATATAAATGAGTATTAATATAGTTTGTAACAACTATATTTCATACCATTTGAATCCTATCATCAAATTGTGTAACAACCCTTTTATTACACTAATAATGTGTGATCAACACATGAGTTACAAGTGACAACAAATTGTAACTCCTCTCCAAGTTACAACATGTAGGTTACAAAAGTGTAGGTTATAAAATCATAGGTTACACATTTATTTACCATACACTTAATATATATTATTCACATATATTTATCACATTTTAATCTACTTTATTATTATATTATAAAATAATATAACAATCCCCCACTAGATTAAAATGTGTGACACATTTGTAACACACTTGTAACATTTATTTAATCAATCAAAATATTATATCAAAATATAACATTCCCCCACTTTGATTGAATAAATATACACTTTTAAAGAAGTCTTGCTTAGGTGCATTAGGTAAAATGTCTTTCGACTTGAATTTTACCTTAGTGTAGTTACCACAAAGTTTGATGAAATTTTGGTTGCCGTAGCATTGAACCACTATCCCTTTAATACAAACCGGTGATAACACACACACCCTAGCTAATGCTCACTTGAGACCGCATGTCTCGCTCTTGCACCGTTAATGGCCATGTGCAAAATTCCAATTCATGGACTCTCTAGAGAATAACTCCCAATTCTCATAAGAGGCGGCACCACCTCTAGTCCATATAGGTGGAGTTTTAGTGTCTCACCACTCTTTAGACACTTCTTAAGCTTAAGTGAGTTTTCTTAAGCTTAAGCTCCATTAAAAAACATTTTGGTTTTAACCCTCAATTTTCACAACATGTACTCATCCATAGATGGGACAATTGAGTACCATATTCACTCTATTGACTTGTTAGTACCTATTGAACTTAAGACTAGATGTTTACTAGTGTTAAGATAGGTTACCATCAATGAGCAAAACACTAAGGGAGTTTAGGTCCCATCCCTCGAAAATTCATGCTTTAATCTTGTACGGAGATTAAGCGATTTGTTATAACCTCTCAATATTGATTCCATGTGAATCATGCATGCCAAAATATAGTGTTCACTTTGTGACCACTTTTCTCCTTAAGTACTTAAGCTTTGAAAATTCAATCATAAAAGATTAATTTTCACACAACTCAAATTCTCAACAATCTTGATACCAAGTATATCAAAAATACACTAATTTAGACACCAAATATGTCTAAATTACATTTTATTTTAAGACACCAAGCATGTCTCAAATTCTCATATTAGAGTATACACCCCCACACTTTCACATTTCATTATCAAGACAATATCTTGATTTTAAAATATAGAAGACCACTTTGTCTCTATAACTCTTTTAATTAATTTCTTGAAATTATTTTCACTTAACTTTGACACCAAAATATGTCAAAATTTTAGATATACACATAGCTAAATTTGATTTAGAATTTGAATTCTAAATCAAATAAATTAATCAATAATGTCTCAACACATTTTGATTAAATTTGTGGCTCACCCCCACATTTTTACCATAAAGTGTAAATAAAATATCACTTTTGTGTATTTCCTCTTGAAATGACTTTTTAAGGTCACTTTTAAAATACCATTTGATATTTTAGTTTTCTCAACAAAATTAAAATATCAAACTCACATCACCACTTACAAAATAATGTGATTATTTTTACTCATAATTTTAAAGTTATCTCCTTATTGAGATTAGCCCAAAATTATACCAAAGTTAACAAAATTCTCATTAATTTTGTTCACAACTTTGATCATTTAAGATTCAAAATTGCTTCTCCAATTTTGTTATCTTTTCACTATTTTTGAATCCACATTGATTCATTTACTTTTGAGTCCAAAATTGCTCTTCCAATTTATGGCTCATTTCACAAGTTTGGATTCACTTTTAATCCATTTGTTCTTGCTTATGACAATACAATTCTCATAAGTGTAACTCTCATATAGTTCACTTTTCTTATCTCATAATATGAGATGATTATCTCTTATAATCCAATAAAAGATGTAACTTCTCAAAAGTCATCTTTTATTATCTCATAAAGTGAGATGTTCACCACCAAATTGAAAAAGAATTTAAAATATTCTTTATTCACAAAATAGATGATAATAATTCTCACAATAGTAATAAACACTATTTTATTATTATCATGCTATGTAACTCATATATTAATATAATATGTATGTTACTAATCACATCTCATATGTAACATACACATAATATTAATATTAAATTCACAATATATATGTTACATATCTCATATATATATAACATATATACTATAATATACATATATATATATCATATACACATAATATATACATTAATTACACAACTATATATGTTACATATCTCACACATATATAACATATATACACATTAATATATATGATATATATTATATACACATATCTCATATAAATACATAAAAAATAAGTATTTCTACATATTTAATCTCACAATATATATATTATGTCATATCTCATCATATATGTAATACACATAACTCATATACATGTTATATATTATATATCTCATATATATACACATACAAACATGTAATAAATTTAAATATCATATTATATATCACTATATATTATATGATATAAACTCATAATCACATATATGTCACATATATATAACTCATATATATTATATATATTACTATCATATAAAATAGTAAATCACATAATATACACCACCATGCTCACCCATGAATGGTTTTCACATAAAATTTCTTATCCTTGTATTCTCAAAATCTTGATTTATCACCTCTTCCATTGAAAAGGGATAAGCTTTTGATTGTTAAAGATATTATTACAATGGAAGAAAATCAAGACATTACAACACTATTGCAATATAATACAAGGATCAACAAAGAGATTAAATAAATGTTACAACAACATAATATACAACATATGTACACTATATATATTATATATAAGAAATATAGAAGAAGATAAGAACACATGTAATATAAAATATGTATATATATAACAACAGAATAATATATATACACTCACTCACAACCTTGAGTGTAGATTAGTAGGGATCACCATGACTTGAACAAGGTATTACACCTTTGTCCAAAAGCTTATTTCCCCCTATCTCTAAGCACTAAGGGAACTCTCTAGGAAATAGCTTTGGGAATTATCAAGCCTTTTAGGGTTTTCTAGCAAAGTGCTTTCTTGATAGAAAACTTCATCTCTTACAAATGAGCACCAAAGACCTCCTTTTATAATGTATAGGTGATCACTTAGAATTCAAAATACACAACACTCATTTCTCTCATATAAATGAGTATTAATATAGTTTGTAACAACTATATTTCATACCATTTGAATCCTATCATCAAATTGTGTAACAACCCTTTTATTACACTAATAATGTGTGATCAACACATGAGTTACAAGTGACAACAAATTGTAACTCCTCTCCAAGTTACAACATGTAGGTTACAAAAGTGTAGGTTATAAAATCATAGGTTACACATTTATTTACCATACACTTAATATATATTATTCACATATATTTATCACATTTTAATCTACTTTATTATTATATTATAAAATAATACAACAATCCCCCACTAGATTAAAATGTGTGACACACTTGTAACACACTTGTAACATTTATTTAATCTCTTTGTTGATCCTTGTATTATATTGCAATAGTGTTGTAATGTCTTGATTTTCTTCCATTGTAATAATATCTTTAACACTCGTTTATGTGTGTTCTGTCCTTTAATTTTTTTTTTTTTTGAAACAGAAACGTTCATTAAATAAAAATGCTAGACTTCGTGGTCATTACAAAATATGTTCTTAAGAATGGAGGAAGTAGAAAATCGACCAAATTAATTATGGATAAAAGTCCACTTATCATAAAATTATAAGTTCTAAAAATATTACAAAATAATCAACTAGCGAAAGAGAAGATGATTCAATCATAAAGAGGAGTAATTTTTCAATCTTCCACTTAGAGTCTACAGTGAATTGATTACTACTTTAGAATTACTTTGGAATAATAATAGTAATTAACATAACGATGTTAGTTTTAAATATTATCTTTAAGAAAAAAATGACAAAATCTAAGATAGCAATTTTTATTAAATTTGTTCAGAAAAAATAAATATTACTATAAAGATAAAGATATTTTATTCACGGAAGGTTAAAACTTTTTAAAAGAAGGGGAATACAATTTCAGGGTTTTTTTTTTTTTTATATATATATATATATACACATGATGGAAGAGTACTCTATTCTATCCTTTAAAATATCTTATTAAAATTTCATTCTTTTGTTTTATTTCACTTGTTTACATTACACCATACATCAGTTTCTTTATTTTTTTTTCTATCATTTAAATATTATATTTTTACATATATTTTATTAATTAAAATAAAAAAAAGACAAAAAAAAGTGTAATGAAATAATAAAAACATAATTAAAAGAATGAAAGAGAATGGGGAAATAACATATACTAATAATATTTTTTAGCTCACTATTATTTATTGAGCAACATGGCTAAAAGAATAACTATAGCTATTTTACTATTTACCTCACTTGTTGGAGGTTCAATTTTAGCAAATTCTTTAAAATTTTAGCTGAGCTATTTTAGCTCATTTGTTAAAAATGTTCCAAGTCTGAGTCAATTTACAATTTTTCGTTAAAAAACACATTATAGTGTTTTGAGGATTTTTGCCGCATGAATTGAATTATCGAAAAGAAACATACTGTCCGAGTTTACTTATCATTATTTTTTCATTTAAAATAGTAATAAAAAAATAGATGGATAAAATTTTATCAGAGTTTTACAGGAGTATTTTTATCTATATATGTTAAGCTTGATCTACTTTTAAACAAGCTTACATTTATCTATAAACTAAAATCTGGGAGGAATTGGTAATTTTAAAACCTCAGTATGGACTACAGTTTAGGTCAAATAGGTATTCCTTCTCTTATTTCTAAGGTGAAGGTTTTACAATTTTAAAAAGTAACACTCCCTAACCCCTGCAGATCTAAAGCAATTTATACCATTATGAGGTGTAAAGAAGTAAAAGAATTTACAAGAAAATCGAAAAATAAAAGAGAAGTAAAAGAAGAAAAGAATATGTATGTTATCTCTCATGGTGTTCATCTATTGGGTCAATCTTGATAATGAGAGGCTTTTGGAGATCCAAAGGAGAATTTGATGAAATTGGTAGAGTCTCTGGAGACGACATGCCTTCCACTTCACCATTTTCAGCAAGTGCCTTATCCAGAGAAGCTTTGGCCACTTTGGTAATGAAAACCAGTATAATAACTGAAGAACGAAACCAGAAGAAAAACATGTTAAACAGGAAACCAAAAGTATAAACATATTCCTATTGCTGATGATATATCAAACTTAACCCGGTTTATATATAAAGAAAATCTAACAGGTCATTTCGCGCTTTCCTGAAGAACAGATATAATAACACAGCAACAATTTGTGCTTAAGTGGACATGACCTTGAATCCTTGATAGACTAACAGTTTTGTCGTCTCTACAAGTTTCTAACAATTAAGTAAAGTTCTACATAACTAATATAGCATGGTTCGGACAGGGAGGGTTGCGAACAAGCTGTGTTCAATCAAACTCACACTTGAGCACATAAACAGGTGTTATGAGTAATAATTATACAATTCAGAGAACTTACTGGATATACCAAAACCCAGTGCTATAAACACCTGCAAGCACAAGCAAATAAAATAAAACATGACTAAAATGTAAAGGCCTCTACAGTTTAAAAAATAAATAAAGTAGAAACACGTACAAAAAGGACAACAAAATAAAAGTTTGAACAATGCGTACCCAATTGGAGGTTGACAACTCATTCCATCCATGTGTAACATCAGATAGATCCTTCAAAGTAGTTCCAATATATACCAGAGTAAATGTTATGGGCTGTGAGGCAAAAAATAATTCTTGTTAGAGTATACAAATAAATAAAATCACAGATAAATCAGCCTTGACTTGATTGTTAGGAATAAATGACATAAATTGTTTCTTGGAATAGCCTATATAAAATTATCCCTATAGGTAAACGATCATGAGCTCTCACATAAGATAGTTTTTGAGGTGTAACTAAGATTAGTTCAAATGCCTTGGCATCACATAAGTATTATGGAGGTATGCTAGGATGTACTTCGTCAATGGCAATAATTGAACAAGAAAATCATGAACAATGCATTTGTAAATCAAGCTTGTTACTTCATATTAAGCAACATAAAAAAATGGGAAACATGTAACTGCTAGTCATTTGAAGAGAATACGCACCATCATTCCTAACCAGGTTGCCACCACATACTCTTCTATGCGAACAGGAGTCACAGACAGAAGATAATTCAACATATTAAATGGAAGCAACGGAACCAGCCGTAGCAGCAGAACTATCTGTTAATTAAACCCAGATTTAAAAAAATTAGGACTTGTGTAATAGTGATTGCTGCGACTGGTATGAAACATCAAATAGAGTATAAACAAAGCTTCTATGACCACTACAACGTACACAGAACAATCTGAAAATGTTCCAAAATAAAGAATACCTTAAAGCCAGATCTCTGAATTGCGATAGCAACAGCTTCAAACTTTGGATAATTCTTTAACTTGGAGATAACATAAGATCGTCCAATCTAAATATCAAAATAACTAATTTAGATAACTTTCTAATTGCTCCAAGCCTACTAAAACAAGTATATAATTAGTACTTGAGTTTATTCAAGTATATTGGCTACAAACTATGCTGCTTTTGGATTAGTATAACATAAAGCGGTGCATCTATTATTCCGTTTAACTAAACATACACACACCCTGCAAAACTATGGTCTACAATACTCACTGTTCTACCAAGAATAAATGCAGCTGTAGCACCAATTGTTGCACCAATAGAATCAGCAACCAACCCCAAAGGCAACCCAAAAAGATAGCCTCCACCAAGCTGTACAAGAGTTGAAAAAAAAAACACAAATAAAGCACTGATCAAAATAAATAAAAAAATGATAATCAGATATACTTTCACACTTAAAACTTAAAAAGTTGACTAGACAGACTTTATCTGCAGAGCGACTGGGGAGGATCACTGAACTGACAATTGCATACTCAATTTAAATATAAAAACTCAAAATAATGTCATTGTTTTAGCTCTGCAATAAGAATTAGTGACTTTTAACTTGCTGTAAATATTGGAATTCCATAATTAACGGGTCCTCTTGATGATATGAGATAAGAGAATGAAAAATAATCTTAAAGCATTTACAGAAAGATGCATATCTTACAGTAAGTATAGAAGCTGGAACAGCGAGGACTGTGAGAGGAACGTATGCGATTGCCCTGAAATATTTAGAAAAGTGAGGAAGCAAGAAATTCTGGCATTTAGCTAGATGCCCCAATAAGAAATCAAACCCAAAAACTTGGCCCTGGCCACTCCGGCTGTCATTTTCTACTGTTTTTAACAGTGAAACTCACTGAAATTTAAGTTTCATAAACATGGATGTGATATGAATATAGATACTGATTAAAGAATATAGGATACCACTTCTATGATTTCTAATTAAAAGATTAAACATATTTGAATATTTATAAGTTTATGGCTTAAGGAAAGCTTACAAGACAATGGGGCCCCAAGGTCCCAGATCCTCCTTAACCCATATCAAGAAATCCTTCAATATCTGCACAGAAAAGAAGAGCAAGATGCAAACTATGAAGAATGAAAGGGATATCAAGAGTTGTTCAGTAGCCAAAAAAAAAAAATCTAGTGAAAGAAAGGAGATAGGTAGGACAAAAATATATCAGATTCCTGGACAAAATTCAATCATGCCAAGTGGAATAGTTTGGCATTTGGATTAAACTTCCTAATATGTTCTCTAATTAAATGACCAAAACATATGATAAAGTTGCCCAATCCTAGTTCTTTCCTATCAGCATGCCAAACATGGCCAAAACAAAGAGTAAATCTTCATTAGACATATAACATATAAAACTGAATAAATAAACTAAGGGCCAGAAACTCATCTACTAAAGATTCCATCATAGGAAATCACCATTTCTAAATTACTAAATCATTCATTGTTTTACTAACATTAGATAACTAATCATATGGTTTTAGGTAGTTAAATTTTTATTTCCTAATTCACTCCAACCAAATACTTGTGTGATCACAAAAACGTCAAGCTTTAACATACAATTTAACTTCGTCTTACAACATAAATATTGGTCTAATGACTCCAGTTTCAGAATTAGCTAAAATTCTTAGCAATGGATGTACTCCAGAGCAATGTGGTAAGTGAAATCAAAAACCTGAAACTAAAATCGCGGACATTTCTAGTCCAACTCCCAACCAAAAATACCATATAAGTAATCTAAACCGCAATTGAAACCAAATTAAATACACTTGTGCAAATAAGAAGCTAAATCGTATACACACAAAATGCATATAAAAAGGTAAACAAAGAAAAAAAGAAGAAGAAAGATTGAACGGTGCCTTTTCAATAGGGAGGAAAATGCAAGCGGTGGCAATGGCGGCGAGTAGGAGGAAAAGAAGGGCAAATCTTGAAGCGGAGGAACAAGATAAAGGGAGCGCCATGAATCTACGAGGCCAAGGCCTCAAATGGGATTCGTCGTCTTCGTCATCGTCGTAAATTCCGATCCCGTCTTGCCTCAACGACGATCGCGCCCTCAACCCCTCCACCTTTGCCAGATTTAGCTTCGGATTTTGTTCTTTTTTCTTTTTAACGCCAAATTCGTACCCTCCAAAAATCGCTCTCTAAATTTAGTTCATAAACTTCACTCAATACTCAAATCAATAATAATTATTATTATATAAATTGCGATTCAACAGTTGTAGTCATTAAGGTCGGCGACGACGACTAATTAATAAGACTACTTAATAATAATAAGGTCGGGTGGGGCCCAAATTTGGGCAGTGAGTTTGGGCCATTGGATTTCTGCCACGGTGAATTTCTGTTGACCTGTAATTGAATCTAGCGGTGAGAATGTTTGTTTCCATGTTGACTCACATTTCTCTACAATATTTATTTTTCAAGAAAAGAAAAATTAGTCTTGTGACCTGAGGATTATATAAAGAAATCTTTGTTGAGAATTGCACTACTTTGATTTGATGAATAATTAAAAACAATGAGAAAGTTTGTCGGGTTTTTTTTGTAGACCAAATTAAAGGAGACCAAATTGAACAATATTGGAGTAAAACTCGAAGAGGATGATTAAGCAATTATATTGATCAGTCTGTTACTAAGGTGTGTGAACATTGATAATGGCTGAAGAAATTAGAAGAAAGAGCTAAAACTAGTGGTGAATTAGCGCTCTATGTTAAAAGAAAATATAAAAAAGAAAGAATACAAGGAAAACAAGAATATAGTCATGGAAAGGCCAAGAACACATTTGAAGAATAATTTGCAAGAGATAGAGAAGAAAGAAGAAGGTGAGGCAGATGTTGCATGTGAGTCAACTGATGTAGTGTCCTATTCGTGTAAATAGTTTATAATAATAAACTATCCCTTCACTAAAATTGTAGATTAATTAAAATTTTACTATTTATTTTTAAAAATTTAAGGGTTGGTCTGGAATATCGTATTACGTCGTATTGTATTACATTAAATTATATATTATATTTTTATATAACACTATGTTAAACTTTAATTTATACTAAAATATTATATATTTAGGTGTCCATAAAAATTAATGCCACATATAATTTTAAATAAAAATATTGCAAAAAGTATAATTAAATATAATATTATACAATACAATAAGGTGTAATACGGCGTAACAAACAAACCCTAAGGGCCCGTTTGGTTGATAGTAATGGGCCAGAAAAGAATGGAATGGAATACTAATGGGCTTGATTCTTTTGTTTGGTTGAAAAATACCAATTTTGGAAAATAATTCCATAGTAATGCAATTCCCCAAACTAACGGAATTGCTTTTCCATTTTTCATTTGGTGGAATTATAATTCCATTCCACACTTTGGCATATCAACAAATTATATCTCTCTTCTACTAACAAACCCTAACCCTAGCAAATTAAAGATTAATCTGCTGCCATTGTTGTGACTGTCTTCTTCGTCATGCTCACTCTACTAACAAACCCTAACCCTAGCAAATTAAAGATTAATCTGCTGCCATTGTTGTGACTGTCTTCTTCGTCATGCTCACTCTGCAAGTGTCGGGCTTCCTTGATTGGTGGTAGCGTTGTCGGAGGTACTTCTCTCTCTCTCTCTCTCTCTCTCTCTCTCTCTCTCTCTCTCTCTCTCTCTCTCTTCATTCTCTGGTTTGGTGATTTTGAATCTATTCTTGTTGTTTTGTGTATGAATGTGTGAATCTGTTCTAAATCATTCTCATTCTCTTCGGTCATTATAAATAATTACATTATGAACTAAATCATTCTGTCACAGAGCTTGATTTTTGCTTCACATTCATTGACAAAATTTACAGAGACAATTGCGATTATTATGCCATAAAAACATGTAACAGCACTAATGGGTGCGCTGGTTTAGTGGTTTGCTTTAATACTTTGTTGTCTCATTGGTTTGACTTATATAAGAATTTGTAGCAAAGTTTCTATATGACAAACTAACATTAAAAAACAAACATAAATAACAAGCTGGGATTGGGAACTGTAGTAAATGATGAGAATGATAATGTTGTTGTTGTTTTGGCTATTCACCTTTGAAAGGGCTTTTGACTCAACTTATGCTGAAGGACTTGCTCTCAAAGCTGTTGTAAAGTGGTGTATGGCAATTAAATTTCCCATTTTAATTATTGAATCAAACTCAAAGTTACTTGTTTATAAAATCATAGTGCTAAGTAAGTTAATCATTCATTATATTGTTGGGAGTTTAGAAGAAAGGAATACACTCCAACTTATTTTAGATGAAGTGTGAATCTCTGTAGTTCGGTGTATATATCTTTTATTTATTGTTTTACTTCCTTTAAGTTTGTTCGAATTGTATTATTATAACTTGTTCTTATTTTTGTGGCTGTACTTTTTGATTTATTTAGGGATTTGAGATTGGGTTTGGATTGAATTTCCAACAGTAAAGATGCAAACTTAAACTTAAAGTGAGATTGGGTTTGGATTTATTTACTGATAGTTTCAGTCTTTAGTTATTTATCTTCACGCTGCAGTTTTCACAATTCTTCAATCTCACATAGTTTTAGTAGTATATCTCGTTTAAGAGGGTGAATAAAAGCATTTATGAAATAGCTTTGCATTAGGTGTTAACTACAGATTTGGGATATACGGTATTATTTGTCATTTGTTTGTGTTGCCCAGTGCCCACATCTGGTATAATGAAATCTCACTCCTGTTTTTTTTTTTTTTAAGTATGGTATATTGGACTTGACTTTTGCTCTCTCGTACTGCTCCAAGTATTTTAAGTATAGTATATGGTCATTTTCCGCAGTGATTATGTTTATAGTTGGTTGTTTTGGACATTGACAGTTTGGGAGATTTGAGCCACTGTGTTAAATTATTCAAAAAATTGAACTACATGTATTTTTGTGGTCCACACTGTTTGAAGTCTTATGTTGTTGACATTAATGAAATGTATCCAATTTTATTTTTTGTGTTTTTCTTTTCGATGTACACTAATGTTTAATCATCTGATTTTCTTATTCCCTCAAGATGTCTATTTAATTTTAATATTTACTTTTGTTGCTTTAACTCGAGGTAAGGTCTTTTAACAAAAGTTTAATCAACTGAGTGGTAGTGGTGTTTGACATTACATAATGTGAGATTCATGGGCTAAGCCTAGAATGGGCTCGATTTGAGTGCTCATGGTTTGAAACTGGATCCCATTTTAATTATTGAATCAAACTCAAAGTTACTTGTTTATAAAATCATATGTAATGAAGTGGATCTTGTTGGGATAATATGCTTATTATTATGATATTGGTATTTTAGGAAAACAAAATGAGGAAAGAGAGTAAGAAGGTTCCTAACTTTCTATAGCTATGCAGCTGTAGTGCAATTATTAGTTCCATTCAACTTCAAATATTGGAAAAATATTGGTTTCTTATTTTTATTTTTCACAATCATGTCTTGCTCTACTGCCCCTTAAAAGGAAAAATGTAGGAGCTGGGTGTTCACAAAGAATATTGAGTTTCACATTTACTTTTATTTATATATACATACAGATATTTGATACAGTGGATTGTATGAATATTTAGGACTTCATTGTGTATGAATATTTCAGTCTTGGCAAATTAAGTATAATTATTAAATAGGGTGTTTCTTATCTCTGTCATTTAGGACTTCATTGTGTATGAATATTACAGTATATATATATATATATTTTTTTTTGTGATATGATGAAGAATTATTCAGTGGATTGTATGAATAATGGTAAGTTTCTTTTGCTCAATTATTGTCATTGTAGGATAATGCTCTGGTTTCTTACTTTTTCAGTGTCCCAGATGATGAGAAGGATGAATGGGCGAGACTTCTGATTGATGGCTCTCTTTAGTACACAGCTCGGGAAAGAGTTAGAAAGATCATGGTTATTCACTTTGGTCTAAAATAATTTGCAGGACAATATATATTGCCTTTGACATTCAGTAGTATACAATTTATAATCTTTTGGATCTGGTGTAATGTGTTATGCTCATAATTTTGCAAACAATTATTTTGAGCATAAATATGGGAATTGGACATGAATACTTATACTTTTGAACAAGTTTTTATGTGATTATATAATTTTTTTAAGAAAATATATGTTAGGTTTTTTTTAAAGAAGTAATATTTTATAGTAAATTCAATAAATATAAATTTATATATATCAATATTTTTAAATAAATATTAATTTTTTTTAATACATATTAGTTTTTTTTTTTAAAAAAAAATATAAATCAATTTTTTTTTTTAAAAAAAAAATATATATACAAGTTGAATATATTTAATTTAATTTTTTAATCATGTTTTAAAAATAATAGTATTTTTGTTCAAAATTAATTTATTCCATTCCATTATATAGTCAACCAAACATAAGAATTGTATTCAATTATTGATTCCATAAATCTAACCAAACAACCTAATCCTATTCCTATTCTTATTCCATTCCATTACCATTCCTATTCTTATTCCTATTCCTATTCCATTGCTTTCATTACCTCCAACCAAACGGGCCCTAAAGTTACAATAATTAAAAGTTGCTAGGTTTTGAGATTCCCTTTTATAAACTTTACAAAAGTGTTACTTTATTACAAAATACTAATATATTTAAAATTTTGTGCCAACTGAATTGATATGTACATTTGCCAGTAAAGATTTCCGACTCATGGTTGACTTATCTTTTCCTTTCTTTTACTAGCACCACAAAACAACTGTGAGTTACAAAGACTCAACAAAAAAAAATAAGAAAACAACTCATATACAACATATAGAAATAACTAACAATATTAAAACTATCAATTATATAATCAAGCTTTTAACTCAAGTAGGAAATCACAATATAACACAAATATTTACAATTGTAAGTGTTTGTTTATTAAAATAAACTATTCTCGATACTTCATAATATATCCACTAACTTCTATTATCAAATGAGACAATGTTACTATCATTGCCTAGTGAGACAACCGATAAGTCAGAAACATATAATAACGATTTCAATTTAGAGTAATAACTCTTGCTTACAAACGGTAATTACCGAATCATATAATGACCCTCCATGCGATACAATTGTACTTTTCTTACCTCAAATCCAAATACAGGTGTGCTAGCCAACTTGAGTGGAAAACGCTCGACGATCTCAGGCCCTATGTCACAACAACTATAAACTGGTAAATAACTCATTTAATCCTTTTTTAGGACTTAAACTCAAAACTGAAAGTTTTCCTATCGATAAATATCGTGACAATACCCTAAATATTGATAAAATACAAAAATCAAGGCACCCAAAATTGGCCCTAACCAGTTAACTGAAATTCCCATATGATTAACCGAAATTACAAGATTTTGGTTCAGTTTGCACCAGGAAACACAATTATTGAGGTTTTTATCACCCAAATTTATCCCAAATTCCTTCAAAACCTACCAAACTTCACAGAACAGTTATAATATCAATTCTAAACATAATCCATAGCTCAATTAACACAATAGCACAATAATTAAACCACCAGTGATGAGTGAGCTTTGAATTCTTAGAGCTCAACTCACTTAATCAAGCTACAACGACCACCCTAACTTTAATTTAAAACACAAACAACCTTAAGTTAAACTCAAGAACAAGCTCTAACAAGATTAACCCTATACATAATTGAATTTGCAAAATTCAACTCAAGACATATTTTCTTCAAAATTCAAAGAGGAAAAAGTACAACTAGGCTTACCTTACTCCTCAAACAAACAACTCAATCCCTTTAGTTGAATCCTTGACTTTAAATTAGTGAGAAGCTATTGATTTTTTTTTTGGTTTTAGGGTTTGGGGTTTCCTTAAGTTGATTTTTCTAAGAGAGAGAGAAGAGAAAGGAGGAGAGAGAAAAGTGTTTTGATGTTGTACAATGCTTATCCTATTGGGATTTATGCCCTAAAAGTAATTAATGGATAATATATTATAAAATATATGAAATACAATTATAAGATAAATGAATACATTAATTATAGAAGTATAATTAATAAATATCTTAAAATTCCTTATTCATATGGAAGTGGTATAATCTTGTAAGGTTGTACAAGAGAATTAAGATTATACAATACGAATAAAACAAGTTGGTAGTGTATTAAAGTAAAGGGATCTTTAATATGGAACTACTAAGTACAATTTACTATATACTATACTCTAGTGTGTGTGTGATTTTGATTTGAATCACATATGTAGATAGACATGTAGTAAAAGTGTTGTGTATAATTTGATTATATATGACTGGATCGATATGTAATAATATCTTTCATTAACATACCGTAAACTATGAAAGAATTATTTATATCACAATGATGATCATGGGTAGATCAGTCTAAATCCTAGTATTTATGAATTCCTATTTCTGTTCATTAGGTTCTTTGATTCACCCGTTAAAGTTTCTCAGAGAAGATGATTCTTATAACTTCTGTTTTAGGAATCTTATAACATGAGTGGCTCAGAACATGATATATAATAATGGAATCTAAGCTTTTCTGACGGATCGAATATTAGTTCCCTTAGTGTTAATTCTGGGAGTGCTAATGGTTAAATCCAAATCTATAATAAGTTATAGATTAATTGTTCATGTTGACTCAAAATTTGGTCAACAGACAACAAAGTCTTATATATGATCGATACCATGTGTAAACAAGTAAATAAATGAACACAACAATTTATAGAGGTTCAACCCCCTTGATTAGCGGGCAATGACCTAATCTCCTTTTAGTTGTATTGATACGAGAGATAATACCACTTAGATCACAAGTGTTGTGAGTTCCAGAGTGACTCTCCTAAAATTACAATAGTGAGAATGTAAGGCAGATATCAAGTAAATGAGATGAGGAAGACTGAGTCTCTACTACACTGCTAGTGGCGTGTAGGAGAGAGAGGCTGGGGTTTTAAATGTTTGAACTCAAGAGCTTAGGAATGAGAACTAAGCCCTTTAGGTTTAGCCTAGTGCTCTTATATATGAGAGAGCTTAAAGAAGATCTAAGCCAAAGTAGGTTAATATCCCAAAATATGAGGAGATATCACCTATTGTCTAGCTGCTTCAACACACGAGCACAAATCCTTCCAAGGGGCCTAACAGTTAGCTCCTTTTGCATGTATTTTACCCCAACCATTAGTGGAATTTTTGCAAAAACACTAGGCAGGTCATGAGCATGTCCATACATGCCCTTTAGCCTATAAATATCTTTCTATTTCCATACGAAGGGGGAGGACAACCAAGATAGTTGAAACTCTACTAAAATAGCTCTAAGCTTTCCTCTTCCTCAAGAGAAACAAAAAGTACAGAGTTAGGGTTTCTTGCATTAATACTGTAAAAACATCAAACACCCCCTTTGAGACTAATAGACGAACTTGTGGACTAAGACTCATTAACGCCTGAACCACATAAAAAATCTTCATCTTATTTGCTACTGTTCTTTACTATTTCTTAAGCTCTCATTATATTAGTTTTTAAAAATCTCAGTAAACAATAATGCATATCAATCTCTTAATATCACCATTTTAATTTTAATATTATATTATTTAACTGATAAATAATATAACAATCACGTCCTTTAATTTAATTTTTTACGCACATACATTAAAGCTCCTATAACAGTCATATTGGGTGTTATTATTTTTTTTTTACACAAGGCATGGTTGTTATTTGTTTGAACTTCAAATTGTGATTACAAATGAACATTTATAGTATTTTGTGATCACAATTTTTCACATTTTTCTTTCCCTTTTTTCCTAATCTTTTCTTTTCCCTACCTTTTCCTTTTTTTTCCCCTTTCTTACCAAATCTGAAGTCCGTAATAAACGATTATTTTTCCTATCGGTATCAGATTGAACATGATATATTTCACACCTTAACTATTATCCTCTCCCCATTAATTTTGGTACCTTTGAGATGACTATATTTCCGCTTTCGTGATTGGCAATCAATTAGAATTAATCATAAAAATGTACTTTGCAGAACTCAGTACTAGAAATTGTTCCTGAGAATCAAATCACCATTATGCCTCCTCATTAACCACCTGAATCAGTTGCCATTCCTGAACATCCATCCCAGGACAACAACTCATCAAAAACTGGTCGACACATCTCTAGACCTCAATATTTGAAAGACTATGTCTGTCACACTACACCCACCACTTATCCCATTGAAGAATTCATCTCCTATGCCAAATTAAGTCCCCAATTCAGGGCTGCTGTCCTTGCAGCTTACTCTCAACTTGAACCACTTTCCTATTCAGAAGCGTCACAATTCAAACATTGGCTTCAAGCCATGATACTGAAATTGAAACTCTTGAAAAGAATCACACTTGGACTGTAACCAAACTACCTCCTGGCCACAAAGCCATTGGATGTAAATGGGTTTACAAAGTCAAATACAACTAACAAGGAGAAGTTGAGAGATTCAAAGCTCAACTTGTAGCTAAAGGATTCAACCAAAAACAAGGCATATACTATGATCAAACTTATGCTCATATAGTAAAATTCAATACACTTAAAATTTTCTTGTACTAGCTGCAATATACAATTGGAATGTTCACCAAATTGACAATCAACAATGCATTTCTGCATGGCGATCGCCATGAAGAAGTCTACATGAAAATTTCACTAGGTTAAAATGCCCCTCCCAACACTGTTTGTAAACTCAACAAGAGTATATATGACCTTAAACAAGCCTCTAAATAATAGTAAAAAAAATTCAATACCACTCTCAAAACTGAAGGATTCCATCAATCCCTTTCAGACAACTCCCTGTTCATTAAAAGAACAACAACAATCATGCTAGCTGTCCTAATATCTAAGTTGATGATATCATTGTAGCTAGCAACAATGAGTCAATTATCATTCACTTCAAATAATTTTTGGACACAAAGTTCAAACTTAAAGACATTGGCTCACTTAGGTTCTTCCTTGGCTTGGAAATAGGCAGAACCAAACAAGGGATATCTGAAAGACCTTTCACCTTGCAACTACTAGCTGACACATGTTACCTTGGAGCAAAACCAGCATCCATTCCAATGGAACCTAATCTCAAGCTTTACCAAACCCCACAACATACAGGAGCCTAATTGGTAAACTCATTTACCTCACCATAACCAGGCCAAACATTTCATATGCTGTGAACCATCTCAGCCAATTCCTCACTTGTCTAAGAGTGCCCCACCTTCAAGCCACTCACCGTGTTCTACAAGGCTTATTCTTCCATTCGAACACATCTCCACATATATCAGCCTATGCTGAAACTAGTTTGTCCCCCTCCAATGTACACCCTCTTTCTTTGCAGATGCAGACTGGGGGACATGCTAGGATACACGTCGCTCCATATCTGGCTACTGTGTGTTCCTTAGCCAAGCTCTTGTCTCGTGAAAATAAAAAAAAACAACAAGTTGTTTCTCGATCTTCAGCTAAAGCCGAGTACCGAGCCAAGGCTAATGCACCTCTGAAGTAACTTGGATCATTGCTTTACTTAAGAATTTTGGCATATCACTCAGCAGGTCTGCGTCTCTATACTGTAACAACACTGCAACCATCCACATCAATGAAAATTCGGTTTATCATGAGCGCAAAACACGTTGAAATTGAATGCCATTTCATTAAAAAAAAATCAAGAGACCCTCAAGCTACTTCACGTTCAATCAGAAAAGAACTTGGCTGACATCTTCACTAAAGCCTGACTTCCCTCATCCTTCAACAACATTGTCTCCGAAATGAGTGTATCATATACACGCCATCTTGAGGGGGCTATTACGAGTAGGGTGTTAGTTATAAGTATGTTACAATTTGTTAAAGTCTTAGCTCAGTTAGTTAGGTTCCTTGGCCTAAGCTTAGTTAGTTGTCTTTCAACTAACTCAGCTCCCTTGTGTATATATACAATCAAATGTAACGATCGAGATAGATTAATAAAACAGAGCATTTTCAATCTCTCTTTCCTTCTTGATATTGAGTACTTCGTTTCTCTCATACTTATCAAATTCTGAAGTCCCTAATAAAGGATTATTTTTCCTATTAGTATCAAATTGAACATAATATATATATTTTGCAGCTTTATTATTATCCTCTCCCCATTAATTTTGGTACCTTTAAGACGACTATATTTCCACTTTCGTGGTTAGCAATCAATTAAAATCAATCACAAAAATGTGCTTTGCAGAACTCAACACCTCAGCAAATTATTCACTCCTTTCAATCAAAGAACTATCTACTCTTATTCAATTTACTTATATATCATATATGAATGTTTGAAGAAAAAAGGCTTAAGTACATATATATAATCTTTATTTCAACAGTAGCTTGAAAGGAAAATTTCGATTTCTTTGTTTTCCAACTCACAAAGTTTGACAGCACATCCTATTTAATTTACACTTAGTTGGACTTTAATTCCTTAGAGATTTTTTTAATGATCTATTTTTTATTAATAAATATATAAACATTCATTATTAAAATGTTGGTGAGTAGTATACGGGTAAATTGATCATTTGTCATAAATATATAAACAATAATGAATAAAAAAAAAAAAAGGCAAAAATACAAGTTCTCTAAATGCATATTTGCCTTGCACATGCAGAAAGTTCATGCTTTATTATCTCACATTCCTTATACATTTAGTAGGAGTAAGTTTGATTTCATCAACACACCGAATATTAATATTTAGTCACCTAACAAAGCCCAATTATCACACAAAAGGAATGAGAGACTCAACTATTCAAAACCTGCAACTCACCCTCTTTGTAATGGCTTTTTTTTGTTAAATATTATTTCCTCAACCTTCACCAAAAACATAATTTTCACTAAAGAAAAAACCACTCCAAACTAAACTTGTATATAAATGAAGAACTAGGCTTAATCCCCAAAACAAGGAAAATCCCATATTCCCTTTCTCATTTCTCCAAATATATTTTCGCGTGCATTAGAAAAAGAGAAGTCAAAGCAACACACCAATAAGAAAGAAAAAAAAAATTAAGAGAAAAAAAAAACAACACATATGGAGAGAGCCAAAACTAGTACGCTAAGGTTCCTCCTCATCTTCATCCTCATTGTTGTACTGAAAATTGAGGGAAAGCTATCAGGACCCCAGACGGGGATCACTCCCCGTCCAGTATGTGCATCGCAGTTTGCTTTAGCAAACTACGCATGCTCCATGATACCCTATAGTCCACTCCCACCACCAGCCCCATCTACGCCGTCCTTGGATGCAAATCACCACCATGGTAGGCACAGAAGGGGCGGTCGTGGTGGGCACAGACACAGGCACAGGCACCATGGCACGCAAGAAGAGGACGATTGCTGCAGATGGTTGTACGAAATAGACACTGATTGTGTGTGTGACATGTTGGTTCACTTGCCAAACTTCTTGTCAAGGCCAGTTCATGAGTACACCCTCGTAGTTGGAGATACCTGCAATGTCACCTACACCTGCGGAGGAAGGGTCATAAGAAAATAATTAAGATCATAATGATTTGAGTTTGGTTTGGTTTAATTATTAGTCAAGTTATTATTATTATTATTGTTGTTATTATTATTAAGTGTGTGCTACTTTTATTGTTTTTTTTATAATGTTTCGTATGTTATTTGTGTTTTCTCTAGTGGTTTTGTATGTTGTGGGGGGTACGTACACGTTTGATCATCATCAATACGTCTATGGATAATTATGCTAATTAATTTAGCATAATGTTGAAATATCTCTCTTGCTTCAATTATTGTAATACATGTCTTCTTACTAGTTATGTGGTATTATCTTTCTTATGATCATTCTAATAATTTTGAGCCTTCGAAATATACGCTAATTATCTTTAATATATATTGTATGTAACTATGTATGCATATGGGCAATGCAGTATGAGTATTTATATAATAAATTTTTGTATGGTATAATGTGAATTGAATAACTTTCACCTTTTTACCACAATTTTAAAATTGAGAAAACTTAATCAGATCTGCGTAATCAATAATAAGGGAATATTAGTGCATTTGTCTTTTTTTTTTTTAAAAAAAAAACCACAATAATAAAATATTATTTTTCAATCTGAATATTGTAATATTTAGAATGTTTATTATTAAATTATTAATATTGTAAGTAAAAGTGTGAAACCGCTAGTCTATATTTATAACCATAGTATCATCTTTATATTTAATAAATAATCAAATTCTATTTTTTTTTTTTGACTAAAGAGAAAATTTCATTAATCAAAGACAAAACAAAGTCACACTAAGGCCACAACCAACCGGCCCAATCTCCCACCAGCAACATCTAATTAGGCCGCAAAAACATACTTTTTTTGTATAATCCTCTTATATTTTAAACTATACAACCTGTATTTAACTATTTCTTTAATATCATTTACAATTTTTAAAATAGTACAATAACAACTACTATTATGAACACAATAGTTTTTATTTTTCCACAACATATAAATTGTAGCAGCAAAAAGTAAATTAATCACCCCAAAAATTTTGCTTGTTATCCAGCACAACCACCTGCTGTAATTTGAAGGCCATCAACACAGCCACACCAGTAAAAAACCTGTTGCACTACTGCAGCCATTGAAACACAACAGTTGAAGAATAAATGGTGATGACTCTCCTCTTCATTACTACACAAAGGACAACATTTAGAATATATTTCAACATGAAATTTAGAGAAATTATCTCTAGTGAGCAAATGACCATGAACAACCTGCCATAGGATAAACCTATGCTCGGGCAGCGAGAGATTGCACCAGACAGTCTTGTAGAAGCTATCAGAATCATGTTGAAGTGTCCCAATATAAAGCCGAGAGGCGATGAATTTTCCTTTTTTGGCTACAGTAGCCACATACACTTGCTGAACTTCTTCCTTAGTTGACAGATTTTCCTCCAATTTAAGGGAGAGAAAAGCAAAATCCATTTAGCTTCTTGGGATGAGGTTTGTCTTCTTAAACTATTTAGAGGTCTTGGTTTCAAAAGTGGTCCTAATTAGAATAAATCTATTCTTAAAAAATTTATTTGGGCTATTATGGATAAGCATGAGATTCTTTGGGTCAAATGAATAAACAACATCTATATGAAAGGAGCTGATTTTTGGGAGTAAGAGTTGAAGGGGGATGTTAGTTGGTATTAAGAAGCCCCTACAAAGCCTCTCTACATCCTTAATAACACTTTGAGGAAGAATGAATATGTTCATCCAATAGTTGCGAAGTCGTAGCAACACTGAATGAATGAGTTGAATTCAGCCAGCATAAGAAAGATGCCTAGTAGCCTAAGTAACCAGCCACATTTTAATCTTATTAATGATAGCATCACAATCTTCTCGTCTCCACTTTGTTGGTCTTAGAGGCACTCCAAAAATCAAATTCTATATTTTCTTATGAAAAGTTTTTTTTTATGAGGTATGAAAAGTTAATTAATTGTTTTTTTAAGAGAATTAATTAAATTAAATGTATAAAAAGATATTTTTTTTTTTATGTTTTTTGTTCTTATAATTTTGTTTTTGGTGGTCCACCACATCATATCAAAGGGACAAGTTATATGAACAGATTTTTTCACAATAATTTAATTACACAAATTTTATAGATTATAAAATTATGGTTATTGGTGATGTTTCTTTTAATTTTGTAAAACAATCTGCTAATAAGGTTGTGCACGCTCTTGCGCGGTCTTCTTTTTTTGAGGCTAATTGTAATTATCCTAGGAATGTGTTACCTATGCATCTTTAGTTTTGAATGATTTGATTTAATAAAATTTAATCATTATTAAAAAAAAATATGACAAATTAATAATAAAGAAAATTAATAAGGAAATATATATAAATAGTGAAAACACTCAAGTATAAATGGAATAAAAAAAAATATAGAACAACAATAAACATATGGTTTACGTGACTTTCCAAAAAAAAAATGACAAAAAAATTAAATCAATCAATTATCATTAAGGTTTGGAATTTAATTATTATTATTTATATTTTACCTTCGAGTTCTTTTTAAGCTACAAAATATTTTTTTTATTAAAAAATACTAACTGTAAAACTGTTGGTTAATACATATATAGTTTAAAAAATTAGTTATTAATTTTTTTTTTTGAGGTAAAAGAATTAGTTATTAGTTTTAATTATTGTTAATGCTCAATTTGAATAAATATTTATTTTTTGTTAAGAAAAAAAAATTTCCTTAACCAAAAAAGCTAACAAGCCTACACAACATGTCTAAAATACATACCAAAACAAATAAAGTTATTGAAAAATAACAAGGTGTGTTGTAACACCAAACAAATCAATTTGGTGTTTCTTTAATCTGAATTTTCTCCAATAAATTATAATTTTTTTTTTATTTAATGCATATAAGTGTATTATTAATAATAAAAGATGTAAAGACCAAAATATATTTTACATATAAAACTATGTACATATATATTTTTTTTTAATAGATATATATAAATAAATATATGCCACAAAGTTATATCTATATTTATATATTAATATAAAAAAAACACATAAAATTCTATAGGTGGCTTTCTATAAGTTTTTTTTATATATATTTTTTAATTTCTAAGAGTACTATGTTAATGTCACTACAAGAATGTACACTTTTACTGGCATAATAAAGTATACAATTACCGACGCAAGTCAACAAATGCGCCAGCAATAGGAGTCACCAAAATTAATCCAGTTCTCTCTTTTGTCGGCGCCATTTCTTGTCGGTAATAGTAACTTGTGCTAGCAAAGTACCTTAAATTTGCCGGCAAATGTTGGCAATCCAACCGCCAAAAGGTGGGAACTTTTGGCGGTTCGAATCACCTTTTGCCAGCGAACTTAAATGCGTCGGCAAAAGTTAAAAAATATTTATTACTTTTTGCCGGCGAGTAAATGCGCCGACAAAAGTGTTGAAAAAAAGGCTGTCAAATTCCCTCGTAGTGAAAAAACATGCGCGCCAAAGTAGGTGAAAACTTTTGCCGCGACGCACTTAATTGCACCGGTAAAAGTATTGACATTTTAATGAATCGACATGTTGCATCAAGTTTTGGCTTTTGCCGGCGCACAATTGTGCCGGTAAAAGTTGTGAATTTTTTTGGCAGTCAACTTCCCGCCTAAATGAAAACGTAAGTAAAAATTTTGATGGGAACTTTTGACGGCGCACTAATATGCGCCAGCAAAAGTTCCCACATTAATGAAACGATGTGTTTCATGTTTATTTGTTCAGCTTCAACTTTTTTCGGTGCGCCTAAGTGCGCCGGCAAAAGTCCAGGCTGAATAAAACCTGGGACGAACCCCTCCCCCATTTTCCTATTTTTTTTCTCTTTCTTCTTCCTTAGTTTTCTCTGCAACTCCTCCGACCCACCACCGCCGCCAGCCCCTATTTTCCCCATAAACTACCATTTTCACCATCTCAAGCCCTTATTTTCTCCACCGGATCAGTTTTTTCTCTTTTTCTTCCTTTTATTTTCAATTTTATTCTAAAAAATAAATAAAAAAAAAACTCCACCAGACTCCAACGAGGACGTGCCACCGCACCTTCAGCAACCGCTGCCTGAGCCTCCGATTGTACGTTCTTCGCATTTCATCATTTCAGTCAAGGTAACCTATATTTTATTTATTTTAGCTTTAGGCAAATGGTTGCTTCTTGCTTGATAAAAGACCATTCAAGGCCCCTTCTGTAAAGAAATTGCTAAAGTATTCGTTCTTCAAGCAAGCTCGATCAAATGACTATATCCAAATGAAGCTTTTAGAGGGACTTCCTGTTCTTGGTGACCGCATTAAGACTTTATTCAATAGTTCTATTCTTTTATTTTAAGATGGCACTTTTTCTTTATTTTTCGCTTCATAATGTTTCCTTTAAATTTTACAAAACACATACATTGTTCCTTTGAATTTTTCGGAAACAAAGAATAAATGTTATATATTGTTATGACTTATCATAAATTATTTCTTTACATTAAGGATAACTACTGCATGAGTATGTATATATTGAGATTAACGTACTTTTTATTATTAAGAATAATGTACATATCATAAGGTTATAGACACAACTATTTTACTTACCAAATACACCGACACACAATTTACTTTTATAAAACAAATCGTTCAACGAATCATACGACTTTAGTTATTAAAATCTTAAAAAAATCAAAACCTTAAATAAAACTAATTAACAATACGTGGCTCGGCACGTAAGATCCACCTAGTTGCATATATATATATGAAAGGTAAAAGAAGAAGATTACAACACATGTAATATAATACATATATATAGCAAGAGAATGAATATATATACACACTCACTCACAACCTCGAGTGTAGATTAGTGGGGATTACCATGACTTGAACAAGGTATTACACATTTGTCCAAAAGTTTATTTCTCCCTATCTCTAAGCACTAAGGGAACTCTCATAGAAATAGCTTTGGGAATTATCAAGCCTTAGGATTTTCTAACAAAGTATTTTTTTTTTATAGAAAACTTCTCATCCCAAATGAGCACCAAAGACTTTTTTTTATAGTGTTTATCACACTTAGAATTCAAACACACCACCTCATTTTTCTCCCATAAATGAGTATTAATCTATTTTGTAACAACTATATTATCATAGTTTTGAATTTCTTAAATCAAATTGTGTAATAACCCTTTTATTACACTAGTGTGATCAACACAAGAGTTACAGGTGACAACAAATCGTAACTCCTCTCCAAGTTACAACATGTAGGTTAAAATCATAAGTTACACATTTATTTACCATACACTTAGCACTACAAAAAATCTTACTTTTAATGACAACAAAACTAATTGTGACTAAAAGTAAAAAAATTGTGACTAATTATAAATTACTATTCCTATATGTTGTGACTAAAAGGTCCGTGGTTAAAAGTATTAGTCACAAAAATTAAAATTTGTTGTGACTATATGTATTTTTAGTCACAATACTTGTTATGACTAAAATTAAATTAGTGACAACTTGTAACTATAAATACTATGTTTTAGTCATAAGTAATACTTTGTTGCGACTAAAAATTACATTTAGTCATAAAAAAATTATGTTGTAACTAAAAAGTTGTCACTAAAAGTAGTATGGTATTTTAATATACTTATTATATTATAAAATAATATAACATATACAATGTGAAAAAAGAGAAAATCCTCCCCTTATTTTTGGTACGAAAATTGTTGATTTGGAGGCGTGTAACATACATTAATCATTAGTATTAATTATGTGTAAAGACGTCACCAAAAGATGTGCATGCATATGCATGCATATATAATTAAGCATGTTGAAGATTATATGTATAAGAAGTTAACAAGAGTCGGGTAGATTTGAAAGTCGGCAGATTTGAGGCCCAAATTATAAATTAAGCTCTGTGGAGTACTTGAAATGAGTAAGGTAGTACACTTGTCTATTCATCATATCATAAAGATCATATATGAAGACTGATTATAGTGATTACCCTTTAACCCTAAACTTGACAAAAGGACAAAGTAAATTAATAATATTAATTAAGTTGAAATTCAAAGATTGTGACTAATACACATTTTTCACAATCACAATCACAATCACACTCACAAATCCCTTCAAATCATAAAAGAGATGCACGTATGTATTTATATTTCGTTGGAAACATCTTATATATATAATACTAATATTTATTTTTATAATAAGGGATTCATTCATCTGTAACTTATTTTCCAAGGAGAATAATAATGCAGCTACCTACTATAGTAACTTGGGAAAGGTTGTGTCAAATCGTTTCTTTTCTAACCCCACGTCCTTCTCATCACCCCTATTCAAAAAAAATAAATAAATAAAATATTTTGAAATTGATCTTTCGGAGTGGCCATTTTAATATCTGGTCTTTCAACAAGAGCAATAATTTAGATGTAGAATATAATAACCTTCGACTACAGTCCCTTAAATTATATGAATTTAACGAATATAACTGAAATTATAAAATTTAATAATTAAAATTATACCAATATAAGAAAGTTCTAGATCTTGCTTGTGGAGCAAATATTTTATTTATATGTATATGTTCTTCATTATTTTATTCACGAGTGGTGGTCTTGTCTTATTGACATGGTAAGAAAGTTTTGAGTGTTGCTCTGTTTGGGTGTTGCTCTGTTTTTTGTTCCGATTGGTTTTTCTGTTCTGAGTTCATTATGTCAACGTTTTACGATTCTGTTGAATCTGTTCGGGATCATTTATCAATTATACCATTGGAGGAGGAGGGTGAGCCCGCTGTCCAGTACGAACAACCTTTGGTTGAGGATGCCGAAATTGATACAAGGTGGAGTTTGGTTGGCCGGTTCTTAACAGAGGCTCCGATTGACTTTATGGCAATGCAGAATCTAATGGCTGTTCTTTGGAAACCAGGGATGGGTATGTATGTGAAGGATTTGGGAGAGAATAAGTTTATTTTTCAATTCTATCATGAGATAGATATTCAGAGGGTTGTTGATAGAAGCCCTTGGACATTCAAAAACACACCACTGATCTTTGAGAGATTAAAACCAGGAGACGTTCCAAGAGCCGTGCGATTGAATCACTTGGAAATCTGGGTGCAACTACATGATGTTCAGTCGGGTTTTAAAACGGAAAAAATGGTGACGGATGCTGGAAACTACATCGGCAGCTTTGTGAAATCTGATGAGAAAAATTTTAATGGTGTATGGCGTGATTATTTGCGGGTGCGGGTCCGAATCGATATCGAGAAACCATTGAAGAGGCGAATGAAGCTGCAACAAATCGGTGGCGACTGGTTTTGGATCAATTTTAGGTACGAGTTTGTGCCTACCTTTTGCTTTATATGTGGTATAATCGGTCATACAGAGAATTATTGCTCTCGTTTGTTCATTCAACCTGCTTCCACCATTGTTAAACCATACGGTACTTTTATGAAAGCTGTACCAAGAAAAACTCAGTATGCTATGGGGGCAAAGTGGTTAAGATCGGGCTCTTCAAGTTCTGGTGGGCATGGAGGTTCGGTGGCGGCTGGAGGCGGTAGCGTTGGGAGGGAGTCGTTCCAGGGAAATCACGGATTTCATGGAATATCTATCCCTGGTTTTTCGGCTACAGAGGTGGGTGGAGATATGATTGATGATAATGGGAGAAATTTGGGGAAGCAATCGGGTGAATTGGCTGGGAGTAAGGAGGGAGATATTTATGGTAATATTGTGGCTAGACAGGTGGAATCCATTTCAAATTTGGATGAGGAGGGTTTGCTTTTCATGGATAATAAAAGAAAGAGATTGGGTAAGGAAGTGGACATTGGGCCGAGTGGGCCTAAAGAAGGTTTGGATATGGACATAGGGCTTGATTCAAATACTCACTCAAAAAACGTTATAATGGCGAGCTCAACGGACCGGGCTCGCCAATCATTATGAGTATTTTAAGTTGGAATTGTCATGGGCTTGGGAACCCAGGGACGGTTCAATTCCTTAAAGATATGGTTTATCAAAAGAAGCCCAATTTTATTTTTTTGTGTGAGACTTTATGTTTTAAGCCAAGATTGGAACTCTTATCGTCTCAACTTGGTTATGAAGGAATGTTTTCTGTTGATTCACAAGGTCGGGGAGGGGGTCTTGCTATGTTGTGGAAGGATAAAAATGATGCTGAGGTTCGTGGTTTTTCCCAAAATCATATTGATTTGGTGGTTCATCAGGATGAGGTACATGATTGGCGACTTACGGGTATGTATGGTGAGCCGAACCGTGCCCTTAGAAGAAACACTTGGGCGCTTTTGAGAGTTTTGAAGGAAGAATCGCCTCTACCATGGTGTATTATTGGTGATTTAAATAATGTAATAAGTCAAATTGACAAAAGAGGTGGCAACCCTTATCCTACTTGGTTAATAGAAGGCTTCCAGAAGGTGGTTTCTGATTGTGACTTGGTTGATCTGGATCTTGTTGGGCATCAATTTACATGGGAAAAAGGAAGAGGTTCTGGTAATTTGATTGAGGTTCGATTGGATAGAGCTCTTGCGAACTCTGGTTGGGTGACTTTGTTCCCGCAGTCCAGGTTGAGTAACCTTGTTTTTACCACTTCTGATCATTGTCCTTTGCTTTTAGACCCCAGTTTTCGGATTCACTCTGGTTCGGTGAAATCTTTCCGGTTTGAGAATGCTTGGCTTCGTGAAGAGACTTGTTTTTCCATCATCCGGGATCAGTGGGAAGGGTATGGTTCTAGTAACATTTCAGCAAAATTGAAGGCTTTACAAGAGCCTCTTCAGCTTTGGGGAAATGATCTGACTGGGAATTTTAAGGAGAGAATTCAAAACTGCAAAAGGCGTATTGGGCTGCTCAAAGGTAACACTGATGCTGACTCGGTTTCTCAATATCAAGATGCGAAGAAATTGCTGGCTGAGATTTATCACCAAAAAGAAATATTCTGGAGGCAACGTTCAAAGCAGTTCTGGTTACGGGATGGGGATCGCAACACAAAGTATTTTCATGCCGCAGCTAGCTCTCGTCGAAAGAATAATTTCATCCACCAACTGAAAAATGAGGCGGGCGATTGGGTCAAATGGGATTCTGGCCTTCCTCAGGTTATGGTTAATTATTTTACTGATATTTTCCATTCCTTGGGGTCTCATGGTGATGATATCCTTGATAAAATTCAGCCATCTATTTGTCGTGAGGACAATGTCGAATTACTTAAGCCAGTGGTTGAGGAAGAAGTTCGAGCGGCTGTTTTTCAGATGCATCCAGATAAGTCTCCCGGTCCTGATGGTATGACCCCTGCGTTCTTCCAAAAGTGTTGGCACATAGTGGGCGGTGATGTGGTTAAACTTGTCCAGGATTTTTTTCGGTATAAAGCGATGCCTTCTGATCTTAATGCTACCAATCTTGTGCTTATCCCGAAAAAGAAGTCTCCTGCTGTTATGGGCGATTTGAGGCCTATAGCTCTGTGTAATGTGCTTTATAAGGTCATCTCAAAAGTTTTGGCTAACCGTTTGAAAAGTTTGTTAACTAAGGTCATTTCTGAGTTTCAAAGTGCTTTCATTCCGGGACGACTTATTACTGACAATGTGCTTGTTTCCTTCGAGATTCTTCATTATCTGAAGCGTAAACAACAAGGAAGAAATGGTTGCATGGCTCTCAAATTGGATATGAGTAAGGCGTATGACAGAATGGAGTGGCCTTTCTTACAAGCTATTTTGCTTCGTATGGGTTTTTCTGTGGATTGGGTTATGATGATCATGGAATGTTTGAGGACTATTTCTTACAACATTATTCATGGAGGGGATGTTCTTGGGCCTATTATTCCTACCAGAGGAATCCGTCAGGGGGATCCTATTTCTCCTTATCTTTTTATAATCTGTGCGGAGGGATTCTCGGCTCTTATCCGTCTTTATGAAGAGAAAAAATGGATTCACAGGTGTCGCGTGGCTCGGCGAGCACCTTACATCACTCATATGTTGTTTACTGATGATAGCTTTCTCTATTGTGCCGCTACCACGGAGGAGGCTCAACGAGTCCTGGAGTTACTCAACAAGTTTGAACAGGCTTCGGGTCAAAAGGTTAATCTCAGTAAGTCCTCTGTTTTCTTTAGCTCCAACACGGGTGATGGGATTCGCCATAGACTTCTTTCCACTCTTCGTATGCGTGCTGCTGATGAGAAAAGCTTCTATCTTGGTTTGCCTAGTGTGATTGGTAGAAACAAGAATGTGGCTTTTGGTTTCTTGAAGGAAAAAGTTAGAAAACGTATTCAGAGTTGGGATAGCAAGTTACTTTCAAGAGCGGGTAAGGAAGTTTTAATGAAGTCGGTTATTCAATCTTTACCATCTTATGCCATGAGTGTTTTTCTGATTCCTCTTGAGATTTGTAAGGATATTGATCGGCTTATGGGAAGGTTTTGGTGGCATACTAAATCTTCCCAAGGTGGTGGCATTCACTGGAAAAGTTGGGACAAGTTATGTCTTCACAAGCATAAAGGTGGATTGGGTTTTCGGAACCTGCGGGATTTCAATTTGGCTATGCTTGGTAAACAAGGTTGGCGGTTACTAACTAATCCAACGTCTCTTGTTGCTCGTGTTTTTCAAGCAAGGTATTATCCTCGTGGGTCATTTTTTGAGGCTGAGTTGGGCTCTAATCCAAGTTATGCTTGGCGGAGTCTTTTTGAAGCTCAGGAAGTTGTTAAGAGGGGTGCTAGATGGAGGATAGGTTCGGGTATCTCCATTCCAGTTCTTAACCAGTCGTGGCTCCCTTCAAAGGATAACCCTTATGTGTCTTCTTCTCATGAGGCCCTTCATCATTGTACTGTGTCTAATCTGTTACAAGTTGGTACTATGTGTTGGGATGAAGAGATCTTGGCAGATTTGTTTGAGCAAAGAGATGCTGATCTTATTCGCAGAATACCTTTGCCTTTAACTCCGAGTATGGATTCTTGGTATTGGGCGTTTGAAGACTATGGAAGCTATTCTGTTCGAAGTGCCTATCGTGTGTTACAAGAGTTTAATGGGAGATGGAATTCACAAGACAATTCTGGCTTTTGGAAAAAGTTTTGGTATTTAAAGCTTCCCCCGAAAGTTAAGAATTTTCTCTGGAGGGCTCTTTCTAATTGCCTTCCTACTCTTGTTTCTCTCCAAACTAAGCGAGTTAATGTGACAAATACTTGCCCTCTTTGCTGTGGAGATGTTGAGACCACCTTTCACATTTTGGTTTCTTGCCCTTTCACTATGGCCTGTTTCGAGAGGGGACTGAGTTTTGTTATCTCGGTTGGAGATACTGATTTTGGTTCTTGGTTTGAGAGCTTTTGCAATACTCATCCAGGAGATGATGTTGATAAACTGGCTATGCTTTTATGGGGTGTTTGGGGAGCTCGAAATGACTTGCTTTGGAATAAAAAGATTGCTTCTGTTGAAAGAGTTGTTGTTGCTGCAATTACGTATCTTGAACTTTGGAAAGCTGCTCAGTTGAAAAATAGAGATGTTTCGGCATCTGCTAGCCAAGCTTCGGCTGTTTCTGAGCTATGGACTAAACCGATTTTGGGAGAGTTGAAGATTAATTGTGACGCATCCATTTTTTCAAGAGACAAGAGTCATGGCCTGGGGTGGATTGCTCGAGACTCTAATGGTGATCTTCTTTCTGCTGCTGCCGTGAAAAGAATTGGAGATGTCGACCCTGTAGTGGCCGAAGCAATGTCAATGAAGGAAGCTTTAAGTTGGCTTAAACAAGCTTGGGGTGATGGTGGTTTGATTGAAGGTTGGGTTCCGGCTCGGGTGCTTTTGGAGTCTGATTGCCTAGTTTTAGTGAATGCTATTAATAATAATAGGCAAATTCATTCTCCTCTTGGCTTAATTGTTTCAGATTGTATTAGTCTTATACGATCTCTTTCGTTTCTTCATGTTTCAGTTCAGTTTGTTAAACGGTCTGGGAACCAAGCGGCTAATTGGTTAGCTCGTTCTTCTGGTTCATGTCCTGACCGTCTTTCCCGTAGGGGGTTTGTCCCTACTGGTTTGGATGCTATTTTAATAGCTGATTTGCTTTAATAAAGTTACAATCTTTATTTCAAAAAAAAAAATTATACCAATATAACTGAAATTATAACATTATATATTCTAGAGCATTGATTTTTTTTATTTTTTTTTGAAAAGTTCTAGAGCATTGATCTTTAGCTATTTTCAAATAACTTGCAGCTAAAAAGTTGCGCATTTCTAATTTTAAATGGGTTTCAGCTCATAATAAAATTCTAACAAATCTCTATAAAACCCTAATGAAATACAACTGCCTCAGTTGTAAGGAAACCCGAAAAACTCTAAAGAAATTCTCTTCACTACAAAAAATAGTTATTTTTAGTGATAACTGTTTAGTCACAACATAAATTTTTTGTAACTAAATGTGACTTTTAGTCACAATAAAAAATTACTTATAACTAAAACATCGTAATTAGATACAAGTTGTCACTAATTTAGTTTTAGTCACAACAAGCATTGTGACTAAAAATATATTTAGGCTCAATAAATTGTATTTCTTGTGACTTATACTTCTAACCACGGACCTTTTAGTCACAACATAGGAATGATAATTTATTATTAGTCACAACTTCTTTACTTTTAGTCACAAATTTTGTCGTAACTAAAACAAAGAAATGTCACGATAAATCGATATTACTCCATTCTAATTTCTTCTCAATACCGTCCAAGGAAAATCCTGAATTGGATCCCAAATTGACGGGTAATTAGTGTGAGCTTATCCATACAGTTATGCACTCTTCGAATAAAAATCTATTTTCTAAAATAATTTTTCCCTCTCTGGAATTTTTTTTTCTCTCCTTCTTTCTAGGATGAAGTTGAAGAATACCTCTTTTTATATATATATTAATTAAATTTATCTCTAAATAAAAATTAATTATCAAATATACATGTTTTTATGAGTATTAATTATACCCAAATTATCCTCACACACTCACATAACTAAGATATAATTTCAAACATAATAGATTTGTATTCTTTGTAAATTGATGTGTAGGTTTGTAAAAAAGTTTGGCCAGAATTTTGATTAGAGAATAATGAAAATTATCGTGAAGTGATAGAAGTAAAATTGGTCGAATGATTGAAAAAAAAAAGTAAACATAATCAGGTATCAAGTTAAAAGAGCTATGTTATGCAATTTCCTTCTCTCTCTCTCTCTCTCTCTCTCTCTCTCTCTCTCTCTCTCTCTCTCTCTCTCTCTCTCTCTCTCTCTCTCTCTCTCTCTCTCTCTCTCTCTCTCTCTCTCTCTCTCTCTCTCTCTCTCCTGCCTGGATGTCTCACTTTTTTTCTTGATTTTTTTGTGATCTCCCTACTTTTTTACTTTGCAAGTGGTTTTCTTATTTTTTGTAAGAAAAAAATTGTTTGTGTTAATATTAATTTTATGTTAAAGGACTCCATTTCTCTTTAGCAATCATTCAACATCGTACTAAAAAATAAAGTGAAAATAAATAAAAATATATAAAAAAAAAACTATGGCGGGATTATTTTTGGCTAATATTTGAAGCCATAAAATTAATCGACAATCTGCATATGCAACCTTTATTTGGCTAATAATCGTTGCTATAGGATCTTTTTTGTCTACGGTTTCTTTTTATCCCTTTAGCGACTCCTGCAATACCAACGGTTGTGAATTTTTTCAAAATTACCTATAAAGGGTAGAAAAATATTCTGCCTCTAATGGCCATTTTTTTTAGTAATGAGTGGTCACTTTGTAAAGGTGGTGTCTTGCGATTGGTTAGCGATATTTTATAAAAGCTGTCATATATTAAATTATATTAGACTCAATATTTAATTGTACTAATAACGATATGACACATTTAAAAGTGTTAAGCACTACGAATTCATGTGCATTTTACCATTTCTCCATACTCTATTTAATAAAACTATAGAGACTTTCATTCCACCAAAAAAAAAACTATAGACTTAATTGTTGCATGCATTTTATAATAGAAACTAAAAGGCTCTCGTGGTAAAAATACTTTAATTATAAGACCAATTTTTATTTATGTTAAATTTTAAAATATTATTGTACAATGCGTAATTTCCTCTTTAAAATATTATGCATTAGGGAAATTTTATTTACACTCCAAAATTTTCTAAAAGCATCTCATTTTAATAATTTTAATTTAATATAAAATTTATACCTTTATTTATACTAAATTTTTTCAACTTTTTTCTTCCAATTCATAAACTTAAAAAATATATCTATCAAATAAAATTAAATTATATTTTAAATATTATGACAAAAAAATTAAAATAAAATTTTTTATGAAATTTTCTTTGTAAAAAAATATATATATATACTAGTAAAAACTTACGTGCGAGGCACGTATACTAAATTTTATGCTAAGTATTTTTTATTATATTAAAAGGTAATACACTTAAAAATGTTTATCTCATCTTGGTTCAACCCAATTTTATGTTGTTCCCATAGGATTGTGTGTTAGATATAAGCTTAGAAGAATAGTATTCGTTAGAATGGGTGCCAGCAATGGCAGTGCTGATGTGAGTTTTATCTTCTGAGAAAAATCTAGCTACTCCGACATTACAATTACACCTAGCCTTTCAAAATGAGCATCATCAAAAATTCAAGGATTATAAATTGAAAAGGATATCTTGTTACTTTTGGTGTGCCCAACAAACTCTCTAACGGATGATATTATATTTCGCATATCTCAAAGCTGTTTATAAAGTAAAGCAATATAGCAAGGGAATAGAAGACTTACTCAAATAAATAATTACTTGAGCAACAAAGGATAACTCGCTAATAGAACACTGAATATTACACCCAAATAAACAAAAAGTGAGGAATCGCAGCAGAGAGGCCATGAATCACGGCATAGAAGATGAGGCAATAATTCAATAGCAATATAGGATTTGAGGGTTTGAGATTTAGAAAAAGAAATTATAAATGATTATCCTAAATAATCACGATTGGGCATAACTGTCATAAATAAAACAAATAAAATAATAATAATAATCCCCAAATAAAAAAAATAAAAAAAAAAACGTCTTGTCTAGTGACATGTGTATGAGGTGGTAAAGTATTCCGTTGTTGGGTTGTGTTTTTGATCGATTCGTATGGCGTCTAGCAGTCGGGTAGTGGAAGATTTGGGGCAACAATGGGCTGATTTACAAGTAGAAGATGAGGAGGAAGGAGGGCTCTTGTTTGATCAGGAGGAAAGGCTGGTTGATGAAGTTGATGGAAGGTGGTGTTTGGTAGGAAAGCTGTTATCGGATAGGCCTGCCGATTTCGATTCTTTAAGAAATGTGATGGCGTCATTATGGCGGCCGGGGAAAGGGATGTATGTCAAAGAACTGGAAACTAACCGATTTCTATTCCAATTCTTTCATGAAGTGGATATTGGGAGAGTCCTTGAAGGCACTCCGTGGACATTCAATAAGAGTCTCCTACTAATCGAACGTATCCAAAGCGGAGATAATCCCAGACTTAAAACGCTGAATAGTATGGAAATATGGGTTCAAGTTTATAATCTTGAAGTTGGTTTTCGATCTGACCGTGTACTACAAGGGGTGGGAGCTTATATTGGCAAATATGTTTCGTCTTGTCCGAAGAACTTTGCGGGAATTTGGCGAGATTATTTTCGAGTACGTGTTAAGATTAATGTGGAGAAACCACTAAAAAGACGTATGCGGATCTATAAGAGTAAGACGGAGTGGTTCTGGGCTGACTTCAAATACGAGAGGGTGCCAACGTTTTGCTTCATTTGTGGCATCATAGGCCATTCAGAAAAATTTTGTCATCGATTGTTTGAAGAACCCATTGAGACTATTGCTAAACCTTATGGTTTATTTATGAAAGCTCCAGACCGAAGGCAGGGGAAGCAGATTGGTGCACGATGGCTTAGAGACAATATGGGCCAGTCGCTGGGAGTGGTTGCCGGCCAGAAGTCGTCGGAGATTTACAGGGAAGAGATGAACAATCATAGCCGATCATCAAGGGATGTCATTATGATTGATGGGCTGGAGATGGGCGAGAATCCAGGGGAGAAGAATGAGGAAAGCTTGAAGTTAATGCTAGAAAGAAATAAGGGAGGAGATCATGGGAGATTGACAATTGGAATAAATGAGGGAAATATTGGGAATAATGTCAAAGATGGCCTGGTGGTTACAGATTTAAAAAGAAGGCGTATGAATAAGGAAAGTTTGTTGGAGCAGTTAAATAGTGAGGAGGTGGGTCCGAATTGGGTCTTAGAAGAAGTACATAGGCCCATGGTGAATGAGATTGAGCCCATTAGAAATGTCATAACCGAAACCACAAAGGACTCAATAGTGGGCTGTGTAATTGGGCCTAATGATACGGAAGGAGTTTTGCAAAGTGATTCAGAGGAAGGAATGGAGCTTAATCATGGTACTTTTCCAAAAAACGATGTAATGGCGGGCACTCATTTTGGGTCCCGCCATCCATTATGAGTCTTTTGAGTTGGAATTGCCGAGGGCTTGGGAACCCGAGGATTGTTCAATTCCTAAAGGAGATCGTTTTCCAAAAGAAACCCAATGTTGTCTTTTTGTGTGAGACAATTTGCAAAACTGACAAAATTAATATTGTGAAAAGGGCGTTGGGCTTTGAAGGGAGTTTCGTGGTAGAGGCCCGAGGCCATAGTGGAGGCCTAGCTATGTTATGGAAGAAAGAGGAGGAGGGTAAGTTGATTAGCTTCAGTACAAACCATATCGACTTAGAGCTCAACATGGATGGTTACCCAACATTTCGTGCAACCGGTTTCTATGGAGAACCTCAGAGACATCTTCGAGCTAACACCTGGCGTGTTATACGTCAACTCTCAGGTGAGTCTTCCTTACCGTGGTGTTTGTTGGGAGATTTAAATAATACTTTGAACCATAGTGATAAGAGGGGGGGTCGCCCATATCCTAATTGGTTATTAACTGGTTTTCAAGATGTTGTGTCGGAATGTCATCTCATTGATATGGAATTACAAGGGCATCCTTTCACTTGGGAGAAGGGTAAGGGTACGGACCAATGGGTTGAAGTAAGGTTGGATAGAGCGTTAGTTTCTTATGATTGGCAAGCTTTGTTTCCGTCGGCCATATTGGAGAATTTGGAGGTCACAGTATCAGATCATTGCCCTATATGGTTAAATCTCGCCAAGTCTAAACCGGTTCATGTTAAGAAGAGATTTCGGTATGAAAATGCGTGGTCTCGAGAACCGATGTGTAGGCAAATAGTACAAGCTCGATGGGAGAATGGTTTGGGTGATTCCTTACAAGTGAAATTGGAAGGGTGTAGTTCAGCTCTGGCCGAATGGGGTAGTGACATCACAGGCAACTTTAATAAGGAAATAAGACAGTGTAACAAGACTCTGAAGCTGTTGAAAGGGAGAAGAGATCAAGTGTCCATTTCGAGATACAAGGAAGTTCAATCTAAGCTGTTCGAAGTGCTGTCTAAGAAAGAAATTTTTTGGCGACAACGATCAAAACAACTGTGGTTACAAGCCGGAGATCAGAACACTAAGTACTTTCATGCTTGTGCTAGTAGTCGAAAAAGAAATAATCAGATTGTTAGGCTGAAGAATGCGGATGGAGAATGGGTTGACTGGGATAATGGTCTTTCAGAGGTCATGAGCAAGTATTACTCTGACTTGTTTACCTCTTCTTGTTCGAATTGGCAAGCTGTTATGGATTGTGTGGCTACCAGAGTGTCTAGCGATCAGAACCGTGACTTACTACTAGCAGTTGAGGAGGAAGAAGTTCGGAGAGCGCTATTTCAGATGCATCCTGATAAATCCCCTGGGCCAGATGGTTTCAATCCTGGGTTCTATCAGAAACATTGGGATATAGTCGGCAAAGATGTCACAAGTCTGGTACAACGTTTCTTTTCTTGTGGTGAATTTCCTGATTATCTTTCCAATACTAATATTGTGCTTATCCCGAAAAAATCCCACCCTGAAAGTATGAATGAGTTGAGGCCAATTGCCTTGTGCAATGTTATTTACAAAATATTATCCAAGGTTTTGGCTAACAGACTCAAAGGAATTCTCACCAAGGTTATTTCAGAAACCCAAAGCGCCTTTTTGCCTGGACGACTTATCACAGATAATATTTTGATTTCGTATGAGATAATGCATTATCTTAAACGAAAACAAAAGGGCAAACAGGGATTTATGGCAATAAAACTCGACATGAGCAAGGCGTATGACAGAGTTGAATGGGGCTTTTTGGAAGCAATGATGAGGAAGTTGGGTTTCCATGAGCAATGCATTCGGCTCATTTTGAAGTGTGTGAGTTCGGTTGCTTATAAGTTTGTGGTTGGAGAGCATGAGGTTGGCCCTATTATTCCTACACGAGGTTTAAGGCAAGGTGACCCGTTATCCCCATATCTTTTCTTATTATGTGCTGAAGGGTTTTCTGCTTTGCTTCATGATTATGAGAGAAGAGGCAAGATTCGGGGTTGTAAAGTGGCTAGGGGAGCTCCTTTGGTTTCTCATATGCTATTTGCTGATGATAGTTACATCTATTGTCAAGCCTCTGAGGAAGGTGCCCGAAATGTGATTAATTTATTAGAGTGTTTTCAGGAAGCTTCGGGTCAACAAGTGAACCGTCAGAAATCTTCTCTTTTCTTCAGCCCGAATATTTCCTATGATGAGAAGGTTAGAATTTGTGCATTGATGGGTATCAATGAGGCAAGTGAGAATAGCCTATACTTGGGGTTGCCGAATACTCTAGGCCGAAACAAAACAGCTCTCTTGGGTTTTTTGAAGGATCGAATGAGAAAGAAAATTCAAAGTTGGGAGGGGAGATTCTTATCCAAGGCTGGAAAAGAATTGCTCATCAAAACTGTTGCCCAATCTCTTCCAAGTTATGCAATGAATGTCTTTTTGCTTCCTGTAGAGACTTGTCAGGAAATGGAACAACTAATGTGCAAATTTTGGTGGCAATCCTCTACTAAGAATAATAAAGGCATACATTGGAAGAGCTGGGATAAGTTGACAGCTCATAAGTCCAAAGGCGGTATGGGGTTTAGAAACTTACGAGATTTTAATCTGAGTTTATTGAGTAAACAAGGATGGCGTCTCTTAAGTAATCCGGATTCGTTGGTAGGCAAGATTTTTAAAGCCCGTTACTACAAGGATGGCAACTTTCTTTCGGCAGAATTAGGTGGTAATCCGAGCTTTGTTTGGCGAAGCATCTTCGAAACTCAAGACGTAGTTCGAGAAGGAGTAAGAAGTAGAATTGGAAATGGTACTTTGGTGAGTATCCTCCGGGATCCGTGGCTGCCTGATTCAACTAATCCAAAGGTAACTTCTATTCATCCGGCTTTGGTGAATCAAAATGTTTCTGTGTTGATGGTTACTGGAGAAATAGCCTGGGATGTGGACTTGGTGCGAGATTTGTTCAATAACAGGGACGCTAGTTTAATACTTAGCATTCCCTTATCTTCAAGTCGGGTTTGTGACTCATGGTATTGGCATTTGGAAAATACTGGGCATTTTTCTGTGAAATCAACATATAAATTTTTGCAATTAAAGAAGGAGGCTGGGGTGATTTTGAATGAGTTGGAAGTGTGGAAGTCCATTTGGAAGCTGCGTGTTCCTCCAAAAATGAAGGATCTGTTATGGCGTGCAACCTCGAATTGTCTTCCCACGAAAACAAGGCTGCAATCTCGACATGTACCGATTACTAATCAATGTCCTAGGTGCATTAATCATCCTGAGACACCTTTACATTGCTTAGTAACTTGTCCTTTTGCATCTCTCTGTTGGGATTCTGGAGGAATAAGGACTAATGTTCAAGGAAATGTAACCTTTGCTAGTTGGTTGGAAGCCATATTTAAGAAAGAAAACACAGCCACCAGAGAAAAGATTGCCGCCACCTGCTGGGCGATTTGGAAGACCAGAAACGATCTGGTTTGGTCTGAGAAGAACACCACGGCTGAGCATGTAACAGTCCTTGCGCATACTACTCTCTCCAATTGGTCTCTAGCTCAAGACCGAAGTTGTGTGCCCACACCAGCCTATTTAACAAGTGCTGATGGTCTAGAAAAATGGATGAAACCAGCTGCTACAAAGATTAAAATCAATGTAGATGCTGCAACTTTTGACAGCAATGGAACATACTCTTTTGTTTGTGTTGCAAGAGATGAAAATGGCTGTTTGATTGAGGCTCTCACTTGCTGTCGGGCAGGGACAGTTCAACCAGCTTTGGCCGAAGCCATGGGGGTGCGGGAGGCTCTAAGTTGGGTGAAGAAAAAGGCGTGGCAAGGTGTAGTGGTGGAATCCGATTGTCTCTCCGTAATTCAAGCAATTCGTAGTAATCTTCCTTTGTTATCCTATTTTGGAAGTGTTATTTCGGATTGCAAACTGTTTTTAGAACAAATTGGTGATGTTTCTGTTAATTTTATTAGACGGTCTGCTAATAGTGTTGCTCACTCCTTTGCGAGGGCATCCTATTTTGTTGCTGATCGTAATCTTACAAGCAATGATGTATCTACTGAATTGCTTCATGTAATCTTGTGTGATTGCAATTAATAAAGTTGATTAATTTCTTCAAAAAAAAAAAATAATCACGATTGGTTGCTCATCTTTTTGGGGTTAGTTATTTTATTGAGAATTTTCAGAGATTGTGTTTCCGGTTAGGTTTATACGATTAAAATTTAAAAGTAATATTAATGTATTTAAAAATTAATATTAAAATACATCTTCATAAAAAAATTATTATTTTTGAATAGAAAATTATTTTAAAAAAAAGTTACCCATAAATTTCTCATAAACCCGATTAAAATTTAAAAGTAATATTAATTTATTTAAAAATTAATATTAAAATACATCTTAATAAAAAATATATATTATTTTTTAATAGAAAATTATTTTAAAAAAAAGTTATCCATGAATTAATATTAATTTATTTAAAAATTAATATTAAAATACATTTTAATAAAAAAATATATTATTTTTGAATAGAAAATTATTTTAAAAAAAAGTTATCCATGAATTTTTCATAAACGCAAGAATTCAGTTATATAGGCACACTTTATATAGAATAGATATGAGTTAGAAAAAATTATAAAAATAAAATCAAAATAAATATTAAAATTAACATAAAATAATGTGAGAAAAAAATTTAAAAAAAAAATCAAAAGTAATTTTTAAAAATTATTTAAGTTTATATTTTTTTTAATAATATAGTATATTTATAATTTGGTAGGATGTAAATAAAAATCTCCAATACATTATTGATACGGAAGATTATAAGAATTAATGTCCAAAATATTTATCAAATGAGCGGAGCAGCATATTTTTGCAAATATATTAATTTGTTTTTCAATTGAAAATCATAATCGACACAACTAATTTTCTCACTCTCTAAAAAACGAATCAAAACAAAACAACTGAACTTACCCTTCTCTTTTGCATAAGGAAATTTTCCATAGAAATTGTGCATCCAGGGAAAGTAGAACAAAAAAAAGGAGAAAGTAATTTTATAAGATAATTACATAAGACACTATTTTTATTGTAAAAAAAAAATACATTTTTATGTTTAATTTTTTTTTCTTTGATATTTTTACAGTTTTCTATAGAAACAATATAAAAACAATAAGAAAATTACATGAAACTAACATTAAAATAACAACAAAAAATAACGTACATTTAACAAAAAATCAACAACAAATTAACAAGAATACAACATAAAAAGATCTTATTTTCTATAAATAAAATTATAAAAATCGTAAAAATATTTAAAATTCTGTATAACTGTATTTTTAAATTTTTTTATTATTTTTATGTAATTTTGTAAAAAAAAATTATTGTTTTTGTGTAATTATGTATCTTTATTTCTCTCTTGTAGAGGCTTAAAACAATTATGTGTTATGGACCACCCATAAGCATATAATCTTTTTTAATAATCTTTTTAAGATGTATGGAATATTAGGTATATCATATTATTTGTGACATATTCCCAGATAGAATAACATACCAAAAAACTTTTTTTATTTTATTTTTCTTTAATTTTTTTTCGACATGAAACGACAAAAAGAACACCCACGAACGCACTGATGGGCTACTGAAAGTCTCCCAAAGCCACTTTGGAAAACGGGGCCCATTTAGAGATGGGGCCCATTACGGATGTCCTCGAATTCCGTACTCCCTAATCAAATAGCTTAGGAAGGAGCCTTATAATAATTTGAGTGTTCGTGCGGATTTGCTTACTTTATTATAATTTCCTTTTTTTTTCTTTTAAAAAAAATTATTTACTTTTCTTAGAATCTTATATAATTAAGAGAATCTTTGGCTGGAAAGATTAAGAATTTTGGAAAATATTAAGAAAAGAGAAGTGGTCGACTTGACTCCATTACACTTGTTACTGGGAATTTTTATTCCTCTTCTATTCCTTCTTGAAAGAAAAATGAAAAAAGAAAAAGAAAAAAGAGCAGAAGATGAGCTTCAAAAGACTCTAGTCTCAAATCAGACAAGACAAAACAGATGTAAAAATAATATTAAAGGTTTGTGATAAATTTAAATGGGCAGTTCAAAGCTACATATACTAAGATGAAGTCCACGTACGGTGGACCAAGGAATCCACTAAACAAACAACACCATGTTAATTAACATAACTTTAGGACTTTTGGGTTTATTGAATTATCCGATTTGTACTAAATGCTAATTTTATATTTTGGATCAAATTTAATTTTCATATCGACTCAAATTCAATTTAATCCAATACACAAAATTGTAAATTGAATTGGTTATTTTAAATTAATTACTTTTTAATATTAAATTATTTAATATTTATTAAAAATATTTTTCTTAAAGTAACTAACACACAATAAAATAAATTATTATAATTTTATATCTCTAATAACAAATTAAAATAAATAAAACAAAATATAAAAAATCTAAAGCAAGAAAAAAAATTATATGTATAAAAAAATATTCAATTTTATTTTAGATTATATTTTTCTTATAAATAATAATAAAATATACATTTGGTCTCCTATATTTTGAAATATATTTCTATATTATGTATTAGATTTTAAATTATTGTTTTCAACATTAAAATATTAGTTGTGTATATAATTTATTTTTAAATATACATATAAATATGTGTGGATTGAATTTGATCGGTTACTTTTATATATCAATCAACATTCAATCCGCACAAGTATGAATTTTAAAATTTTCAATCTGTACTTTGCGAATTAGATTGGATTAGATCGTGCGGATTAAATTGGATTAGGTATTTTATGAACACCCCTAATATTCTCTTTGGTGTATGTAGCATAGACTAACCACGTAAAAATGTATATATATATATATTTTAATTAATTACAACATATATTTATTATTAAATGTGATATTTACCAAAATAATGTTACTTTTGGTATTATTATGCTACTTACTTAATAGATGTTAAGGGTCTACTATATTTGTATTTAGTACGTTAGTCATTAAATATAGGGTCTTTTTTATTTTTACATTTCTAATTTTTTTTTTTTTTTTTTTGTATTTTTACGAAATTTGTTATAGAAACTCCTATTGCAACTAGCGCTGGAACGTAAATCACAACAAAAAATCGTATGGAAACCCCTATTGCAACTAGCGCTGCAACCACTTTAGAAACCTAAACCGTAAATTTGAAAAAAAAAAAAAAAAAGTTAAAAAAACAGTATATGAGGTAATTCCCCTTAAATATAATCTTTTTATTATTATTTTTTTAATTTTCAAGTATATTTAATACTATAATAATATAAATTTATATTAATTTTTAAAATCACGTTATATTATATAAAAATTAAAGTACACTCCCTTCCTTATAAAATAGATAATAAAAAATGTGTCTCTCAATTTTAATCTTGATAGGTAACGTAATTAAAATTGAGTGCACTTTTAATGAATATTACCCATGAATGAATAATATTAGAAAAATTTGAGTTTTTATGCTTAATTTTTCTATTTAATTATAAAAATCTCTCTTTTTTATATTATATGGGCTGAGATTGTTCCATCAGATGAAAAAAAAAAAGGGGTAAGTTGAAAAATGCCTCTTTTATTCATCAATTAATCAAATTTACCTCTAATTTTATATTTATTTGAAACATACCTCTTTTTATATGTATTGTACCTAAAATACCCTTACATAAGAGAATCACATGGAGAGTATCTTGAAGTGACAGGGGCAAAATTGGTACAATGTTTAAAAAAAGAGGTAAAAATGATAGATTTTAAAAAAGAAGGTAAAAATAAAAGAGGACAATATAAAAAGGGTATAGAGTGTAATTTCCTCTAAAAAAAATAATAAAATAAAATAAGCAAAAAAAATGATAAAAAAATATTGAGTTTGACATAAATATTTTTCATATAAATTTATTTTTGATATAGTGTAAAAAAAATATTTTTTGATATTTTCTTTAATTAAGTAGTTAATTTAAGCATAAAAATTTAAAATTCTTATTTATTATTTGTCATCGGATCAAAATCTAATAATTTAATATTTCATGTTATTCTGCTTGCTGCCAATGGCATACCCTATACATAACTAATTTTGTTATTAGTCAAATAAAGTATTTGAACAGATTATTATCCCTAATTTTTAACCTGTCTTGTAAGAGTTGATATTTTTTGGTAGATTTCAATCAACAGTTCATATTTTGTTTTAATTGAATGCAATCCTTAAAAAAAATCTCTTGTAGTTGCGTAAATAGATAAAAAGTGTATTAGAACAACAATTTTATAGATTTTTCCAAAAAAAAAAAAAAATACTATTTTTACATTATATATGTATTAATTTAAGGCTAATTAGCAATTTTTCTCCCTGAATTTTGACATGTACTATTATGTCTTCTAAACTTTTTTGGCCGTTAAAAATTTTCTCTGAATTATTAAGATTGTTAGATTCAAGGACTTTTGTCTAATTTTAGTAAAAAAAATTCTAACATGAATCAAAGTTCAAGGACATGATTTAGTACATATCAAAATTTGAGGGATTTGGTAGATATCAAAGTCTATGGAGCATAGTTTAGTAACAAACAATCACTGAAATAGTAAAATTGAATGAAATTAGACAAAAGTCCTTAAATCTAACAATCTCAATAGTTTAGGGGGAATTTTTAGCGACCAAAAACACTCAAGAGACATAATTTAATATACGTTAAAGTTTGGGAAAAAAAATTACTAATTAACACTACTTTAATTTTAATTAAGTTATTAAGGCTATAGAATCAAATAGAGACTTTAGCTATCAACTATAAGTGACATCCATAATTTTCATGCCTTGAAAATGACTAATTGATTCTACTACATTTCCTCCTCTATAAAAAATGAATCCACTCCCACTACTACCAAATTTTGGTCTCTTCTCTTTTTCTTTGTTTATTTATTCACTTATTTGTGGATCCAATACTTGTTACGTCCATCTATTTGATTGGATGAGTTTTAAGATATTTGAAATTAATTACTTGATTTGATATGTGATTAACATCAAAACTAATTATATAATATTAACGAAGTAGCTATCAAATACTATATAATTTATTTTTTCTAAATTATCTATCTGACATTGATTCAGATATGAATTCATAAAATGATTACTACTTTTCTACTAACTTTGAATTTAATGGAACACTCAAATCACTAATTACTCTTTTAAAAAAAAAAAAATCACTAATTGTTATTTTACTTTTGGAGAGAATAAACTATGACTTATAATTTTGTGTTTTTTATTTTCAAAAAAATTTATTTTTAGAAATGAGAACAAAAAAATAATTTTTTAAGCTTTCAAAATACAGGTCACGTTTAGTTAGTATTTTCTGAAAACAATATTGACCAAAAGTGAATTATTTTTTAAAACAAAAAATAACATTTCGTTTTTTTCAACATTTTTATTTTTTGTAATTTTGATTTCTAAAAACTGTTTTCAAAAAATAAGGCGAAACAAGCCTAATTGTTTTCAAAATATAATTTTCTGTCTTTAATAATAAAAAAACAGTTTTTAATTACGATGTCAAACATGCACTATATTTCTCAAGAGAAGTTATAAAACTAATGAGTATTTTGGCTTCTCAGTTTAACCAAATTATTGAGTTTAAATATGATTTTATTTTATTGAAAAAAAAATATGTTTTTATTAATTTAAATAATAAAAAACGACACAATCACTATTTGCTATTATATAAATACTGAGTTAATATTACGTGCAATATACATATATTATATTCTTAGTTTTTGTTTTAGTTATATATTTTTAGTTGTATAGTTAAAAAATGTTTAATTTAAGTGTTATTTATAGAAAGAAAAATATAATAATATAATAAATTTGTTGTATTATTAGTTGTATACTTTTAATTGTTTTTGAAATATCATACACTTTTTTTTATTTTTATTTTTTTAAATAATAATAATAGAAATATACTTTTGGGCCTTTTTCATTTTTACAGTTCAAAATAGTTTTTTTTTTTTTTTTTTTTGTATTTTCACGAAATTCTACATAGAAACTTCTATTGCAACTAGCGCTGCAACCTAAATTGCAACAAAAAAATCGTACAGAAATCCCTATTGCAACTAGCACTGCAGCTACTGTAGAAACCCAAACCGAAAATTTAAAAAAAAAAAAGTTAAGAAAATAGTATATGAAGTAATTCCCCTATACATTTTTTTGGTAAAAAAAAATAATAGTAGAAAGATATTTTTGTAAATATATGCAACGGGTTTAAATTTAAATTACAATATTAAAAAAAAACTTTATATTATATAAACACAATTAATATAAGATAAAAAACATAGGTGTAGTAAGTTTAATATAAGATCATACATTAAGAATGAAACAAATATATGATCTTGGAGTACCATTATTATCGCAAATAAAAATTTATATTATCATTCATGTATTATGTTCGTATTATTTAAAGTTCAAACTTTAGTATGAACAACATTGTGTATACGCACACATGAATAATTTAATAAGTTGGATAAATATTAATATTGCAGGAACTCCTTATCCATAATTTAGAAGTCACTCTGAAAGAGTTATAGATAATATATAGGCATAGATAATATACGATGATATTTTAAAAGTAATAACAATAATCTTATGAGATATATGATCACCAAAATAATTATGGATTGTATGTGCATGAGGGGGAGACATATTCTTGTTGCACTCTTTCTTCCTTAGCTCGGGTTTTATCCCACTGGGTTTTTCTGGTAAGGTTTTTAACGAGACAACTTGCAAATAATTATGAATATATATTACACTATTTTTTTCTTAGCTCAGGTTTTATCCCACCGAGTTTTTCTGACAAGATTTTTAACGAGACAACTTTAAATAATGCTAATATACTTATACTTCATGAATCAAGTAGATAATGTGTGTAACTGAGATCATTAGTTGAGTACATATGAATTACACCATAAAGAAGTACCAACAGTTCTATATGAAGGATAATTGCTTGCATCGCTAAAGGAATGTAAATTGAAGGAGATAAAACCCATTTAACTAAATTCTTCTTTACAGATGATCTTCAAGAGAGCGGTGATATCAACTGATGTTTAATAGATTTAATCAAGCAACAAATAATGCATACATATTCACAATTCTTACGAACATCAACATTTGAGAAGACGACATACAAGATTAGACTTCGTCGATTAAAAGAGCTCCACGAATACCTAAATAAGACGGAGTCAATTCATACTACACTCTTTTTTCCTTGGCCGAGTTTTTATCCTATTAGGTTTTCTGGCAAGGTTTTTAATGAGATAGTTATTATGGACATTCAAGGGGAAGTGTTATAAAATATTATATATATGGATGTCCAAATCACCCAAATCAATTATACCATAAATACTATTGTTTTTTTTATTTATTTCATTGACTTAGTTTCCCATTATTCTAGTCAAAGTTTTATATAAATAAGAATTCACCCCATGTTGCGAAAATTATTAATTACTACGCAAGTGCACGCAATCAAGTAGTATACTCACGCAAGTGAGGTCGAACCACAGGGAATTGGATTAATTACTACTAAACTATACTTATAATTCTATTTGGCAAATCAAAAGTATTTATGATTGAAAAAGGAAGAAAGAAATTCAAGAAACTTAAAGAAACAAGTGAATATTAATCAAGATGAGAGATTAGGGAGACGAATCCTGTTGTTAAGTTACCAATGTTAATGTCTAATTGCTATCATTCTCTTGAAGTGAATGACAGATTATAAATTAACCTAGCTCTTTTCAGATCTTCTAGGTTCTAAATCTCATGCTCTCTAATTAATCTCTTAATTAAACTAACATGAAATCAGCATTAAGCAATAATCTAAATGTCATAAAGGCTATGTAAATACTTTCGTTTCACATCAAAACTTAGACTATCCAATTTTAGCATTCTCAATTCTCACTTTTGAGATTTCGAATTGAGATCTTAAAACATGTAAAAGGTGATCAATCTTGCACATGGAAATTAAACACAAATATGAATAGTGTTCACAATCAAGATGGAGGAATGGCAATTATTCATTAACTAGGAAAAACTTAAACAACATTCATCATTCTCCCTAAATAGGAGTTTAGTTCAAAACATCCATAATCAAATCCATAATTAACATTGAAACAGAAAATAGCATAGAAAAATTAAAGAGAAGAGAAAGAACTAGTTGAAGCAATTGATCCGGGTCGCCACAAGCCGCTCTTCTCGCCTCCTTCTTTGTTTCTAGGGTTCTAATTCTGAATAATCCCTAATTTTCACGAACTCTCTCTATTTAAACCAAGTCTCATCTTTAAAATTCGTGAAATTACAAAACTGCCCAAAAATCCCGTCACAGGGTCCCTGTCGCGACTGGCAAAGCCCCCGTCGCGACGGGAGTTCAACTTTGACTTCTTGAAAACTTTCTGCCAGTTCCCGTCGCGACTGGCATGTTCCCCGTCGCAACTGGAACAGGCAGCGACACAATTTTAGTTTTTCTTCTCGATTCTTTCACCACTTGTCCTCGATTCTTATACATACTTTCTTTAAACACTCGGGGACCTGAAACAGAAGAATCAAGCGTAAAATAACCCTAAAACTAGAAACAAAGAGTGAAAACTAACCGAAAATATGACCCGAAGCTTTGACTAATTTTAGCCTAACACCCTAGTAAAATAAATTAATGAAAAATTCTTATTCAATTTCTCTTTCTCTCTTATCATTCTTATTCATTTTTTCTTATTTATTTTATATTATTTATAATAAGTTTATAACAAAAACCACATTATTTATACTCACTATTCACAAACTCCAAGCTAATATACTCACTAATAATATTAACATAAACTAATAACTAAATTGCAAACTTTAAACTAATCTCTTTATTTGAAAACTTATTTAGTAATTTTCTCCTAATTAGCTAGGTATGCATTTGAAACAGTTGATGACACTAATTTCTTATAATGTACACTTAAATAGTACAATGGTTTTATAATTTAGAGCCTTGCAAATAAACAAACAAAATCATTTGTTCAAAACCTTCTAATATTACTATTTTAATTTTAATTAAGAGATTATGATTAGAGATACTTTTGTTTTTAACTAAATTTTTAGCCAACTGATGCAAGTCATAATAAATGAAATTTAAACTAAAATCGTAATATTAGATGTAAATAATGACATTAAAATTCACAATAAATATAAGAAAAGACACCAAAATTTAAAAAGGTTCAGTCCTAGATGTCGGTAATAACTTACTCTCCTTGTGTTTTATTGATCAAAGTTGCAAAATAAAAAACAGGCTCTTGAATGCAAGAAAAATAACAATGGCAGAGTCTTTTCGCTCTAATCAAATTTTCAGATCTCTTTCTTAAGTCATGGTTGACCCTTTATGTAGGAGAAAAGGTCGGTGCTTCTCACTTCAAGAGATGCGATCAATGCGGTGTTATCTCAATCGCCTCCTTAATTTTTGAAGGTGGTTGAAATCTGATTCTTATGTTTATATCCCTCTATTTTTGTGGCTTTGTAACTGTCTTTGAACTTCTTGCGGGATTTGAATATTTGAATTAACTACTAACGATGAAGGTCTCCCGAGGGTGTGACATGATCGTTAACCACCTTCGGAGATAGAAGCTAATACTTGGGGGTAACACCCCCGAGACCTAACATGAGGAGGGTGTCAATTGCTATCTCGGGGTGACCCCCGAGACCCCTTTGATGTTGTGGGTAGTCATGGTGTCATGGATGTACTCATCTACTTTTGAGATTGTCATTACGTCCATGGTGGGGGTAGTGTCATCTACCCCCTAGACTGATTTGACCCATAGGTGTGTGGTGATCGTTTATCCCACCTATAAATTAGTCTACCCTTTTTCCTTCTTGGAGGCAACCACTTTGCTCAAGCTAGGCGTAAAGCCTAAAGGTGAGTGTCAGACTTTCATTCCAACGATCATGACCAACCATCATGACTAACGGTCACCCCAACGGTCATAACTTTACATATTCTCCATTAATCAAATCCTGATATTTCTGTGTCACGTGTCATTACTCTTGCCACGTAACCGTTGTCAAAGTTTAGATAAACACTTATATATGAGAAATGTAAAAAGTATTAGTAGTGTTTAGCACTAGGTACTAGCTACTACAAGTATCACAAAATATTATATTATTATTGATATTATTAAATATTAATTTTTATATATATATATTTTAATTTAATAATATCACTAATCATTTGAAAGACCTTATTTGATCAAAGAATTGAAAAGACATTATTGGTGCCTGATACCTTCCTCGGTATCATACTTGTAACGTCCCCGCTTCAAGCCTCCATTGGGTCCTTACACCCACGGAATGAATGGCTCTTATACACGAGTACGTCACTTTGGCTGCTTCATGGACAGATGACTGACCCTACAGACCAACACGAGTGTTTCGAGCGTGCTTTGTCCTCACTCGCACGCTTCCTGGGAAAACTTCCCAGGAGGTCACCCATCCTTAAATTACTCCATGCCAAGCACGCTTAACTGTGGAGTTCTTTCGTGATGGGCTACCGAAAAACAAGATGCACCTTGTTGATATAGGTAGTACCAATCAATCCATTTAAGCTCTCTTTAACTGTGTAGTCCCATACCTACACAGTCTCAGAATCATCCCACTTGACTTTCCCCAGGCGGTGTGGGATTGCACAGCTTAACCGGTGTTTCCCTGCATCACGGGACTATTGACTGTCACAATCACCCCCCCTTATGGGGTCCGACGTCCTCGTCGACCACACTTCCGGCTGGGTCAAGGCTCTGATACCATTTGTAACGTCCCCGCTTCAAGCCTCCATTGGGTCCTTACACCCACGGAATGAATGGCTCTTATACACGAGTACGTCACTTTGGCTGCTTCATGGACAGATGACTGACCCTACAGACCAACACGAGTGTTTCCAGCGTGCTTTGTCCTCACTCGCATGCTTCCTGGGAAAACTTCCCAGGAGGTCACCCATCCTTAAATTACTCCATGCCAAGCACGCTTAACTGTGGAGTTCTTTCGTGATGGGCTACCGAAAAACAAGATGCACCTTGTTGATATAGGTAGTACCAATCAATCCATTTAAGCTCTCTTTAACTGTGTAGTCCCATACCTACACAGTCTCAGAATCATCCCACTTGACCTTCCCCAGGCGGTGTGGGATTGCACAGCTTACCCGGTGTTTCCCCTTACGGATCACGGGATTACTGACTGTCACAATACTGTTATTGGTGTAATTAAGTATTAGGTACCATATAATTTAAGAGAATAATTTTTTAAGAATATTACTAACTAATCGTGGAGCGCTACCTATATAAAGTGTTGGACACTACTAGTATCCCGTAATAATAGTATTGCTCATTTGATTATGGTAGTAGTGAGCACACTAATACTTAATATTAATGCACAAATAAATCTGCTTCTTTCTAATCACAAGTTTAATTCGTGATTCATGGTTCATGGTCTCTTAAATGATTGTTAAACTTGAGAAAGTAAAATACACGAGAACCAAACAAGTAAAATATACTTAATAAATTCAGATACCAAAAGTTAATATGAGGGTAAAATTTTACAAAATTTAGCCTACAATGAAAGCTAAAATAACAAATAGTAGTAATAGTACTTTATTTTTTCCCCTAAAAATAAAAAACAAGAAAAAGTAATTTTATTGATTTGGGAGTAATTTAAGTAGTAGTAGTAATAGTAGTGCTTCTACTAGTACGTAAATGAGGTTATTATATATATAAAAAATAATTACGAAAAATGGTAAAAAGACACGTGTGTTACTGGTTATAACACACGTGTCAAGTCATTCTTCAAAATTTACTTCAGTGAGATATTGCAGCGGCCATAGCTGGAAGTCGATCTCTAAGGCTGGAAAGATGAGTGGCAGAGGAGGCTAATGGGGTTTCTGTACGGAGGAATTGGCCAACGATGGCAGCGCTGCGCCTAGACACGAGCTTATTCCAAGCCTGATCGGCCTCCTTGCCTCGCTTTTGGTACACTTCGGTGGCGTCAAGGCGATGAAGTTTCCAATCCTTAATATATCTAAGTCGATTAATGTTGTCCAATTGTCTACTAGCCAGTTTACAAGTATTTTTCTTGATTTCATTAATGGCTTCTTCTAGTAATTTAGATTTAGTTTTAGAGTCCAAATGGGTTTCGTTTCGGAAGTAGTTATCGAATTCTGGAACCCCAATTGCCCTGCGGATCCCTTTGCTGTAATCGGCATTTGGGTCGAACATTTGTCTCACCTCTTCGATTAATCCATTACGGACCATTTGGTCGACGCGTTTGGAGACATAGGAGTGGAGAATGGGCATGAAGACGTCGACCCAGATGAAGCAACAATCGTATCTGGACCTGTAGTTATCGTCCACCAAGTGTTCGATGAAAGAGTTTGAACCCCCGACAATGATTGGAAGCTTACGGTGGCTCAAGATATCTTCCATGGCGAGTGAGGTCATGTCACAGAAGTCTTGAGCTGTGAAATCTGCATTGGGCTTTACTACCCCAAGCAAATGGTGGGGTACCCCACGTTGTTCTTCTTCAGTGATCTTGTTTGTGGCTATGTCAAGGCCTTCATATATTTGCATTTTATCTGAGTTTATTATTTCTGCAGGGAAAAGGGTCGCCAAGTCAATGGATAGCCTCGATTTTCCAGTCCCTGTTGCCCCCATCACGATCACCACCTTGTCCTTTGGACGCCTTTGAGTAAAGGTATTCAATTTCAGTCCACATGGTGGGATATGCACTGCTGGTTGCAATTGTTTGCATACAGGCATCATTTTTGGTTTTGGAGACTATATCTGTTGAATTACCAAAAAAAGAAAAGAAAAGAAATTTAGTATGAATGAGTAGAAAGTAAATTCCGGGTTTTGCTTTTAATTCAGGTCAATATATCAGAGTGGAGTCAAAGTTGAAGAAAGGGTGGCAAACTTGATATGAGAAGATAATATAATTAAGTTGGCAATGGCAGCCTCACCTTAGGAGTGCAATAAATGTTGGACGCGGCAACCTGAATGAGTTTTGAGATGGTCTGCAAACAGGTAACACGTACTCTTGTTGCCTTTATTGTTAAATTCTAGTATAGAAAAAGGGTAATAAATGCAAGCAAACAAAATATATTTAATATAAAGTTCAGTCTACTTCTTAACTCAAATAGCAAGGTGAGACCAAGTATTTATAAGGGCTGTATATTATATACGCCAAATGTGTCAAGTGGAGCTTTCTTTTCAAACTGAAAAAAAAAAAGTGGCCACAGTGCTATTCTTTTAGTGAAGAGAGAGTATATAGTTATTCTCTGTAGAAAAAAGTTTGATTTTTTTGTTTTGTTTCTTGTGTTTTGGAATTCTATTTCATATTTAGCACTAAAAGAATTTCAGAACATGGAAGGGAAAGGGATGGGCCAAAATAATAATGTCCTTAGTGGTTTTCGTATTATTGGATGAAGAGAGTACTCAACAATTTGCATTAGAATATGACCTTTTATTTATTTGGGCTTTCTTCTTTCAAATCTGTTAATACAAGTTATTGCACCAGTTGAATGAACACATTAGTTTGAAAAAAAAAACTTATATGAATGTGCACGCGCGTATTATTATATTTCACACTTATCCTAAGTTAAATAGGATTATACAACATATTATCATCCATATAATAATCCAAAATAGTATGTTTCTTTTGGTCAATTATAAATATTGTTCTTTCATACACTATACTAATTAAGATTCTTAAAACGACATCCTATTGTTACGACAATTGGAGTCAACTGTGCATGAAATCGAAACAAATATCCGATTCTCTTTAGGCAAGTGGTTTTGAAAAAAATTAATACATAAAGAAGAAAATAACAGACTTTCTTGGCCTTGGATTTGGGCATTAGATCATATCTTGGCCACTTAATCTTTTTAAAAGTGGTGAGCTCTGGTTCATTAAGGCAATCATTTGTAAGAGATAATTTGGGGAAAATATATTTTATATATATATACATCATGTACATGTAATAATGTACGGAAGATCATTTAATTGGTTGAAAAGGGATAATACTTTTTTGCTTTTCTCTCTTGTTTTAGTCTGAAATATAGAACATTATAGCACTTCACTACATTCTCACTTTGAAAAACGAAGCAAAGTTAAACCCATTATTATAAATAAATTAATTTATTAAATGAATGAATAAGTTAGTGCACACAGCATTACTTGTGATATGATTCTTTCTTTTTGTCTTCCATAACTTGTTATATGCTTTTGGCTTTTGAAATTTGGTTTTATAAAAAAAAAAATGCTTCTTCTTGATGAACGATAACAAAGGTTGTCATAACTCATTACTTAGTAATATTTTTGGAAATAACTTTTAGTAAAGATACATCTACCTACTCTTTACAGAAATAGTAAATCTTAACTTAACCACTCTCACTCTCAGTATGAAATGATTTGTTTTGTAATAAAAGGAGAACCATCTTGGAAGATTTGGATAATCTTGAAAATTAAGTTGAAAAGAAATGGAAGATAAGATGGAAAAGAGTTTGGGTTAAGTTTTTCCTTCTTTTGTTGCTGTAAAACTATCACATCTTCAGTCATTCATTCATTCAGAGATGAAATGGGTTTGATTCAAAAGTGCTAAAATCACGCTCAACTCCGAGATTTTAGACGATGTGATGCTCTGAATTACAATCCCAAAAACCTAATAATTCAATCATTATTATATGGCTATGAACTTCCAATCCTTTGAAAATAACTACTCAAAAAGTAACTTAGTTTCTTTCTTTCTATTGATTTTCAATAATTTTAGCCGACGAAATGAGTGACTGACTCTCTATGCTTACAGCTGGCCAAATTTATACTATAATAAATAAATAAATAAATGAATGTATCAAAACTGGTTTGGTTGATTAGAAAATTATTGACAAGTACATTGAAATGATTCCAAAAGTAGAAAGATAAGGATTGAAATGATTCTATGAGAAACCATGTATGAAATTATGGAAAGAGGAAAAAATATGACTGAAAAGAAATGATGATTGATTAGCCACCAACAATACCATTATTTAAATACCAAAGTCAAAAGATTTCAGATGAGCATTGAAATTTAAATGGTCGTACATTGGTATTTGGTATGCCTAGGAATAGGAATGGTGAGCATGGACATGGTTTTTTTTTTTCTTTGAATTATATCATCTTCATTTCTACGTGGTAATAATTATATAAAGAAAACTATATACGTAGAATTATATTTATACAGTCAATGCAAAATATATCCCAATTCTAAACTTAATCCATCCATCAGTGATGCAATATTCAAAGTTGCAACTTTTCATAATTCAATAATTACTGATTAATTACATCGTTTTATCAAATTCCCCACTTTCTATAATTTGATTACATCAACCAAATCTTATCAAATAATTTGTTAAAAACAAAAATCTGATCAAATAATTAACTTAAAATATTTAAATATTCTTTTATAAACCATAGTTTTCGAAATCGACAATCCATGCATCAAAGCCAATCATATAATGTATATTCTTGGAAATTTTCTTACAATCAAATACACAATATATATAAGAATTACCTATCATGAATAATATTGAAAAAAATTGAATTTTTATATTTAGTTTTTTTTATTTAATTAGAAAAATCTTTTATTTTTATGTTATATTGATAATAATTATTTCATTGGCTAAAAAAATCTTTTTTTTTTCAGTAAAAAAAAGTTGAGTTTGACATAAATATTTGTAAATAAATATATTTTTGATATAGTTTAAAAAAGATATTTTTTTTTTATATAGCTAAATTAAGTATAAAAATTCATATTTTTCTTTTATTATTCGTCATTAGATCAAATACATTTTTCCCAAAAGTCATTTCTTTCCTCATGGATACTTAGGCTATGTTTGTAAGTTAGATTTTGGCCAAGAAAAAGTAGGGAAAATGTAGGGAAAAAAAGTAAAAAAAAAATTATCATATTTGGTATGGAAAGTAAAAATTGTATAGAAAAACACTCAATTCGACAATATTTTCCATTTCAAACTTGAAAAATTAATTTATTTATTTTTTTGTTCTAAACACTTTTTTTCTTACATTTTTCCTACATTTTTCTTTCTTCACTAAAATTTAACTTCCAAACATAGCTTTAGAGAAACTCTATAAAAGCTTTTAAAAATATACAAGTCTCGTATGCTCAACCTAGTATCTAAAGATGATCATATTCTCACCAAGTTCTAACACCACACAACTAGTGCTTTCAACAAGTGTGATGGTCGATGTTTTGCAAAAAATAATTTATTTTTACAATAAGAATTATTAAATAATTTACGGTAACAAGTTGGTTACTTCCTCACACAGAATCAGAACTACCAGTAGAAAAATGATTATGAAAAAGTTTATGCTATACAAGTGCACGAATTGCTTTCAGTAATAAAATTAATAAAACCAAGTATCAGCCTTAATCCAATTCGCCAATATTAATTGAAAAACCGTGTTTTTGCAAATGTCAGTTGTATATACGAAAATATAAAAACTGTACGCGTTTGCAGCAGCAGAAAGTAATTCTGCTACAGCAGAACTGAACAGGCAGAATATAAAATATTTGCAGAAAAATAAATAACTTGACACAAGAGATTTATACGTGGTATCAGTGTTCTCCCGAACACTCCTAGTCCACGGGGCCACGCCCAGAGAATGAAATCAATTAATAAAGTATCAAAATTACAAAGACAATTGACTTAAACAAGTTTAGACTCCCTCTAAAGTATTGTCGCAATCCTTTGTAATCCACTTTATGAATCTGACTTCTTGAAACACCTTCAAGCCCGAACTCCCTTCGTCTTTGAAGTGTGAGTGCTTACTTCCTCCCGAAGTAAGGCTTCAACAAGTCTTCTCCCGAAGACCAAGTGCTTACTTCCTCCCGAAGTAAGGCTTCAACAAGTCTTCTCCCGAAGACCAAGTGCTTACTTCCTCCCGAAGTAAGGCTTTATCAAGTCTTCTCCCGAAGACCAATCTCTTGTTCAGTCAAGTAGTTCTTCACAACCTCTAGGATAGAGTAAGAACAGAAATAGAACAACTAGAACCTAGATGAACAACTAGGCTCTCACAAAACAAAGAAAGACTCTCTTCTCTCAAAAGATAAATGTAGAAAATGAATAATGGAAGAGGTAATTCGAATGGTTGCTCTCTAGGCTCTATTTATAGATCATAGAAACCAAAGAGGCAACCACAAGTTCGAATTAGCAGCTGTACAAAAACTTTCCAAAAGAAACACGATCCGCTACATCGTATTCGGATGCCGACGCACGGATACGCCAGAAACGGAAACTTACTAAAATCGGTCCGATCTTCTTTTAATGTTTGATTCCCGCCAAAAACAGATTAGATATTCGATTGTATCAAGATACAACCGAAATCAATAAGGAAAAGGCAATAAACAAAGTTTCCCTAAAAAGACAACTTTCCAAAAGAGAATTCCTTCTCTTTTGAGAAGTTTTCAACAAAGGAAAGTTCAGCTGAAAGTGCAACTTTCCAAACAAGGAAAAGGGCAACTACAATCCGAATTTATAAGGTAAGAAATCGAATATGAATGCACACCAATCTTACCATAAATGGAAAAATTATTTTGTCAACTAACTTGCCAAAAAAAGACTTTACAATCTCCCCCTTTGGCACTTTAGATGAACAGAATAATTTTTAACACAAAGTACCTGCAAGTTAAAGTTAGCCATAACAAATAACTACTCCCCCTGAGTAACACAATCGAAAACCAACAATTCCTAAAGAAACATGCTAACTTTTAAACCAAATAAGTTCACAAGTACCAAACACAACTCCCCCTGGAAAAAGGGTCTAGAGTAGATAAAAACAAATTGAATGCTCAATAAAATGCACATTAATTAAGAAATATTTTGACAACTAAATTGCCAAAAAAGGACCTAACAATCTCCCCCTTTGGCACTTTAGATAATCAAAATATTATTAATTAACAAACACCTACAAAACAAAGTTAGCAAAATAAACATAAAAACTCCCCCTGAGAAGCACAACATTAAACCAAAATAAACAGCTAACTTTGACCAAAGATGAACACAAACACAAACCTCAACTCCCCCTAGACAGTTGAGTATACAATTACTCCCCCTTTTTGTTTATCTATAAGGGCCAAAGACAAAAAGAAATCTGAGAAACCACCAGCCCACGATTACAAAAGGAAACTGCCCACTCCTTGCAACTTCTTTCCCTTTTTTTTTTTTTTTGTTTAAAAAAAATAAAAGGAAACTAGAATTACCAACAATATTTCTAAAAATAAGTCAATCTTTCAAGATTAAAGACACATTACATAGAAAAGATCAATCTTTAAATGGAAACATATCAAAAATAAATCAAAGAAGAATGAATGTTGATACTTACCATTTATGCACAAGATCTTCTGGACCCATGAAGCAAGTCACACGCCTCCCTCTCTTTTTTTTTTATTATTTTTTTTATTTTATTTTTTTTAATTAAAACCGAAAATAAAATACAATGTGTACAATAAATATATGTGATTCGAATCAAGCAAAGAAATCAAATATCATTGACAATTGACAAAATAAAATACATGTTATGCTTTTAAGGAAAATAACTAATTAGTATCTCATGAAATAATCATACTAATTGATGTTAAGGAAAAAGATATGCATGTTACTGAAAATTGTGTACCAGGATTATCAATTTAATTTTAATAGAGGAGACTTACAGAATTGAACACACTTGTCAGACATAAGTGTGTGCAGTGAAAATAGGATCATTGTCCTTGGCAAGATTTTTCATTTTCGCCTTTTTCAATTTGATCCCGCAACTGGATGCTTTCACACCATACTGAAGGTAGCCCTTTTCTATGGTAGTGCATCCTCATCATAGTTGCTAATTACAATGTTCCAGCTTACTCATCAGATGGCTTTCACACCTCAGTATGGGTAGCTCTATTCCAGCAAGGGGCCTGACAAGTCTGAAACAAAAATTGCTCAACTCTGTATAAGAACATTATTTAATCCTAGACACAAATAAGGAGTAACATGAACCTTTTAACACAACATCACAAAGTATGATCAGACAGAGATCCTAACTAATTATATTCCAAGAGCATAAACATGATTTGTCAACATACAATGATAGAAGATTAAGAGCTAGAGATGAATCACATAACACTATTGTACAAGAATTATGAACAAATAAAATTAAACAATGCAAACTCCCAAAGACTTTCTGAGGGAGTCAAAGCGACTTGCATCTAGGGCCTTTGTGAAAATATCAGCTAATTGTTTTTCAGTATCAACATATTCTAATTGCAATGATTTATTTTCAACAAGTTCCCTGATAAAGTGGTGTCTTATGTCAATGTGCTTTGTTCTAGAATGTTGAACAGGATTTTTGGAAATATTTATGGCACTAGTATTGTCACAAAAAATAGTCAAAACACCCAATTCAAACCCATAATCAATCAACATTTGTTTCAACCACAATAGTTGAGTACAACAACTGCCAGCAGCGATGTACTCAGCTTCGGCAGTGGATAAGGAGATGGAATTCTGTTTCTTGCTATGCCAAGATACTAGATTATTCCCAAGAAAGAAACACCCTCCACTTGTGCTCTTTCGATCATCAGCATTTCCTGCCCAATCTGCATCACTAAAACAAGCAAGATTTGAATTGGTATCTTTCGAGTACCAAATTCCATAATCAGGAGTGCTATTAACATATCTAATAATCCTTTTCACAGCTGATACATGAGATTCCATAGGATTACTTTGATATCTAGCACACACTCCCACACTGTAACATATATCAGGACGACTAGCAGTTAAATACAAAAGACTTCCAATCATGCTACGATAGAGTGTAGTGTCTACCTTTACTCCATTCTCATCTTTTGTTAATTTCAGTGTGGTGCTCATAGGAGTACTACCTGCTTAGCCGATTCAAGGCCAAATTTCTTGACAAGGTTCTTAGCATACTTGCTTTGAGATACAAATGTACCTCCTTCCATTTGTCTCAACTTGAAGACAGAAAGAAATTAAGCTCACCAACCATGCTCATTTCAAATTCACTTTTCATTTGATCAACAAATACCTGCACTTCATGGTTAGATGTAGAACCAAAAACTATATCATCAACATAAATTTGAGCAATGATAAAATCAGATTTTATATGTTTGATGAAAAGAGTTTTATCCACACTACCTCTGTGATAGCCATGAGAAAGTAAAAATTGAGTCAACCTTTCATACCAAGCTCGAGGAGCTTGTTTCAGACCATACAAAGCTTTTTCAAGTTTGTATACATGGTCTGGAAATTGAGGATCTTCAAATCCTTTTGGTTGCTCAACATAAACTTCCTCATTCAAAATACCATTTAGGAAGGCAGATTTCACATCCATTTGAAACAATTTAATATTCAGAATACAAGCAATACACAAAAGTAAACGAATTGATTCTAATCTTGCAACAGGAGCAAAAGTTTCATCAAAATCAATACCTTCTACCTGTGTGTACCCTTGAGCCACCAAACGAGCCTTGTTTCTCACAATTGTACCGAACTCATCACTTTTATTTTTAAACAACCACTTTGTTCCAATAACATTTATACCTTTTGGTCTTCGAACCAAAATCCATACCTTGTTGCGAACAAATTGGTTGAGTTCCTCTTGCATTGCATTGAGCCATTCCTCAAAGGTCATGGCTTCCTTCACATTTTTCGGTTCATATTGAGAAACAAAGCAAAGAAAGCTGATTAAATTAATATACCTTCTGCGAGTTACCATGCTTTCTTCAGGATTTCCAAGGATGAGATCTTTTGGATGATTCGGTTTGACTACGGTGCTTGGTTCTTTCGAATAGAGTCGTTGATGATGTTTGGATGAGTCAAGATAGACGGTTCGTTCTCCGGTTTCAGTTGCAGAAGCAGATTCGTCCTTTGCGGCATCGGCAATGGGTTCCGCCGCATCGGGATCTCTGTTACAACTTCGGAGGAGTATCCATGAGACTATCTATCTTGGCTTCGTGGAAAACTCTGAAAAATCTCTAAAATCATCAACAACCACATTAGCTGATTCCAAAACAGTTTGAGTTCTCATGTTATAAACACGATAAGCTCTACTGTTTAAGGAATATCCAATAAACACACCAACATCACTTTTAGCATCAAATTTACCAATATGCTCACGATCTCTATAGACATAACACACGCATCCAAAAACATGAAAATGACTTACATTGGGGCGCTTACCTTTCCAGATTTCATAAGATGTTTTTGAGGTACCTGGACGAATAAACACTCTGTTTATTATGTAGCAAGTTGTGTTAATAGCTTCAGCCCATAAGCGCTTTGTCAACTTCTTGCTATTTAACATCACTCTTGCCATTTCCTGCAATGTTCGATTCTTCCTCTCAACAACTCCATTTTGTTGAGGAGTTTTGGGAGCTGAAAATTCATGAGTTATACCTGTAGACTTGCAAAAATCATCATACACAGAATTTTCAAACTCCTTACCATGATCACTTCGAATTCGAACAATTTTCCCAATATTACAACCTTTCTCAACTCTTAATCTCAGACAAAGAGTTTTAAAGGCATCAAAAGTGTCAGATTTTTCTCTTAAGAAATCTACCCAAGTAAAACGAGAGAAATCATCAACACACACAAAGATATATCGTTTACCATTCAAACTTTCAACTTGGATTGGACCCATAAGATCCATGTGAAGCAATTCCAATACCTTTGAGGTATTGATATCAGACACAGGCTTGTGAGTGATTTTTAATTGCTTCCCAAGTTGACACGGTTCACACTTACCTTCACTTTCCTTACCAAGCTTGGGAAGACCTCGAACAATACCTGCATTTGACAATTTTTTCAGGTTTTTAAAATTAATATGCCCAAGTTTGGCATGCCACAGATCTGTGGTGTTGTTGATAGCTGAGTGACAAGTAAACACAGGGGTTAGAGTGTAACAGTTATCATTGGATCGAAATCCTTGCAAGATACATTCATTGTCATCATTCAGAACATAACAATGATCACTATCAAAAGTAGGGGTGTTCAATAAAATTTACAAACCGCCCAACCCGAATAAACCGCTCAAACCAAACCGAATAAACCGATAAAAAATACAACCCGAAATAATACAATAAAAATCCAAACCGCCCAATGAATATATTGGGTGGTTTACAAATTATTCTAAACCGCCCAATTAACCCGAATAAACCGAATTAAACCGATTTATATATATTTTTTTTATAAAAGTTATATATTATATCACATAAATTACATTTATTAGTTAAACTATTTTGTATTTAAAGTTTAAACATTTTAGTGTTTAACTTAAACTTAGACTTTATAGTTAATAGTTTTTATTGTATTTGGATATTGAAGTTAAAGTTTAAAATCTCTACCATATTTTATTACTTTTTTTATTCAATTATTTTATGTTTACTCAATTATATTTATCTTATATTAAGGTTTTTAAAATTAATTTAAACTATAGTATTTTTTAACTTGAAATATAAATAATATATTTTTATTTTTTAAAAAATCTAATTATTTGAATAGTAGAAACTAACAATAATAATTATAAAAAAAAAGTGAAGAACGGTTTGGACGGGTTAACCCGACCAAACCGACGAAATCATTGGGCGGGTTGAACTTTCTCTAATTTTTGATTGGGCGGGTTATGGTTAAATATTTGCAACCCGATATTTATATTGGGTTGATAAAAATATGCTATAACCCGACTAAACCGACCGACGTACACCCCTAATCAAAAGAAACAGTAAACCCTTGATCACAGATTTGACTGATGCTAAGTAAATTAGCCCTCAGTCCTTCAACTAACATCACATTTTTCAGTTTAGGTAACCCTTCAAAATTTAGAGTTCCCATACCAACAACTTTTCCAGATAGGCCATTACCAAAAGTGACTTCTCCACATTGCATAGGCCGAATGTTAGTCAAAAAATCCTTGTCACCTGTCATATGTCTAGAGCAACCACTGTCAAAATACCACATTTGAGATACAGCAGTTTTATCAGAAAAACCAGCTAGACACTTCTTTTTCACCCATATTTGTTTCAAACCTTTATGTTTCTTTTGAGATTTTTTCAAATTATCAAAATAATTTGTTTTAAACAGGTTGTTCAATGTGAAACATTTAGGTCTGATATGTCCTTTTCTAGCACAAAAATGACAAATGGGAATAAATCTTTTTACCTGAGATCTTACCCTTTTTAAAAATCCTGGAGATTTTGCAGCGTCAGAAGCTGTTCTTGCTGTAACAGGCTGTGAAACTGTTACGGCAGAGTTTGTAGCCTCAAGGTGATTCGTTGGAACACTAGATTTTACAAACTTCGTGACTCCAGAACTTTCCATTCCATTAGAACCAAGGCCTGCGAAACCTCTCTGACCTGCATTCTGAGCTTTTTCAAAAATAGAAGATCCAGGGTTAAGCATTTGAACATTTTTCTTAAAATTTTCAAGTTCCTTCTTTAATAGAGAGATTTTTTCATCTTTATCACAAAAACTTGTCTCATATTCTTTTATTTTCAAATCACACATTTCAATCTGATGAGACAATTTTTTATTCAATTTATTCAACTCTCTATTTTCAGAAGCAACCTGAATCCATTTTTCATACATGACTTTGTATGATTCAGCAAGAGATTCTTCACAGATTTCAGACTCATCTGAATCTGATTCCTCTTGTTTGGTGGTATTATTCAGACATACCAATCTAGCTTTCACCTGTGAATCACACAACACATTAGTCATAACAGAGGTTAGGGCAACATTTTCAGCAATATCTTCATCACTTTCGGTTTCATCATCACTCCAAGTGACATTGAAACTTTTCTTATTCTTTTTCAAAGTGTTTGCACACTCAGCTTGAATATGCCCAAAACCTTCACATTCCCTGCACTGAATTCCCTTTTTGTTAGAGACAGAAGGTTTAATGAAAGTATTACCTATTGAACCTTTTGATATGTTCTTTTTATTTCCCATCTTTTTCATATATTTTTGAAAATTCTTAGTTAATAAAGCAATCTCATCATCACATTCACTATCAGAATTTTCATTATCAGCAACTTTCAAAGCAATACTTTTACCTTTATCAGCAATGGATTTGGGTTTGTCCTTTTGTTTAATCTGTTGATTTAATTCAAAAGTACGTAAGGAACCCATCAATTCTTCCACTTTCATAGTGCTAAAATCTTTAGCTTCCTCCATTGCCAAAAGTTTAGTATCAAACCTTCTGGAAGAACTCTAACAATTTTTCTCACAAGAACAGAATCATCAAGCTTTTCTCCAAGAGCAAAATATTCATTAGCAATGTCAGATAATTTTTCATAGAATTCAGTTAAAGTTTCATTATCAGACATTCTAAGCTCATCAAATTTAGTTTGAAGCATGATAAATCTAGATCTTTTCACATCAGAAGTTCCTTCAAACTGAGTTTGAAGAATCTCCCAAGCTTCCTTAGCAGAAACACAAGATGATATAAGTTTAATGTAACCCTCACCTACACCATTAAAGATAGCATGCAAGGCTTTGCTATTGTAGGCAGATAATTTATCATCTTCAATAGACCATTCCAGTTCAGATTTTATAATAGTATTACCTGAAGGATCTGACTCAACTGGAGGAGACCAACCTGATAGAACCATTCTCCACGCCTTCTCATCTTGAGATTTGATGAAGGCCCTCATTCTAACTTTCCAATAAGGATAGTTAGAGTCATTAAGCAACGGTGGTCTAGAAATAGAACTTCCTTCTGCAAAAAATGACATTCTAACAAAAACGTTATAGGACCACACTAAGAGTTTAGTGTCCCGCTCTGATACCAAATGAAAAACCGTGTTTTTGCAAATGTCAGTTGTATATACGAAAATATAAAAACTGTACGCGTTTGCAGCAGCAGAAAGTAATTCTGCTACAGCAGAACTGAACAGGCAGAATATAAAATATTTGCAGAAAAATAAATAACTTGACACAAGAGATTTATACGTGGTATCAGTGTTCTCCCGAACACTCCTAGTCCACGGGGCCACGCCCAGAGAATGAAATCAATTAATAAAGTATCAAAATTACAAAGACAATTGACTTAAACAAGTTTAGACTCCCTCTAAAGTATTGCCGCAATCCTTTGTAATCCACTTTATGAATCGACTTCAAACACCTTCAAGCCCGAACTCCCTTCGTCTTTGAAGTGTGAGTGCTTACTTCCTCCCGAAGTAAGGCTTCAACAAGTCTTCTCCCGAAGACCAAGTGCTTACTTCCTCCCGAAGTAAGGCTTCAACAAGTCTTCTCCCGAAGACCAAGTGCTTACTTCCTCCCGAAGTAAGGCTTTATCAAGTCTTCTCCCGAAGACCAATCTCTTGTTCAGTCAAGTAGTTCTTCACAACCTCTAGGATAGAGTAAGAACAGAAATAGAACAACTAGAACCTAGATGAACAACTAGGCTCTCACAAAACAAAGAAAGACTCTCTTCTCTCAAAAGATAAATGTAGAAAATGAATAATGGAAGAGGTAATTCGAATGGTTGCTCTCTAGGCTCTATTTATAGATCATAGAAACCAAAGAGGCAACCACAAGTTCGAATTAGCAGCTGTACAAAAACTTTCCAAAAGAAACACGATCTGCTACATCATATCTCGGATGCCGACGCACGGATCCGCAGAAACGGGAAACTTACTAAAATCGGGTCCGATCTTCTTTTAATGTTTGATTCCTGCCAAAAACAGATTAGATATTCTGATTGTATCAAGATACAATCGAAATCAATAAGGAAAAGGCAATAAACAAAGTTTCCCTAAAAAAGACAACTTTCCAAAAGAGAATTCCTTCTCTTTTGAGAAGTTTTCAACAAAGGAAAGTTCAGCTGAAAGTGCAACTTTCCAAACAAGGAAAAGGGCAACTACAATCCGAATTTATAAGGTAAGAAATCGAATATGAATGCACACCAATCTTACCATAAATGGAAAAATTATTTTGTCAACTAACTTGCCAAAAAAAGACTTTACATTAATCAATTAATTTTTTAATTTCTATTTAGTTAAAGAAAAATTGAATTTTTAATTCAATGAAAAAAATTACATAAACAATAAACAAAGCGCTAATAAAACAATTAATAATGGATGTATTTGAAACAAAGCAATAAAAAAATTAATAGGGCATTCAATATCCTCAACTATCCTCCCTATTAATCCCTAATACAAAAATTAATATTCTTCTAATTCAAATAGTAAGTTGACAAAAGAAATGTTTATAATCAGATGATGACTTATAAACTCAATCTAAATGATAATTTTCAATATTTCTATGGTAAATTCATTACAAAGAAGGCTATTTTAATCTCAACAACTCAAATAAGCTACACAAAAATATTTTCATTCTAAACTGAATTTTTGTCCTAAATAATCAAAAGATAATTGAATCTCACATTTCAAAATTTTAATTCAAAAACATATAGATGATGAAAGATGACCCATCAAATATCAAATAACAAGCATATATTAATTTGATTTAAAAAATAAGAAGAAGATCGAACTTTACATTAGTTCATAATAACGATTCAAGACATTTAATTGAAAACCCTAAACAGAGAATTAGCTCATAATCCTCATTTTAAACATAAATAATAATAATCAAAATAAACACAAAACTCTAAAGAAATAGGAAGAAAAACTTTGGAAAAGTGAATTGAGATGCTCCACGGTGTACTCCTAGCCTCTAAATCCGCACCCTCCAAGTCCACCTCTTAAAAATCATAACTAGGATTAAAAACCTAAAATTATCTTGTTGATGGGAGGCGGGACGCGAACTTTAGAAACCCATGTTGTGACCCACTATAAATTTTTTTAGGAACTATTTTTCTCATGTCACGACTCAACAAAGCCTTGTCGTGGCCCGTGTCCTGACTCCAAAAACAATGTTTCTGTAAAGGGGCTAGTCGCGACATTCAAAGGCCATGCCTCAACCCTTAACAACTTTATCGATTTTTATATTTTTGTTCCTGAAAATTCACCGAAGTTGTAAAATAACTTGAATATAATTAATCTTTTCATGGAATCAACACCAAAAATTATTTTTTTTCTTCTCTTTGACACAATTTCTTTCAAAAGTTCAATTCTTCCTCTTTATTTACTAAAACTACCTACTATTGATACCAACTGTTAGTTTTATGATACTAAATCAGATACGCAGTGGAAGAGTTTCATATTAACTAATCAGCATTGTACCATATCCCAATCGATCTCTAGATGTTTGTACATTAAATCATTATATTAAATAATAAGTTTAGGATATATACCTCATGAAGACTATCAGGGTATCTTCAAAATTTCTCCTATGTTGTATCCCTTAATCAATATAGAATTGTTAAAAAGATCTATTTAGTTGGAGCGGGTCGGAGCTCCGATCCGACGGATCACTTCTGATCCAAAACATTTGGATACTTATTAGATCTAAGATCATATTTGCTCTGCCCTATCTAATTTTTTTTTTCTGAATCGGATCTAATTCGATCCAGTTTCAATATATTAAAAAAACATAATTCAAGACTCAGACCCCGAACTTAAACCCAGACCGAACTTGCCCGTGATCCAAACCTGGACCCGGACCCAGACACGAACTTGAACCCCAAACCCAGGCACGAACCCGAACCCGGGACCAGAACCCAAACTTGGACTCAGACACGAGACCTGGACCCGAACACAAACCCCGGCCCGAGCGCGGGTGCGAGCCCGGGCCTGGACTTGGGAGCCGAGACTCTTACCCAGGCCGGACCTAGGACCCAAACCTGGACTGAGACTGTGACCCAGACACGGACTCGGGCCCGAGCGCAAGTGCGAGCCCTAACCCGAACTTGGGCCCAACACCAAGATTAGGACTGCGACCCAAACCCAGACTCGAATCTAGACCCAGGATCAGGACTGGGACCCGAGACACAAACCCAGACCGCGACCCAAATCGGGAGCCGACTCGAACCTGGGCTCGGACCCGTACCGGAACCCGAGCTCGAGCACGGGCACGAGCCCAAACCTGAACCCAAGTTCGAGACTGGGACAGGGACCGAGACCCAGACCTAGACCAAGACCCAGACTCAGACCCGGATCCAAACCCAGACCCAGATCCGGACTCATACCCGAGACCCAAACTCGCACCTGAACCCAGACCCAATCCTAAACTCGGACCTGAACACGAGACCTGAGACCCGAACTCGGGACCCAAACTTGAACCTGAGACCTAAGACCCGAACTTGACCCATAGGTTGTGTTGGGTTTTATGCCCTAAATAACTTGACCCGTAGAGTTTATTAAAAATATGTTATAATTTTATACAATCTATTAATACAAGTCAATATCAAACATAGTATTGTATTAAATAATCTTAATATAAAATTAAAATAGATATTAAATTATAAGCTTAGATATATATATAAAATAAAAGGGTCGGGTCGGGTTTGATCCGATCCGAATAAGTCGGATAGGATCGGATCTGATCCGATCTGAGTATCTGATCTAGCAAGACAAGGCAAAATGGATTCGCACATGATCTGGATTAGGTCAGATCATAGTCTGATAAGATCTGACCCGATCCATTTACACTCTTAAATCCAAAGAATGAGAATGATGTAATTAGACTTACACCAGTGTCTTCCAAATCATTCCACCACACACAAAGAATAGTGTAGGCTATTAGGATAGCGTGTGCAGAGTTGTTCTTGTTGAGTTCTCAACACATGAGCAAGAACAATTGAGAGACAAAATTGTTTTCTTTCTCTTTATATTTCAAAAATATATGTCAAAAAGGGTATTTGGATTTCTCAAATCAGGCTTTACTTATAGTGGTTAAAACCCTTTAATTAAATCATATTTAATAAATTTAATAAGTAAATATTTATAACTGAATTTGGTTACTTATATTTATGAGGGAATCTCTCAACTACTTGAGAGGGAATCTCTCAACTACTTGAGAGAATATCTCAACTTTAAAATATCTTTAACCACTTTTGAATTTAAATATTTATTTAATTGAATTAATTAAATAAATAAATAACTTGAAAGATAAACGTGCATAAGGATAGGTGCCTACCCTTGTCTTATTTAGGACAAGGATAGTGTATTTTATCTTGACAGCTTTTATCTCAACAAATCTTGTCTTAACAATTTTATCTTTTTTCTATTTAATTAATTTAAAAAATTATTTATTTATTACAAAAATAAATAATTACTATTTTACCAATTCAAAATAGATTTTTCTGAACGATATTATACTATTCTTTATCCCTTCCCTAGAAAGTATTTCAAGGTGGCTATTCAGAAACCATGGATCTATAATTCTAAGGTCTAATAAACTAGTATATTTATTGAGTCTTATCAACCAAATAATTTTTATTTATTAATTCCATGATTACTCCACTAAAAATATAAAATTGAACTCTTAGTAATTATAGAATTATATTACTGAGTTTTACTACAGTTTCTATTGATTTAATCAATTCTAGTGAGTAGCCCTCCATGTATTGGTTCGTAATTAATTTTAGTCAAATTACCGTGTTACCTTTCTAATTACTTATTTATCATTTAAAACCATTAATTAACTAGTGGAAGTATAATTTAGATCTCATCTAAATTTGTACACAACTTTCTAATTCTAGAATTAACACTTAAAGAGAACCAATATTCGATTGGTTAGAAAAGTCAAAATTCTATAATTGTAGATCATATTCCTAGTCATCCACATTATTAGATTCATAAAACAAAAGTTGTAAGAATTATTTTCTCCAAGAAACTTTAACGAGTAAATCAAAGAAACTAATAAAATGAACTAGAGTTCATGATTACTTAGGATTTAGGTCTATCTACTAATGATCATTGTTATGATATGAATTAGGTCTTTATAGTAAATGACATCTTAGATAATTAAAGACAACTTCATTCATATCGGTCCTTATCATATATAATATTTTTTATATACAACATCTTTACTTTGATGTCATACTATATCCATTATCCAAATCAAGATTACTTGCATTGAAGAACGGACATCAGTGAACCGTACTAGCAACTATTGATTAAAGATTCTTAAACTCTAATATGTTGCTGACTATTTTATTCATGGCTAAGTTATCTTAATTCTCTGTACAATTACAAGTCACAACCTCATATATGAATAAATTTTTTTTTGATATTTATATATATTATTCAATAATAAATATTAATAATTTAACATTCACGCATATATTAAAATATTCAACTCTTTATTAATAATTGAAAAATATCTCTATAAACTTTTCAGGACATAAATCTTAACAAAAGGTTCCATAATTTAATACACTCTCGACTTATTTTATTCATATTGTATGATCTTAATGTTCTTATACTTTCTTACAATATTATACCTACTCTATATGAATATGAAATTTTTAGATATTTATTAATTATATTTCTATAATTAACATATTCATTTATCTTGTACCCTTATTTCATATATTATCTAATTAATACTTAATTTTAGTGTATAAACCCTAACAAGCCGCCCCACCCCTCAGCCTCACCAATGGTCCACCACCACCGTCGATCCCTCGCACCCATTCGCGAGCCCCACTACCAAGGCAACCAACCCCCATCCATTTGACATGCCACATCTCTCTCTTTTCTCATAGATACAAACGCCTGGAGGACAATGCAAGGGACTAGTCTCATCACCTTCATTCTTCTTTCTCATAGCCATGATGACAATTATAGAGGCAAAAATGGTGTCCACAGGGTTCGGTTACGACAATTTAGGCGTTCCTACAGAGGCGACAATGGCACACGGTTGGGTGGTCACGATGGGTTGACTTCTACACAGTTTCAACGAGCGATTGAGGTGAAGGTGGACTTTCTGAGACTGACGATGGTGGCTGGTTTTATGAATGTTTTGGAGGAGGAGAAGACGTATGAGTCAGTATGGTTGTTTGTGATAATGGTGGCAGCAGGGTTAGCTATTAGGGTTTTTTTGAGAGAGACGATCTTGGATTGTGGGTTATTGTTCAACTTATATATATTTTTAATTTTAATCTTTCAATATTGAGAAATATTTTGACCTTTTGTGGGTTGATGTTTATAGCTTTCTACAAATTAATCTCAAAACTCTAGCAAATAGATTCTGAGTTGGTTTATGATTTGGAAACTTTTGCAACTGTGATGGTGGTTTTGTTATGTTCAAATCTGGGGTTTTTGTATTAGTGGTGGTGGATTTATTCCATTTTCAAATTTTGGAAGAAAGAAGAAAAGGAAAGAAAATTAAAATAAAAAACTTTTTATATAATTTTTAACATTTTTATAATATTTAAGTGATTAAAATAACTTGGATGAAGGGAAATATGTCATGTATACAATTTACTTTTTTAATTATATTTTTAAAAAATTTAAGTATTTTAATTTTATTTAAATATTTAAAATTAAGTGGATCAAACAAAACATAACATGTGTGCACTTAGGTACACACAAATAATCAACCTTGGCATTTAATAACAATTTACTAACGGAAGGATAAATAATATAACAGAAGTGACATTTTGGTAGTTTTGTGACCAAAAATTAGTTTGTGAAGTCAAGTGTGACACATTATATAGTTCAAATGGTTATGCCTTCAATATCTCATTATTTTTATTAATTATAATTATAGGAGTGTTAGTATATGTGTGGTAAAAGTGTTGATATTTGGTAGATGTCAAGTATGTAAATGTAATTAAGGTATTGTATTTTATATTAGCGAAAACCTATATTTCTTTACAGAAAGAAACACTTTTTTATTAAAAAAAAAAAGTTGTAATAACATAAACACATGAATAAGAAATATGTATGTATTTATTTATTTATTTTTTTGAAAAAAAAAAAGAAAAAGAAAATCTTTATATTTATTTTTAATTCAATGTGAAATAAACACATCAATATTATACCATATAATTTTTACCTATGTAAGTAAATGAAACAAGTTATTCTAATTCTAGTTTATTGACATAATTTGAGGTGAATCCAATTATAAAAGATTTTAATTATTTGTAAGTAAACACACTATTATCATCTCAGATACAAAATCTTCCCCATTAGAATCTTCAAAGAAGAAAGTCAATATTTGTTGTTTTTGTTTTTCAACTTTTCCATACATTCTTATTCCCCCCATTTCATGTATAGAGTCTCTATATAAGTCTCACATCAATTTGTAAAATGGAAAATGACTTGAACAAATGATGATATTGGATGACATAAACCTTAGATTTTTTTTTTTGGTCAAAAATAAACCTGACATTTTGTATTCTACCAGCTATCTAGCTTTGTTGAACAGGACCACATCATCCCAAAAACATAAAAGGGAGGCATCAAAAAATGTTATTCGTATTTTAATCATCATATCATATCTTTTTTTTTAGTATATGTTATGTATAGTTTTCCTCATAGAGCATTAGTAAGGACCACATATATTGCTGGCACCACTACTAAGCAGTGTGATCTTGTTGTTACTTTGACTAGCCTTTCCAGCCATTTGTAGTCATTTAATGGATATATACTCTAACCCCATTTTCCCTAATAATGGTCTACACATATTATATATATATATATATACACATATGTGTGAATTATTTAGAATCTGGTGGTGATAGTAATTGACTGAACTTTGGGAGGCACACACATCTTGTTCTTATAAGGTAATTAGTACTGAAAACAGTCAAATTGTTTTTTGATAGGAACAAAATAGTCAAATTTAGGCCCAGCAAAAAGAAAGAAGGTGAACATGATTCGGTTTTGGTAAAGATGGAGAGGTTGGATCCTCACTGTAATGCTTATTGTGGGGGTAACTCTACCTCATCGCATCTGGTTGATATATATATAATGTTCCAATCTTTTCTCTCTCTCACTCTAAATATATATTGATCAATGTCAAGATCTAACATGAAAATGCCATAAAGTAATAATGTTTATCTGAACCGTGGTACCCTTTGGGGTACTTGATAGTTAGGAACCATTGGTGGCATTTATAGGTCATCATATATAGCTTGACTCTTTTCTTAAAAAAAGAAAAAAGAAAAAAAAAAATCAAGTAAAAAAGTAAAATATAATTATTAATTAAATGTTGGTACGAAGACAATATATATATATATATATATTATTATATTATTAGGGATATGATTTTTTCCGGTGATGTATTTTTACGGAATGTATTCCGTGGTACATTAGAGGGGTCTCAGGATACATTAGATGAGTGTCAGGGTACGTTTCAACTTTTTAACCCTAATTATCCCTAGATCAATCTCAGCCGTCAGATCAAATAACTCCCTCATCTGACGGTTGCCGTACATCACAGATTACAATCCGTGAAAGTACAATAACGGGACAAAATCATATCCCTATATTATTATTAGTACAATTTGATATTTATTGGTACCATCTCATTTGATGTTGTACGCCTTAAAATAATGAGAATTGCTAAAAGAGAATATTAGTGTATATTAGTCTTCTCGGTGACAAACTGCTATTAGTGTAATTAAGTATGAGATCTCATATAACTTAATAAAATAACTTTTAAAGAATATCGCTAACTAATCGTGAGGCGTCAATTATAGAAAGTACTGAGTACTACTAGTGCCCAATAACAATACTCTAAACTAATAGTAATACTCTGAAATAAGTTAGTGAGAAAGTTTAAACAACGTTATTTTAATATTCGAAGAAAGCTCACATTGAAGAGTTTTATTTCAAGCTAATTAGGATTCTTACTCCCTAAATTTTGACATGTACAAATCATGTACTTTGAACTTTTTTAACTGTTAAAAATTTCTTTTGAACTATTAAGATTGTTAGATTTAAAATTTTTTGTCTAATTTCATTCACTTTTACTAATTTTGTGATTGTCATGTACTAAATTATGCTTCCCAAATTTTGATATTTACCAAATCATTCTCTCGAATTTTGACATGTACCAAATTATGTCCCTTAAACTTTCATTCATATTATACTTTCCTTATCAAAATGAAACAAAAAATTTTAAATCTAACAATTTCAATAATTCAAAGGTAATTTTTAACGACTTTAAAAATTGAAAGGACATAATTTGATATACATATATCATAGTTTGAGAATTAAAAATTCTAATTACCTTTTCCTTGACCTATAGTTTTGTTCTTTTATTGTCTTTCTCACCATTCTTTCTGTTAGGGCTAAACATCTCTTTTTTTTTTTAATTAAATAGGGGAACAATTAATGATACATGGACATCCACAATAACAAAATTTATTAAGAGCACCTCCAAGGAGGCAGCAAAAATTGAAAAATGGAGTGGTTAATGCTCCAAGGAGGCAGCAATTATCACTGCAAAATGAGGGTTTATCTACATTGCACGGCTTATATGCCGTGCACTGTAGCGACGGCATTTTTTTTTTTTTTTTAGTTTTTTTAATACTTTAATTAATATTTATATATATTTATATTATTATATTTGTAAAATTAAGAATTATTTTTTGGGAAATTTTTTAATACACATTTTTAAAAGTGATGTACCTATTTATTTCGGCACCCGACAAACTTTTTTAGTCTATTTTTTTTTTATATAGTAGTGTATATTATAATTATTTAAGACATCCTGTAAAATTTAAAAAAATTTAGAAAAATTTAATAAGCCGAAAATAAAGCACTTCTTTAAAAGTGGTGCACTGATTTACTCCTACCTGTTTCGGCATTCGGGAGACTTGTTTAGTCTTTTTTTTTTATGGTCGTGTACATTATAGTTATTTAAAACATCCTGCAAAATTTTAAAAAATTTAAAAAAATTTAACATGCCGAAAATAAAATTCAAACTTTCTGTTGCGTGACTCTTTTATTTAGAAGAATACATTGTAAAAGCACCTTACAATATTTTTTTTTGTGTAAATTTAAATGTGAATATTATGTTATTGCAATATGATATTTTAATTTATCGAATTTTGCCGATTTTACAGTATTATTGTCTTTAATCACATTAGTAAGTTTATTTAAATTATTAGTTAAATATAAAAATTGTGGTAATTTTTGTTAATTAATATGATATTATTTTTTTTTATTTTATTAAAAAATTAATATAATAATAAGGAATATTTTTTTTTAGTATAATTTTTGGTGTTGTGGTTGGAGTAGAAATAATTTTTGACACCAAATTTAGTGATAGTGTAACACTAAATTTTGTGTCTCCTTAGAGATGCTCTAAGTCTACACTACACTACACTACACATCACCTAACTGTTCACATTCTCAAGATGCTCACATTCAACATGTAAGGCTGTGAGAATAAGTACTTCACCACTCTGAAAATGAGTGTGCTAGCTTGTAGTATAGAGCACGTTATTTTCTGACGGTATGATTTGCTTAGCAGAGAACACATGACACTATCATCATGCCAAATGACCCCTTTGCAATTAAAACTTTTTCAAATGTAACTTTATAAAACTACAATTCTTTTGAAAGTACGTATATTTTGCAATTAAACTAAAAAAAATATATTGAAATTGCTCGAATTAGGAAACAATAGAAATATGAGTGACACAAGTAATCGAGTAAGGAATAAAACTCACAATGAGCTTTTTAATATGAGCGTTGTTATTGGGTACCAGTGGTGCTTAGCACCCTTACTTAATTGCACCAATAACAATATTGACACGTAAGAGTATGTTTAGCACCACTAGTGTCTTTTAACATTTCTCTTTCAATATACATCTACGTAACTAATTAGTAAGTTTTCCCCTTAAATTATGGGTTTTGTGGAGTTTGCAGGGTCCCAAATGCGGCATTCTTCGGTGCTTGTAGCCTCCAGTCCGCGCATGGTGCAGCATCAGCCCTATCCGAACGTGCAGCATCAGCAGGTTCAAACAAGACGTGTCTGATGCATCCGCTCGTGCACCCCTCCTTGTCCGAGGGCCTGGCGTGTGTGCGATTGAGCATCTCGACACCCATTCAACCCGAAAAATTCAAACTTTCATAACTTTGTCAATTTTTATCGGAATCGAGTTCCGTAAAAATTAAAGTTGCTTAATTTTTCACAAGGAATCCAAATAAAATATTTTTAGAATGAAAATAAAATTATTTTTATGAAAAAATTTCGTAATTCACATATGTTGACCGAGGTTTTCGGCAACTATTAAAATATGATTATAATGAAGAGCTGTAAGAAAGTAAGATGAAGATTTTTTACGTGGTTGGGGCGTTAATGAGCCTTAGTCCACGAGCCTCTGTTATTAATGGATGTATTTAATACAGATTCTACACTTGAGAGAATGTCTTTCTCTTAAATACAGAGAATGTTCTTGGTGAGTATTTTCTCTTCTTGCTCTTTTGCAAACCAAGATTCTCGACCCCATTAAATGAGCTTTGAGGGGGTATTTATAGTGTTTTGGTGGGGTAATCCCTAGAATTGTTCTTACACATGTATCTGTAAGTATCCATAAAGTTGGGCATTTCCAATGAATATACCATGGGTGATGCATGGTCAAATCCCTAGGTGCTGTAGGGCTTTTATGAAGAATGTCCTTTTTGCCTTGTGATTGACGTGACTCTTCGCAGAGTAGCCGTCGCTAGACTTAAATGATCATTACTGTAGCGCTGCTGTTCGGGGGTTGTGCCGTCAGACTTTATTGCGTGTTACAGTCTCAACACGCTTCCTCCCATGCAGCATTAAATGCGACTTGATTGCTCGGGAGAGACCTGACATATCCCGGAGAGCCTTCACGCTATACTAGCTTCCTGGAGTACCTTGTACTCCGGGTGCCTCCTCCGGGACCCATGCTAACAGCGCTTCCTTGTGGCGCACAAAGACTTAGTAAATGTTTACCAGTTATCTGATCCACGTGTCCCCTCTCGACTGGTCCACGTATTTTGGGCGAATTCTGGAGCAAAATTTACCCCCCAAGCCTTGTTTACTTAGTAAAAATAAACCAAGGCTTGTTCAAGTGTCTCCGGTCGACTCCTCGTTTTCCTAGCTCAAGCCTTGAGCGCGTGGGGGCAAATTAAATGATGTCATTTAATGCAGCGATTTGCTTTTTGCAGGAATGGCTCCAGCCGCCTCCTCAGTCTTCTGATACGAACTCGGGGCGCGTGGAGGTGCGTCTGATAATGGCATTAAATGCAGCGATTCGCTTTTGCAGAGGTCGATTCGTTTCACGCCCCATGATTGATGCGGCGCATTAATGGTGTCAGACGGATACTCAAACGTTTCCACCGCCTTAATGGTAGATTGATCTGATCCGTTGATTTTCGGGAATTCGAATCGTGCGTCTCCCCCACCGTGCGATTGGTAGGTGATGACGCCTGTTCCTCATGCGTTTTTGCCTATAAAAGCCACCACCTTCCCTTCATTTCGGTTACTTTCCATTCCTTGCCATTTCTGCTCGAATTTCCCAGAGAGAAAATTCCTCGAAGTAGCACGAACTGTCTTAATACTTAGACACTTCATTCAGTTTTCCAGTGTTTGACTTCGCCAGTTCTCCTCAACTTTCACTCAACCACATTCAGTACCCCCAGTTCAACGATCTACTGTAAGTTTCTTGCATCCTTAGATAATAACATGCTTATATTTACTTCGTTCGTTTTCTGGGTTCGTACTTAGAGGCTCTGGGTGTGTGAGTGTTTAAGTTCTTCGTTTAACAGTTGCTTAGGGCATAGGAAGGCTTTTCTCTTTTCTTTTTCTTTTTGCAAAACCACTTTCTGCGATTTCACTGCACCCGACACTTGTTCAGGGATTCTCTCCAGAGTTTCTCATGTGACACGTGTCCGGAGGGGGCCTCTTTCCAGCGGTTAGGGGACCCCCACTCCCTTTTTCTTGATTTAGGGTTTGGTATGGGGCCTAACTGCTAGACTTTTCTTTTTCCCTTTTTGTTTTTCTCAGAACACAAAATGTCTGCTTCTGGCTCAAAATCTTCGAAGAAGAAAGGGAAAGGTATGGCCACGCTGGAGGAGGTTTCTCTGGGACCCGTTGCCCAAGAGGGGTATAAATCCCGCGCAACCGGTTGGGAAGCGGTCGAGCTTCGATCAACCCTGACTTGTCCTCGCCAGCTGGAGAACATTATTAATGTGGCTGGGATCAAACCCTCCACCTCAGGGACCTTTCACCGGCCTCCTCGTGACTCGGAGACGCCTAATCATAACTATGACGGCTTCGGGGCTTGGAGTCAGACCCATTTGATGACCGGTGCCATGCTCCCGCTCCAAGATTACTTTGTTAATTTTCTTGTATTTGTCGGCCTTGCGCCATAGCAACTTATTCCTCAAGCTTACCGCCTGCTCTCAGGCTTATATATTTTTTACACCGCCCGCGGCTGGGGGTCTCCTAGCCCGGCGGAAATTTTATATTTTTATGAACTTGTATCCGTCCCCAAGAAAGGGGACAAACTTAAGGATGGTTTTTATGGGTTCCGGATCCACCCTGCTAACGAGGGGGTGGTTCCGTATAATAGGCAGACTCACGTTAAGGAGTACCGCCACCGCTTTTTCTTTTCTTCCGGGTTCAGGGCCGTGGACCACCCGGAGCTTCTCACGGAGTGGGTGCGGATCCCACCTTACCAGCGGACGCTTCCCACTCAGGCTTTCCTTCGTAGGGCCCAAGCCTTCGCCTCCTATGACCATGCCGATCTTGACGTCGGGGGCCTGGTTACCACGGAGAATTGCAGAAAGGCCAAACTTATCCTTTCTCATCAATCCGTGGATGACTCCAACCTCTCACGGGTCATTTGCCCCAATGTGAGGGCGCCGGTTGCGGAGAAGGCCTTCCGGGATGAGCTCATTGCCACGGCAGAGAAGAAGTATCAAGATTATCTCTACCGGAAGGCCCAGGAGAAAGCGTACTCTAAGGCCCAGGCTGCCTCGGGGAGAGGACTTCGCGTGGGGAGTCCGGTGGAGCGAAGGAGCCAAGCCATTGCTGGGAAGTCCGAAGCTAAATTTTTTGACAAGATACTTCAAGAAGAGATTGGGGATCGTTCTGCCAGGCGGCCCCTTCGTATTGAAGATTCTTCCGAGAAGCAAACTTCCCGGCCACAGCCTTCGGCCCCCGAACCAAACTCGGGTGCTCCCGGTGCTAGCACCTCCGGTGCCGGCGGTAAGTCTCCCTTGATAATTCGCTATGTTCCTTCCGTTGATGAATACACCAGTCATAGGCCCGTAGGGTTCGACGAGCGTCTTCGTAGATTTAAGATGCCGTTGACCCGGTGGGGGGATCATTTGAAGGAGTTTTACTTTTCGAACTTAGGAGATTACCTAGGTCGGTCCCGGATGGGCTCCGGCCCTCCGGAACCTATTCCCTTAGGTCCATCAGCTTACATAACGTCCAGCTTGTTTCGGCCCTCGGACAGTTATCTCGGAGATGACGCCGCCAGCATTAAAGTACAGGACTTTGCTAGGGCCGAATTAGGAAGTTCGGGTAGGAGTAGCTTATTTGCTGTATCTTGTATAAGCGGTTCCTTGCGGACTTCTAACACTTGCTTATTTTTTTGAAACAGATATCTCCATGGATGCCATCCTGGAACAGCTTGCCGGGGTTCATACTCCCGTGGCTCCTCCGGCCTTCACCTCTTCTCCCCCAGCCCCTTCCTTGAAGGTTTCTTCCAGCGCTCCCCCCGACACTATTGACTTAGTGGATGACGAGGAGGTGCTTCCGGGAGAAGGCCAAGGGAAAGGGTGGGACTTCTCGGAGGAAGCCGTTGAGGGTGCAGGAGAGCCTCAAGCCCTTCCGGAGGTAGCAGAGGAGGACGAGGAGGAGCCTGAAGTGGCTCTGATTCGCAAGCGTAAGGGCAAGATGGTGGCCCAGGATGAGCCGAAGAGGCCTCGGAGGGCCGACACTCCTGCCCATGGCCTAGACGGCGGGGTCTCCCCGATGGAGGAAAATCCTGCTCCCCCCCACATCGAGCTTACCCCGATTCCGGGGGACGAGGTGAGGCAGGAGCTTCGCATAGCCAAACACAACTATGCTATGGATGAGTACTCCCGGGGGTATGCCGAAGTGGAGGCCCTTAGGAGGATTCTGCGAGCTGAGGTTGAGGCGAGCATCAACCACCCGTAATACCAGGATCCGTGGAACCTTAATCTGGACCCCTTATCGGACTGGTTCCGTCCCCTCCTAGGGCCTACCTTGGCTCCCTTTGCCGCGGAGATGACCGGCGAGTTCGCTTCTCAGCTCACACGTTGCGCGCCCAAGCGGTTTGCCTCTCAGCTCACGGTGGTAAGTACTTTGCAATTTTTGCGTTTCCTTTTGTTGTTTGTATTTTGTTTTCTTCCTTTGAGAAATTTTTCCTTATACTTCGTTATGGTTCAGCTTGCTGCTGAGGCTGGCCGCCTCTCCAAGAACATCATAAACCATGGCTTCACTCTGTCCGATTTCGGGGACATGAATGACGTCAGGAAGGTCCTGCAGGACCTCACAGCGGAGAGGCAGATCTACCAGGAGGCTGCCGAGCGCCAGGAGGCAGCGGCCAAGGCCAAGGAAGAGGAGGCCAAACGGAGGGAGGCTCAGGCGGAGGCCATGATCCGGGACGAGGCTCAGCGGAGAGACAGGATGGAGGCCCAGCATCAGGAGGAACTAAGGGCTCAAACCGAGGCTGCCGAGAAGGCCAGGCGAGATCTCCGGGAGGCCAGGGAGGCTTTGGATGAAATGGTCGCCAAGGTGAGATCTCTAGAGGAGACTCACCAGTCGGACATTGAATCCAAGGCCGCTCTAGCTGCGGAGTTGAAGGAGCTTAGGGATTTCAAAGAACAGTCCACCAGGAAGGCTAAGAGGGCCGAGCTCCTTTCTCCTGTTTCCTGCGCCCGGTGCCCGAAGCGCTTTGATGATGGTGTCTATATGGCTTGGGCCACCAATGATCAAAGTATCAAGCTTACTTTTTATCCCAAACCCGAGGAGATGATTGCCAGATTTCGGGAAAAGAAGAAGAAGCTTGATGCTGCGCTTGAGGCACGGATTGGACCTCGTCTTCCTCCGCGGGCTGACTGAGCTGCCGTATTATTGACCCAGATTCTACCCGTTTCTTTTATAACTCTTTTTTTTTTGTTTGTACATATTTGCTGCTACCTTAGAACAATTTACATATAGGCGGCAGCTTTCATTTGAAGGGGAGACAATTATATTTTAAGGCCTGTCCCCGGGCCATTTATATGTATATGACCTGCCCTTTGGGCCAGGATATTTTTTTTATGCGATCTTTTTTCGTCACACTTATATATTTTAACCTGTCCTTTGGCTCAGGGTTTTTATACTTATGCTTTTTATTTTTGCGCATACTTTTTGACCTGCCCTTTGGGTCAGGATATTTTACTTAGTTTGTTTTTGTTTGTCCGTGCGGTATACCCTAGTACCCCCCTGAGTGGCATAGAAACTTTGTTTTTAAGGCACTCAGTTTTATTTAATATAGAGGAGGTATACATTTGGACGGTACAAACCCTTTGAACAAAATCTAAGTTTAATTCGCTACTGGTAATATTTTCTGAGGTGATCGGCGTTCCAGGCTCTTAGGACGGTGGTTCCGTCCATTCTTTTTAGTTTGTAAGTGCCGGAACCGATTTCGTCCTCGATCTCATATGGTCCTTCCCAATTTGGTCCAAGTACCCCCACTCCGGGTTCTTGGGTGGCTGGAAAAACCCTTCTTAGGACCATATCCCCAATAGCGAACTTTTGTTTTTAACCTTGGAGTTAAAATACTTGGTCACCTTCTTTTGATAAGCAGCCATCCGTATTTGAGACTCATCCCGGAGTTCTTCGACTTGATCCAAAGCCTCTTGGAGCAGTGCCTGATTGGTGGCCGGATCATAAGTCGTCCTCCTGTGGGATGGGAATAATGTTTCCACCGGGACCATTGCTTCACAACCGTACGCCATTGAGAACGGCGAGTGACCGGTTGTGGTTCTGGGGGTCGTCCGGTAGGCCCACAATACCCTTGGCAATTCTTCAGGCCAGTTATTTTTACAGGCCAGTAGCTTCTTTTTCAAGGTGACCTTTAGGATTTTATTGACTGCTTCTGCCTGGCCGTTTGTTTGAGGCCGGGCTACCGCGGAGAAGCTTTTTACCACTCCGTGTCGGTTGCAAAAGTCAGTAAATTCCTCGCAATCAAATTGCTTTCCATTGTCTGAGACTATTTTGTGAGGCAAGCCGTATCGACACACTATGTTTTTGATAACAAAGTCCAATGCCTTCTTAGCAGTTATTGTCTTCATAGGCTCAGCCTCTGTCCACTTGGTGAAGTAGTCCACTGCCACTATTGCATACTTTACCCCTCCTTTTCCCGTAGGTAGAGATCCAATGAGATCTATTCCCCAGACCGCGAAGGGCCAGGGGCTGGTCATCAAAGTGATCTCATTTGGAGGGGCTCTCGGTATGTTCGCGTACCTTTGGCACGAGTCACACTTTTGGACATAGTCTATACAATCTTTTTTCATTGTTGGCCAGAAGTACCCTTGCCTCAATATTTTCTTTGAGAGGCTGGGTCCTCCCGTATGATCTCCACAGAACCCTTCATGGACCTCTAGCATGATTTGTCTAGCTTCAGGGTCCGATACACACCTTAAATAAGGCATGCTGAGTCCTCTCCGGTAGAGAATGTGGTCCATCATTACATAACGATGAGCTTGATACTGAATCTTTCGAGACAGTGCCCTCTCTTGGGGCAACTCACCTGTGGTTATGTACTTTATGATGGGGACCATCCAGCTGGGTTCTTGCCCAACCGTTTGTGTGGTCTCTTTTATTTTGATGCTTGGCTCTGCCAAGCGTTCCACTGGTACTACCCCCAGTTCTTCGATTTCACTGTCCGAGGCTAACTTAGCCAGACAGTCCGCATGAGCATTCTTCTCTCGGGGGATTCTTTCTACTTTGTAGTCCGTGAACTCGTGGAGCAGTTCTCGGACTATTGCTACGTACGCGGCCATCCGTTCGCCGCGAGTTTGGTATTCTCCGGAAACTTGGTTTACGACCAGCTGAGAATCACTGTAGACTTCCACTCTCTTGGCTCCTACAGCTTTAGCCAATTTTAGCCCTGCTATCAGGGCCTCATATTCGGCTTCATTATTCGAAGCTGCGAAGTTGAATCGGAGTGCCGCCTGGAGCCGCAATCCATTAGGTGATATCATAGCCACTCCGGCTCCTGAACCATTCTCATTAGAAGCTCCGTCCACAAATACTCTCCAAGTGGGGATTGGTGGTTCCGGTGTATTGACTGTTGCCTCGGCTTCATTGCATTCGGTGATGAAGTCTGCCAAGGCTTGGCCTTTTATGGAAATCTGGGGCACGTAATGTAAGTCGAACTGACTCAGCTCCATCGCCCACTTGAGGAGTCTTCCGGATGCTTCAGGCTTCTGGAGAACTTGCCGGAGCGGATGATTGGTCAAGATTCTGATCGGATGGGCTTGGAAGTATGGTCTCAACTTCCTTGATGCCATCAGGAGGCAGAATACTAATTTTTCAATGACCGGGTACCTTGTCTCAGCCCCTACCATGCACTTACTAACATAGTACACGGGGTGCTGAATTTTTTCTTCCTCCCGGACCAGTGCAGCGCTGACCGCATGCTCGGAGACGGCCAAGTAAAGGAACAAGTCTTCTCCAAGGACGAGTTTTGATAGGATAGGAGGTTTGGCCATGTGGTCTTTTAACCTTTTGAATGCCTCCTCGCATTCATCCGACCATTCGAACTTTTGGCATTTCTTCAGTATGTTGAAGAAGGGTATGCACTTGTCCGTGGATCGTGAGATAAAGCGGCTCAATGCGGCTACCTTTCCGGTCAAGCTCTGCACGTCTTTATGTTTCTTGGGGGATGGCATGTCCAGGAGAGCTTGGATTTTCTCCGGGTTCGCTTCGATCCCCCTTTGACTGACTATGAAGCCCAGGAATTTTCCCGACTTGACCCCGAAGGTACATTTTTTCGGATTGAGCTTCATGCCGTATCTCCGGACGACTTCGAAACATTCTTCTAAGTCGTTCGCATGGCTATTGCATGCTTTGGATTTGACGAGCATGTCGTCTACATATACCTCCATGTTTCGTCCCAGGAGGCTTTTAAACATCCGGTTAACCATTCTTTGATAGGTTGCTCCGGCGTTTTTCAGTCCGAAAGGCATGACTAGGTAACAGTATACCCCCTTATCGGTCCTGAAGCTAGTGCACTCCTGGTCTGCCGTATGCATTTTTATTTGGTTGTACCCAGCATAGGCATCCATGAAAGACAACAGCTTAAATCCGGACGTGGCGTCTACCATCTGGTCGATCCTGGGTAGCGGGAAGCAGTCCTTTGGGCAGGCTTTGTTTAGATCTGTGAAATCTATACAAACTCGCCAAGTCCCGTTCGGCTTTGGTACCAGGACTGGATTGGCCAGCCATTCCGGATAGTATACGTCGCGGATCATGCCATTGGACAAAAGTTTGTCCACCTCTTTCTCTAAGGCCTCGGCTTTCACCGAGTCGAGCGGGCGTCTCTTTTGCTGTACAGGGGGCATGTCCGGGTTGACATTGAGTACATGGGTGATGACATGAGGGCTGATGCCGGTCATGTCTTCTTGGCGCCATGCAAAGATGTCGATGGCGCCCTTCAGTGTTTTTATTATTTTATCTTTTTCCTCCGGATCCAGGCTCTTCCCTATCCGGAGTACTTTGGTGGAGTCGTCGTCGCACACTGGTATTTCTTCGACGTCCTCCATTGGTTCCACGACCCTTTCGGACCCTATGCGAGGATCCAACTCATCCTCTTCAGCCTTCTCTATCTCAGGGGGCCCCCGGACCATGAGTACTGGTAGGTGGGTGGCAACATTGTAACATTGCCTGGCCTCTCCCTGATTTCCCCTCACCGTTCCGATTCCGGCCTCCTGGGTAGGGAATTTTAGGCATAGATGTCGGATTGAAGTAATTGCACCAAAGTCGACGAGGGCCGGTCGGCCTAGGATTGCGTTGTAGGCTGTTGGACAGTCTACCACCACGAAGGTGCAATACTTAAATGTGCTCTGGGGGGTATCCGGGCATAGGGTAACTGGGAGCCTGACTTTTCCCATCGGGATTAGCGTCGTCCCGTTAAACCCTGTGAGTTGTGATCCACTAGGCGAGAGGTCCCGGTCGGTCAACCCTATTGCAGTGAAGGCTTCTTTGAAGAGCAGGTTCACGGAACTCCCATTGTCAATCAGGACCCTAGCCACCACTTTATTTGCGATGGGGGTCTCTATGACCAGCGGGTCGTGGTGAGGAAAACGCACCGTCTTGGCGTCTTCCTCTGTGAACGTTATGGGCTGGTCCATTAGCCGAGGCCTTTGAGCCGGGAGTTGAGTAACCTCCCACACCTTACTGTGTCTTGCGGCCTCGGCATATCTTTTTCGCTCCTTGCGAGTGTTTCCTCCGATATGGGGACCTCACGGAGATCATGGCTACCCGTCCATTAGGCCGGGGCGGTAGTCCGGGGATATGCTGGGTGTCACTGCGGGAGCGGTGGAGGCAATACTCTGTTGTACCCCCCGGCGTTCCGGAGGCATACCCCGCCACGCCCCGGATTAAGGTGGGGCAACCTACTTTTGATCCACTCATAGAGGTGGCCCAAACGGATCAAATTTTCAATCTCGTCTTTGAGATTTTTACACTCATTGGTGCTATGACCAATGTCGTTGTGGTACTCGCATCTTTTACTCAGATCTCTCCGGGAGCTATCTTTGTACAACGGCTGGGGCCTCCGGTAGTGCGTATTTTGCCTAGTGGCAAAATATACACGTTCCTGAGAGTCTGTGAGCTCTGTGTACTGAGTATATTGGGGAGTGTACCCCTTCTTTTGGCGCTTCTCTCCCGTTCGGGTGCTGCCCTTGGAGGACCTTTTGCTCCTCGACCCCTGGGTAGGGCCTGCTAAGCTAGCAGTCGGGGCAGCCTGTGAAGGAGTTCGTCCATTCACCCCGGACGGGTTGCCGTAATGGGAAGATGCCGGTGCCAAAGCTTGACCACTCGGCAATATCCGGGAGTAGCGGAGAACGCGTATGCCACTTGCGGGTGGAGTTGCGGTCGGGACGATGCCCGAGGGCGACACTCCTGGCATGTATCCCGCTATCCCGGTGGGATAGTAGCCTCCGTAAGCCACGATTTGGGCTTCTTCGAGGTTAATATATTTTTGGACTCGCTTCTGGAAGTCCTGAAGGCTAGCAGCGCCTTCTTGCTGCAACTCGTTCCAGAAGGGAGTCACAGTGCGGATTCCCGCTTGGAGAAGCGCAAGCTGTTGGCCGTCGTCGACCTTCTTGGTCTTCGAGGCTTCCTCTCGGAACCTCTTGATGTAATTCTTCAAGGTCTCGGTGGGCAGTTGCTTGATGTTGGTCAAGGCACTAACCTCCAAGTTGACCTTCTGGCGGCGACAAATTGTCTCGGAAGTTGGTTTGGAGTTTGTTCCAGCAACCCACCGATCCTGGTTCCAATTTTTTGAACCATTCCTCTGCTGATCCGCTCAGAGTGAGGGGGAAGCACAAGCATTTGGCGTCATTGCTGACCCGCATGACTTTCATGACACGGTTGAACCGTGACAAGTGATCACTGGGGTCGGAGTTCCCAGTATATGCCGCCATTTCGGGCATCTTGAAGTTTTTAGGGAGCTCCGCCTCCAGGATATGTTTGGCACAAGGCTCCCGATCTTCACTGTCCGAGTCGGAGTCGTCTCCCTTCTGCCTCCGGGAGACTCGAGCAATATCTTTTCGAAGTATGGCAAGTTCCGCCATAATCCCTTCGTTTACAATACCCGAGGAGACCACGGGCCTGTATCTTTTTTGGTCAAGGTGATCCCGGAGGTCACCTTGATTCCCATTGATTTGATTCCTCAGATCAATGGGAGGACATCTCTGTCCTCTTCTTCCTCTACCCCCTGGTTCCTGGTGCACGGAAACGCTTTTTCGGTCCCCTCGATCCTGAGGGCCAAGACTCCCTCTTTGGGGCTTGCCCCTATGCGGACCTTTCCCTTTAGGGAAATCTGAGCGGACCCTTCGCGGATCCTGCACCTTTTTCTTTCGTCCAGGGGTAGAAGTAGGGTTTTTTGTTTGGTTTTCCTCAGCAGGGTGCCTTATAGGGCTAGGTTCCCTAGGTCTTTGCTGCTGGGAGTTAGGCGAAGACGTCGCTGGCTCCCCGTCGAGCCCAGCTGCCATCGCCTTGGGATGCACGTGGATACCAGCTGCCTCCATGGCTTTCTGCATGGCTAGCATCACTTCCTGCATTTTTTGATTTTGCACTTTCTGGGCTTCGATCTCAGTTTCATGATCGATAGCTTTTTGTCTAAGGAGCACCAACTTCGAGTAGCTTCCTCCGTCATAGGCATACTCGCCGAGGTGTTCCTCGTAGTTCTCGTCGGGAACTATCTCTTCTTCTTCTTCCTCGGACTCCTCTGCTGCCCTTGAGGCTACATCTTCCTCATTGGGATCTTGAGCGTCTTCTAGAGGGCGAGGATGACGTGTAGCTCTTGTCTCCACCATTGTTGTGAAGTCAAATGCTTGTTATGTAGCAGCTTTCCTCAGCTCTCAATGAAAGCACCAAAATGTTGACCGAGGTTTTCGGCAACTATTAAAATATGATTATAATGAAGAGCTGTAAGAAAGTAAGATGAAGATTTTTTACGTGGTTGGGGCGTTAATGAGCCTTAGTCCACGAGCCTCTGTTATTAATGGATGTATTTAATACAGATTCTACACTTGAGAGAATGTCTTTCTCTTAAATACAGAGAATGTTCTTGGTGAGTATTTTCTCTTCTTGCTCTTTTGCAAACCAAGATTCTCGACCCCATTAAATGAGCTTTGAGGGGGTATTTATAGTGTTTTGGTGGGGTAATCCCTAGAATTGTTCTTACACATGTATATGTAAGTATCCATAAAGTTGGGCATTTCCAATGAATAAACCATGGGTGATGCATGGTCAAATCCCTAGGTGCTGTAGGGCTTTTATGAAGAATGTCCTTTTTGCCTTGTGATTGACGTGACTCTTCGCAGAGTAGCCGTCGCTAGACTTAAATGATCATTACTGTAGCGCTGCTGTTCGGGGGTTGTGCCGTCAGACTTTATTGCGTGTTACAGTCTCAACACGCTTCCTCCCATGCAGCATTAAATGCGACTTGATTGCTCGGGAGAGACCTGACATATCCCGGAGAGCCTTCACGCTATACTAGCTTCCTGGAGTACCTTGTACTCCGGGTGCCTCCTCCGGGACCCATGCTAGCAGCGCTTCCTTGTGGCGCACAAAGACTTAGTAAATGTTTACCAGTTATCTGATCCACGTGTCCCCTCTCGACTGGTCCACGTATTTTGGGCGAATTCTGGAGCAACAACATACATTCATCAAATAACACATAAACTAACATGAACACATCCAAAACAACTCAATTAACATATTCATTGTTTAAAATTTATATTACATGAAAGTAAATCATTACCATGGCTCTGATACAAGTTGTTGATAATAATTTACCAGGATCTAGATTTACTAACAAGTATGTTAAATTAACATCCTAAGTATGAATATCTCTACAACAATAAAATTAAACACACATAAGAGTTTAGAAAATCTTACATTGATTGCAGCAGAATGATATGACTCTTTCCACTCAGATCTCTAACCCTTGTTTCTTTTTGTCGCAGGGTATTATCAAGATCTAAGCATGGATCTCTTTCTCTCATTTGGGTTTGGTTACCACTATCTTACCCACTATGATTGAGTACTTGACTTGCTATATGTGTGCATGACACTCTATCACTATAGGGCGACTATGAAGAACAATGAAGGAAGCTTGAAAATTATATAGAAGGTGTCTTTCATCTACTAGTTGTCCGACAAAAAAAAACTAGGTTTGATTTGGTTAAAGGCAATAGTTAAGTTGGATGAGATGAGAGCATCATGTTCTTTTTATAGTATTTCAACTAGTTGTAAACCGTCTATAGAGAATCATTGATTAATTTTAAAAGAAATAATGGATAATTCATATCATATCTATATTTTGTATATAGAGCGTTTTATGAAATTAGGTGTGTAATTTCAAGTCTAAAGTGGAGTCGTGAGGAATCAATAAGTTATGAAATTTATTTGTTAAATTTCCAATTTATCTTCTTGAGACCCTAAATTTTATTGGCCCATAGTCCATGTATTATGGGGTAAGTTAAAAAATACCACTTTTATTAATCAATTAATCAAATTTACCTCTAATTTTATATTTATTTGAAACATACCTCTTTTTATATGTATTGTACCCAAAATACCCTGACATAAGAGAGTCACATGGGGAGTATCTTGAAGTGACAGGGGCAAAATTTGTACAATGTTTTAAAAAAGAGGTAAAAATGATAGACTTTAAAAAAGAGGGTAAAAATAAAAGAGGACAATATAAAAAGAGTATAGAGTGTAATTTCCTCCCGTAAAATATCAAGTCATAAGTCTCGATAATTGATTTGTTATTAATTAATTATGACTTACATTATTAACTTATTCAATTTTGAGAATTTTTATGCTAAGTAAAAGTAGAAAAAAAAAAGTAAATAAAAAATATTTTATTAATCTTGATATTTTTTTTTTGTTAAATTAATAAAAATATTTAAATTATGTTTTATTTAATAATTATTAGTAATTATTAAATTAAATTATTATTTAAATACAAAAAATAATTAATTGTGGTAAAAATAAAAAGAAAATACATTTTAAGTCCTATAAACTTTAGATAAATGAAGATGAAAAATTCCATGGCCCATATTTTATATGAAAACTCAGTCCAATAGTTTTCCTTGGTAACCAAAGAAATATCTATTTATAATTTATTTAATTAATTATTATTTTATTTTTTTTTTGAAAGGTTGAGCTACTCTTTGGCTATAAAGATTAGAGAGTTATTCCTTACCAATTTCTCCAAGAGATTATACTTACAAAGTATCTATTACAGACTAATCTCAGATCTGCTAAGATCGATCGATCATTCAATCCTCACAACATTTATCTCACATCCCATATAATTCACTCTATGTGTCACAAGAGAAAGCTGAGCCAACTACCAAGAATGTCCTCCCAAATTTGTAACAAGAAAAGAAACTAACCAATAACTAATTGAGTAGTTGTGTTATTATAATACTACAGAATCACATCATTAATGGCCATATGATATATTGTGGTCACAATCGGCCCAAGTATTGAGTAGCTTGGGCATTAATTGGACAACACCTCTATTTTTCAAGGTCCAATTTATTTATTTATTTTTTAAGAAAATACCTATTTTTTTCTTTATTTTTTTTATTAAGGGTAAATACTATTTTAAACTCTGTGTTTTGTAAAAGTTATCAATTAGACCCTTATTAATTGACAAAATAGACCTTATATTTTTCAAAATAGTAAAAATAGGACATTGAGCTCAATTTTTAACAATTTTATTTTTTAATATAACCAACTTTAAGACAATTTCTAATACGAACAGTTGCAGAAAATGTAACCAGTTTTATCATAATATCTCTAGATCAGATTATTATTAAGTTTTATTTTGACATAAAATCAGTTCAGGGTCCTATTTGTACAATTTTAAAAAATATAGGGTCTATTTTGTAGTTTAACAAAATAGAGGGTCTAATTTATAACTTTTACAAAACACAGGATCTAAAATAATATTTACCCTTCTATAAACATACCTAAATAAATAAATAAAAGAGTTGGTAATGTAATTGTAGTCTTAATGTAGATAATTTGTTTCTTTTCAATTAAAGTTTAATTTTAAACTTTTGCACAAGATCTCCAAAATATTTGGGTCGACCTGATTGTGGTGGTACTTAATGGTTAATAAATAGTTAACCCAAAAATTTATAAATACTAAATAATTGATGTTAATAATGGGAAATGATTTGGAATTATTTCATAAATACTCAAAACAACCAAAAATTTATTGTGCTTACGGAATTTTGAGTTTTTTTTTTCACATTTTTACAAAATATTTTTGTTACAGACTATTGTTTACATGTTGTTTTCTTTTTTTTTTTTTAAAGAAAAAAATCTGTTATTTACACGTTGCGAAAATATGGTATAACATTTGCGATAACATTAAAATAATACAAAATCTTAAACATATAAATAAAAGAGTTTGTAAAAATGTAAGAAAAGTGATATGATATGTAACCTAAATAATTGAGACACACTTTCTAACCTAGAATGATATGTAATTAATTTTATTCATATAATTAAAATTGATATGGTCTCACTTAACAATATAAATGAATAATATTTAATGTGTATGGTTATATGTAACAATTGTATACAATTTGAGTGTGGATCTAGCATTATCTATTATTATAATAATAAGAATAATTATCATTTTTGTTCTTAAATTTTTTATACTATACTAAGTTGTGCTTTTTATAGTATAAAGCTCGGTAATAATATACCACTTGAGGAGGCTAGCTCAAGTGGCTATAAGGGGGTGCGTGTGTATTGGAGGTCCTGGGTTTGAGTCCCAAGTTATGCTGATGTAATATATAAACATTTAAATCAAAAAAAAAAAAAAAGCTCGGTAATAATATCCATCAAAATTCAACTTTTATAGTAACATGATCTTTTTATTATATTCTATTCAATTTTATTGTGAAACTAGTGACGCGGTGAATAATATATTTGATAAATAGATACAAATTAAATATCTTTTACTAGTTTTACTTTAATGATTAAAAATTTAAATAAAATATTAATTATAATAAAAAATAAAATCTCTTTTAATCTATTATTTATTAACATAAAAATAATAAAAATATATTTAATATGTATTTATTTATTAATTATTATTTATTATTTCATTTATTTTAAAATAAAATTAAATAAAATGTGATAGAAAAATTATATTACTATAAATATTATATTTTAAAAAATATTATTAATTAATCGTACATTATATAAACACAAGTTAAACAAAAAATACTAATTATTATAATATAATAGCCACAACAGCCTAAAGAAGGACTTGATATTTACACTTTCCAATATAGGTCACTAAAAAACAAGATATAGCATATGTAGTGTACCCAAGTCTATTTCTAGAAACGGTTACTTGTTTCACTTTTGAGCACTACTTTCTTTTTTTGTCTTTCTTTACTTAAAAAGTCTACGATGTGAACATAATTATAAAATACAATTCATGTCTCTACCATGACTCTCAAGTGTCATTTAACTTAAACTTCTAAACCATTTTTATTTATAAAATTGGACTTGCCTTTCATGCCCTTTATATTTGCTTAACTTAAAGGTTCATGCTTTTTTATACTAGTTAGTAGTTAGCATAATTTGATACACAAATAACTATTTACCTATTATATTATATGGAATATGATTTTGTCTCGTTTTGTACTTTCATAGATTGTAATCCGTGATATACGGCAGCCGTCAGATGAGAAAATTATTTGATCTGATAGCTGAGATTGATCTGAAAGTAATTAGGATTAAAAAGTAAAAACGTACGCTAACACTTATTTAATATACCTAAGACCAATGTAATGTATCACAGAATACATTCCATAAAAATACATCACGAGACAAAATCGTATCCCTAAACATATCCCTATATTATTATTTCTATTAAATTGTACAAATCCAGGTTTCTCTTCTTACTTTCATAATATTTTAAGAGACACTTGTTCTATTTGTTAAAAAGACCAAATAAGCTGATGAGTGATGACACATATAGAAAATATAACATTTAAATCCAAACGGTAAACGATTAAAAAAAAAATAATAATATTAAATAACAGCACAACGTGGACTACCGTACCCAATAGCCATTGTCGTTTTGTGTAAGCAATACGTTATAGAATATTTTTTAATGCAGCCATAATTTTAATATTTTCCATAAAATAAAAAAAGGAAATATAATCACCTACAGCCACTTCCATTGATTATGTAATCTTTGCCGTTGATTTTATTGAATCTAGTCTTTAGGTCTTATGTTTTAGCGGTTGTGATTGGTCAAAAAGGTCAAACGAAAATATATGTTTCCTTTTTCTCCATAGTTTCTCTCTCTGGAATCTAAGTCTGCTCCTTCTGTCTATACTGTAACCGAACCAAAAGAAAAAAAAAAAAAAGAAACAGAAGAAGAAGAAGAAGAAAATCGATTATCAATGGTGTTGTTGCTCAATGCCCTAACCCTAGTTCGGACCATGAGGATTTCGACAAACGACTTGGTGTTGCAGGCTGAAGATATCCCCTTTGGGACGCCGTGGTGGTTCGTCTTCGCCGGAGTCTCATGCTTGCTAGTCCTGTTCGCCGGAATTATGTCTGGTCTAACTCTTGGATTAATGTCCCTCAATCTCGTCGAGCTCGAGATTCTCCAGCGTAGTGGTACCTCCTCCGAGAAAAAACAAGCCGGTCCGTCAATTTCCAACATTTTTTCTTTTTCTTTTTAAATTAAAAGTAAAATATTAATAATTGGGTAATTTATCGAGAAATTCATGCTTTGAAGGTGATGAACAGTGTTTAATTTGATTAATTTTATGGTTAATCTTGGTGTGGTGCAGCTACTATATTACCAGTGGTGCAAAAGCAACACCAGCTTTTAGTTACTTTGCTTCTTTGTAATGCTTGTGCCATGGAGGTAATTAATGATATTATAGCTTTCGAGAAACACTGTTTTGACAGCCATTTTAAGGTCAATAGGTTTAAATTTGTAATCAATGTGAATTGCACGGAAATGGGTTTATATTTTTATTTTTATAGATATGTGTATAAATATTTGTATGAGGACAAAATATACAGTATAGGAATGAACTTGAAGCATATTTGGGTGAAAAAGTATTAAGAAATTAAAATTACGAATGATTACAATTGTTAAATTATAAACTATTTCTGTTCGGTATAGTATTAATACTGAAATTGTCTTGTGAAATTATCTGGGAAAATAATAATAATAATCTAATTACTGAAATGGGGGTTGAATTTGACATTTATAATAATCTGTTATGGATTTGAAGAAGAACCCGAAATAATACTATTTTCACATATTTCTTTTGGGTTATTGGAAAACTCTTACATTCCACTGCTTGTGTGTAATCTTGTGTAACAAGAAAAATAAAGAACGTATAGCATTGTACTGATATCTACCCTGTTCTACATTTTTGCTTCTGCAGGCGCTTCCTATATATCTTGATAAGCTTTTCCATCCATTTGTTGCTGTTGTACTGTCTGTAACCTTTGTCCTAGCTTTTGGAGAGGTGTGGTTAATTTTTTTTCTTTCAAACTCTTTATGCTTTCCATGTAAGTGTTTTAGCTTTGGGTAGGACTAACATGTCTTACAATGTGGGAACAGATAATTCCACAGGCTATATGCTCAAGATATGGACTAGCGGTTGGTGCTAATTTTGTGGGGCTTGTACGCATTCTGATGATAATATGTTACCCAATTTCGTACCCAATTGGAAAGGTAAGCACCAAACCTTGAGTTTTCTTTGGGAATTTACCTGACATCGTGATTGATTTATTGCATTATGATTACTATGCTTTTTTACGTTCTTTGGAATGAAATCTACTCCTTTATATCAGTTATGAGTGAGTACTTTTATTGTGTAGGATTTTAAATTCTTGCTTTAAGAAGAAATTAGTTTTGTTTATATTTAAAAATTTGCAACCGGAATGATCTCGAAGATGAATTTGTGGAAACTTCCAATAGTTTTAAGGAAATTGACAGAATACATAATCAATTGCTTGTCTAATTTAAAAATATCTTTAATCGATTTTAATTCTGTCCCGTCTCAAGCAGTTCCTGAACTCAACTTGTTTTCAGGTTCTGGATGCTGTTCTAGGGCACAACGAAGTTTTATTTAGGCGAGCTCAGTTGAAAGCCCTTGTCTCTATCCATGGCAAAGAGGTAGCCACCTTTATCTAGAAAACTCTGTGATGGGCCACCACATGTACTATTCGATATTAGTTATCTTGAAACGACAACCTTTACTAGAAATGATAATGAGTCCCTCTAAATGTTTGAATTGGGAAGAAATCTGTTGGTGTTGTTTCACTAATTTGTTTGTCTCATGGCTTAGGCTGGCAAAGGTGGTGAACTCTCGCATGATGAAACAACAATTATCAGTGGAGCACTTGATTTAACAGAAAAGGTAGCTACTGTGATTTAAGGATTCCCTTATGTACTTTGAGAATTTTCCTTTGTAACTACAGTACTTGTTTTTAAATACTTATCTCTCTGCTGAGGTGAATCTTTCATGTATCACGTTGCCACTTAAAAGAGAAACTATAATGTCCTTCTGAGTTGGAGAGTGTCGTCTGATAAATCGAATACATCCGCTATATAGCATATATACGAAGTTTCTCTTTTTTAATACTTCTTAATACTGTACATATGAAGCAACTTTAATAAACTGTTGACTCTTTTAGGGTTTCATTATCCAATGTTAATGGTTTTATTACGTAGACAAAAGAATTCGATGACCTTCATGACGTGATAGTTAATGATTATGAGCATGTATCTTTTATATTAGAAACCTTATTTATTTTGTGTTTATTTTGCATTGTCTATAAACAATAAAATGTAAACAAAGCTTTTTTGAGGTGTGTAGACTGCAGAGGAAGCTATGACACCTATTGAATCAACATTTTCCTTGGATGTCAGCTCCAAATTAGACTGGTGAGTTTTAGATTCAGATTGTTACTACACTATTGTTTTTTTGTTTCCTATGTCTAGGTGCCATTGTTGTATTTAAGGTCACTTTTACTTTTTTTTTTTGGATTGGTAAATCTGTGTAGTTCATATTCATATATTTCAGATTGAACTTGGATTTTGTTATCCTTTTGCACAATTTTTTCATTCTTTTATAAAAAATGAAGAATTTTATGAGGCACAAGATGTTAGGTGATTGTGGGTGGAGTGGGGGTTGGGGTGGCTTAGTTTTTATTGTTAATACTCTGTATAGAATGCAGTGTGATCATTTTGTATAAATCGGTATGTGATGTGTCCTACGGCATATTTGCTCATTTCTCAATGAAGTTTATTATATCATATGTTCCCTATTTTACATTGCAGGGAAGCAATTGGAAAAATTCTGGCACGTGGCCATAGTCGAGTCCCTGTCTATTCTGGGAATCCAAAAAACATTATTGGGCTTTTGCTGGTCTCTCTCTCTCTCTCTCTCTCTCTCTCTCTCTCTCTCTCTCTCTCTCTCTCTCTCTCTCTCTCTCTCTCTCTCTCTCTCTGTGTGTGTGTGTGTAGACACATTATTCCTGACATTTTGGCTCCAGCTCATTTTGATATATTTACATATTGTAATTAATATTCCTTTGGGGTTTAGGTGAAAAATCTTCTCACAGTTCGGGCAGAGACAGAGACTCCAGTAAGTGCTGTCTCCATTCGGAGAATTCCTAGGTGTGCCCTTTTCTCCTCATCATCACTCATGTTTTAATATCTTTCAAAAGTCTGACCTTCTCATGCTTGAATTTACCAGGGTCCCAGCAGACATGCCACTGTATGATATTCTTAACGAGTTTCAGAAAGGAAGTAGTCATATGGCTGCTGTTGTGAAGGTTAAAGGAATGAGCAAACGCCCTCACCCTGATTTTGATGGAGAGAAAATTGAGGAAGACATGGTCACAAATGCAAAATCTCTTCTGACAACTCCCTTGCTTAAAAATAAAATGTACAGCGATAAATCAGTAAGTGTTGTTGTTGACATTGAGAAAGCTCCAAGATCCTTGCCAAACAAACAAACCTTTCAACAAAATGGTTTTACAACAAATGGGTTGCCACCCTTATCAGAAGATATTGAAGATGGAGAAGTCATCGGAATAATCACCCTGGAAGATGTTTTTGAAGAACTTTTACAAGTAATCTATGCTTTCACCATAACAATAACAGTAACAATAATGGCTTCTAAGAGTTTACCCTGTTTTTCAATATAATTTGTCTTTAAATGTTGTTGCACATTTATGATACTTGTCAATTGTGCATGGTTTCTGCTGATTTTCTTCCCAAATGCAGGAAGAAATTGTAGACGAGACAGATGTATACATAGACGTGCATAAAAGGTAAACTGAGATCTGTTTTCTCAATTCTCACTATCTTTTTCTCAACTTGCTAAACGATTAACCAACTTAAAAAACTGGTCTTAACATCTTCAGAATACGTGTGGCGGCTGCTGCTGCTGCTTCGTTTGTGGCACGAGCTCCATCAAATCGCAGACTGGTTGGTCCCAAACCTGCTGTAAGTTAACTTCTTTCCTGTTCATTCCATGTCGATTGTCTGAGAACCTTAAGTTGGATAAGGAGAGCAATAATCTACATGACAATATAACTAATGCGTATATATATATATATAAATTTGCAAATGGTGTGTCAAATCTTGTATTGTCAATTCTTGAATATCCATTTCTCATTTATCACACAAGGGAAAACATAACTTCAAAATATTACTAATTTTTCCTCACAATTGTGCAACTCAAATGAAACTAAAATGGCCTCTGAACATATCTTAATTATCCTTTTAGGGAGTTCAAAGTAAGCCAGGGCAAGCCCCGAGAAAATCTGCTGACGATGATCCCCCTATCATTAGGATTGCAAGGGAATCCAATGACTCTTCTGCAGGTGACAAGAGATGACTCCAATCCCAGATGGTATATTAGGGAGTCATGTCACCCTCTCTCATTGTCTTGTTGCCACCAAGTTATGGTTTTTGTCAACTAAAAGCTCTGACCACTTGTAAGTTGTATTATGGGTTGTGTAGATTTTAGTGCGTACATATTCTCAATATGTGGGTATAGTATGTTCATTAATAGTTTTTTTTTTCTTCAAGTCTAGAACCACTTGTTTGGTATGTAACAAGTATCTTAAATTTAAACGAGTAGTGATGCTTAGCTTCATTCTGTGCATTACTTTTCACGTCACGTTCCTTGTCATTTTTGAGACCTAAAATATGAAGAGCAAATATTATGTAAAAATATTGTTGGTTTTCACTATTACTTTCAATTAAATTAATTAAGGGTAAATACTATTTTGGATCTTGTGTTTTACAAAAGTTATCAATTTAACTTTCTGTTTTGTTAAATGACAAAATGGACTTTGTATTTTTTAAAATAGTACAAATAGGATTTTGAACTGACTTTTTATCAAAACAAATTTAATAATAATATAATCTAAAAGTGTTATAATAAAACTGTTTACATTTTTTATATTTGTTGTTCGTGTTAAGAATTATCTTCAAGTTAGTACCCAAAGTTTTAAGTTTGTAAGCGGCATAAACCCAATGTTTATTTTTAGCGGCATAAGTACCCAATGTTTGTAAAACTGTAATTTTCCTCTAGTTTTGTCAGTATAAATTCCGTTTTGCATTTATTAAATGAACATTTTGGAAGTAACTGATACTACATGTTTCTGTCTAGACCGAATAATGAAAAATCTGGACCTTATATGTGGTCTGTTTAAGAAAATAATAGAGTTTGTATTGACGAAATTAGAGAAAAATTACAGTTTTACAAACATTGGGTACTTATGCTGCTAAAAATAAACATTGAGATTATGCCACTTACAAACTTGAAACTTTGGGTATTTATGCCGCTATTTACCAAAAAAAAAAATAGTCAAAAATTAAGCTCAGGGTCTTATTTTTACTATTTTGAAAATATATGATTTATTTTATCATTTAACAAAATAGAAGGTCCAATCAGTAATTTTTACAAAGTACAAAGTTCAAAATCATATTTAATCATTAATTAATAAAGTCTTTGTCCATATTTTGTTTACAGCTTTATGTATTGTTTCCTCCCATATCAGGTAGGAGGGCCTTATGTATAAAGTCACTTCATTTTGAGGTTTGACATTCCTCACATGAGACAAAATCAATTAAACTATAACAGTAGCTAAAGTGACTTGGTAGAACCGGTTTATTAACATGATGTGAATAATTTGTTGTCAAGAAAAAAAATATTTTGTTTTTACTTTTATTTATTTGAAATTAAGTCATCTTTTAGGGGAGCATGTATGCTAACATGGTAAGAAAAAAAAAAATTCTATGTGCTCTATAATTGATGTTTTTTTTTTTCAAAACCAATTCTATAAGGGTTAAATACCATTTTGGACCCTCTGTTTTACAAAAGTTACCAATGGGGCCCTGTGTTTTGTTAAATGACAAAATGGACCCTGTATTTTCAAAAATAGTACAAATAAGACCCTGAATTAATTTTTTTGTCAAAATAAAGTTTAATTATATTCCGATCTAAAAGTGCTATATGACAAAATTGTTTACATTTTTTGTATCTGTTCGTATTAAACATTGTTTTCAAGTTGGTTGTATTAAAAAAAAAGTTATCAAAAATTAAGCTCAGGGTCCTATTTTTACTATTTTAGAAAATACAGTGTCTATTTTGTCATTTAACAAAACACAGGGTCCAATCTGTAACTTTTGCAAAACACAAGGTCCAAAATGGTATTTGTTTACCCTATTTTTTAAAAGTAAAATAAATCATTTGTGTTATATAAGCTATTCAAACAATATATAGTACACCCTTTTAAGAGGTGTTTTTTTTTATTTTGGCATATATAAAAAAATTTAATTTATTTTTTTAGGAATTATTTCACAAATACATAAAAACAACAAAAAAAATTATAAAAATATGGTTTTACAAAATTTTAAATATTTTTTATGATTTTTTTGATTTTATTTACAGAAAATACGGTCTTTTTATGTTGTACTCTTGTTAATTTGTTGTTGATCTTTTGTTATCAATATGTTATTTTTTGTTGTTATTTTCATGTTACTTTCATGTAGTTTTCTTGTTGTTTTTGTGTTGTTTCTATACAAAACCGTAAAAATGTAAAAAAAAAAAAAAAAAAACTTTAAATGTAAAAGTATTTTTTTTACAAAAAATAGTGCCTTATGTAATTATTATTTTTTTTTTTTTTTTAATGATTGTGTATGTTGTAGTAAGGGAAAATGGGGGTTTAATGGGATCATTTGCTCCCCTCAACTTCTTACAAACTAATTTTTGAGCGTGTACATTTTTAAATAATAGTTTTTATTTATACCTCTACACATTTTTATTTTATTCTCATGAAATTTATGATTTTTTCTTTTTATCCCATATAATTTTATTTGGAAAGTTTATAATAATATATATTCTACATATATATAATTTATAATAATAACGTTACCACTATTACTGACATTCCACGTTTTTTGACATTTTCTGATTTTTTATTTTTATTTTTCTGCTTTTTTAAAAGTAATATTTAAATTACTAATAATGTTGATTAGAAACTAATTAGTTACCTTTATATAAAAAATATTATTTTTATATCATATAATTTAAAATATATATTGGTTACTCTCTAAGAACTTATTTGTATACATCTTAGTAATTAATTAGTTATTTTTAAGTTATATTATGGTAGATTATAATTTAAAATACATTTAGACAACCTTAAAAAATATTTTGAAACTAATAAGTTGTCATGTAATATAACAAGTTACTATTTCTATATACTGATTATTTTATATACTTTTTGATTATTTTGAAAGCTAATTAGTTATCGTATAATATAATATAATTCAATTAACAAAATTATAAAATGAAAGTTAATTCAGATTTTAAAAAAATTATAAATAGTAATTAATCACTATATAAGTAACTAAATAGTTTTTTTTTCTGGAAATAACGAAAAAATATATGTTTTCCACATCTTGAAATGTTCACGTTAAAAAGTAGATCGCAATGATACTTTTTTAGATTCAGCCGAGTAACGACGTAATCATAAATTATTTTTAAAGATTGAAAGAAGAGAGAGAAAGAAGAAGGAGAGAAAGAGAATAGCGTAAGAGAATGGAAAAAAGGAGAAAAAAATAGAAATATAGGTATAAATAAGTAGGGGTGTTCGCGGTGCGGGTGGTGCAGTTTTTGACTATTTTTTTAAATTAATCCGCATGTAGTTTTTTTAATTTCCCAAACCGCACCCGCACTGCGAACTTAAAAAATGCAAAAATTGCACCGCAAAAAATAGTGCAGTGCGGTGCAGTTTTTACGGTTTCTGCGGTTTGGACTATCACCAAATAATTAAACTATCACAAATACAACAAATCTTGAGCAAAACTTGTCAAAAATACTGTAAGGCTAGAAAATAAATATGAAAAAAAAATTAAGTTTCAACAATACAATAATTAGTGGATTTTGGGTTGGACATTCACATATTGGACCTAAATAAATATAAAAGTTGGCATTTTTATAATATGCGGTGCGGTGCGGTTTGAACCGCATATTAACAATTCAAAACCGCAAACCTTGTATCATCTTAACTTTTATGGCTCAAATCATAGAGTTTTAAAGCTAGTTCTAAGGGATGAGAGTATGAATAAGATTAAGTGCAAAAGGTTTATGTTTGAAAATTATTGGCTAACTGAAAACTCTTTTTTCCATACGGTCTGTGAGTCCTTGTGCAATAACAACACAAGCTATGACTACTCTGTCCAAAGCTTTCTTACTAAACAAAATAATTTGTTAAAGCTATTCAAAATTGGAATAAGTCTTAAAACAGTAGTGCTAGTAGGATTAGTAGTATCGATAAAACAGTAGTGCTAGTAGGATTAGTAGTATCGATAAAAGTCTCAATAATATCTTTTCTTCCCTCCTTGTCTCTAATGAGGTTTTAAATGAGGCCTCTAATCTCCAATCTCAATTGGATAGCCTCCTGTATAAGTAGGAAATTTTTTGGAAACAGAGATCCAAAGTGCATTGGTTGAGAGTTGGGAATAAAAATGCTAAGTACTTCGATAATAAGGCCTCCACTAGAAAAAGAGCCAAATACATTAGATATCTTCACCTGGAAGATGGCAGCATAGCTTCCACTGTCGATGACATGGAGAATGTGTCTGCCATTATTTTTCCACCTTTTTCACTTCTCACAATATTAATAGGGAGGCTATTGACTTGACTCTCTCTGTTGTGGATAAAAGCCTGAATGATCAGCATTATACGTAATTAGATGCCCCTTTCACTCGTGACGGGGTCCGAGATGCTTTGTTTCAACTTTTTGGGGATAAATCTCCTAGTTTAGATGGTTTCAATGTCTACTTTTATCAAAAGAACTGGAACATTTTAGGGGAGGATCTTGGCAAGGTTATACTTCCCATTCTTAATAATAATGCAAGTATATCCCCTATCAACAACACTCTTATTGTTCTCATTCTTAAAAAAAAAACTAATGCTACCTCTCTTAAAGATTTTAGGCTTATTAGTTTATGCACCACTTTGTACAAGATTGTTGCCAATGCTATAGCTAATAGGCCTAAGGTGTTTTTGTGTGATATTATATCCCCTACCCAAAGCACATTTCTGTCTGATAGACTCATCTTTGATAATATATACATTGCGAACGAGATGATTCATGCCATTACTCATAGGAAGCAAGGGAGGCTTGGTTGAACTGGTCTTAAGCTAGACATAGAGAAAGCTTTTGATCGGGTTGAATAAAGTTTTATCCAGGCTGTGCTCAATAAACTCAATTTTCCTAATAGAATCGTCAATCTTATCAATAATTATTTATCTTCGGTTTCTGTCAGATTTAGTATTAATGGTCAGGTGTCTAAGGAAATTTTCCCCTCCAAAGGTATAAGGCAGGGAGATCCTCTTTCTCCCTACTTATTCCTTCTTTGTGCTACAGGGCTCTCTTCTGCCCTAAGGATCGAAGAAAGATTAGGCAATCTTAGGGGTATTTCCATTGCTCAATTTGCCCCTCTATCTCTCATTTTCTTTTTGCCGATAATACACTTTTATTCACTGATGCGTCTTTTGCGTCATATGATGGTCTGAAGGAGGCTCTTCAGCTTTATAACCTTGCCACTAGTCAACAGGTTAACTTTGGGAAGTCCTCTATCTTATTCTCCCCTAATACACCTTCATCTGTCTCTGAGTATTTTCATAATACTCTAGGATTAGATAATAAACCTTTTGTTAGTAAATATCTGGGAGTTCCTCAGTGTTTGGGTCGTTCTAAGAAAACTAATTTTAACTTCATTCTTGAGAGGGTTAGTTCGCACATAAATGCTTGGAACAATAGGTTTTTCTCTAAGGTGGGTAGGGAAATTCTCTTGAAAGCTGTTTTCCAGGCTATTTCCTTTTACGTCATGACTTGTTTTAAACTCCCTGTGTATATTTGTCAAAAAATCGAAAAGCTCATGGCTCAGTTTTGGTGGGGTTCTCTGGGGAACTCTGTTAAAATCCACCGGAAATCACGGTCTTGTCTTTGTAATTCTAAATTCTTTGGAGGATTGGGTTTTCGATCTTTGGTCCATCATAATCAAGCCCTTTTGGCCAAGCAAGCTTGGAGAAATTTTCTCAAATCCTGATTCCCTCTTATCCAGGATCCTTAAAGCGAAATATTTTAAGTACAATTCTTTCTTAGAAGCTAAAAAAAAGCCATTCTCCTTCTTTTACTTGGACCAGTTTGCTTTGGGGTAGAGATCTTTTTAATAAAGGACTTATTTGGAAAGTTAGTGATGGTGCTACCATCCGTACTCTGCATGACTACTGGGTTCCTAATGTTAAATACCTTAATTATAAAGACAATAATACACCTCCTTTTGAAAGGGTTAATTTCTTTATTAATCAAAATTTCCAATGGGATTTAAATAGGCTCTCACAATATTTTGACAGTGTTATTGTCTTTAGTATTCTTCAGGTCCCCATTGGGTGTAAAGACCGCTTAGCTTTAATTTAGAAATTAGCAGATAATTAGGATTTAATTATGAAATTTGCATATTAGTTGTGAATTATTAATTTACGATGATTTATTTGAATTCAGAGTGCATTTTATATGTTATATATAGAATTTTTATATTTTTGCATGTTTTGTACCCGACAACATTGGAATGCGGTATTTGGCTATTAGAATCACATTTTAGTATTTTTAGTATAGCGGGGCAGTATAGTTAGACATTGGAAATGTCAAAAATAGTCGAGATTTTAGAAGTGACCAAAATACCCCTAAGTGACCTTCTTTGATGTATTGTGTGGGAAGGGCAAAATGGTCATTTTGGCCTAAAATGACTTTTGTCCTTTAGTGAAATTTTTAATTGATTTTAAACAGATTTATTAGTAAATAAGCTGAGTTTGTTTTATTAAAACAAAATTATTTATTCATTTATTTTAAAAATTGGAAAATTCTTGAAAAAGGAAGCATCTTCTCTCTCAACTCTCTCTCTCTCTCTCTCTCTCTCTCTCTCTCTCTCTCTCTCTCTCTCTCTCTCTCTCTCTCTCTCTCTCTCTCTCTCTCTCTCTTTTCGAACCCACCTAGAACCAGCTAGGGTTGGTGTGTTCTCTGCAATTCAAGCTAAATTCAGCAAGTTTTTAGTGATTTCAAGCTCTAGGTAATCTCTTAGTAACCTCCTCCTTAGTTTCTTGAATTGTAAGAAATTGGGTTTTGCATGAAATTGCGATTTTAGTTGTTGTTGTTGTTGTTTGAAGTATGTTTCTGAGGTTTACATATGTTTAGATATGTTGATTTGAGCATGTTTTGATGGCTGGTTTGTTGATTGAGCAAGCTTTGAGTTTTAGAGCTCAAGCTTGGCTCATTAATGGTGAAATTTGATTATGAGCTTCGGTAGTTATTTTATTGCTTGAAAAATGTCTATTGGGGTATAATATGTAGGTCTTGAAGGTTTGGTAAAGTTTGGGATCGATTTGGTTGAGTTATGGTTTTGTTTGGGTTTTTTGGGGAAAACTGGCTAATCGGTTACCCAGATTTTGCAGCTGGGTTCCCCAAAAAATTCAGGTTGTCGATTCATGCTAGTTTCAAGTTTTTGGTTGGTTAATTCCCTGCTAGTTTAGGATATTGCCATATTAAGTTACAATAAATAGGTTTTTGGTTTAAAACCTAAGTCCCGGTTGTGATTTAGTGTGTTACTTATCCAAGTTGTTATAGATGTGATTTAGGAGCCTGTAATTCGCCGAGCAGCTGCTCCACTCAAGTTGGCCGGTACACCTGAATTCGGAATTGAGGTAAGATTAGTATAATGTCATGCATATGTTATTACATGTTTAGCATGCATGTTGTTTATGCCAGTTAGATTACATTGATAGTAGTAATAGTATACTTAGAGTTGTACTGATTATTGGTAAATGTATGTTGGCTGAAATACTGATTGATGTTATAGGCTGACTAGCATATTGAGTATAGGCTGACATTATGGTCGATATTATTTTCTTATGAACGTTCTAGACTCAGTACCGTGTGGGACACAGTGATTAGGGTTGTCAAGCCCTAAATAATTAGGCACGCTACCCAAAAAGCTTATGAAACCCTAATCCCCTATATCGGGATTACTAACCAAAATAGCGCAGAATTTAAATTTTTATATCAAACAGAATGAAAATAAGACTTGCAATAAATTTAAACTTTTAAACAGTTGGGATCCTAAAAATATTTACAAACTTATTTACAAGCCTTTTCTTTCTAGCCAACCTAAGCGGCAAAATAGAATTTCAAAAGTTCAACACTGGTAGACCCTTAACCCGCATGGTCTGATATGGCTCAAACATGTACATTCTTCGCTTAACTCCTAAAACTCATGGCTGATCAGCTCCTTACCCTTTCCTGCACAGTAGAGCACCCGTGAGCCAAGCCCAGCAAGACAGTATAAATCATAACAAATATAATATGCTCATCATGTTATTTAAACAAATATGCCATTCACATATGTTTGTATGACACAGACCTGCATATCACACTGACATGCCTGTTTATGTTTACGTAGTGTATAGACCTATGTGTTGCGCTCACACATCTATTTAAATCTACATGGGGGCGTAGACCCACGTGTTGCTCTCACACGTCTAAATACATTAAGGCCTTAGAATTGGTTAATCTCGGTTATGGTTACCGAGTCCAACTTGATTATGCCTTGAGCGCATAATCCCTAAATCTCATTTCAATTAATATGGCATGGTATTTATACACATATATCACCAGGGTAATAACCCTAAGCTATTATACCGTTCTTATTAGGGTAATAACCCTAATCTCAGTTATTAAACAATCATACACAGTATAAGCGCCACTGCGCATACTCTACGTGTTAATCACTATCTTACCTATTGTTCAGTAAGAGATAGAGATTCTGAATTCCCGGGTGCTCCTGATCAGGTGCCAGTAATCCTAGTCACACAAATCTGGGATATTTCACACTTAGGGTTAACCCCTGATTCCATACTCATAAAATTCAATCATGGCATTTAAATTTAGATAATCATACAGAGCTCGGAACGAGCTTTCCAACGATATAAAGAACTCCCAAATTGGAGTTCGGAATCAAAAGTTATGCATTTTTGAAATTTCAACTCGAAACTGCCCAAAAACACGAGGGCGGGCCGCGGCATGCCCAAATCATGACGCGGCACCTGGGACAAAACCCAGGTTCCACCAACAAGGGCGGGCCGCGGCATGCTCTGGGTGCAGAACCCAGAAACCAGCAAGCTTCATCACGATTTTCAGCTTCCAAAACCCAACCAAATCACCCCAGTTAACATCCATACACTCAAAACAAGACCACAATTTAACAAGCTCAAAAATAGGGTATTAAAATACATACAACATGCATCAAAACCCACAATTTACCCTGAAAATTCAGATTGCTTAATCATCTCAAAATCAAGCTTAAACTTATCAAGATTCCAAGTTCAAGAACATGAACTCAAACCCAACACAAACCTATTAAAATCCAGCAGCATAACACCACTTTAACATGAAATTCCAACCTAGAAATATCATAAAATCTCTACCCAAACTCAACAATAAAGCATACAACAACACAAACTCAATTTCAACAAAATTAACACCAATCCACTTAACATGCAACCTATCATCATCATCATCATCATCATCAAGTTCATGCTTTTCAATCATAATATTTCAGCAAAGAAATCACAAATTAAAAGCTATAAAACTACCTCAATCTCTTGCACAATCAAGGCTCAAGCTCCCAACACCCTTTTCCAACAATCAAGCTTCAATTCAAGCTAAATTCTCACAAATTAAGTTGAAAATAAATCAAGAGGGTAAGAGAGGGAGAGAGGGTCGGTTGAGAGGGGAAACAAAGGCTGAAAACACATTCTATTTTCTCAAAAATCAATTTCATTAAACTTAGAAATTAAAGGTCAAAAGACCAAAATGCCCTTAGGGCCCAAAACACACATATTCACCCACACAAGGGTAATTTTGTCATTTCATGCATAAATAACTCACAAATAATTTCAGATTATCACTTATCAAATAAAATGCCAAGTAAATCAATCCAATTGTATTTCGGGCTTTAACTCGGTTCGGCCCGAAATTCCTGGTCGTGACTATACCGCGCCAACCTGTCAGAACACATCTGAAAAGACAACACAGACATACCATATAATAATATAGTTCTATTAAGCACGTAATTAAATTAATTTCATCATTTTACCCTTCTCGGGTCACAATTACTAAAATGCCCCTGGCTCACCAACGGGGTCTTAACATATTAAAATTCATATTAATTCACATATTTTGAACTATATAATAATATAATTCCTCAAATATTCATAATTATCTAATTAGGGTTTTGCTGATCCATTTCTTAATTCCAGGGTATTACAAGGGTTATGGTCAGGTGTATGGGCGCCTGGTTATAACCCGGGATATTGTTTTGTTTTATGTTATGCTTTTCTTACTGAGTCTGTTGATTCACAGTGCTATTTTCATGTGTAGGTAAGGGCAAGGCTAAAGCTGAGGAACCGTGAGAGCGAGCAAATGAAGATTGTATATGTCGAGGCAGTTATGCCTGGATCGTACGATCTTTGGGACATCAGGGCTTTTGTTGTATAGTCGCTAGGCGACAAAACTTTTGTATATGAATAACAAATTTTTGTAAATGTATTTTGTAAACGGGATCCCAGAATTTTATAAGTATGTTACTTTATATTTTTAATTAATTAAATAAATTTTAATTAATCACGATTTTTAATAATCTCGTTGATTAGTATCGAGCTACATAGTACATTAAAAATCACGCTAAGTTAGGTGTACATTGGGGGAGCTAATTCCATAAAAAAAAGTACATCATTTTTCATCCCCAGCACTAAAACTCAATTGAGGAGTCACACACCACAAACTCAATTGAGAAATTTCCATAATAATAAATGGAAATTTCCATCTTATGCAAAAGAACACAATGCGAAAAAGGTGAAAAGACTAAAATAACCTCGAAAGTGGTAAATGACAAATAAATCCAGTTCCTTACTTAGCTGCCTAGGTCTGCTCGCCTCGTCCTCCCTCCTAAACTCATAAAGCCCCGGTCCATCAGTTATTCTCTTCTCCCGATAATAATTCCCACAACACTACAAATAAATACCCTACAAATTACAAAACCCTTTCTCTCTCTCTCTATTCACTCTCCTCTCCTCTCAATTCTCAAAGGTCAGTACAACTTTCATTCCAAAATATTAATTTTCTTTATTTTTCAAACCCAATTCCGCCATGATCCTCTCATTTTTGTTTTCCTGTGTTTAAAATCATTTTTTTTCGGGTACAATTTCATTACTCTTGATCATCGTAGGTAACTTTTCTTTTATGTGGTTCGTTCCCAGCGAAATAAAGTTTTAGAATTTCTTGGTTATTCTTGATGGATAAGCAATCTTATTCTGATTTTAATTTTTTATTTTTGATATAGATTGAAAGCTCTGACTCTGAGTATGGGTTTCAAGTCGGTTTTCCGCTGCTTGCAAGAGATTTTTCCTCAGGTATATGCCTCGGTCTCACTATGGTTTCAAGTCGTTCTAACAAATATATATATATATATATATTCATTGTTTATATTGCATCTCTTTTCTTCATTTTGTCATAGTATTTTTATTGTTGTTGTTGTTGTTGTTATTGTTTTTCAATGTTTTTAATAATTAAGTATTATGAGAAATTTTGAAGAAGCTATAATTCATTGCTTTATGTAAGGAAGTAGCCTTCTTTGTTTTGGCATGTGAATTTGATGAAGCATCTCTAATTCTAAGTATCTATTATAAAGGTTGTTATTTGTGCCTGATCTAATGCAAGCACAAGGGTTAATACTTAATCTTTTTTTTATAATCACTTGGTAGGTTGATGTGCGCATTCTGAAGGCTGTTGCTATTGAACATTCTAAAGATGCTGATGCAGCTGTTAATGACATTCTGACTGATGTTCTTCCTTGCTTGCCTATTGGAAGTTCAACATTTCCTAACATCAATTATCCGAACGCTGGGAGTTTAAGAGGTATTTCGTACGGAAATCCTCTGAACTTGCATTATATTCAAACAAAAGATTAGAATTTTTTTACAGCTATATTAGAAAAATGGAAAATTGCAAGAGCAAGTATTATAGAATTTTAGGAAAACATGTTTCCTCTTTTTTATTTCTAGTCTTTTCTTTCACAAAAGGAAAATCCAAATTCTAAACAAAGCCTAAATGTCATCCAATATTTCCTTTTCTTTTTTCTTAAATGGTTTATTTGGTGGTATTCACTTATTTGATTGATATGCATATGCGAAATCTGTTGCCCATCAGATGCTGAGTCTTCTACAGAATCAAGATCCAGTTCATTTAGACATGTTGAAGATAGTGCCTGTGCAAGTGGTACGCATGCTGATACCACACTTGGGGATGCAGGGATATCTTCAAAACTAATATCTCATGGTTGTGAAGATGAGGAATATATCGATTTTACAAATGGTGCTCTGCATGCTGATCACACACATCTGAACGTATCACTGAATGGATCTAAAGCTTCAACTTCTGATATTAAAAATGATACTGGTGAAAAAGTATATATTTACACTAATGAGATAATTAAGGAAGTTTCATTGGAGTTTGATCAGGCTAATCATGTCCTGTCAGAGGTTGCAGAGCTAGTAAGAACTGATGTCGAGCAAGAGTGCACAGATACTGACTTTGAAACTTCTTTTTCACCCAAAAAAATAATGCCCATAGTTAGTTCTGATCAAAGCCAATTTGGTGTGTCGACTGAGGGGCTTAATGGTAGTTTGAAAACTCCATGCTTTGAGGAGGAAAAGTTCTTTATGGCAAATGATAATGATGAAGATCAAGCAAGGAGTTTTTCAAGTCTTACTCCTGAGAAAGACTGTTTTGTTGCTAGTAGAACAGGCAGCATTCGGGATAACATCTCGGAAAGCAGCACAGTTTTACAATCCAATGAAACTTGCAGAATTGACATTCTTGATGAGATTATTGAAGATGCCAAGAATAATAAGGTACTGATGGCTTATAAATTTTTTAGCTTGGGAATAGTAACTACACTTTGTTAAATGAGATGCGAGCAAAGTTAAGCTTTTGACTGAATACAATCACTTCTAGTTTGTTCTTTTGTTAATTCAATTGGAGAAGTAAATCATGTTAAATCAGACTTAGGCACACTTAGCTCATTTAACGATAATTGTTGTGCTTACCTAATTTTTCTCGCCTTTCTATAGTTTCAAAATTTTGGCAGCAAAATTGATCGTTGTGTATCTATTATTGCTAATAAATTATTTTATGGATGGGGTGCAGAAGCAAATATTTTTAAGTATTAAGCTGAAACAGAGGATAAGATGAAATGTATTAAGATAAAATCAGCCTTGTGTGAGAAATTATGTTACCACTCATTTTACTACTAGTGTAGTAAGGTAGTTTTGGAATATAATACTAATATGTGGACATCTGCACTGGCCCCGTTTGTTAACGCTCATGATCTCATTTTCTTATTATGTATATTATGTTTTACATCCCTTTTTTCTATTTTATTTTTCTTTTAAAAAGTTTCTAATTACTTGAGAATGGTGCAGAAAACCTTGTTTTCTGCAATGGAATCAATCTTTAACATGATGAAAGAAGTGGAAATTCAGGAGAGCGCTGCAGAGCGTGCAAAAGAGGAAGCTGCTCTTGGAGGGCTGGATATTCTGATCAAGGTCCAGGAACTGAAACAAATGCTGGAACATGCCAAGGAAGCGAATAGCATGGTTAGTTGTCGCTCAATGAGTTTATGTTTCAGTATTACTGACTTTGAATTAAGCTGGTCTAATAAGAAGCATTAAAGCTTTATATTTTTACAAATATGTACATGTGTGCAGCAAGCTGGTGAAGTGTATGGAGAGAAGGCAATTTTAGCTACAGAAGTGAGAGAGCTAGAGTCTAGACTTCTCTGCTTATCAGATGAAAAGGACAAATCACTTGCAATTCTTGATGAGGTTCATATTTATTTGTGTGTGATCGGGTGTGTGTGTGTGTGTGTGTGTTTATGGGTTTTTGTAGTAATTTATTCGTACATGCAGATGCGGAAGACCCTCGAAGCACGACTAGCTGCTGCCGAAGATCTAAAGAGAGCAGCTGAGCAGGAAAAGCTAGAAAGGGAAGAATCTGCTAGGATTTTTCTAGCTGAACAAGAGGAGATTATGGAGAATGTGGTACAGGAGGCAAAGCTAATAGCACAGGCAGCTGACGATAACTCTAAAGTAGCAACTCTTTCGAAAACTATTTGATTTATTGAAGAATATTTAACAGTTAGTGACTCATTCTTCTGTTTTCTTTTGGCAGTTAAGAGAGTTTTTGATGGATCGTGGTCGCATCTTGGACATGTTACAGTAAGTTTTCCTTTATATCTGGTTAAATTATGAAATGTTGAATGTCAAATATTGTAATTTCTTTTTATTGACCTCAATGAAGAGATAACATACATTGTTCTCTTTTGCAGAGGAGAAATCTCTGTTATATGTCAGGATGTTAGTTTGCTGAAAGAGAAGTTTGACAAACGCCTTCCTTTAAGCATGTCAGTTTCATCTAGCCAGACGAGTTGCAAGTTAGCTTCATCCGGGTCATCCTTGAGAAGCATATCATCTGTTATTATTCATGAGGAAGACAAGTCTTCTAAACAGCCAGATGATTGGAGTCTGCCCCCAATCATTGACGTGACAGCTACGAATGGAGCTGAAGAGGACAGCGTGAAGAAGCATGATCAGAACGAACTTTCAGAAGACGGGTGGGATATCATAAAAGACGCTGAGGCTGAGACATGGATGGTGAAAATGACAGAGACCTAAACGGTTTTCCATTTTCGGTTATTTTTTCAGGTTTATGTTTTGAATGGAGTCTGCATTGTAATTACTATATCTAGATATTAGTTGTACATATTTATTTGAGCGTTGAAGCAATAAGGGGCAGGAGGTGAGTATTGAAGATTTTGGAGTCCGAGAGTACTAAATCAGTTTATGTTAATATCTATTTGATAATGCTTAATAATAAGGTCCCATTTTTATTTCTTTAGAGACATACATAGCTTACCAATGTTACCATATTTGAGAAGAACCATGAGGATTTTGCATTTTTATTATTAATAACAAAAAATACAAGAAATATGGTTCTTGTTATATATATTGGCCATGGCCAACTAAATAAAGCTTTAAATAACTTTTAGGAATAATTATATCTAACAATACCGGTCAAAGTTCTAGCTGTAGAAATACAGAAAATTATAATTTTTCACACATAACATATTGGATTTTTATCTACACTTTTTCTCCTCCAAATCCAATGAACTAACTCAGCCCAAATTTTGATGCCAAAAGGCAAAAGCTACTAGATGGTGGTGCTGGTGCACGCGTGTTAGTTGCATAATTGGCCGAGATTCTTACCACGCCAATGGTAACGAAGAGCATTGCTACTAGGCACCAGTACTTAGTACTTCTAGATATATTGCTTTGCAATTTGCTAACGATATATTTTAAAAGTTATTATATTAAATTATATGGGACTTAATAGTTAGTCAGATCAATAGCGATATTAACACATAAAACGGTATTAGGTGGCTCTTTAGGTCCCATAAAATTCAGCTCTTGGTGGTGCCGAACCTGATTCAGATCCTCTCTTCCAGAGTTTTTGACTTTTAATTTGGGGAGGGAATAAAATGAGAACCTGATCCAATCTAATCTAGTTGTAGGTAGTCAAAATTTATTAGATGCTGTACAAAATACCAAATAATATCCGCACACATATCAGACCAGATGCTGTACATTAAAGCAATTTATATTGATACTGATTCATTAAACCAATTGAAGGGACCCAACCCCCAAAATCAAACCAAAAATAACAGAATGAACGTGTCAAATGATTAACTAATTATCAAACTAAGACGCTCCTCAAATAATAACTTTAATCTCTTTTTTAAGCTACCAGATATAACTAAAGTCTACATCATCACACTATTCAACGGCCTTATAGCCACCATGTTCACTCATTCTTGATAAGATTTGCACAATTGACCATTTTTCTCATAATATTAATTCTTAATTGAAAGTAAAAGAAAATGTAATAAGAATAAGTTTCAGTAGATTGTGGAGAATGTTGGAAAAAGGTATGATATTATAACATCTGTTGATATGATAAATGTACATATGCTTCAAAAGCTTTGCCTAAATTTCTAAACTAATTAGCAAAACAAAACTAAAAGTCAATAAGTAGGCCAACTGATCTGATCACCAAGAATTGAGATCTCAAACCTTTATGATCACCAAAAAGTTGAAAATACCCTTAACCAAGAGGCTTGATATCTATCTGAGCTTAATTACAACTTGGGTACTCTTCAATTTAGCTCATCTCAACTCAACTAATTAATTCAATCAGCTAGCATAAGCCAGGTGATGATGATGAACTCAGTCATGCCAGCAAAGGAGCAACACGGTACACCTCCAAATGATGTAAAGCCTTGCTCTCTGTTCTCTAATTTGCTTTGAACACCTTGGCCATGTCCTGACCTTGGAACTACTACTTGAACTTCTTGTGTTTGAGAAAGCATTTGCAGCTGCCATTTTTTCTCAGTAGAAGACCAAAGTAATTAATGCTGCTGACTTGGAATTATGGGTTTGGATCAGTGTTTTGTGTATAGTTTTTGGTGGGTAGAGAACAGAATTTGATGATCAGAGTATATTAGTAGTGATGATGATATGGTTTTTGAAATCATTGAGATCATACACATGTATTTATAGCCTAGATTTGAAAAATTTGTGGTGCATGGGTGACAAAGGGTTGGCCCTGAGGACCAGAGCAGACCCCACTGTTTTGGTTACGTGACAAATCAGACCTATTAAGCCTTGTCCCCTTTGACACACCCCTTTGATAAAGACCCAACAGCAACTTTCCCCTTTCAAGGGTCATCTTGTCTTCCATTTGCTACATTAATATTATGCATGCATTTGAAACAATAAATAACAATTTTTCATTCCAAATTCGAAACTACCATTTGGTAGTGGTAATAATTTAATAAGAGGCACAATTAGATAATTTACAGTTATGATATTTGGAAGGGTGTGAAATGATTAAAGATCAATTTTAACGTATGAGCATGATTTAATAATGGTAATAATAATTTAAGAGAAATTTAAAACAACATCAGATAGTGGTAATAGGGTCTGGGTCAAAAATCATATCTATTCAATAGAAATGTATATGTATATGTATATTAATTGATGTATGTTGTAGATTCATATGTCGTCCTTTTTGTTAATTTAATAATATTTAAGATTAAAATAGTGACTAATTGGTAGACATGAAAACATATGTATTTTTCTTGATTTAAAGATGATTGGTTACGTTCATCCATGCAGATAAGGTGTATAGAATAAGATTGGTGGGAAGGTATATTATTAATATATTCGTTATATCAGCTATAGCTATTAGCTATAATTAATTTTTGTATTGAGAATTTAATTAAATAATACTTTTTATACCCACATCTTGCTTTGTAGGCACAAGTTGATACAATAGGAATCTGTGCAGCTAAGCAAGTGTTTGAGAATTGATTGTGACTCCTCACCATTAAATTTTTTGGCCAGTTAAATGTTAAAAATTACTGTGCAGTATTTTCTTACGTGTCAATATCGTTATTAATCCAATTAAGTATTAATTCTCATATAGTTTAATGTAAAATTTAGTAAGTATCTCATAATATCCAATAAGGATACTCATTACATAAGTACATATATAGGTTAATTAATGTATAAATCTATATACAATACATACATATATTGATTACTAGAAGAAAGTTACGTGCAATACACGTATACTTAGTTTTATGTTAGGTGTTCTATAATTTAATTGAGAAAAATTCAATAAATAATCATATAATTTAAAATGGTTTAAAAACTAATTTTAATTAGTATGTGAGGTTATTTGAAAATCAATAGTGAAAAATCAAATTTAAAATTTGCAGAAAGATAAGAGGAGAATGGAGATTAGCTTGAAATATATTTAAAAAATAATAATGCTACACACTTACTATGGACACTTAACTCGAGCCGGTAATAATAAAATTATAAAGAATAGGGGTAGCAGGCATATAACTGAACATATGAAAGAAAGAATATAAAAAACAAGAAATATGATAGCTTCCAAATAATATTATAACAAAGCAATGCTCTCCAAATTTATCTTAATATCATTCTTCTCTTGAAGCCTCTCATCAATCTCATAGCACTCCATGATAGATTCAACAAAATATATGTGTTTATGTATATTTTTTTTTAGCAAATCAGTAAACATATATTTTCAACAAATTAACCCGATAAACTCAAGATCCACATATATATAGCTAAGTATTCAAACACAATTGTAAAATCTAAACTTAAAACAAAATCAAATGGACAATTCATGCTCAACTAAAGCTATACATATACTGTTATGATTACATCAACCCAAATATTTTAACGTGCTATAACTGAATTATAAAAATTAAAAAGTATAATTTGAGATATATGGACTAAAATCATCCAAATAAACAAATAAATTAGTTACACATAGAATTATAAATGATACTTTTTTTTTAGAGTGTGTTTGAAGCTTATGTGAAATTTTTTGGATCTCTTCACTACTATTTTTTATCTCTATTTTTTTTGTATAAATATATATATGTATATAGAAAATTTATATTAAAAAAATGAAAAATATATGTACATATATTTTATTGTTGTTAATTAAATTCAAAATAGTATAGTAATAGAGAAAATTTAGAAATTAGATTTTTATTATGAATTTTTATTTATTTAAAATAATTAACTTTAATAAAAAAAAAATTAGAAAAAATGAGAAATATACGTACAAGATTAGGTATATATATTTTGTTGGTTTTAATTAAATTCAAAATAGGATAGTAAATTTATGGTTTAAATAATATCACATGAGAACAATATATAATATTGTATATATAAATAATATCAGTTTAAATGGGATTTGTTTTATTTTTATTTTATTATTTTATTATATATAAATAATATTTTATTATTTTATTAAATATAAATAAAAAATCACACCCACGAATTTCTCATAAACCAAAAATTTAGTTATATAGGCGCACTTTATATAGAATAGATATATTCGTCTAATATTGTTTAATTATTAGGGTAGGGGTACGTGAAAGGATTAAAAAAAGATTAGGTGACATTATATAATTTTATATTATTTATATAAAAAAAATGGACTAAAATTTCACACGTAAATAATAAATTAATTTTAAGAAGTTTATTTGGGCGGATCAATTCCTTGTATATATTTATATTACATAGATTTGATATTATTATTTGTGGATTACCGATTGATCGATATAACATAGCACATGACAATTAAAGTGATGCGTGAATGGTTATACTACACTTGTTCTACCTGTTCTTTTATTAATTGTTCTTTATATATATTCATTATTTTTTGATATGGATGTGTAAATAATAGTCAAATAAACCTTAATTAATATAGCATTATTGTTAATTATATATCACTAGAAGTAAGCTAACTAATAAGCTGCAATGACCCATGAGGGGCCCATGGTACTGGATTGGTGGTATGAATATGTATACGTTACTATATGTATGTACATATATATACATTATTATTATTATTAAATGTAGAGATAGAGAGGTTGAAAAGAAAACCCCACAACAAAACATGTGGTCTCTAAACAGAGTTCAAGACAAACCAAACTCAGAATATTGCGTTGAAGCTGCGGTGAGTACGTAGTTAGTAATTAGGGATTTATACGTATAAACAAACAGGGACAAGAAGGGGGCAACTATTCTTGTAGTGGATAATAATATAATAATTAAATTTATGGGTGGATAAAACAAGCAATATTGTTATTGATGGTCAAATCATGCTCACACCTCTTGAGTTGACACAAAATTATTTACAAAATTAATAGTAAGCCCTTTAACAGACATACTTTAGTAGTTATTAAACAGAAAAACAAAATTCAAAAAATGACTTTCTTGTATTAATATTCTTAAAGGAGGTACTAAAGAAGGACTCAATCTCTAGCCAAATATGGGTCATCCCTGTTAGTATAGTGGATATATATATCAACATATATAATATCTCTTTTTCAATGCTCATGCAACCTGCTTTTGAATTGTAGATTAAATATCTTTTTTAATATTAATTATATATGATCTCATGATCTATTAGTTTATACACAAAACTTTAGATGCTATATTTTTTAAACCCCATATATATTAAAACAACAATATTGTGAAAAGATATCTTCTTCTTTTTTTTCGTATATAGCCCTATAATGAGAAACTACATTGGAAATACATTTATTTTCTATATACATATTTTACAGTGTATATTAAAAGATTATAAGTTTACCTTCTCATTGTATCATTTTATAATAATTTTTTTAATGAACCATATATACAACCTAACAACACTTTAATAGGACCTGAAATAACTGTCATACAATAACTCCTTTTTACAGTTGTATAATCCAATTCCTAACTGAAATATTAACTTTCTTTGGCATTCTAATATGTAATTTACTTCTAATGTCAGATGTAATAGATTTGAAAATTACACTTGGAACCTGATTTTTTTTTGGGGGATAAAAAGGCTTGATTTGGGTTTGTCTAACCATGAAAACTTACTTCCTAGTCTTCAAATACCTTGCATCTTCTAATCGCTTTGACCATGGCAGCTGTTTTTCATTGGAGCCAATCATTGACTTCCTCAAACACGTAGATTGGATTGGAATAATAAATGATCTATGGTCTTGGCACCATAACCACACACCAAACATAAGCCATTTTTCACTATGTTTATTCGCTGTAACTTGTCTTTTGCACCCCAACCTGTCAAGCATGACTAACCACAAAATGTATTTGTGCTTTGGTGTACTAAATCCCTCCCAAACTTCTTTTCTCCAATCTAATTTACTTTGACTCAATCTCAATTTCTCATGGCCCCAATTTATGTGATACAAATTGGCAGTGGCACTATGGACATCTGTACAACTTTTAAAATGATCCTTCACTAATACGATTTGTTGCCAAGTAAACATTATGGACTGATCATTTGATGCATAAGTTATTCTTTTTAATTGTAATAGCCCAAATATACTTGCCTAACGCAACTATGTTCCATGTAATAATGTCTCTAAATTCAAGACCCCAACTGATTTAGACAAACAAACTTTGCTCCATGCCACCTTCCCCAGTCCTCCATACTTGGTTGCCCTTTTCTATAGGATTGCTCTACAAACAGAGTTAATTTCCTTTAAAACCTCCTTTGAGAGAATTATAATTTGAGACCAATATGTATGTGTGGTGAATTAACACCTATTTAAGAATCAAATAAAACAAGAATTAACTAACTAGAATGGCGTTATCAATCAATGACATAAACCAAAAATTAAGTGCAGAATAAACTAAATGAAATAAAGACAGAATATAACTAGGTTCATCACCCATTTTGTGGTGACTAATCCCCGGGATGAACTGTCCTTTGACCAAGCTCTATTCGATCTTCAACAATGGAGGAATACAGAGGAGAATACAGAGTTTAATTTCATTAACAATGGTGTCTTGCACCTCACTAATGATGTCTTGCACCTTACAAATCAACTCACTTGAGAGAGAGATGTGATCAAACATACACACCCTCTTTGACAACCCTCCTCACTCATTACAAATGTAATTATCATTTAAGTTTCTCTCTAGATCGTCACCTAAAGAAGTAGTACTCCCAAAGCCTTATATAGAAAACTCAAAAATGAGTGGTACACGAGTTAGTAAACTGAAATAACTAACTCAGAAGCTAACTGGACAGACCTGCAACATCTAGCAGGTTACCAAATGAGACTAACAGTAGAAGTAAATCCACCTATTTTAGTCACTTGGTAAAAGATATCCTTGTATTCCTTCAAAGTTTTGACAATGCCTCTAAACACAGAGGACTTTTAGTACTCTTCAATGTTCAATAAGTTTAGGCAATACTTAAAATTTTCTCTTGTTACACTCTTGGTGAACATATTAGCAGGGTTCTTATTGGTGTGAATCTTCTTTACTGAAATCTCCTTGCTACCAATGATATCACTTATAAAATACAGCTTGATTTGTGCTTTGACCATTCATGAAATATGGAATTCTTCATAAGGTGAAGAACACTTTGATTGTCACAATAAATAATCAACTCATCTATCTTGATACCAAGCTCATTTGTGAACCCTTTAAGCCAAATGGCTTCCTTTGTTACCTTTGTTGATGTTATATATTGAACCTTAATGGATGATAGAGCATATATCTTTTGGAGGTTAGATTTCCAACTCACATAACCTCCAAACACAATAAACACATATTAAGGATCTTCTAGTGTCTAGGTTAGCAGTAAAATTTGAGTCAACATAACAAATCACATTTTCTTTGAAATTACCTAGTTTTCCCAATACTAGGCCAGTGATGAGTGTTCCTTTGATGTACCTCAACATCCATTTAAGTGTTGTCAGTGTTCTTCTCTAAGGTCTTGAATGAATCGGTTCACTAAACTCCTTCTATGTGTTAGGTCAGGTCTGGTGTAGACCATGGCATACATGAGACTGCCAACTCCACTAGCATAAGGCACATCATCTATCTTTCTCCTTTCTGTCTCAGTCTTTGGAGATTACTCTTTAGACAATTTAAAGTGCAGAGCTAGAGGAGTTGCAACTGGTTTAGCATCAGTCAACCCAAATTTCTCAATTACTCTTGAGGTAGCTGCCTTGGCTTAACATGACTATATGGGGTTTGTTCCTCTTTATCTCAATCCCCAAAATCTTCTTGAAACAAATCCTGATAGAATTTTTTTGATTTAACAATTCTCAATTATTGTCTTCGAAATAAAATATATAAAGAGGCCTAGGTCGATAACCCCAAGAGTAATTTTTCCTATTCATATGCCTACCTATTCATCAAAGAATAGAATGTGAAAAGGCAAGATAGCAATCCTCACAATTTTGTCTCTGCCCAAATCTTGTGCTACAAAAAGACAAGCAGTCTCATAGAATATTGTTTTGATATTTTTTGTAATTGTCCTATCTTTACCAACAATTAGTATGTCATCTACATACAACAAGAGGTAAATCTGATTGTTGAAATACACACAAGTGTCATATTTGCTTTTGGTATAGCCAACTTCAACCATAAATTCATCAAACCTCAGGTTCCATTATCTTGGAGCTTGCTTCAAACCATATAAAGACTTATTTAAAGAAAAATCTTATCTGGATCATTATTTTCATAGCCTTCTAAAATCTCCATGTAGATTTTTCTTCCAAATTCTCATGTTAAAATACAGTTCTTACATCCATTTGATCCACCTCAAGATCAAATTTTGTAGCTAAGGAAAAAATTACTCCTATTGATGTTTGCTTGACCACAGGTGAAAAAATATCATTGTAGTTAGTGCCCTCCTTTTGAATAAACCCTTTGGCAATTAACCTTCCGTTATACCTTGTTCCTTCCACTCTTGGAATTCTTTCTTTCCACTTAAAAATCCATTTACATCTTATAAGTCTCTTATTCAATTGTCTCTTTACTATAATCTAGGTTTTGTTCTTCTCAATTGACACATTTTCCTCTTGAATGGCACTCAACCATTATGCACCATCTTTACCTGTAATGGCCTCTATGTAGCTTTTAGGTTTTACACTCTCAAGATCTTCAGCTACTGATAATGAAATTGATGTAAAGTCAGCATATCCATACTTTTCTGGTGCTTTGGTGATCCTTCTCTCTCTGTCCCTAGCCAACCGATAGCCTTTCAGGCCTATTTAAGCATCTTATGTGGTTGTAGATTTATGTAGATCATCTTGTGATTCATCAATTATAAATTTAGACACTAAGTCCATCTCAATCCGAGGTCTACTACTCCCTGCTTCTTGAGCTGAGGTAATATGTGTCTTCTTTACCACGTCCATTTCTTCTTCATTGAAGACAGAATCTCTGCTTATAATGCACTTCTTGTAGCCAAGCTCTAAACACCACAATTTATACCCCTTCACACCATCAGGATAGCTTAGAAAAAGCTTGTCCTACCTAATATGAGCATATGCAATGCATCCAAACACTCTCAGTTGTTCAAGCTTAGGTACTTGACCTGTCCACAACTCTGGTGGAGTCCTGAAGCTCACTAGACAGAAGGACATCTATTCACCAAATAACAAGCTGTTTTGACAGATTCTCCCCAAAATGGTCTTTCCAGACCTTCTCCTTTGAGCATGCACCTTACTCTCTCTATGAGAGTTCTATTCATCCTCTCAGTAAGTCCATTTTGTTGAGGTATGTCTCGCACAGTTAAATGCCTAGCTATTCCATGTTCTTTGCAAAATTCATCAAACTAGTTTAAGCAATATTCCCAACCATTGTTTGTTCTCAACTTCTTAATCTTACATCTGGTTTGATTTTCAATCAGCTTCTTCCATGTGACAAAAGTGTTAAGAGCCTCACATTTGCTTTTTCATAGTAACACCCACACTTTTCTTGAATAATCATCTATAATACTGATAAAACAGCTATCACCACCCAAGGTCTTAACTCTGAAAGGACCCTAGAGATCGAAATGTATATAGGCCAATCTCTCCTTAGCAGTATGCACATGTAATAACCGCATGATTACAATATAGATTAGTAGAGCAATTAACATTAATTATCTTTATTTTATAGTTGTATATATATTGTGGGTCCTATTTTTATAAAATGGACATTAAAGTTATAATTTCTCAATTTCAGAGATTTTAGTAAACTCTAAGTGTATTATTCTTAATATATGTGAAATTTATAATTTTCATGATTTGTCCTCGATAACGATGGAAAATATGATGGATGGCCATTAGAGTTACATGGGTGAGTTTAGAACCTTTTACCTAGTGGGATAAACATTAGAGATATTTAGAATATCGAGTTTAGGCGGGGTGGTGGTTTATGACCATTTTACCCCTAAGCCTTAAGTTTGCATAAATGTAAATGGAGGGCAAAATGGGAATTTAACATGAGATTTCTATTTTGTCTTTAGTATTTTAAGTGAGCTTTATCTAGTATAATCTGAAGTTATTTTTAATTAAGGAAAATAGTATTTTGATGGATAAACATGATGAATTAAACCAAAAACCATTCTCTTAGTCTCTCTCCCTCTCTTTCTTGTTCTTCTTGAAACCAAAGAACCAAGGGTTCATCTTAGTTTTCTGTTGATTCTTGTTGAAAATTAAAGGGGATCTAGTAGCTTTTGAAAGGGGAAAATTAAGGTAGCCCTAGAATTAATCTCTTTTAAGCTTTAAAAATTCCTTTTAGGTTATGCATGGAAATATTAAATTAGATTTTGTTTGTTAGGATTTCGTTTGAGATTATTTTCTACAACTTAGTAATGATGTTTTATGCTTGTTTTAGCTGGATTTGTTGGTTTGGTGAGTTGTTGAACAAGTTTGAGTTTGAAAACTCAAACTTGACTCAACAATGGAGTTTTGAGTAACTACATGATTTTTTTTGCTGTTATTGCTTGAATTTTGTTATTGGGTGTTTTTACATGTAGTCTAAAAAGTTTTGTGAAGTTTGGGAACGTTTTGAGTGAGATATGAAATTTTTAGGGTTTTCCGCCATGAACCGGTTAACCGGCTCTGCTGTAACTGTAGAACTGGTTAACCGTTTCACCAGGCAAGACCGTAAGAACCAGTTATCCATGTTAGACTTTTTTACTAAAATTAGAAAGAAAAAAATCCTTGAATTCAACAATCTCAATGGTTCATGGGGTATTTTTAACGACCTTAAAAGTTGAAAGGACATAATTTGATACATGTTAAAATTCAGAGGGCAAAAATCCTAATTAGCTTATTATTTTTATACAATTTTTTTTAAAATTTAAACTTGGGACATTGATCTTTTTGTGAAATAGAGAAATATACATAACTATTAGACATCTCTACGACCACTTAAATTTATGATTTAAGTTTGTTATAAATTTAACATTATCCTCACCCCACCTAAAGTTTGTTCTTATGCCCGCCCTCTTTACATAGAGTAATTTGTGATATAAATACTGAAGTTAAACTTCCAGTTACAAATAAATACCTAAATTTAATTTTTAGCAGTAATAATACATAAGTTATAATTCTGAAACTTTTGTAAATACTTGACTGTTAAGTGTTATGTAAATTGTCACGTGACAATTCTTAATTGGTCTAAGTAATTAAATTTTTATTTTTTTTAAAAAAATAATTTAAATATACCAATAAAAAAATGATATAATAACTTAATTTAACGGTCAAGTACATACAAAGTTTTAAAAATATAACTTAAGTATTATTACCGCCAAAAATTAAATTTATGTATTTATTTGCAACTGAAAATTAAACTTAAGTATTTATACCTCAAAAAATTCTTTATACATATTGTTTTTTCTCTGCTTAATACCACCATTTATTCACCTTTCAAAAAAAAAAAAAAACCACAATTTATCCATAATCTTACATGTTTTCGTTAATTTTTTTTATATTTTGCCTAATTTTTATAATCTGTTTTCTTTTCTTTTATTTTTGTTATCAATATAAATATTTTATAATCTGTAAAATTATTTAATTTTAACTTCAACCAATGTCTATTTTTTTTTTCCAGATTACCTTTCATCTCAATTGATTATATCGATAATATAATATAATTCAAAAGTAACGTGCATGAGTAGAGCTGAACATCGGGTGGGTTTACCGGGTTTCGGGTTGGCGGGTTTCGGGTTCAAAAAAATGAACCCAAACCCGGACCCGAATAGGGCACAATTTGGTGGGTTGGCGGGTTGGCGGGGTTCGGGTTGGCGGGTTTGGGTTGGTCGGGTTTACTGGGTTGGCGGGTTGACCCGGTCAACTCAATCAACTCGGTCAACTCTTTAAAAAAAAATTAATTTTTTATTATTTTATTATTTTTTATTTATTAAATTAAACATATATAAATATAACAATTTGTTTATATACTATTGAAGAGAAGATGCATTAATCAATCCAACCAACAAACAAACAACCTATTCATCAAATCAAATCAAAGTTCATGTTATTGTTCATGAATCATGATAAAAGTGAAAACTAAAAATATTCAAAATACATCCATATCCAATATCCATATCTAAAGTCCATAAAGTCCATAAAATCTATAAAGTCCATAAAATAAAAATCTAAAGTCCATAAAGTCCATAGTAATGTCTCAATACTAAAAAAAATGCTTATAAATGTTGCAATAGTAAAACCACTACTACTTCTACTATAGTACCAGCTTTTTTTTTTTTAATTTTTTCTTTGTCTATTGTACATTTTAATTTTAATACAGAACAAAAGAAAACCAAAAGAAATATATATATATTTGTTAATTAGTACAAGAGTTCTCAACCCAAAAAAGAAAAAGACTATGGAAATTAACAATGAAATATGATAATAAAACCCCATTAAACAAAATATATAACCGTGATCAGATCATGAGCATAACCTGTAAGAAAGATAAAGACAAGAGAGAAAGAAAGGGAGAGATTGTATGGTACTACAGTCAAAATAAAACTGTTGAACTGAGAGAGTTTGAGGAGTTACCGTGGTGACTGTTGGTGCGGTGGGACTCGAGCGCGAGTGGACGGAGTCGTGGAGGAGCCGAGGAGGAGGAGTCGCCGATCTTGGAGCCAAGAGGAGGAGGAGCCGAGGTCTTCGTCGTCAATCCCTCCCCTGCGTCTTTGACTCGTCGTCGGTCGTAGCGTGGGTGGTGACTGGTGAGGATCGTGGCTGGTGGCGGGTGGCGTGGCTGGTGGCGTGGCTGGTGGCGTGGTCGTTCTCTGGCTGGGTCTGGGTGTTGTGGTGTGGCCGTGTAGTGTGCGTGGGTGTGGGTTTTTTTTAGGGTTCTGATAGTGAACGAATGTAATGTAATTGTAAAATGTAAATTTTTATTTATTTAATTATTAATTTAATATATATAGATATAAAAATAGTAATAAAAAAATAAAAAATATATAATATATTTATATTCGGGTGGGTTGGCGGGTTGGCGGGTTCAACCCGAAACCCGGTACCCCTAAAATCTCAACCCGCCAACCCACCCGAATGGTACCGGGTTGAACCCAACCCACCCGAAACTTTTTTAAAATTTTTTTTTGGCGGGTTCACCAATTCGGGTTCGGGCGGGTTGCTCGGGTTCGGGTCAAACCCGCTCAAAATGTTCAGCCCTATGCATGAGCATAGACGACTTTTTTTTTTCAGAAACTATATTTAACACTCTGTATGCAGTTTCAAAATAAATTCTAATCTTTCGATTTGAAAATTTATGAATGATAGATATTTTTATATTTTTTGTTTGAAAAATCTTAAGAGAGGACTCATATATTTTTATTATTATTATTATACAAAAAAAATATCACCTCAGAAACTAGATTGATTGATTACCAAATCTAATGTAACTAAAACTAATTAGCATGGTCTGTCAATGTCACACCACCTTTAAATTTAATCAATTGGAGACCATACAATAATACTAAACACGTTTATTGTTATATAACCACATAATTCAGCACACAAATCTATGTTAATAATTATGATTAGCCCTAACCAGATAGTTTTGATTAACAAATTATATGTAATCAAGCTGAAAAGAGAGAGAGACAGAGAGAGAGAGAGAGTGGAGTGGAGCCCATATGCATGGAAAAATGAAATGGAGACATCATAAGAAAGTCTCCCTTAGTCACGTGCACCATGTCAACCACTACCACCACTCATTCTCAACACCCCAACTCAACTCTAATAATAATAATAAATAAAATTTTGTAATCAAAATAGTCCGACATATGCCGGCCACTTATCATTGCCGGCCGTCACTACATGTGTATAAATCTTTATTCAAACTCAATTAGTCAATTGCTATGCTAAACCACTCTTCTCTTTTGAGGCAAAAAAAAACCTCATTTCGCCTTCACAGCTTAACTTTACAATTCACCAGCCTTCCAATTTCAGGCCCACACAGCTCAAACATTCTGGGCCCATTCTTTTTCAAAAACGAGTGGGCTTGGATCACCACACGTGTATTCCTGGGTCATTGTCCGTGGGCCCTTTCTCTCTCTCGTGGTGTACTAAAGGATTATGTTTTGGATGGGCCCGGCCCACGTGTGAAACCATACTGTGTTGTGTAAGTAGAGACAAGGGGCCATAAAGAGCTTATCTGGAACTGGAAGTCTTCCAATGTGGAAAAGGAAACTACAGAAAGAGATAAGGATAAATGAAAAATCGCCTGTCTATACAAGTTGAGATAATTAATAATACTGTCGCAGATGTTTTATTGATATGATGAAGCTCTTGAGTGAGGTGAATGGTGAGAATATTTTTCACGTGGGTTTGTATGAATAGAGATATATTTAAAAGATAAGAATGTTTGTTCCTGAAATCCTTTCTCAAATAGTTAATGAATAAATCAGAATTCAAAGCTGTGTGTGGGGACTGCAACGCGTCGTTTGTCTGTTTTGTAATGCACCATACTAATTTCACATTATACATATTTGATAAATTACAATTACAATTACAATTACACATACTAAACAGTCGCGATGAATTTATTATTATGAACAAAACAAATATTAGTTAACGTGGAGGTAGAGAAGTAAAAATGAGAGAAAAATACAGCAAGGGACAGATAGTGGGACAAAAGTAATATAAAACAGCAGCAACAATCAGAGACATTATGCACTTCAAAATACTCTTCCATTCCTTTCCTTTCCTTTTTTCCCTTTCATTCCAGTAGTAACAACTAACAACAATTTTATGATAAAATTTTATTTGAACACATGATGTAAGTCCTCACACTTCTCCCAAGGCTTTCTTGATGTCATCCTGTGCCAAAAACATCATGGAAGAGAAAAACAAAAGAATTTTAGTTGCTCCAAAGAGTTTTTAACAGTGCACAAGTGTGTGTGTGTGTGTGTGTGTGTGTGTGTGTGTGTTTTAGAGAGAGAGAGAACCTCAATGGCAAGAGGAGCAGTGCTTGTGCCATAGCGCTCTATGACTTGGCCATCTTTGTCCACTAAGAACTTGGTGAAATTCCACTTTATCCTAGATCCTAAAAATCCAGATTTACTTGTTTTCAGATATTTGTACACAGGTGCAGTGTCTGGCCCATTGACTCGTACCTACGATAAAGAGGGTGCACAGAATAATGTCAAGTTCATGACAGTCTGCATATTGCACGGTCGTTGAATTTATCCAAAGATGGGTTGGTTAACAAGCAGTACTCCAGGACATGTGAAGGCCCCATAGCCCTTCTTTTTTGATATATATCATGTACATAACTCGGGAAATATTCTATTAATGACAAGACAAATTTAGTCGGCTATACTCTATGTTTTCTTTATTTTAACTTGATAGCAAACAGATAAGATAAACTTATAGACAGTTTGGTAAATATCAGTTCTATGTTTATTTTAATTAAAAAACTATAAAGAAATCATAAAAATTTGTTAAGCAGAATAAGAGAAAACAAAAAATTAAAAATGCAACCAAACAGTACCTTAATGTTTCAAACGATTTAAACAACAGTGTTTTCTAGCATGGGTAATAGAGAGACAGAACGACAGAAAAATGAAGAAATATCTAACACATTTCCAAAATATCTAGTTCATTTTTGGTCTCCAAATGAATCGTTATTGTCTTTTCTCTATTGCCTGGATTTATTTGTCTACTTCTGAGAAAGATTATCACATACATTATCAGAGTTTCCAAAAAAATCTAAAACATTATTAACAAAAATCAGAAGTATGTCGAATATCTAGAAGTTTTGACGCTTATAATGCTACACAAGATTGCAACTGAGCCTCAAAAAGTTTTGAAAATTCGACCTACCTATATTTCACACGGAATCATGTCACGTCAAAGATAAGAGGGCTGTCTAAAAATATCACTCCTTCATTTTCAAGTGAAGAAAGTAAAAGGATAAAAGGAACGGGAAGTTATAAAATAGTAACAGCAGTTGAAAGCCAAGGTTTGTACGATTTGTAAACTACTTACAATCGAGATGTGAATCTTCCCTTTATTCATGAGCTTTAATCAAACTGAAGTCTAAGAGAATTAGACTATGCTGACCAACTAGACTTAAAAAATTCTTTTTGGAGAAGTAAAAAACAAATTGAAAAAAATACTTGAAACATTTTTTCAACTCAGCGATGCAAACGTTCAAGAGCTAATCAATACTCCTTAACTACACCTTCACATAAATAGAAGTAATTCTGAAGAGGCAAAACAATGGCTTTTAGAATAATGATATTAACTCAACTTGTTTTCCTTTGGATACTTTGTCTTTACTTTAAATCCTACAAGAAGGCTCAAAACTCGCAAATATGAGGTGAGGTGCAGCTCAAAAAGGAGGCATAAGGTAAAATCATGAGTAAGAATTTGATATTGATGTGCCCTGCCACTTGAATTTAACAATTACAGTATGTATACAGTAAGGTATTGAGAGAAATTGATGAAGAAATGCATCAGTGAGTGTTATTGAATCAAGGGAAAATGGTTACAAGCTTGAGCCCTATAGGACTCTGCTACAGAGAGATAATTCTCACTATTAGCATAAACCCCATAAACCTCCCAAACAGTACTTTAACCAACTAGCAAACTCACTCACAATTACAATCGTACCCTTAACAGTAAAAGACTTAGCTACCCTCAAGCATTAACATTCTTACCTCTCCTAGCATAAGTAAAACGCACCTTGGTCCTAACAGATACACTCCTAACAACTAACAGCTTGACAGGATTTACTTCCAAGCCTTTTGTTTAAACAAATTAAAATAAAAGCTAAAATGTTGTTTTCATTTTCAAATTTTAAAGTAAAAATATGTGTAAGATGTACGTCTTTTACTTTTCAAATTTGTTTAAGAACACGAAATTACGATAAATTTTTTATACCTCCTTGAAAATTTTGGTAACAATTTAAAGCAAACTTTTTTTACACACACACATGTAGACAACATGTGTGAATCTAAGCTAACTGTGAGTATATTACAAATTGTGTCTCATCAATTTTCATAATAACAAAAGCTAACCAGCAAAACGACTCAAAGAAAAAAAAAAGAATTAACAACAAAATAAAAACAAGATTGCACCGTAGACAATTGGTAAACAATGATCTTATCTTATGGAGGAAAAAATTGTAATTAAATGCTCTTTTATGTATTACAATTTCTTTTTAATTAAATTGTATTTTTATTATCAGATCCATTATTAATTAAAACTTTAACATGTGTAAATTGTAAGTATCATATACAATTGAGTTGAGGACATGAATATTTAGGTGTTTAAAATTTAAGTGTATAAACCAGGGTATGATTCTTTCGTTCTTCAAGCTACAGAAGAGTTGTCCCACTGGGACACGCCATTGGTCAGGGTTCCTTAGGTTCCAATGCCAACGGTAGCAAATCTAGTTAGTCTACGAAAGAAACTACAGAACAGTTCTGTCCCAGAAGTTAATCTACTGGTTCCTCAAAAGTAAGACAAGTGGGTGAGTATCACACTCAAGATGAACCTCAGCCTCTCAAGTGTAATAGGTTTCTATGATCATGTAAGATCCAAAACCGTTAAAACCCCACATGCCACACAAAATTTATAAAAATCTTGCATCACTTTCTTTCTTGTATAGTGATTTGCATGAACTCTAAACCCACCTACGTACAACGACATTCAATATTATAATTAGATTTTCAATTACCTTTTGAAATATCGGATATTCGGCCTTGTATCGTTCACAAGCAAATTTTTGAGCATCCTCACTCGACCCAGGCTCTTGCTTTAAGAATTGATTGCAAGGAAATGCCAATACTTCAAACCCTGCAACTCAGTCAAGTATATAAGGCAATACAATAGCTTATATTTACACGAATGGAAAGGATTTGTGATAACTTGACATGAAATTCATATATGGAAAGTAAACACTACATCAATACAAGCTAATCAAATAAGGGTTTCAGCTTAATCATAAATATAACAAAATTGAAACCATGGGAAGAAAAAGACTCGGAACCTTCAATGACCAAAACAATAAATCTAGCAACACATATAAAAGGAAACATTCCAACAAAAGTAATGAAATTTCAAGAAATTATTATATTGCGTGTTAATACGAATCCGTACACACTTTCCATACAAGACTACGAAACGTACATACATATAAATCTATAAAAGAAAGACAAACCTTTGTCCTTGTATTTGTTGTAAAGCTCAGTCAACTGTGTATAATTCGAATCCGTAAAGCCACTGCACAAACATTATTGAAAAAATAAAAAACAAATCAAAAATCAGATTCGAGAAATAAATCCAAAAAAAGAATAAAATAAAATGAATCAAAAGGGCTAAGAGAATTTAACCATTTAGAAGCAACATTAACCACAAGAAGAACCTTCCCTTTGTAACTGCTAAGTTCGACATCTTTACCTCTGGCATCCTGCTCAATAATAAAAAGGAAAAACATCACATTTTCAAAAGAAGAAACAAAAAAATACTTTGATTTTCCCGGGAAAAGAAAAGCAAGAGAAGAAGAAAAAGAAAGGAATCGATTCCAGAATTAAAAACGACCTTGACTGTGAATTCGTGAATGGATTTCTCAGATACGGATTGAGCAGCACCCATTTCTCCTTCTCTTTCTCTGTGTCTGTGTCTCAGGTCGAAAGAAACAGATTATAATTTTAACTGTTAACTAATATTATTTATTATTATTATTATTATTATTATAATTGTAATTACACAAAATAAATAAAATGATAATAATTAGAGAGAAAGAGACGGTAGTTTTGGGGTTTGGGGACCAATTAATTATCCGCTGTTGAATATCCTCGTCCCACGACACAACCTTAATTCGAGGGCACCGCCTTAAAGCATTTCTAATTGTAAAATTGTAAGAGAAATGCTAATTACAATTTTTTATTATAATTTTTTAGTCAATTTTTACGTTTTAAATTACATGTCAAAATATTTTTTTTCATAATTGTATTCATTATAGTTACAGTATTATTCTTGTAAATTTTTGAAAAATTCTGAATAGTTTACCCTACTGAAAACTGAGTTCCTGATATTTCAATTTACTACGCGCGTTTAAAAAAACTTTAAACGTAGTAAACTATTCGAAATTTTTCAAAAATTTACAGGAATAATGTTGTAAGCGTAACGAATACCCTCATGAAAAAAAAAATATTCCGACATGTATTTTCAGATATGGAAGTTGTAACAGGAAGTTGACCGTAGTACTCCTCAAATTTTAAAGGATGTTTGGTGAAAATGACATGTTATGTAGCAAAATATTAAGATGCTACACCATTTGAGAGAAATAATTGTCATTTTAAAAATTTGCATGGATGATATATTATGGCATTGATCCTATTCATTTTTTTAATAAAAAATTAAAGCTAAAAAGTTATTGTAGTTAAAAATTAAGATATATATAAAATAATAATGTGTGAGATTATAATTTTAATATTTTTAAAGATGTTATATATTAGAATGTTTTTAGGAGTAAGCATATCAAAAATAATATTTAAGAAAAATAAAATAAAATATTATATAGTTAAATGAGGTGTAATTTTTAGTATTTTAAAAAAAAAGTTATCATTAAAAATGCTCCTATCAATATTGTGGGGAACGCTGATGTAGCTGCAGTTGCACTGTGCTATGCTACACATATAATAATTTCAATAAATATTATCACTTAATTCTGTACCTATTTATTTATTTTCACGTTCAGCCAAAAACGATCATTTAAATTAAAGTTTGTAAACTTTAAATTATAAAAAGTGTTAATTGATGAGTAAATAAATAAAATAATAGTTATTGTGGTATGTATTTAAACTACATTTATACTTTTTGTTAAGTTTGACACATTTTATAACAGAAATGTTTTAAGTAGATTAGCCTTTAGTGTCATACATAAAAGATGATGATCATTTATGAGTCACTGCCAACTGTCATATTAATGTGCTTTTGAATGCTTGTGCCCTCTTCCACCCCTTGTCTTTAATACAATTCAATTCATTGTATAAATACTTATACTTTCATTTACATATAAAAAAAATAAAAATAAAAAATCTTTTATTCTTAAAAAACAACCATGTAAAAGATGTGTGTACTATAAATTAATAAATACTTTATATTTTTTATTTCTTATATTTATATATTATTTTTTTTCAACGAATTAAATACCATAAATTTTATCTTTATTAGTTTTGTTACTACCTACACTTGTAAACTACTGATTTAGCAAGTGAAAACAGCATTGAGGAGAAAAAGAGACAACCACCCCACCATATTTTGCACAACTCTCATTTCATCTAAACACTCTAGAAACAATTCTAAATTTTGGCATTGCATTTGCATTGTTGAATAAACATTATTTTTTCAAAGGCTGAAGACATTCCAAGGTAAAAGAGTGAAGTTATTCTTGTTAATATTAACAAGGGATACCAGAAGAAACCAAAACAGAGCAAAACGGAGCAGTTGTTCTCTCTTTTTCTCCACCCTCTCGCACACACAGTTGTTCGGATGGTTCCCTTGTGTCTACTATCTGGCATCTCAGAACCCCATTGCCTTCTTCGTTGACACTCGAGTTAAAACATTTTTTAACTAAGTTAGAAAATGGGAACATATAAAACTCACCAGTGATGATGAATTTTTTTTGTTTTTAAAGGAAAATGAAACAAATCAAGCTCACTTTATCGGCTAAATATTATAAAATTAGTACTCTTTTGTACTCATTCCAAATAAAAAAAAAAACACATTTTTATTCACTGCTTTCACACATTTCAAAGCTTTTTATGTCCACTCAAGCCTTGGTATCCATTAGGTTGAATCGAAGATTAGTGCAAGATAACATTGAAACATTGGAAAAATAAAATAGAATATACAGGATAGCAAATTAGCAATAGAATATACAAGTTATATGTTTTTTAACATGTGGGTTTTGGGTGGTGGATTATCCATCAAACATCAACCATATAGTATTATAAAGATAAAAAAGGGAAAAAAAATTGAGAATATACAGGTTAGTACAATGATCAAGAACATGGGCCAAAAATACCATCGTCTATAAATCAATCAATTACCTCCCCCTATAGCCAAGCTTTGCAAACGTTAAAGAACATAATTCTCATTCGAAGAGCTCCACCATGACCCACAAACCGATACCCAAGCCATGTTCTTTTATGGGCTTTTTCTTTTTTGGAACCATGCCAAGTCAAAACTATTCTGCATTTTAATCCAATCTGAAATTAGCTAAAGAGCAAAGATCAATTGTGTAAAATTTAAAATGGTAACTATTATGCACTTAAATATTGTTGAATTCTCTACAAGTTCCAACAAATTCCACCATATACATAAATATGCTGCATAAATTCCTATGAGAGGCTTACAAAATAAATTATATTAAAATTTTCCAATTGGAAATTGAAAAGAAGAAAAATTATACATTGAAGTCTAGAGTTAATAAGAGCTCTCAACCATCTCTACAAGGACCGGCTTCCTGCTCTGCTTTTTGCAGAAAAGCAGGATAGAAATCCATATGTACAACTCCGACAAGAAAGAGTCGGTCTTCTTCGCCATGCCCTCTTAGTCAATTAAATTACTGAACATCCGTGCCCCGTTGCATAAAAAGACAATGGCTCGGATTATATAAAATAAAATAACCAACTACTCTTAACAAGCAGCAGAAGCCAGATCAAAAATGCATTCGTGACACCTAGTAATTATCGGAAAATATATGATTATTAATCTGAAAACTCAAACAAAAGAAAACAATATATTTAAACCTGTAGAAGTTTTGATCATAACATACCAGAAACTCAATGGTAACTTGGTACACAAGTTCATCTAGGTCGCCAGAAGTTCGGACCTGAAACACATACAATGTTCTTAAGCCTGTAAGATCTTGTAGAGATTAGCTATTACAATAAAAATACAACATCAGATTCCAGATCCAATCTCAATCAACAAAAGTAATCTCATAAAACCAACAATATAAAAAATATATTCATATATATACGGACCTGGACCTGCAACAGGTATCGGCCCTTCTCGAGGTGGTCTGTAAGGCATGGAATGTCTATGGTTCATTGACCGTGGAGGAAATCTCCATCCTTGGTTAGGTTCAGATGGGGGACCAAAAGGAACAGGTCCATAAGACTTCCCTTTTCCAGGATACTGATGACCTAAGGCCAGAAAACAAAATATAAATATCAACACATAGTACAGTATCAAACAAGCTCAAGTTGAAAAAACGTCACGTCTTACTGCTAATGTAACAGAAAGCTTACCAGAAAAAGAATGTGGAGGCACCCTCCAGTTGTCATGAAGCTCATGTGGAGCTTGCTTTATTCTCTCATGATTATTGTAAAAGTTCTCACGATCCCAACTCTGTGCAAAGTGGTATCTATTGGAGTAAGAGTGAGGTGGGGTAGCCTCCCGCCGAGGCTTGAAGTGTTGTTCGCCACTGACATAAGAAAACTGATTTGATGGCGGGGGGTGAGGAGGCCGTAAAGGGTAGCCCTTGCTATGATAATTATGGCCAGGAAAAGAATCAGCTATCTGCCTCTGAGGATCTCTACAATCAGAAGTATGATAGTGCACTGAATCAGGTATTGGTTGATTAATTATTGGAGCACTTGACTGCTGAGTAACTGGCTGGACCATGGTTTCCTGCATATTCTGCGATTAAAACCAATAATTTGTAACTGAGCTTCATTCTGATTACATCAAAACCTCACTCTTAGGAACAACAGAAAACATAATAAAGCATTAAAAATTTAAAATAATTAGCCAATGAACAAAAATATACATCATGATAGAGCTTTGATGAGTCCATGCCATTTGCGTAAGGATCAGGCACCCCACATGACTGTGCAATAGATGGAAGGGGTGGGGGTGGGGGTGGGGGTGGGGGCGGAGGAGGAGGTGATGATGGAAGTGGAGGAGATGAAGGTGGCACGTCCTGAGGTAGTGGAGGAGCAAATGTCAGTGAAAAATGCTGTTCAAACTGGTCTTGTGAATTCTGTGGGGCAACTACTCCAGTAGCACAAGAAGATGAATTCAATTCTGTTTCACAAGGAGCCACATCCTCCATTTCAAGCTCCCCGTCAACATCTTCCAAAATATGCCGATGCTTCTCCAAGGCAGATGTCGTCTCATGGTCACTACATGCTTCAGGACTACGCTCGGGCGTGACAGCCTCAAAACTTCCCCCATCAGAATCACTTCCTTCACCTTCATCTTTCAGCATGCTAGGCATACAAAATCCTGGAAGCTGAAAACTTGAATTGCTGCAGCAATGCAACAAAGAGAATGAAAAAAATTAATTTCTGTAGACCTGTATCAATATCTACAATCATACAAACAACGCAGAAACACTAACATCAAAGTAATACAAACCTTCCATATTCATCAACAAGCATCCCCTCCATTTCTCTAAGAGGATCATCCAAAGACCTCTCTGTTCTCATTGAGCGCCTAGAGAATGGACCAGATGTAGAACCAGGACCATGGTAATCCAGTTCTCGCATATGACGACGAATTACTGAATCAGGAAGAATTTTTCTTTCCAACCAAAGCCTCAGAACCTATAACAAAGACAGAAACAGACCAGAATCAAAACTATATAACTTTGAAGTACACCACATGTGATCAAAACCAAAGGATGAAGCAAATGAGGATAAGATATCTTAAATCAGTTGTCAGAGAAAACAGAAAAAAAAAACACCCTAATCTTGCCTTAAGACACTGCCTACGATTTTCATGCGCAGAGTTTCCAGGAGGGGCAGCAGCTACTAATAAACGTGGAAGCATTGCTTGAAATGCAGAAGGGTACAAGCCACCAACATCGCCTATTCAAACATACCATGCACAATACAAATAAGTTTTATATCGTATAAATAAAGTCATAATCTAACATTCAAGAAAGCAAATAAAATACCTTTCATGCATCGAGAGCACTGTGCAATAGAATCCACAAGGAAGAACAAGTCGACCCGTCGGTGTAAGCTTGACTCAGTTTCCAAACAACGTAAAAGTATGTCAACAACCTGATTCATAAAATTTAGACACATTAAATTTTATGGTAAACGTGTTTATCTCTACGAGAGAGAAACCTCTACTATCTATAAGCATCAGCCCTCAATGTATTGTCGATAAGATCATTGTTGTTGATTATATTTTGAATTAAACAAAATGAAAAAAAGACTAGAACATGTCTGTACCTTGGAAGAGACACCAAGTTTAGCACAGTCCATAGCGACACGTGTTGCTCGACCAATGCTCTCCTTTGTTCGTGTCAGTGTTCCAAGCATTCCCTCAAAGGATGCCAGAGCAGCATTTGACTCAGCATACTTGCCAACAGATTTTGGTCTCTGAGTCACCATTGACTCGTACTTTTCTTCTCCATCAACAATTGGAGGATGCGAACTTATCTTATGGCGTAAATGTACATCTGGACTACAGCTGCTATTATTTTGAAGAAAACAACTATGATCTGATGTGGATACATGGCCAAGCGAAGCATTGGGTGAAGATGCCTGGGGAAGAGAGCTATTATTTTGAAGAAAACAACTATGATCAGATGTAGATACATGGCCAAGTGAAGCATTGGGTGGAGATGCCTGGGAAAGAGAATCAACCCCATCTGTTGGGGATGAATTTAATTGGTTGACTAAGCCATCATCTAAATCATTGTTTGGAAAAGACATAGAACTCAAGTCTTTTGGATTAACAGCATCCATTACTACCTCAGACCTAATTTATAATAAAACAGGAACGAGTTTCATTAATCAATTATATGAAATAGAACAGGAAAAGAGAAACGATAAGAATTCACAAAATAGTACAAACTAGATTTTTAAATTAAGCATCTGCGATAAATAAAATATAACACATAAAGCGAGATGGAGAAAGAAAGAGGAGTAAAAGATAAATACATTCCAAAGGATAATAAGAAACCTAATAATTCTGGAAACAAAAAATGATAATGAAAAAAAAAAAAACTACTACTTACAGAAAGGAAAATGATAGAAACTAAATACTTGGGGAAAAGAAAATAAGCGTATAAAATATATACTGAACCTCCAATATATAAACACTAGAATTATCACAGAACAGTGAAGGCTTGTGAAGCAGGAATTATATATTCAAAAAAAAAAAATAAAGGCTCACATGTCATTCTCTTCTCTGTTGTCATCAGGTGGAGGCTCCAACGATCTGGTATCCTCATCACTGATGCTCTCTGCATTTAATTTAAGTACACCAACACAACTCTGAGGTGAAATTTCAACAATACCATCATGAGTACGTGATACAGGATCCACATTCATCACAGTAGGTTCGCAAATTTCATATTCATTTTGTGACTTGTCTGATTTACAATTAATGGACTCAATACTTTTGGTATTGCCATTCTCAGTAATACCATCATGGGTACCTGATACAGGATCCATACTCATCAAAGTAGGTTTGCAAATTTCATATTCATTTTGTGACTTCTCCAATTCATTATTAATTGATTCAATACTTTTAGTATTGCCTTTGTTCTCAGGAAGCAACAGCTGATCTTCAGATCCTCGAGCAGATCTGACATCAGATTCCTTGCTGTCAGGAATAGACAGCAAAAGCCTTGGACTTTGAGATTGAACTGGAGTCACAGCAATCTCACCACCTTTAGATCCATCACAAATATCATTTCCATCAGCATGGTTCCCAGAATTCAGATAAACTTCTTCGCCAGAATTACTATTTTGAATATCATGACTCTCAACTCTTACATTATTTAACTCCATTTCCAGAGATAATTCAGTATTTTCACCTGAGCTAGGGTTAAAGGTAGCGTCTATATCAGAAACACCAACCTCTTCAGCATTACAACCAATGGAATCCACATTTGGGAGTACCAAGTCACTTACTGTTTTGCTTTCAATAGTCTTATCGGGAGATCCAATCGTCAAAGAAATAATATTTCCATTAGGAAGAGTATTCATGACCATTAAAGCATCCTTACATGATTGAACTTCCTCGGCAGCATTAGCAGACATGGCTTCCAGAGCACGGTGTAGCCGTTTAGATGGCGGCAAAGCCGATTCACCATCAGCCGAGCAGCCAAATGATTGGTCTTTGTTAGCTTTCCATGTATGAGGCTTACTTCCATGGAACTGAGAAAAATTATGTGAAGGTGATGCAACAGATGCTGAATTTGTCATTGGCGAGTCCCTCTCAATAGGATCATCACAATTCAAAGATTTTCCAACTACTCCTAATATTTGGTTAACAGCTTCTTTCTGGGTGTTCTCCTCCGAGGTTGAAAGGCTATTAGGCTCTCTCAAGGAAGATGGTTCACCCATCCGAACCCTTGCTCGTTTTACCAGTGGCAAGTGCTCATCTCCATCTTCCTTGGGACAGATTCCATTCATCTTCTCACAAACATTGTGGGAGCTTTCACTAGTACTTTGTACACCAGCCTCCTTATCCACTGTAAAAGTAGGTTCTAATGCATCACTACACACCCGCTTTCTGCTTGGTTTTCTTTTCTTTTTTACTACAACAGCCTTTATTTGGAGATCAAACCCTTTGATCAACTCAACATCACCCTCCAAGCACCCAACAAGTGTCTCTGACTGCTCAATTTTACATCCAGAATCAATAGTACTGCCTTCATTGAAACTAAAGGTATCAGACTCCACTGTGACAATTTCCGAACCATTATCTTCAATGCTACCACTTGAAACAAAAGTAGATAAATCAACATCATCACATTCAGAGGCATCAGTTGATTTTCTCCTTTGTGAATTTCTTCTTAGCAACCCTTCCCGAACAACAGAAGCTGATATATTCGCAGCAATTTTGCTATTATCATTACATTGCACATTAGAGCCCCGCAATTTGCGAGACTCTAGCCTTGATGAAGTTCTTGACCTTCTAACTGTAGGCTCTGTCTGTGAAACACCACTTTGCAAAGACAAATCTCTAGATCTTTTCCTCGAAGAACTTATGGTACGCAAAGGTGTTTCTGTAACTCTTGCAGTATCAGTAGGATCTTCTTTTTCACACACAGCACCTACAGGTGCAGTAGCAGACGAATCCTCAACTAGAAGGCTCGGATCACTTCCATCAGCTATACAAGAAGAATTAAACCTAGAATCAAGAGTCGCTTCAGGAGCTTCATGCTGATCTTTCAACCCAGGATTTGCTGATGAGTCAATCGAGTTCCCACCATTCATATGAGTAACTCCTTCAGAGTTGACATCATCAGATTGGTCTTGTTTCTTCAACTTATCATAACTATCAACGATCTCCTGCACTGCACGAACAAAATCAGCACCCTTTCCATGACGTTTGACCAAAAGAGTTTGTTTCTTCTCCTCAGTAAATGCCTCAACATCAGCAGGGTTGCAGAATGCTCTACATAAAAGATACATGTTAATATAACTTATTGCAAGACTTATAATAACTTTTAACAAGTCAGTCAGTTAAAATCAAAGCAGACTTGTGAAAGCCCAACTACAAGAAGATATAAAGATTATTTTACATTAACAAGCTGGAATTTTGTTTCAAAAATTGAAGATTAGACAGATTAGTGGTTTTTTTCCCCTATTCTTATGCCACAAATCTAGCAAACTCACCCAGTAAACTAGCAACTAAGAATACTACTGGTCTTGGCAAATCTGCCATCTGGAACTATGTGCTAATAGCAACTGTATAGTCATCTTCTTGAAAAGAACTAGCTGTATCTGTATTTTTAGAGAACCGTTGGACATGTCTTTGGTGCAGGAAAAATTAATCTGCTAGATTCTATTTGGGCTTCAATGGTGAAAAAAAATTAGGTATTTTCCCTATTCTGTAAATATTCTCTTTGTGTTGTGTTTCTATTTGTTCCTCCTCTTTGCTTTAGTTTGTACTTATGCTTCAGCCAAAGATAAATTGTACTCAATTGTAATTTCCTTTTTCGACAAGTAATATAAGTTTCTTTTTCACATTTTTTAAAAAGCTTGATAGTAGGTCCTCCCATATTACTGCCTAGGTTCCCCAAAAAACAAAACTAACTGCAGCTAAAATAGGAGCGACCATGACTGACTAATAGATAAAAACTTCATCATTTTCAGGAAAAATAAAAATAAATAGATAAAAACTTCACTGGGAGATTTTACAGTACACTTTAATAAATTCCAACAAAGAAACATGTTTTGATATAAACCTAAAACAACGTTCTTCTCCAAAACCCCATAATCAAACTAAGAAATCAAGATTCTGTAGAAAATAAAGAAGACAATGCAGAAATAAATAAATAAATACCAACTCGGATGTAATAAATAAGCATCCCTTTAAACACCAGCAATAAGATGAAATAAAAAAAACATCAACTCGGATGCTTAGAAATGAAAAAAATAAATAGCCTTAGCTTGCTAGCAACTAATTGATAAATTTGAAGCTACAAGCTAGCAACATAATTTTGTCATAATTCATATTATCAAAATAAGAACATAATTAGAATATAAACTAGAGAAAAAATTTATGTCGTTTAATAACAGCAGCTATCCTAATCAACATTTTAACAATATCATTTTGCATCAAAATAAAACATTTTCTAACAAGAATAAATTGAATCTGAAAGTTAAAGCAAAAAAAAAATACATAAATTCATTCAGCAGCTTCGACAAAAAGACTACTCAATATAACAGCAGGTGACAAATGATAATCAAGTTCAAGGAGACAAACCCACAAGTGATTGAATGGTGTGCATGTGTTTCTGATATTGCATGATAGTACGATACTATAATTTATGCAAAAGAACAGTATAAAATCTGCAAATGCCTTCTGACAAGTAACAGAAAAATCAAAAGCAAGTACTAAAAGTACAGCATAAATGGATTCACATTTACCTAATAGTCCAAATAATGAATTTAAATTAACTGAATATACGCCATAAATGGGTGTACAGCAATACTTTTTCTCTTTTTTTTTTTTTTTTTTTTGAAGAAAATGGAGTGAGTAGGTAGGGACGGATCCAGGATTTAACTTTAGGGTGCACAAAATATAATTTTTTTTGAAAACATAAAACATAAAAATTCAAGATATTTAAATAGCTTTGTAACAATTTATATTGATATATAAAAGTGTTTGACCATATATCATCAATAAAGAAACAATTTATTCTACCAACCCAAAAGAGTCCCAAATCAAATCCAATAAAAAGTTAGGGTCCAAAAAAATGCTCCATAAAAGAAAACAAAGAATGACATATCACGATGGGGAGATCATAAGTAAAAAATTGCAATTGTATAATTGTAATTTGATGTGTCATTTGTCTTTTGGTTTTTCTTTTGGACTTTTTTCTTTTGTCAATTTTTTTTAATAAATGGACCCAAATTCAGTTGGGCCACTACATCACTAAAACTACTACTTTCTTTTTCGTTTTTAAGTAACTACCATTTGTTTTTGTTAATCAGGTATATATACAATGATATATATGTACATATTATAAAAGGAGAAAAAATGAAACCCCTGCATGTAGGTCCAGGAATGGCATTTACATTTTGCTAGAAATCTCGAAGACAGAGATATAACAGCTTTAATCAAGTTGTTGCAGAAATTGGAAGGAGTTAATACTTGCAGAAGAGTCTGATTAAGGGATAGTAGTGAAGTGTTTTCGTGAAAGTCATTCTTTGGAAGGCTTGCTAGCTGACGATGGATGAATCTTCAGAATTAAGTAATAGAGAAACTTTAAGAAAGAACTCAGTCCCAAATAAAGTTAAGATATTTGTTTAATTGCAATCTTTGAATCACATTAATGTCAATGATTACATGGAGCAAAAAAACAGACCCTATAAGTGTTTGTCCTCAGGATAGGATGATATGTGTTGTGCAAATCAAGGTTTAAAAAAAACCTAATCAGAAATAGAGGCATTTTCCTCAATCGAATCACAAATTGGATTGAGGCAAAGATATCGAAATAAAAACATTATAATAAAACTTAACGATACATGAAAGGAGAAGACAGCCAAAACTCATCATAAAATAAAATATGAACTTATTTCATAAAAATTGACATAATAAAGCACAAGGTTTGAAAATCACATTGAAGTTCTGATTTTAAAAAAACATAAAATCTAGTAGCCTAAGATAGATACTAGATTCTAATTAGCCCCTTAAGACCATGTTCGAGTTAACACCATTTTGGTACAACTTTTTCACCAGTTTGAAGTAAAATCTATCTATAATTTTTCAAAGACAACTCAGTATTAACATAAGATATTACACAAAGGAATATTTAGAGACTACTTTGTAAATTCATTTCACTATCTTAGAACTTTGAGTAGATCCTATGTTTTACTTTTGTAAATGGCGGTGTAAATCACATGGAGAGTCTACTGATCATACTTTTCTTCACTATGAATTCAGAGAAAATTTATAGTTTGAAATCTTGAACAAATTTAGTGTGGCATGAGGCATACCTCTTGACTAAGTAGATGTTTTAACTATGTTTGATTTAGAAGATAAAAGTCTTGAATGGATTTAATGTGGCATCCAAAATGAAGCAATTGCTTAGAAAGGTAGCAGAAATGATTGTGTGGCCGGCTTTGTGGCTTGAGAATAAGAGAAGTTATTATGACAAAAAAGATATCGGTGAGTTTTATGGGATTGTTGTATGGTTATTTAATGTTTTAAAGAGATTTTGTTTTCTGACCATACTACGAATAGGCACTATCATGCCTGGTATCTGATCATATTAGAATACCATGAGGTTTTGAGTATATATTTATACAATACAATCATGAGAATGCCCATCATATCATCCAATAACAAAAAAATTAAAAAACACAGGTAAAGCAACAAAAACTAACCATGCACTATCCAGTATGTGAAGAATATTGACTTAAATAGCTTCTTAAGAGTAGGTATTGTAAATCTTATAAAGTAAAGGATAAAGAAAGTCACCAGAAATATTATGAGCATATAACAGATAAACCTTATGATGCATGTAAGCTGTACATTCTAGGACATGTTATTTAAAAGCTTTTTACACAATATTGGATGAATTTCATTGGACTTGCACAAATAAATAAGCTCATTCACCCTAGAACAAGATGGAACTTAGGCCAGCTTCTCCATATGAAACTACTAAGTAAATACCTACAATCACACTGAAGTTTGCCTACCGTTTCATAAATTTAAAATGTTTATGCAAGAAAAAAAAAAGTTGTCTAGGCTTCACATTTTTGTTCTATTATGTTGAACTAAAAATCTCATTTTGACACTGTTTGTGATGCAAATCTGTACTGTAAATTGCAATTGTAGTTCAAACACAAAGTATTAACTCATCACCTAGAGAGAGTCTATCAACTATAAATTTGGTCAATTAAGTCAGCACATTCTCCCCTAATATATTTACATTCAGTCACTGTTATTAATACTAAGTGGTTAATAATATTCGCTCCTCTAACTTCAGTATGGACAACTTCACTGGAGTTATAAATCTATGATTCCTAGTGGGAGAATTTGTTGCTCTAATAAGTTTATTATGTTTGCTAATTGTTGTTCCCTACATATAATTGTCGAAATGGTTGGGAAATTTCAAAATTTACAGCTTTGTAGCCATGTTGTTTACAATGATAACAATCAAACTCTTTTCTAGTCAAGAATAGAACGTGCAGTTCTTCAATACAAGCATTCTGTGTATAATTAATAGTTGGAACAATTCAAAACTTATACTAAATGATGTGATTTTTTAAACTAAGACCCCCACCCCCATCATGTATGTGGATTGCTAAAAAGGACATGATATTGAATATAATGTTTTAATGAAATTTTATGTCCAGTCACGTGAATATAATAATAAAACACTTATGGTTCCATCAACATCCTAAAAACTTTGGGAGGGAGAAAAATCTAGCATATTGTAGTGCAGGTCCTTATTAAGCATATTGTAGTGTAGGTCCTTATCAATTCACCTATCCTCACAAGCTAGGGCCAATGGAAAGTTCATGGAAGTTCCTCCACCGTGAACTATACATAGAACTAGCAGGTTCACGGGAGTTCATACTTTCTGGTTATAATGAGTCAAGCTTTCCTTCTGAATTGGTGTGTTCTAAGTTTTAAGTCTGCAGATCACATACTATTCATAGTGATTTTACCATATCTTTATGACAAAACATTTTGGCATTATTTGGTTTGGTATGGGGTACTCAAAGAAGCTTGTACAACTTCATTATTTAAGACTTTGTTAGAAATTATGAATTCTCACAAAATATAAATGATTTTTTGAGATAGTGCAGTTTTGGGGGTTATGTCGGCTGTGTGGTTGGAAAGAAAGGATGGTCTTTGAAGTTAAAGAAAAGTAACTTGACTATGTATAACAGACTATAATCAATTTACAATGGGGAAGGGGATTTGAAGTTGGAACATAGCACCACTAGGGAATGAAAGATGGTAATATTAGCTGCTTTAATGTTGATGCAGAGTAAGGGCTGATTAGACTCGAAATATTTTAGCACGTAGCTTTATGTTTTGGTGCAGTGTTACGTGGGTTGTGTGGTTGGAAAGAAATGATGGTCTTTAAAGATAAAGAAAATAAATTGATTGATTGTGTACACGGGGGGCATAATCAATTGACATAGGGGAAGGGGATTTGAACATAGTACCACTAGAAAATAATTTATTGAGGGAATAAGAGTAATTTTTTCTGCTTTAATGTTGGTGCAGTGTTAGGGCTGATTAGACTCAAAATATTTTAGCTCCTAGCTTTACATTGAAATGAGTTATTTCTTATCTTAACCAAAAAGATGAAAGAAGATATAACAATGACATTTCAAATATTAATTAATTGTCATATGGCCAGCTCCTAAATAACAGAAATCATAACACCACAATAAATAGCAGTTCAAATCTAATAATGCATCAATACATAATCTGACAATGAAACCAAGACCCAAAACTTTCATGTCTATCCACACAAATGAATGTACATCTAAAAACAAGAAAATGAATGGTGATTCAAATATAACTTACTTCACTGGTGCTAACAGTAAAATCAACCACACCTCTGTGCAGGTGAGTTTATTGTCCTGGCTGAACTTATAAGTTAAAAAGGCAATAAACTTGGACAGATATCCCTTAAATGTTATACATTGAACTTTAATTCATCATTCAAATTCCATAGACTTACTTTCAAGAACAGCCTTGCTCAAGAAAAACATATAGCGAAAGTAAAATGTAAATAAATTGAATAACTAGGTCCCAAATCCATAGAAAAAGAAATACGGAAACAGAGAAATATCTGTAACTGATAATGAAGTACATACCACAACAAAAGAATATCAATCCAACGATATAAATAAACCAGCAAATACTTGCAAATAAGAAAAGAAAAGGAAAGATAATCATTCTATGCACTTAATCAAACTACACTACATCAAGAAGTAACACTAACATAAAATCAAGATAAAATTTGTATCTAACATCCATTCCTAAACCTAACTCGGAAGAAAAGAAGAAACTTATCAAGCATGCACTTCATGAAACCCAAAAATGCGAACCCGTTACATATAAAGTATACAAAAAATTGAAATTACTGCAGCAAATACTTACATCTGTTGGGTTCCGAAAAAGTAAACGAGTACTTTCTTCCAATCAGCAGGGTAGCCCCACTTCTCCGGTTCACTTACCTGTCACCAGAATAAGGTGATAAGCACAACTGCTGTCAAATTGAGTGTTCATCGCGTACAAAAGGTAGTTCAACGAAACAAAGAGAATAGCATAAAAACTCAAAATTCATAGTTAAACCTCGTATATTCCCCAAAAGAAAGAAAAGCTTCAACCAGATCTACAAAACTAACTACTAACAAAACCCACATCAAACCCCCGGGCACAAAGAAACTAAGAGCACAAAAACCATAAGCAACCCAAAAGAGAAACTAAAACCCCAATTCATCACCCAACTAGGTCAATCAATCATAATATATAGAAACAATCAAATTATGTCTATTTAACTTAAAGCACATACCGTGGCCGGCCAAGCAGGGAAACCCTTGACTTTAGCAAGCACAAGATCGCCGACCTTCCACTGCCGGCGAGCAGCGGCTGCTGCGGCTGCTTTACTGACGCCTTTTCGTCGACTGGGCGCCATCGAAGACCCACCCGATAGAAACTAGAGCAGTGCTATTGAGTATAAATTAAATAACCGAGTTCCGCGATTTTCCGAAATCGCCCAAGAAATTGAACAATTTCGCACTGTTTGTAAAAAAGAAAAGCAGGCATTGAAGCTCAAAGATCAGAGAGAGAGAGATAAAGATAGGAAGAGGATAGAAAGTAAGTGAGACCGGTGGTCTATGGAAGAAGGGGAGAAAACACTAATTGCACAACCGAAGAGAGGGGTTAGAGTTAGAGAGAGAAAGTGGGGAAGAGTCTAATAGAGCGTTTTTACGTGGAAGAACGGCATTCAAACTGAGATATGAGTTGGTTGGATTGGAGTGATGATAAAATGCGCCGCTGCAGTATACCCTAATTCACTCTCTAACGTGCGCTGCAACGGCGTATGCTTAGTGAGTTCAACTAAACGTGCGCATGTTAGTGAAGGGGCCTGAACTGAACTATGTGCATTTGCACGTGACCCACCAACTCATTCATGGCCATTTGATTTGATTTCGTAGTGGTTTCGTAATCCAAACCAAACCAAAGGCCCACTGTTTCTCAATTTGGCTCATACTGTCGTAATCACCCATTCATCATTTGGACTTCTAACTAAAAATATTTATGTTTTGGGCTAGGCCCATACCACCTACACTCCTTTCAGGTCTAGCGTTCTATTTTTAAAATATTTTTATGGCATAATTTCACAAATGCACAAAAATAACAAAAAATTAACAAAAATACGGTTTCACAGAATTTTAAATATTTTTACGATTTTTTTTTATTTTATTTACATAAAATACGGTCTTTTATGTTGAAATTTTGTTCATTTGTTGTTAATTTTTTGTTATTTGTATGTTATTTTTTGTTGTTATTTTGATGTTACTTTTATATTGTTTTCTTGTTGATTTTATGTTGTTTTCGTGTTATTTTTTGAAAAACCGTAAAAATGTAAAAAAATATTCTTTGAACGTAAAAATGTAAATATTTTACAAAAAATTGTGCCTTATGTAATTATTCCTATTTTTATTTAAACCTTAAAAATTTATAAACACACTTTATTTTAATAATAAAGGAAATTTAATTTTGTAGACATATTTTAAGAGTTAATTGGTTAAGAAAACAAATACTATACCTAATTGTTAAAAAACAACAAGAAGGAGGGTTACTTTATATATGTGGTGTGTATGTATGTATTAGGGGCTATTTGGAATAGGTTAATCTTAGTAAGGGAATGGTAATGTGAAACATTACCTCGTTTGTTTGGAGGGTTTAGCCTTAGAATGTTATTCCCCTAGTAATATAACTACCCTTGAAGAGGGTAATGTTCATACCTTAAAAAATAGTAGGATTGAATTATTACCTTCCATCATATTAATTTGAATAATATTTTTTAAATTAATAAATAAATTTAAATACCAATAATATTATCATTTATTATAAATAAAATATTACGATATATATTTAGTCTGTGAGATCAGTTTTTTTAACTGAGTTATTTTATATTATTAGCAATAACATATACATATTTCTTATACAAAAATTTTATGCAGATGGTGTACATAAATAACATATCAAACAAAAATAAATAACATAGTGATAAAATATATAGAAATGTTCATTTTAATTAATAGAAAATACAATAAAATTTAATATTTACTAATTAATAAATATATTTTTTTAATAAATAACTATTTTATTTTTATATGCAATTAACATTAAATAGATATAATAAAAAATATTTTTATTTTAATTTTTCAAATAATATATATAAGATTCTTGTACTCAACCAAACAGTGTAATTTAATTAATAGTAATATGATTACATTTTACCCTACACAGCCAAACACAGTTTACACATTTTCCTATAATCATATTCTTTTTCATAATATTCCCTATAATCAAATTATTTTGAACACCTCATACCAAACGCATAATGTACTTATTTTTTTATTTTTTTTATTTCAGTTAATGAACTTTGTTATTTTAATTTTTTTTGTATTACAAATAATGAAATATATAAATATATATATTTAAAAAAACACATAAATAATTTTAAAAATAAAAATATATATATTAGAAAGTGTCATAAAAAGTATATTATGTACATAAGAATGTGTTAGTAGGTGCAATTTATGATATTTGGCTAAACTAAAATTTGTGTATAAAGAAAAAAAAATTGTGAGTTGTATAGATTGTGTTAGGTTATTTTTTGTTAATTTAATTGTCAAAATATTATTTAATTTTTACTGTTCAATTAAAGTAATTTTTTGTGTTAATTCGTGGCTTTGATTGCTCTTTTTCTTTAAAGAAAATTTTAGTATTTTTTGTTTAGGAAACTTATCTTACAAGATGAGGAATTCTATTTATGGAAAGTTGCCTATTTTTTAAAAATCTGACTTTTTTTTTCTAATTATTAAAATCGATTTTGCCATGTTTATAGAAGATCAAATAATTTTTTATGACAGAAAATAAAATCCAAATCGTGATTTTAGACTTATTTGAAACGTTTCCTATTTCGGCCTCATTTGCCTCTACAGATTCCAATCTTGTCGCTACAAATCAGAGGTTATTTTAGAATTTTTTTTACAGCTGTGAAAACGTGTTTGTGGTTGTCTTTAGGGTTTCTATGATCTATAAATAGGACCTAGAGAGCACCCAAACGTTCTCACCTCTTTTACCTTCATTTTTTTATATTTTTATCTTTGTGAGGAGAGAGTTTCTTTTGTGAAAATCTACAGTGTTCAACTAGATTTTAGTCTTTGTTTATTGTTCTTAGAATAGGTTGAAGAACTTTATTGAACAAGAGAAGGGTCTTCGGGAGAAGACTTGTCAAAGCCTTACTTCGAGAGGAAGTAAGCACTCACATATAAAAGGACGAAGGAATTTCGTTGTTTGGTGGTGTTTAGAAATCATGGAAAAGTAAATATTAAAGGATTGCAGCAAAGCTTTAGAGGGAGTCTAAACTTATTTAAGTCAACTGTATTTTATAATTGTTTGAAACTTTACTAATTGATTTCATTCTCTGGGTGTGGTCCGGTGGACTAGGTGTTTTTGAAAGAACATTGATACCATGTATAATTCTCTTGTATCAAGTTTTTATATTCTGCACTGTTAATTTTATTCTGTTACTACAAATCTATGTTCAGCAGTAATAAGTTTCCATTTTATTAATGCAGATCATAACAGTTGTGTTTTTAATTACTGGAATTTAATTAATATATTGGCATTTGTAAAAACACAATTTTTCAGATAGTCGCATTAAGGAGAGCTTCAAAAGTAAACTTAATCTTGTACAGGAAAGGATGTTGTCTAACATAGATAAAATTGTTCTTTTTTTTTTTTTTTTTTTTTTGATAAAGTGATTTAAATCACTCATGAATTTACGACGCCCATGTCCGCCACCGGCGCTGGAACCTCCTCGAACCAGGATAGCTCATCATCTAACCGCAGAGCATGCTTTGCCAACCATGGGCCGCTAAAATCTTAGAGCGAGCCCCATGGGACAAAACTGCCCCCGGAAATTTAGACAATAAAGCTATAACATCTTCAAACAACGCTCCTAACTCAATAAATACTGAAGTTCCACCTGAAAAAAAATATCAAAAAACAGCATAAAACTTTAATTAGAAAACTATTCAAATTGAAGAGAATCAACCAACCACCAAGACTAAGCAACTAGATCTCCCTATAAAATACTAGAACTAGCCAAAGGGATTACCCTTTGGCTAGTAACAACTAAATTATAGCAATCTACTTCATAACCTTCATAGGATCCCTATTCCTTACTCTTACTCTTTTAAAATCAAACATAAATAAAATTTTCCTTTTAATATCCATTATTCCTTAAATATTCAAAATATTATATACTAATTATTTCATTTTATCTCTTAAAAATATTACTTATTTATAGAATAAAACATGTCAAAATTCTTTAGTAAGTCAAATTATTTATTATTTTATTTATAGCGTAAAACATGGCATCTATAATCTTTATTCAACCTAGATTAAACTAAAATTGTATTAATATCCTTAAAACTTAAGATTGCACTTTTCATATTCAAAAGTACCATTTTCCTAATACCACTTCATCATATATTTAATTAATAATATTAAATTAATATTAATTAATCCAATTCGGTATTATGACATAATGCTTCCTTATTTATTATTTAAATAGATAACATCCTAATTATTATACCATTCAAATTATTATAAAACTATTCATATTAGTATCTTCCTATACAACTAATAAGGCAATAATCTCAATCTTCATTAGCATTTACTTCCCATTTATTTCAATATCTTCCCAAAAATAAAAAATAAAATAAAACAAAGTATACTCAATTCACAATTAATGTCCCTACCTCTAATTTATTACAAAATCCCACATTTATAATTTATATACCAAATTAATATTATGTTATCTATAATAAATTCATATTTATAATTTATATACCCAAAATTAATATTATGTTATCTATAATAAACTAATAAGGCAATAATCTCATAATTATATACCATAATTGTTAGTTATTAAATTTTATAATATTTTTACAATTCATGATATCTTGTAATTTTAAACAATTACCCTAAATAATTAGGGACCAGCCATAAATCATGCGTGAAAACCTTAAAAGGCACCAAATCCATAAACAATGGCCCAGCTCATCCATCAAATTTGTACTTCCTTTTCTTCCATCAAAAAACTAATACCACTCACCTAGAAATTCTTTAAAAATACAAATAAATATAATAATTTTGGTACATTCCCAAAATATTGACAACAAACCAAATTTTTATAATAATTTGACTTCCCAAATATATCTGAACCAATATATTCTCATTAGTCCATTAGTGTTTCCACCTCCCTTTATTACAAGATCCTCAAGATTCTTATTCTTCAATTTACTTAATTAATTATAATATTAGAATCTCAATACTAAAATTCTAAACACTTTCCTTTTATGCTGAAAATTCCTAAAAAAATATAAACCAAAAGATAGCTAATAGGAATTAGCGTTTAAAGCAAACACTCTTAAACATTATTTCAATTAAAAATATTCTTTAAAACATACCTTAACCAAAATAATCCTTTTATTCCGACTAATAAATCTGTATAGTGCATAACTTATTAACTTTAAAATATTAATGTGTCAAAATTTTCTTATACATTCAATACCGAAAAAGCGTGAAAATGTAAACAAACTACCCTAAATAATTAGGGGCCCAACCATATAATAGGTGCTAAAGCCTTGTAAGGCGTCAAAGCCATAAATAATGGCGCAAAATAGAACAAAATCAATATAAAACAAACCTATAACAAAAAAAGAAAACATTGAAAAAAGAAAGAATAAAAAAGAGTTGTGAAACAAAAGAAAGAAAAACATTGAACTCATTTACAGCAACAAACGATAGACAAAGAAAATTGAAATAGAAAACTCTTAAGGTAACTTGAACAATGAATCTGATTAAGAGGTATTAAACTACAGAAAAGTTGCTTCAAAATCGTGATCACTGGTCCTTAATATAACCAATTCTTTCACGAATCACACAGATTATATCCAACAGTATATACACCAACTAAAACACTATCACAATTCACATAATATCGAAATACGGCTATATAAAATGGAATGAATTCAGTCTACAAAAAAGAAAAAAAGAAACCAGAGAGATATTTACCGTGATAGTTTGTTGGAGGATCAAAACGATGGAGAAGTAAGTACTGGGGATGCGATCACGAACAACGATGAAGAAATATTAGATAAAATTGTTCTTAAAAATGTAAAAGAGTTGTAAGTTTCTCTTTTTAAGGAGAATCCCCTTGTGGATGTAACTAGCTCATTTTGATTAATAAAAATTATATTTCTTGATAAAAATAAAATCAATAAAGCAAATTAATTTAAAAGATAATTATGATAGTGTTGGGTTTTGTGCCTTAAATAAAACTCATTTTAATATAATCAAATTTACTAATCAATAAAAGATCATAAATCATTTTATGTTGCATGGTTCACATGATTTATTTCATGATTATATGTTTAATATATAAATTATATTAAATCTAGAACATATAGTTATTCTTGATTACAGTGTTTTCAATGCAGTGGAATATAATCATGAATATATGTTCAAAAGTTTAAGTCCCATGATTTGTCAGTACACTGGATTTAGACTGACATGATAATCAGCGATAATGTATACTTACACATTGGATAAGTATTATGTCATTTCCAGGGTATTGGCAAAATATGCCAGTATCAGATGTATGGAGTATACATTGGATTGGACCGACATTGAACTTAGATAAGATATCATAAACTTACTATTATATCTTTCTAAGTCAATATCACTGGTTGATCTTAGGTCTATAGATTTAAATCCTGAGATGGATAGGTTCGATCTCAATTGTATTATTTATGTTCTTAGAGTTGTTTGTTAATGTCTGGTCGGTTGAACACTTACATCTTGGGAACATGATAGTTCAATTGAGTGGTAGCGCTAATCATAGATATGGAATCTATAGCTATAAGTATTTAGAAGTGAAACAATAATTTTCTTCGAGCTTGGCTTAATAGAGATAAATGATTGAAGCCTCATTTTAGTAATTATATTAGTTTACTGAAACATCATTTATAGATAGCTAAGTATTTTAAGGATAAAATACATTGAAGGGTAGAACAGTAAATTTATCCCTATTCGATGTAGATCGTCTATAGAGGATCTTTGACTATTTGGATTGTAATAATGGATAATTCATAACGTATCTATATCTTGGTACATATAGAGTGTTCTATATAATTAAGAGTGTAGTTCCGAATCTATAATGGCGCAATGAAGAATTAATAAGTTAATTAGTTGAGATAATACTGCTTGCAGACTCAGTTAATTAGTTTTGATTAATCAATTATAATTCTAAAATTAGACTATGTCTTATTTATGAATTTTCACTAAGTAAGAGCTTAATTGTGAAGAAAAGAGATTTTGGGATTTATTTTGTTAATTAAGAGACTTTGCATGGTCTAATTAATAAATAATATAAATGATAATTTTATTTGATAATTAATTATAATTATTAAATAAATAGTTTTGACATTTATAGGATCAAAATTAAAAAATATGGCATTATTGAAAAAAGGATACATGGTTGAAATAAAGTGGCAAAATTGTAACTAGTGAGGGGCCATTAGTGTGGCCGACCACTTAGTGAATTTTTCCTATTATTTTATTCTTTTTTAATCCATATAATTAAATCTTAAACCCTAACTGAAATACTATAAAATAAACATGATGCTATCATTCTCATCCAAACTAAATCTAGTTTTCATTCTTTGACAACTAGTAGATGAGAGACTCCTTTTCTATAATGATTTTGAATCCTTATTCATTGTTCTTCATCATTTTGAGACATAGTGATAGAGTACCATGCCCACACATAGCAAGTCAAACTCAATCATAGTGTGAAAGACGATGGTAACCAACCTGAATGAGAGAAAGAGATCCAAACTCCGATCTTGTTATTACTTTGCGACAAAAAAGAACAATGGTTAGAGATCTAAGCGAAATGAGTCACATTATTCTGCTGTCATCAATGTAAGTAATGAGTCCATATTTATCTTATAAATATGATTAATTTATTTATTAATATTCTTAAATTTATTCTTTAAATTATTGATTAGTGTGATTTTAATTTGTTAGGTTATTTTAAATACTATTCATCCATTTAGAGTCTTTTGGAGGGATTTTAACATATTTTGGTGGAAAATAATGGAAGTCGGCGAGCTCGATTGTACAAGGCGAAACTTAATTGCAAATTTCGACGAACTTAAAGGCAGAATTGGACTTGGAGCTCAACATGAAAGTTTTAGATCTCGTTCTTAGCTTTCCAGAACATCTTAAATCGTTCAATTCCGAGTAATATTGAGAGAGCTATGACCAAAATACTATCAGTCGTCGCAGCAGGAAATTTCTAAAAAAAGATAGCGAAAATAAAGATAAATTTTCAAGAAGAGTTGCGATTTTTTATGTTTTGTTTAAAAGATGAGTTATCTTTATCCGAGATATTTCCTAATACTATTATAAATAGAATCCTAATTCTAAGAGGATTTATCTATCCACTATAAATAGAATCCTAATTCTAATAGGATTCAACTACCTTTCCCATTACTATAAATAAGACCTCTTAGACTACAAATGGAGGAGAATCCAAAAAAACTACAAATTAAATGTTATGATTTTCATTAATGTCTAGTTCTGAGTAGTTTTCTTTTAGTTAAGGGTTATTTCAAAACCCGAAACATGAATTCTTAATTTTATTATTGAATGTTAATTTTTAGTTTCTATTATATCAAATTGCTTCTATTCTTCTATGTTCAATGTTATGATTATTGTTTTAATCTTGTTTAGACGGCCGCTAAATTAGGTTTTACTTTAATCTACCGTCATCTTAGGATTACTATTCACCTAATAGTCTAGGATTCTAAGTGTTTGTGGCAAAATACAATTTGTGATGAAGAATAGAACCTAGGTTAAATGAATTATATGCTTCATTGATTTGTTGCCTAGATTAGTCTATCTCCATAAATCCCAATGCTTTATCTAAGTTAAATAAATCGCATGCTTCATGGATTTACTGCTTCAGGTAAAAGAGTTAATTATTGAGCGCTTCGCCTTGATTACATACAATAGGGAGATTGGGATAATTGACTGCTTCAGCGTTATCTGCGGGATTAATAGTTTGATTGGAAGCTAAAAATTACATTCTTTAATAGGAATTAGGAATGATTGTTAAGGGTGGCGAATAACCTTTAACTAGTTTCTCATATCGTATTCTTTACTTTAAATTTGTTCTTTTCTTTAATTGTTATTTTTATTCTAATCTTCAAAACCCCTCTTTTTCCTAATTCTTTTTACTAATTTGTGAATAATTGAATAAACATAGTCCTCGTGGGATCGACCCTTACTTACGATTATACTAAAATAATTGGAAGTATTGGAATTAAAAAAATAGTAAATTTGTTGTGGCTTACGACACGCATCAGTAAGGTTTTCAAAACTCTAATGTGTTTTATTTCATCATATTAGAGAATTCATATTTAGGATGTTAATCAACATACATATTAGTAAATCTAGATCCTGGTAAAATAAATTCCAACATATAGGTATTATTTGAGCTTTGTTGATGATTTTACTAGATTTGTGTGGATTTTCCCAATGAAACAAAAGTCTGAAGCAACAAACCTATTTGTGCAGTTTAATGCTTATGTTGAAAGGCAATTCCAGCTTAAAATAAAAGGTGTTCAAACTGATTTAGGGTAAGAATTTGAATCTTTATACAAAATGTTTCAACACTTAGGCATTGTCAAAAGAAATTCTTGCCCCCACAGTCGCCAACAACAAGGTAGAGTTGAGAGAAGACATTGACATGTTGTTGATGTTGGTCTCACTTTTCTTGCCAAAGCTGAAATGCCTCTCACCTTTTGGTGGGAAGCTTTCACTTTTGCAGCATACCTAATTAACAGGCTCCCATCAATTGTCCTACAGTTTGCTTCACCTTTTGAAAAGCTTTTTCATCAACCCCCTGATTATACCATGCTAAAAGTGTTTGGGTGCTCATGTTTTCTCCTTTTAAGATCTTATGAAAGCCACAAAGTGTCCTTTCGATCATCTAAATGCCTATTTCTAGGCTACTGTCTTAATTCCAAGGGTTACAGGTGCTTGCATCCTAGTGGGAGGGTGTAAGTAGCTTGTAGTGTCACTTTCAATGAATCTGAATTTCCATATAACACCCTTTTTGGTAATGCTTCTCAATCTCTCTCTCAAATTACTCCAACTATAATTGACAGAGGTGCCTATACTATTCCTACAACTCCTATACCTCCTAATCCTACACATATGCCACCTCCCTCACCCCCACCTTCCCTCCCCATCAACTCCACAAACGAGTCATCTAGTCAATCCTCCAATAGCTCATTATCTACATCACAGAGCTCCCAAAACTCACACACGATAAGCAATAGTACTGCTGATAACAATACTGTTGATACTAATTTCAACAATAATTCATTTGCTTTAGCACCTGTCATAACTCATAACCTTCACCCCATGGTTACCAAATCCAAGCTTAGCATCTTCAAACAAAAAATCTATACTGCCACCACATCCCCAGTTACCGAACCAACAACCTTAAAGGTTGTGCTTGCCAGTCCAATCAGGAATGAAGCAATGAATAGAAATTTATGCTTTAAAAATAAACAAAACTTGGCACCTTGTTATTCCCCCACCTGATGCTCCTATAGTCACCAATAAATGGGTGTATCAGGTTAAATACAACAAAGATAGTTCAGTTGACAGATACAAAGCCCTCTTGGTTGCTAAGGGCTTTCAACAAACCCCTAGCCTAGATTACACAGAGACATACAACCCTGTCATAAAGCCTTGTACTATTCGTACTTACAATTGGGAAATTCAGCAAGTGGACATCAACAATGCCTTTTTAAATGGTGAACTCAAAGAAATAGTCTACATGCATCAACCTCCTGGTTTGAAGATCCAGCCTTTCCCAACCATGTTTATGTTGGGTTTTATGCCCTAAATAAAACTCATTTCAATATAATCAGATTTACTTATTAATATAGATCAGAAATAACATTTAATGTTGCATGGTTCACATGATTTATTTCATGATTATATGTACATGATGTATGAATTCATCTGAAACCCTTTTCACATACTTGATCCTGTTTATTGTGCTGTCAACACATTGGAAAGTAAACATGACTATGTGAATAAAGTTTCCTAGATTTATCAGACATAGGGTTTTACTGATATGACAATCTACAACAGAGTTTACTTGCATTTGGAGAAATGCTATGTTCTTTCCAGAACATTGGTTAAAGTAAAGCTCAGGTTGGATGCATGGAGTATGCATCGGAAAGGACCGATATTGAACTTTGGCTTAGATTTATTAAACTTACCGTAATATCTATTCAAGTCAATATCACCTAGTTGATCCTAGATCAAATGATCTTAATCCTGATATGATTAGGCTCAATCTTGAAAGGCTATTCGTGTTCTTTGATTTGTTAGTTAAGCCTACTTTTAGGTTAGGGTGATACGTACATTTTAGGAACACGGTAGTGCAATTGAGTGGGAGCGCTAACATAAACATGGAATCTATAGCTTCTATCTAGCGAATAGTAAGCAAAGGATGATCTCCTTCGAGCTTGACCAAACGAACATAAATGGTGGAGTACTCATTTCACATAAGCTGAAATATCATTTATACGGGGTCAAGTGTTTTAAGGATAAAATACATAGTAGGGTGTTACGGTAATCTAATCCCTTTACTGTGTAGATCATTCATATAGAGGATCATTGATCACATTAGGATTATAACAATGGATAACTAATGATGTGTCTATATGGTGGAACATATAGAGCATTCTATATACTGAGAGTGCAATTCTAAGTTCTATGCGTGGATTCAACGAAGAATTAATAAGTTAGTGAATTTTAGTAATAAATTCTTGATCTACTTATTGGAAGCTCGGTTATATAGACACATGGTCCCCCCACTAGTTGAGATAATATTGCTTGTAAGACTCATGTAATTGGTTTTGATTAATCAATTATAATTCTCAAATTAGACTATGTCTATTTGTGAAATTTTCACTAAGTAAGGGCGAAATTGTAAAGAAAGAGTTTTAGGGGCATATTTGTTAATTATGATACTTTGTATGGTTCAATTAATAAATATGATAAATGACAATATTATTTAATAATTATTTATAGTTATTAAATAGTTAGAATTGACATTTAAATGGTTGAATTTGAAAATGGGCGTTTTTGAGAAAATCAGATGCAGAAAAGATAAAACTGCAAAATTGCAAAAAGTGAGGCCCAAATCCACTAGTATAGGGCCAGCCACTTTTGTAGGAAATTTAAACTGATATTTTCATTATTTTAATGCCAAATAATTCAAACCTAACCCTAGTGGAATGCTATAAATAGATAGTGAAGGCTTCAGGAAAATTACACTTAAATTTTCTATTTTTCCTTCAGAGAAAAACCTAGCCTTTCTCTCTCCCTATCTTTAGCTGCCACTTCTTCTTTCTCTTCCCTCTTGAAATTTTGAAATTTCTTAGTGTATGAGTAGTGCCCACACACAGCAAGTGATACCTCAATCATAGTGAGGAAGATCGTGAAGAAAGACTTTCAGCAAGAAGGAGTTTCAGCATCAAAGATTCAGAGAAAGAGATCCAGGTTCAGATATTGATAATGCTCTACTACAGAAAGGAATCAAGGGCTAGATATCTGAACGGAAGGAGTCATTTAATTCCGCTGCACCCAATGTAAGGTTTCTTAAACTTTATATGTGTTTAATTTATCGTTTTAGAAAGTTCTTATTTAGGATGTTAATAAACATACTTGTGAGTAGATCTAAGATCCTGGTAAAATAATTTCTAACAACTGGCCTCAGAGCCATGGTAATTGATTTACTTGCAAGAAATTTGGACTTTAAAACGATTGTTTGTTTGTTTTTGGATGGTATCATGTTGTATTGAGTGTTATTTGATGATTGATTGATGTTTGTAAATTTTCATGAAAAATAATTGCGATTCTGTTTCTGGCATTATTTTTATTGGATAGTATGGAAAAAATTAAGCAAGTTAGCCTTTTACAGAACTCAATTTCGATTTTATTTGAATTAGTTATGAATTTTTGAAGATTTGAAAAAAATCAGAGCTGTGCTGAAATTTTCGTGCGATCGCGAAAAATGTCCGTACAGCTCACAATTTTTTCGTTTTTCTTCGATTTTTCATGCTTTTTCATGGAATTAACTTCCGATTTTTTGTGTAGTTCTATATATATACTATTACTATTCCTAATTTAATTCTAATTATCATTTTGAATTAATTTAATATTTTTTAAATTTAATTCAATATATTAGTGTAATTTGAATTTGAATAGAATTAGTATCTATCTTCTTGCTTAAAAATCTATCTTATTTTAAAATTTTATTATATCTTATCTTATTTTAAATTTAAAATAAGATAATTATAATCATGTAATTTTTAAATAATATAAGATATTTTGCTAATTTTTTAAATTTTGTTATTTTATTTATGTAAATTACATTTAAAATTTGAAAAAGATATTCATTTATCTTTTCTAATTTTTTATTTAATTTTTATTTATAAAATAACATTTAAAATTTAAAAGTTGTTAGCAAATTTTTTTTTGAAATGATATTTAGGTTGGTTGAAACCTAATTTTTCAAAATTGTAGGTTTAATTTTAAATTTCGAAATTTTTTTTATTTTTCAAATTTTTTTTTAAAAAAATTTCGAAAATTTATTTATTTTTTAATTAATTATTTTCGAAATTAATTATTTAATTTAAAATTAAATAAATCCTACATCCAACTATCCAACTAACCTTGTTGCAGGAGTATGTGTTTTAGCTTGTGTGTAAATCTTCTTTCATCTGTGTATGACCTAGCAACATGATAGGACCCATCCAAAGTATGCCTGTGTGAGCCTATGTGTTTAATTTTATTATAGATGCATATAGGTTGTTGTTGCTAAAATAGATTATCATAGTTTTTGATAGAATTTATTTAGGCCCATTTAGTTTTTGGGCCTATTCAATTAATAACAGTTGTTCTTATTAAGGTTAAATTCCTCTCTTTTGGGCCTTGTGTGAGAGTTGGGAGCCATAGAAGTGGGTACGACATACTGAACCCAGCACCCCCTCACATGAACCACCCCAATTGTGAAGGTCCATTTGCCTGATTTGAATAACTGTACTAGGTTAATTAAACTAGTTTAACCTAATAAAATTGATTAGCAACATAATTAATTTCATTTATTTTGAAATTAATTTAAGAAAATTATAGTTTAAAGAATTTTTTATTCTAAGCTAAACTATATGTATTTTCTTGTATTTAACTAAATATATAATTATAACCATCTAGATTCTTTCTGGAGCTTAATTTAAATTTTTCATTAAATATTCCTATTTAAGTTGAAATTTAGTTATCTACAACTAACCAACTTAAATCTGAATATCTTTTGAATTTCAAATTTCAAAATTAAGTTGAGGAATTTTAGACATTGGTTATTAAGATTCTTTAGATATTTTTTAAGTTAATATCTTTTCGAATATTAACTTAAAATGAAATATTTTAGATATTAAGTGGTTACAACTTAATTTTTGATATTAAATTAAATTTAAATTTGAAAATATTTAAGTTCTAGATTTTTTCTAATACAACTTAAATTAGATATTTTTTCAAATTTTGTGGAAAAGATACTTAGTCAAATAAGATATTTTCTAGATAGTTATTTCTAGACTACTTATTATTTCTAATATTAAATAGGAAATATTATACATTGTGAAATTAATTATTTATTAATTAATTTTGGTACAATTTATTTTAAGTATATTTTTCCTAGTATTAAACTAGAGATTAATAATTAAGCATTCTCTACACTTAATTATTTATTTCTTGAATTTAATACATTTAATTAATTTGAAAATTAAATATCTAAGTTGATTTTTATCATCATACTTAAATATTTCTTTTTCATGAAATTTAATTAAATAGAAAATTATTTTTAGTTGAAATTTATTTTTTTCAACTAAATTTAAATAATTTTCAAAATATTTTTTTTCTTTATTTTATTAATCAAAATTCGAAATTGCATTTCTTAAATGCTGTAATTTCAAATTTTATTTGAAAAATAGATTAAGTTGTAAATTAATTATTTATTTTAATTAATTTTTGGATCAACTTAAATCAATGATTTTTTCATTTATTGATTAATTTAAAATAAATTGAATTAAAGTATATTATTAGAAATTGAATTAATTAGTCAAAGGAAATCTAGATAGGTGATATGTTTTGCTTGAAGTATTTTTCTAGTGTATTTAATTAAATTGAAAATTAATATTTAAGTTGATTTTCATCATCATACTTAAATATTTGAAATTTTTCTTATATATATTTAATTAAATAGGAAAATTATATTTTTTGTTGTAAATTAATTTTATTAATTAATTTTGGGCCAACATTAAATTAGAATAATTTTACCAGGATTTATTTTTTATTTTAACATGCATTTTTCGAAAATTGTATTCTTAAATACTTTAATTTTTCGAAATGCAATATATATATTTATAGAAAATAAAATTTGAGTTGTAAATTAATTTAAATTAATTTTGTAACAACTTAAATTGAATATTTTTCTAAATATTTATTGGAAATTATTACTAAGATGGAAATAATTCATGTTATTTTCATAACCATCTAAGTAAAATTTATAAATATTAAATTAAAATTTATATTTAGAATTTTTCATTCTAAATTGGAAATTTTAATTAAATAAATATATATTTAAAATAAATAAATTAAATAAAGAGAATAAAAGAAAATACAACTCACTTTAAATAATGAGCTTGATTATTATTAAGATATTCGATCTCCATTGTTGGTCTTACAAAAGTTAAATGTTTTTAATATAACCTCGAGACGCTAGACTTCGCCCCCCTATGGATGGTTATTCGTTGAACGCATTTAACACCGTAAGATTTCATTTGATAAGTGTTTTGTGAGTTTTCGTCTCTATTTAGACTATCCCCTACGGTGACTACTTAGAGATAAACTCATAAAATATGAAACAATGGTGGAAGCTCATAAAATAAGAATAACCTTGACTCTCGCCTACCGGGACAACGTTGGATTCTTATTTTGATAGAATAAAAAGTTGCTAGAATGGTTTCTATTTTAGATGAGCTGACAACTCTATTCAATAAATGATACTTTGACTCTCGCCTAGGGACAACTTTGTATCGGTTGTTGAAAACCTTGGAAATTATTTAGGGTTGTATGTTTTAGTATTTTCACTAGTCATTCCTACTTGCTATATGCTTATAATTTCTGAATTGTGTATGAATTTATATTGAACCATGTTATTTTCTGTTATTAAGTTGTAGTTTAATTTCGAATCTTCATTGTTGGTCTAACTTGGCTTGTTTATCTAATGAGATAAATCCCTAGTGGATTTTCACCATTAGACATACATAATAGTGTTAGATCTCGAAAGATAAATATTGTATATGCGACATCTAGCTGTTCATCAATTGATGACACCTTAGACTAGTATTTTTACGATATGAAACAAGAAGATTGTATAAATAAGATTACTTTGACATTCGCTAATCGAAGCATCGTTGGATTCTTATTTTAAACGAAATTATCCTAATTCCTCTTAGCTTATTCATTTCGAATTAGCTTTAAAAACATATCATTGGATGAATGGTCTATAAATCATTTCATGTCATTTTATATGACGCATATGATTATAATCCCGAAATTCTATTCCCAATTGATATAAATCCTCAATCTTAGAAATCTCCTACTTGTATGGGCAAATCTGACTTAGAGTTTGTATTAGTAGTGGTGGTCCAAGAAAGAATTACTCATTATATTTGGTTGAATTTAAGTCTTTGACTTTAATTTTAGAATCCAAACAGAAATTTTCTTATATTTATAATTCCAGATACAATACAGTTACACTTTCTCAAGTGTTTAATATCCATCTTTTATTAATGGATTCAAACTGTATGGAATATGAGTTAGGTATTCTGTGACCAAGATCCACTTGCAGTATTCTAAGAACTCTTTGATGTAACTAAACCTAAGTCATCAAAAGACACTACCACATTTTTTTTAATCTATGGCATTTGTATCTTGTTCATAGTGGATTTGACAAGATCAATCTCTGCAAAGAGTTAATATGCCTATATCCAGTGAAAGTAAGTTCATCTCATTCGCAGATGGATGTACATTCAAAGGTGGATATGAGTTTTTCGTTGTATTATTAAAACGATAACTCTAGATTATACCTTTTAGCAAGAAATTTGAAATGTTTGAAAAATTTCATTAATTTCTAGCAATGGTTAAAACCATTAAGGTAAATGGTTAAAGATCTTGCGAACTGATAGGGGTGGAGAAATAGTTAATAGATATGCAGTTCAAAGATCATTAAATTGATTTTTGAATTATATCCAAACTTACCTCCCCAGAAATTTCGAGTTGCATGTTAATGATTAGTTACTAGTCGTTGCCTAATTCCTTCTATGGTAATACAATTTCAGAATGATGTAATAGTTGTATACTTAATGTAAAACATTACTAGATTCATGGATAACCTAATCAAAAATCTTAAGAAAAGCTAGAACTGTTAACCATGGTTTGTTAGCTTTTCTAAGTGATTAGGGGTGGACCATCCCATTGTCAATAGATAAGAAAGTGTTTGTTCAAACAAATACTACTTTTCTAAGAAAATGACTAAGTCTGAAAAACAAGTAGCAAATAAAGGAGATATTTAATTCTTGATTCCAAAAGTGTTCTATCATCTTATATAACATATGATGATCCCACTGCCTCTGTTGTCTTGTCACAACCAAAGAGGTTAATACCATTTTCTTAGACATAATTCACGGTACCTTGTCGTAGTGGGAGAGTTTCTAGGAACTCACCTTCTTATGACTTGGGAGACACTAGTGATTAAAATCCATTGTAAGTTTAAACAAGTAATGGATTGTCAAGATAAGAAACTAAGAAGAAAGCCAATAGAACTATGGTTTAATCCATTCACATGGAGTAACCTAAAGTTTTCTATTACAAGGACATAAAGGAAATTTTTGTTTATAAGTCCATTCAATGGACTTAACAAAACTTCCTGTTCCTAGTATTATAGGTTTGAGTTTATTTAAACCTATGGCTTGTGGTATACCTGGTAATTACTTACTCTAATGCAAGCAACTTATTTTAGTAAGATGCTGAAGCATTTTCTTTCTAATGGCAATCTATAGAAGCTTCACAACTTCTTAGGTATAGATTTTATTTATCTAAGGAAAAGTCTCAACTATTCCAGAAAAGATAAAGCCATGAAAGAATTTCTTAAATCAACAGTGAGAGGTCTTAGATATGCTTTTGTATGCCTTAGACCAGACACCTGCTGTTGAGTGGGAGTAATGAGTAGGTATCAGATTAATCCAGGAGAAGAACATTGGAAGACAATCAAGTAAATCTTAAGATTAAGAAGAGGAACTATATGTTAGTCTATAAGAGTGTGTTTAAAACTCTTAGACTACACCATATCAGATTTCGAAATTTGCCTTTGTGCTAGTAAATCTTTCTAATAAGATGGTGGTTACTCTGGGGGTGGAATAGTGATTTTGGAGAAGTGTAAAAACCTATCTGAAGTCTCTAGGTCTACCAGAGAGAGACTGAATGTTAAAGTTGCAGGAAAGGTACTTATTCAGTCTAAGGAAAGTTCTATACATCTTTGGCACCATTCCAAATTGCCTTAAACTAGTAGTGTTAATTTCCTGATTAACCAAAAGTAGTTGCCAAAGGTATGTATAGAATCCAGTATCCCAAGAGAGTAGACATATAGAGAGGAATTTCACATTATCAATGATTTTGTGATTAAAGGAAGAGTAATGGTGGAGAAAAGGTTGTGGTTAATTCAACCTTTCAGATCCAATTACGAGTAGTTTACTACTACTACACTTGATTTGTATATCAAGGTGTTGAGATTATTTGAAACGCACTTTTTGTTTTATATTAGTGCAAGTGGGAGTTTGTTGGGTTTTATGCCTTAAATAAAACTCATTTCAATATAATCAGATTTACTTATTAATATAGATCAGAAATAACATTTAGTGTTGCATGGTTCACATGATTTATTTCATGATTATATGTACATAATGTATGAATTCATCTGAAACCCTTTTCACATACTTGATCCTATTTATTGTGCTGTCAACACATTGGAAAGTAAACATGACTATGTGAATAAAGTTTCCTAGATTTATCAGACATAGGGTTTTACTGATATGACAATCTACAACAGAGTTTACTTGCATTTGGAGAAATGCTATGTTCTTTCCAGAACATTGGTTAAAGTAAAGCTCAGGTTGGATGCATGGAGTATGCATCGGAAAAGACCGATATTGAACTTTGGCTTAGATTTATTAAACTTACCGTAATATCTATTCAAGTCAATATCACCTAGTTGATCCTAGATCAAATGATCTTAATCCTGATATGATTAGGCTCAATCTTGAAAGGCTATTCGTGTTCTTTGATTTGTTAGTTAAGCCTACTTTTAGGTCAGGGTGATACGTACATTTTGGGAACACGGTAGTGCAATTGAGTGGGAGCGCTAACATAAACATGGAATCTATAGCTTCTATCTGGCGAATAGTAAGCAAAGGATGATCTCTTTCGAGCTTGACCAAACGAACATAAATGGTGGAGTACTCATTTCACATAAGCTGAAATATCATTTATACGGGGTCAAGTGTTTTAAGGATAAAATACATGGTAGGGTGTTACGGTAATCTAATCCCTTTACTGTGTAGATCATTCATATAGAGGATCATTGATCACATTAGGATTATAACAATGGATAACTAATGATGTGTCTATATGGTGGAACATATAGAGCATTCTATATACTGAGAGTGCAATTCTAAGTTCTATGCGTGGATTCAACGAAGAATTAATAAGTTAGTGAATTTTAGTAATAAATTCTTGATCTACTTATTGGAAGCTCGGTTATATAGACCCATGGTCCCCCCCACTAGTTGAGATAATATTTCTTGTAAGACTCATGTAATTGGTTTTGATTAATCAATTATAATTCTCAAATTAGACTATGTCTATTTGTGAAATTTTCACTAAGTAAGAGCGAAATTGTAAAGAAAGAGTTTTAGGGGCATATTTGTTAATTATGATACTTTGTATGGTTCAATTAATAAATATGATAAATGACAATATTATTTAATAATTATTTATAGTTATTAAATAGTTGGAATTGACATTTAAATGGTTGAATTTGAAAATGGGCGTTTTTGAGAAAATCAGATGCAGAAAAGATAAAACTGTAAAATTGCAAAAAGTGAGGCCCAAATCCACTAGTATAGGGCCAGCCACTTTTGTAGGAAATTTAAACTGATATTTTCATTATTTTAATGCCAAATAATCCAAACCTAACCCTAGTGGAATGCTATAAATAGATAGTGAAGGCTTCAGGAAAATTACACTTAAATTTTCTATTTTTCCTTCAGAGAAAAACCTAGCCTTTCTCTCTCCCTATCTTTAGCTGCCACTTCTTCTTTCTCTTCCCTCTTGAAATTTCGAAATTTCTTAGTGTATGAGTAGTGCCCACACACAGCAAGTGATACCTCAATCATAGTGAGGAAGATCGCGAAGAAAGACTTTCAGCAAGAAGGAGTTTCAGCATCAAAGATTCAGAGAAAGAGATCCAGGTTCAGATATTGATAATGCTCTGCTACAGAAAGGAATCAAGGGCTAGATATCTGAACGGAAGGAGTCATTTAATTTCGCTGCACCCAATGTAAGGTTTCTTAAACTTTATATGTGTTTAATTTATCGTTTTAGAAAGTTCTTATTTATGATGTTAATAAACATACTTGTGAGTATATCTAAGATCCTGGTAAAATAATTTCCAACAGTTTACAAACTCAACAACGCTCTTTATGGACTCAAATAGGCTCCAAGGGCTTGGTTTGACAAACTCAAACATTCTCTGACAAAATGGGGTTTTCACAACTCAAAATCAAACACCAGCTTGTTCTTCACCAACACAAATGGGAAACTTCTTCTCCTTCTTGTGTATGTTGATGACATACTTATTACTGGTGCTGATCATGTTGGGTTTTGTGCCTTACATAAAACTCATTTCAATATAATTAGATTTACTAATTAATAAAGACCAAAAATCACATTTTATGCTGCATGGTTCACATGATTTATTTCATGATTATGTTTAATGTATAAATTCTATTAAGTCCAGAATATATATATTTGTTCATGATTATAGTGTCGTTTAGCACAGTGGAATATAATCATGATTATATGTTCAAAAGTTTAATTCCCATGATTTGCCAGTTAACTGAATTTAGACTGGCATGATAATCTACGATAGGTATACTTACACCTTGGATAAGTGTTATGTCATTTCCAGGGCATTGGCAAAGTTTACCAGTATCAGATGTATGGAGTATACATTGGAAGGGACCGATATTGATCTTATATAAGATATCATAAACTTACCGTTATATCTTTCTAAGTCAATATCAATGGTTGATCTTAGGTCCATGGATATTAATCCTGACATGATTAGGTTCGATCTCAAGAGTGTTATTTGTGTTATTTGATTTGTTAGTTAAGTCTACCTTTAGGTCTGGGTGATACGTACATTTTGGGAACATGATAATACAATTGAGTGGGAGCGCTAATCATGATATGGAATCTATAGCTTCTATCTGGACATAGAAGTGAAATGATGATTTCCTTCGAGCTTGGCTGAATAAAGATAAATGATTGAGATCTCATTTCAGTAACTATATTAGTTTACTGAAATATCATTTATAGGTAGCTAAGTGTTTTAAGGATAAAATACATTGAAAGGCAGAACAGTAAATTTGTCCATATGCAGTGTAGATCATCTATAGAGGATCATTGACTATTAGGATTGTAACAATGGATAATCATAACGTATCTATATCGTGGTACATATAGAGCGTTCTATATAACTGAGAGTACAATTCCAAGTTCTATAGTGGTTCAATGAGGAATTAATAAGTTAGGGAATTTACTTGGTAAATTCTAGATCTGCTTATTGGAAGTTCTGTTATATAGGCCCATGGTCCCCTCACTAGTTTAGATAATACTGTTTGCACACTTAGTTAATTGATTTTAATTAATCAATTATAATTCTAAAATTAGACTATGTCTTATTTATGAATTTTCATTAAGCAATGGCTTAATTGTGAAGAAAATAAATTTTGGGGTCAATTTGTTAATTAAGAGACTTTGTATGGTCTAATTAATAAATTACATAAATGACAATTTTATTTAGTAATTAATTATAATTATTAAATAAATAGTTTTGGCATGTACAAGGATTGAATTGAAAAATATGGTATTATTGAAAAGAAGAATAAGTGGTTGGAAAAAGTGGCAAAATTGTAACTAGAGATTGGCTCATTTAATGTGTACGGCCAAATGTGATTTTTGCCCAATTTTTTATTCTTTTTTAATCCATATAATTCAACCCTAAGCCTGTTGCTGAAAATTATTAATTACTACGCAAGTGCACGCAATCAAGTAGTATACTCACGCAAGTGAGGTCGAACCACAGGGAATTGGATTAATTACTACTAAACTATACTTATAATTCTATTTGGCAAATCAAAAGTATTTATGATTAAAAAAGGAAGAAAGAAATTCAAGAAACTTAAAGAAACAAGTGAATATTAATCAAGATGAGAGAATAGGGAGACGAATCCTGTTGTTAAGTTACCAATGTTAATGTCTAATTGCTATCCTTCTCTTGAAGTGAATGACAGATTATAAATTAACCTAGCTCTTTTCAGATCTTCTAGGTTCTAAATCTCATGCTCTCTAATTAATCTCTTAATTAAATTAACATGAAATCAGCATTAAGCAATAATCTAAATGTCACAAAGGCTATGTAAATACTTTCGTTTCACATCAAAACCTAGACTATCCAATTTTAGCATTCTCAATTCTCACTTTTCAGATTTCGAATTGAGATCATAAAACATGTAAAAGGTGATCAATCTTGCACATGGAAATTAAACACAAATATGAATAGTGTTCACAATCAAGATGGAGGAATGACAATTATTCATTAACTAGGAAAAACTTAAACAACATTCATCATTCTCCCTAAATAGGAGTTTAGTTCAAAACATCCATAATCAAATCCATAATTAACATTGAAATAGAAAAGAACATAGAAAAATTAAAGAGAAAAGAAAGAACTAGTTGAAGCAATTGATCCGGGTCGCCACAAGCCGCTCTTCTAGCCTCCTCCTTTGTTTCTAGGGTTCCAATTCTGAATCCCCCCTAATTTTCACGAACCCTTACTATTTAAACCAATTCTCATCTTTAAAATTCGTGAAATTACGAAACTGCCCAAAAATCCCGTCATAAGGGTCCCCGTCGCGACTGGCAAAGCCCCCGTCGCGACGGGAGTCCAACTTCAAATTTTTTGAAACTTTCTGCCAGTTCCCGTCGCGACTGGCAAATTCCCCGTCGCGACGGGAATAGGCAGCGACACCAATCTTGGTTTTTCTTCTCGATTCTTTCACCATTTTTCCTCAATTCTTGTACATACTTTCTTTAAATGCCCGAGGACTTGAAACAAAAGAATCAAGCGTAATATAGCCCTAAAACTAGAAACAAAGAGTGAAAACTAACCGAAATATGACCCGAATCTTAGACTAATTTTAGCCTAACAAAGCCCAAGTTGAAATACCATAAAAAGAATATGATGCTCATCTCATCCACTTGACACTTTGTCAAATTAATGCCTTCAACCAAACCAGATGAGAGAGTTCCTTCCTTAGTGATTTCAATACCTCCTTCGTTGTTCTTCACCTATTCGAACCCTTAGTGAATGAGTGACATGTCCACACATAACAAGTCAAGTACTCAATCATAGTGAGTAAGACGGTGGTAAACAAACCCGAAGGAGAGAAAGAGATCCAAGTTCAGATCTTGATAATAGGGGTGTTCATAAAAACCGAAAAACCGAAACCGACCATCAAACTGACCAGACCGTAACCGAATTTTCGGTTCCACGTCATCACCGAATTTGGCGGTCGGTTTCGGTTTCGGTTTTTTTGACACGGCGGTCGGTTTCGGTTCTTGAAATAAAAAAATAGTTTAACCAAAAAACCGTCAAAACCGCCAAAAACCGCCCAAAACCGCCAAAAACCGCCTAAAACCGCCAAAAACCGCCAAAAACCGCCAAACCGAAAACCGCCAAAAACTGTACGGTCGGTTTTATACGGTTATAATTTCTAAACGGTCGGTTACGGTTTTCGTAAAATAAAAACCGTAACCGACCGGTCGGTTATAAAATTTTAAAAACCGACCATAACCGACCGATTTTCACCCCTACTTGATAATGCTCTGCTACAGAAAGGAATCGAGGGCTTGAACGGAAGGAGTCATATTATTTCGCTGCAACCAATGTAAGATTTTCTTAAACCCTTATGTGTTTATTTCATTGTTTTAGAGAATTCATATTTATTTCAATAAAACATACTTGTAAATAAATCTAGATCCTGGTAAAATATTCCCAACAGATCAAACTCAAGTAACTCAGATTATTGACAAATTTCTTTACTATCGGAGTACCAAGTTGCAGACATCTTTACTAAACCTTTACCTATATCCTCCTTCACTTTCTTCAGGGACAAGTTGACACTTGATATTCACCCGTGTCACGTGAGGGGACTATTGGAAATACTAAACAAAGTGATTTAAGACAGTTAGGAAGTTTGGAACAAACTGTTAGTAATGATTCTAACTAACTTGACCTTGACAACTCACAAAGAGTCTGTTATTCAGTTGTAAAAGCTTTGTTGTAAATATATGTTTAGCTCGCTCTTGCATTTTCAACTGAGCAGTATTTTTCAGTTACCATTTTCTTTCTTCTTCTTTCTCTCCAAGATTTCTGTTCTTGCTTTTTAATAGGCTAGAGAAAAAACGTACATCAGTCGTAGTAACGGCAGTAGAATAGGCAAAACCTAGAGAGAACACCTAGGAGGTGCTTTTTTACTTGGCTATGATCTTGTTGTAACTTGTAAGAGTGATTAGTGCTTTACATAATCAACATTAGCTAGGTTGTTGAATTTTTAATTACTTTTCTTTTGTGGTCGATTTATAGCTCATCTACATGACACTAGTCCATTTAGCTCACTTAAATTTCTAAAAGATAAGATATACATTCCTTTATTATCTCTCAAGAAAAAACAACTCCATGATTAGGAATTATTAGGTCCACTCCACAGTACACGCTGTTAAAAGAAAGATACTGTTGAGATAATGCCTAAAAAATAAACTGAAAAACGGTTATTGAAAGTCGTTGGAAGAGGGAAACGTGGGAGTTTTAGGTTTACACACGTGTCTAAAGAATCATCGTAAAGTTTTTCTTTTTTCCTTAAAATGTTTGGAAAAGGAGACAGTCCTAGTGGAGTCGTTTCAGAAACCTACATGTAGACTTGGACACGTACAATCTCCATAGATATTTCGGCCCACAAAAATTAGATATTTTCGTAACATAGCATAGTATCCCAACACGTGGCGCCGTTTGCCCAATTTTAATAATCCAACCGCTGATGTTATATGAGACATTTCGATTGTCTCTTACGGCATTTTGATTCAATTATAGGTCTACTTAACCAATCAGAAACTGACACGTACTTGTTCCTTGGCATCTTTAAGGCAGATATTCAGACAATAAACGCTACGTGTCAATCGCTGTGGTCTCCACTGTAGGCGCCGTTTTATAATATAATCTCATTTACTCTTCTTCTTCTTCTTCCAGTTCAGAGACGAGCTTTTACCAAACACTTTCTTGATTCTTGTAATTGAAAAAACCCATCAATGAGTGCAAACCAGAGGTTGAGACCGAACTCGCTGAGTCAGGGTTCGGATTCATCGTGTGACTCGGGGATACTCAACGAGCGAATACTCGTGTTGGTTTTCGAATCGATTAAGTGGGATATTCAAACGATCTGTTCAGCTGCGTCTGTGAATCGGAAACTCAGAGCATTGGCGGAGCGATATCTATGGCGGGAGCTGTGTGTGTATCGCGCTCCGCGCATGGTAGCGACATTGACGAACGGTGCGCCGGCTACGCGCATGGGCGGGGGTTGGAATACACTCGCGAAGCTCATGTTCTTTTGCTGTGGGTGCGAGTCGTCTCGGCAATTCCGAGTGAGCAAATCGTCTCCGGGTCACTTCGTGAAGGCTTCCCGGTTCTCGAAAACGTCGGGGCGCAGTTTCTTGGTGAAGGATTGCCGGAGCGATTTACTGTTCGTGAGCGACCCTTGTGAGCATCCGATGGGGGAGAAGGAGGACGATTTGGGGATCTACAGAGGGGTATTTCAGGGATTCTTGAGATCGAAGACGAGGGCGTGCTTGCTCAGGCGACAAGTGGCGCTCGAGGAGAGGGTTCGCTGTCCTTACTGTGGGTCCCGCGTGTGGAGCATGAAGACAGCTCGGCTCATCCCCAAGAGCGCCTCTCGCCGGCTTGGCTCGCACGATGATGGGTTAGAGTATTTCGTCTGCATTAACGGTCACCTCCATGGAGCTTGCTGGCTGGTACCGTTATCTGACGACGACGAAGAGGATGATAACGACAACGAATTAGACAAAAACGACGACGATGGCGATTGTGGAGTTCAAGGACAAGATGAGGCGACGCAGGGATCACTTAATCATTGCGATGATGATGATCGGACGGTGGGATATGGGAAAGTGGTTTCCACGCGAGGCCGAGAGGAAGGTCTTCGGGATGAGTGGGCTTCACAAATTGATATTGGTTGTCTTCCCCGAGCTTCTGTCCTCCCGTTGACTCGTTGACCACGGTGTTTGGAAACATAACGATTTTTGTGCTGATGTCAGAAATTTTGAACGATTTCTTTACGTGAGCTAGTATATAGTTTTTGCTCTTTTTAGTTTTGATCTCTGTATCTGTACAAATATATTTTTCAGTTTCAGTGTCAAACTGTGTCGTTTCAGTTCGTTAATGATTACTATAGTATGATATCAAATTACATGTTTTGGTTTTTTATTCAATATCCAGCCATTATTGTAATTTTTGTCGTTTCTCGTGCTTCTTGTCGTGTTGCTTATTTTGTTTGCGTTTTACCTCTTTTAAATAAATGAGTTAAGGGTAATTTAGTCAAGAAAATATTCAAATATTCCCGTAACGTTTATAAGCGGGAGTGCAGCCAGACCAAACACTCCTCCGAGCTTGTAGCAGCCGTTGACGTGTCTCTTTGTCCGAAAAATTTGACCGTAGAAACTTTAATGGCGTTCACTCTTTCAGCTCTTATTTTCCCTAACCTCCATCTTACCTATATTCACATTCTCAGATTCCAGAACCGCGTTACCAGGTCATAGGTCCGTTTTCGATGCATATCTTCCATTTCCCGCTCATTTTATTTATCTTTTATTTTTTTTTAATGAAATTGGCTCAATTTGATTTTTTTCGAGATTGACATTGTATTTAATTTTGGTTATGGAGAAATTTTTGATTTATTCAAGTTGTTTATATATTAGAACTTTAATTTTGATGTGTTTCCCTTATTTGAATCGAGAGTAATTTTGATCTAACTCGCTTCTCGTTCGGAAATCCCAATTAATTTACATTCCACAAGTTCTAGAATTGGTGAATTGTATTTTTGCCAATTATAGAGGATAAATTTATGGCGAACACTTTCTTGATTCGTAGTTTGATTGAATTTTCAGCTTTTATAAGATGTAGGGTTGTCATAAGCCATCCCTTTTACTAATGTGAATTGGAATAATACTAAATTTTTCACACTAGGAAAACCGTTAGTCTTTACTATGTTTATAATATTAACATATGAGCTTTTGAAGAAAATCTTAGTGAGATAGCATATACCAATTCAGGGACAAGATTGATATGCAACTTGGTTTCTAATTTTACATCAGGAGATGGCTTCTCTTCAAGATATTGGTATGTCAGCAGCTATCAATATCTTATCAGCATTGTCGTTCCTTGTTGCTTTCGCACTCCTGAGGCTTCAACCAATAAACGATAGAGTATACTTCCCCAAGTGGTATCTCAAGGGAATTAGAGGAAGCCCAACAAAATCTGGAGGACTTGTCAAGAACGTTGTCAATTTGGATTTAAAGACATACATAAAGTTCTTAAATTGGATGCCTGCAGCATTGAACATGCCCGAACCCGAGCTTACAGAGCACGCTGGACTTGATTCTACTGCGTTCATGCGGATTTATCTACTTGGGTAAGCTCGTATGTAGGAACTATGTAAAAGTGTCTTTGTTTTGGGTAATGATATGTTCACGGTTCACCCAAACATTATTCATAGTCTTACCTGTGATTAGTTGAAAAACTACCATGCCATTGTGTGTAATATTTGGGTTTACACATCATTACTCTTTTGTTATTTTCTTTTTTGGTTGTTGTTGTTGTTTGAGCTGCGGAGGTCTGATTTATCCGTACTGCATTGCGTTGCTTTTTAGTGCTGATTCACCAAAAGCAGAACTAAGATATGATTTTTTTACTCAGCCTTTATATGATCAATGCCAATATATTTGCTATTGCACATTACCTATTGACCAAACATCTTTACTTGAAAATTTTCGTACTGCAGCCTGAAAATTTTCATCCCCATAACCTTGCTTGCTTTTGTCGTTCTGGTGCCTGTCAATTGGACGGGTAATACATTGGAAAGAATAAAAGATTTAACTTTCAGCAACATTGACAAACTTTCAATATCCAATGTTCCACCCGGATCAAACAGGTACATGTATCTATATAAAATCATATGCAATAATCTGGATTTATTTTTCTAAAAGCAGATCTTCGTAATGACTGTTCATGAATAATAATGTACTACGATTCTCTTCAATACAGATTGACATTATAAAATATGATACTTTTGAGGGTAGTTTGGTTAAGCTTTATAACTAACTAAAAGCATTGAATAATTTGTGCCAATCCTGCAATTAAATTCTGAAGTTGGCCCAAGGAAGCTTCAACTTTTGACTTCTGTAGAAATCTCATTTTGTTTATATCATTTTAAAAAGCTCACTTAAACTGGTCCCTACTCCCTAATGTATCTGTCATATAGAGGAAAAGAAAGACATAACTGTATTTCACCAATTCAAACTCTATCACTGTAGTTAACTGTATTCATGGTAGGAAAATCCTGATTATCATTTAATATATTAGTGAAGAACCTTAACTTTTCCTTAACAAAATGAAGTTTTTTTTAAACTCTCTTTGTCAGTTGTTTTATAGAGAGATATACATTCTTATGCTTCATTAGATCTAAACTCAATTTGCTCAGGTTTGTGCAAAACTAATTAATCCAGGTTTTGGGCTCATTTGTTGATGTCGTATGTCTTCTCATATTGGACATGCTATGTCTTATATTATGAATACAAGACGATAGCTTCATTGAGGCTTCGATATTTAGCATCTGAAAATCGACGTCCAGATCAATTTACTGTAAGTTATTTTCTTTCTTTCTTTCTTTTTTTTTTTTTTTTTAAATGATGGCATCTTCTTGTTGTTGTTCTACTAACACTTTCTTTCCCCTCTGTATTCAGTCCTTTTACTATATTTTGAAGAGAGAGGAACACTCTTCTTCTTCGATTTTGCTAGGCTATTGTACATTAATTATAGGAGAAGTTTGACAGAAAATGACAAATCAACCACTAATCCTCCTGTAGTACAAAATAAATTAATCCCTCAAAATTGGAGATTTAAATAAAAGACTAATTACATCAAATCAGCAAAGGGATTTTAAGTCAGAGATTCTTATCTCTTTATTTTAAGAATAAACCCAAAACTAGAAATAAAATAAACATATTAAAATCTTGTGTGGTGGAGATGTGATTTTTAAGTTAGTACACCAAAGAAACTAACCTCTCCATTTACTTAACTTTAACTATTTTGGTACTATCTTTTATTTTTCCAATTTCACGTTACTAGCTTCACTCTTTTCTATTCTTATGTCTGCCCAATTAATAATAATAATAAAAAGGTAGACGCATATAACTGGGTTTTTTGCTTTATTACTGGTAGTAATTGCCAAGTACACCATTACTCTCAGAAAGTAACTTCTTCACATTTTTGCTTCTTGTTGTTCCCAGGTTCTTGTGAAGAATGTTCCTCCTGATCCTGATGAGTCAGTCAGTGAGCATGTTGAGCATTTCTTCTGTGTAAATCATCCCGATCATTATCTTATGCATCATGTATGTAAATTCTTTCATGTTTGTAATTACACGGTGTAGTTTAACTGCTTGAAGGAAAGGTTTTGTGATAACACATAGTTTCCAATTTGACATGTGAATCATGTGACTGATTGAAGAATTTTGATGTATACAGTATACCATTTTCATTTCCCAATGTTTGCAGGTTGTATATAATGCAAATAATCTTGCAAAGTTGGTTGCAAAGAAAAAGAGCCTGCAGAATTGGCTTGTATATTACCAAAATAAGCATGAGAGACATCCTACAAAGAAGCCCACCACAAAGGTTTCCAGCCTGATCTCTGAACTGTATATGATTTGCAACCGTATCCTTTTTAATGAAGTTTTGTCATCTAATATTTCATGATGTTCTATAGACAGGTTTGTGGGGCCTCTGGGGAAGTAGAGTGGATGCAGTTGGCTATTATACTGCTGAGATTAGTAAGTTAAACCAAGAGGTAAGTGCCATATTTGTTGCTATCTTTTATTTCTTTTTCTTTGTAAATTTGTTATATGAAAAGATTGTGTAGTCTTTTAGGCTTCTTTGCTTTAACACTGTAGTAATATGTTTGATCTGGATATTTGTAGCAGTATATTTGCAATTAGTCTATCACTGTTTAATGTCAATATTGGCATTTTATTCAGACTTAATGTTAGAAATACATCTATTAGAAGATACTATTCATTTTCAATGTTATTTTTTTTTTTGTAAGGATTCATTTTCAATGTTATAGATGTATAAATGACTGGTATACAGGAAAATGCAGAAAGAGAAAGGGTTGCCAGTGATCCAACGGCTACAGTGCCTGCAGCATTTGTTTCTTTTAAAACACGATGGGGAGCAGCTGTTTGTGCTCAAACTCAGCAATCGAGTAATCCTACAATCTGGCTGACAGAGTGGGCTCCTCAGCCACGTGATGTCTTTTGGGACAATCTTGCAATTCCATATGTTGAACTTAGTGTCCGAAGATTGCTCATGGCTATTTGCCTTTTTCTTCTAACTTTCTTTTTTATGATTCCTATAGCATTTGTTCAGTCTCTAGCCAACATTGAGGGGATAATGAAGGTTCTTCCTTTCTTGAAGCCACTAATAGAGAAGTGCGTTCATTCTGCATTATGTTGGAATTTTAATTTCTCATTATGTTCAAAATTTAGTTAATTACTTTTAATTGTGCTTCTTTGTGGCTGAAATTAGCTAAAGATTTATGATGATTCCAAATGGCAAAACACACATAAAAAAAGTTATGAGTTCGTTGGTTTTGTTTTAATGGTTGAAGTATCAGATGCTAAAATTTGTTGTTGCAGGAAGGTTGTGAAGTCTGTTATCCAAGGATTTCTTCCCGGAATAGTATTAAAGATATTCCTTATTCTGCTTCCGACAATTCTCATGACTATGTCAAGAATAGAAGGATTTACATCGTTGTCTTCTCTGGAGAGGAGATCAGCTGAGAAGTATCATTTGTTCATACTTGTCAATGTGTTTCTTGGAAGCATTGTTACTGGCACAGCATTTCAGCAGCTTGAGAAATTCATTAATGAGCCTTCAACAGAGTAAGTTTGCATAATTTTTGTATTCCAATTGATTCAGTTAAAGATTTTGTTATTGAAAGGAAAAGGTGTTGGAACGACTGTCTAGCTTAAGTGGTTAGGTATGTGGGTTGTGTGTATGAGGTCGGGTTCAACTGTCCAAACCCCAGCTGGGGTAATTTTCCAAATGGGTTACTAGCTACTGAATGTTTCTTATAGATGATTGATCAAGAGTTATCCTCACGAATCACGATGGATGACTAGACCCATCATCTATAACTTTAAAAGAGCAACATTATCATTATGTTTTCAATGAGTTTACTATAATTTCTTTTGTTTGTCTATTGGGATCTAGAGAGTGTCCTTGGTTCAGCTTAGATGATGTGCCACTGGCTGTAGTATTAAAGCCAAACTTACAATCTCAATCTCTTATCTGCTTTGGATCCAAGTGTTTCTGTCCTTTATATTTTCTTGAGGTGAAGGTAGATAATACCAATAGCTTTTAGGAAAAATGACATGTTCATCGAATTCTAGTGTGTTAGATTTCAAAGATTTTTTTGAATGATCATTAGGTAATAATCTAACGGAAAAGTTCTTCTGCTCCTACAGATTTACTAAAACTATTGGTGTGTCCATCCCAATGAAAGCCACTTTCTTCATGACTTATGTAATGGTTGATGGTTGGGCTGGGGTTGCTGCAGAGATCCTTAGATTGGTTCCATTAGTTATGTTCCACCTTAAGAACACATTTTTGGTTAAGACAGAGGAAGACAGGGAGCAAGCAATGGATCCTGGTTGCTTGGACTTTGCTACATCAGAACCTAGGATACAGTTATATTTCTTGATTGGACTTGTGTATTCTGTTATTACACCTGTACTGCTTCCTTTTATTGTGGTCTTCTTTGCATTTTCATACATGGTTTTTCGTCATCAGGTATGCCACCTTATCTTTATTGTTTGAATACGTATACAAATACCTGGTTTATGTTTGTGTTATGAATAAGATTAGGAGTTCAAGGAGAGACAAAAATGGAAAGCCAAGAATGTAGGACTATAAGTGAATTTGCATTGACTCTAAGTGGAATTTAACACTAGTTGTCTAACTTTTATTGATGAGAGGCACTTGCAAAGTTTAAAAGGTCCCTTGAAGGTATTTAATGAAATTTCCTGACGAAATGGAAAAACGAATATGGACTAGTAGTACATAATGAATAAGAGTGTGGCAGCACACTAGGTTTCCTGCCTCAATACTTGTTGATGGCATTCATTTCTTTGAACAGTTGAACTTCTTCTTGTTCTGAATAGAAATAGAATTGTGCATTGGTTAGCACTACAGTTTCAATAAAAGTTTCATATTGAACCTTTTTGCTGTTTTACTGAGCACTAAGAAAGTAGGCTGTTCAATATCTACAAATATTGTTTCCTGTGTTCTTTTTTTCATATTGTGATATTGAGTTTTTATTGTCAGATTATCAACGTTTATGACCAAAAATATGAAAGTGCAGCAGCCTTCTGGCCACAAGTTCATAAGCGTGTAATTACAGGGTTAATTATATCTCAACTTCTTCTGATGGGATTGTTTAGCACTAAAGGTGTTGCAAAGTCAACATTGTTGCTTATTGCACAACCAATTATGACATTCTGGTTTCATAGATTATGCAAGGGACGTTTTGAAACTGCATTCATGAAACTTCCATTACAGGTTAGTGATAGATTTACCAAAGAAATGGTCTAGTTTAAGACTTCTATTACTGGTTTGTTTGATTTTTTATGATGGTTTCAGATGCATCTTACTTCACTAGCCTATTAAATCACTAAAGAGGAAGTAATTTACAAAATCTACTTTATGGCTATATTAGTAGGTATGAAGTAAAATGAAAACAATCGAGAGATTCTTTCTAGAAAAGAAAGGAGATAGGAAATGTATCTTTACCTTGTGTTGAAAAAGGAGAGAAGATTTAAATCCTATCTTTAGTTTTTGTATGGAAACTAGGATATGTTCTATTTATATTATAAAATAATCATTTTATCACTTAAATATACATTTCCCTCCTAAAACCAATCCAATTTAGAAAGTAATATTAGCTCAAACTGGAATTTGGAAACTCATTACTTAATCTATTCTCTCCAAAAGTCCTATCCAGAAACTATCTATACTCTGATTCTATTCGCTCAAGCTTCTCCTTCCTTCTCCTTCTTTCGCCTGTCAAACAGGAAGATGTGAAAGGAAGGAGATGAGTAAGAGATTTATTGGATGGGTTTGAGGTGAGGAAATTGTCTGCACTTGAATTGAAGAGTAGAGTTCAGTTGACAAGAAAATCTTAGTGCATGTTTAGCATCATAACTAAAAAACTGTTTTTTGTTTTTAAAAACAGAAAATTGTTTTTAAAAACAATTTGGCTTGTTTGACCTTGTTTTTTAAAAACAGTTTTCAGAAAACAAAGTTACAAAAAACAAGAATTTTGAAAACAATAAAATGTTGTTTTTTATTTTAAAAACCAATTCACTTTTGGTCAATATTGCTTTTAAAAATCACTAACCAAACGTGACTTGTGTTTTAAAAACTTCAAAAACTATTTTTTTGTTCTCATTTCTAAAAACAATTTTTTAAAATAAAAAACAGAAAACAATACCAAACATGCTCTTACATTTCTTCCACTTCTAGGCACGATGATTTTGATCTTCTCAGATACCCTCTCATTCCTTCCTCTCTTTTTTTCTCAAGTATTTTGCTTCTCCTTCCTTCCAACCAAACATAGCCTGAAAACAAAGAATTTTGCTCTCTCCTCAGAATAAGAATCATTGTATCTTGCATTATCTCATGGAGTACAATTAAAGCTAATGAAAGATTTTATAGGGTCTCATAGAAGCTTAGACTACAAATGTATCTGTTTTTCTTTCATAACAGGACCTGATCATGACATTTCATAACAGGAAGCAATGGTGAAGGACACACTTGAAAAGGCTACAGAACCAAACCTCAACTTGAGAGCCTATCTTAAGGATGCTTACGTACATCCTGTCTTCAAAGGTGGAGAGTTAGAGAGACCCGTTGCCATTGATGAAGAAGAGAACAGCCCCCTTGTGGCCACTAAAAGGAACTCTTATCGGAGTAGTAGACATGATTCTGATGCCAGTTCTGAAGTTGGTGTATGAATTTAGATGTATTAACCACTGACAAATAGTCATCATGCTAACTCTCTTTATTTTCTCTTCTTCAAAACTTGGAACATACTTCTGTTTTTTTGTTCATTAACATGATTAATGGTGAGAAATGAGAACAGTGATACAAGGAAATGCGCCTGCTTTTTCAGTTTATAGGCTAGTTTCCACTTCCCAGAAACTATTTTTTTCCCTTCTCCATTTTTATTTCTTCCTCAAATTCCTGAAACATTTATAAAGTTTAGAATATGTAGTCACTTTGTAATTGAACTTTATTGGTCACCAGATTGCTTTAGGGGTAGCCCAAGGCTTGGCTTCTCTTTCTATTTAATTATCAAATTTTTGTCTTTCATATTTAGATAAAAAGAAAATATGCCTCAAAATAAAAAGAGGGAGTAAAAAATAATAAAAGATATTTATTTATTTGCTCTAGTCGTGCTCATATTGATTTCGTGTTGTTAAAAAATCTGATCCGTATTTACAGCACTACTATTATATATTTATTCATTTATCATCACCATTAAATTTATTATCTATGGTTGTAACAACTTTCCTACCTAGATACAATTCTATTCTCATTTTCATGATTTTTTATTTTGTCTTTATTTTCAATACACCCAATAAAAAAAATTGGTATCTCTACAAGTACTACAAGTACTTGTGTAAAGACAAAGAAGCAAATGTCATATAAAACTTTGGAGGAAAAAAAACTAATTTAATAAGCCACGCTAATTTACAAGGATAAGGATTAAAACTATTAAATATTTACAAACAATCTACAATTAAAGGTCCTGAAGATGATAGGCTTTCTCAACCCAGAAGTCATCAAATCAATATCTCCAGAAAGAATTGTAATAAGTTACTTTTTGATAGCTTAAAGGCAAACGAAAATGGTGGTCGAAACCATTAAACATACAACCATACTCTGATTTTGAAAGTGGTAAACTAAAAATAGATGTTCTCTCTCTACAAGGGTACAAATAGTGAAAAGCAGAACCTCAATGGCGGAAGGTTTTCACAACTTGATCAATTCTGCGTCGGCAAAGAGGGCAATTTGTCAATTGTGAGGAGCAGGTTGTGCAACAGCACATATGACCGCACCTGCGAAAATGATAGTACAGAGAAGAAATGGAATACCATGAACAAAATGTCATTTCAACATAAGTTTACTAGAAACTAGATAGAAACAGACCGAGTTAGTGAGTTCTTACGGGACAAAAACAGCATTATAGTCCTGCTCAAGGCATATCACACATAAATCTGGCATTAGAAGATCTTTTTTAGAACCATCCGATCCACTTTCAGCCTTGTCTTCTGAACCTAGGAAAAGAGTTGCAGCATTTTAGTAGAAATATTTAAGCATACACCGTAAGTATTCGTAAATGGAAGACACTAGTCAATCTACCTTCATCGTCATTCGCAGATCTTTTAGCAGCAGCCGCAGCAAGAACCCTGACATGACAGACATAAATGTTTCATTCCATAAAGAGTAGCAGCAGTGATGGTCTACAAAAGAAATAATACAACTTTGTGGTATGCTGTGGACTTGTTAGATACTCATTAGAAAATGTCCATTTATAAATTATAAGTTTTTTACTTTTCCAACCATATTAAAGTTGCTTTAACCAGATTAATTGCCACTAAAAGAAAAAAAAATGTAGTTTAACCAGTACTTGGTTTCTTAATAAACATGACTTGAACTTACCTTCTCTGTAGTTCCCAACGTCGTTTTCTTTCCATAATGTATTGGACGGCATGTTTAGCAATTAGATAAGCACCAAAGGCCGTCAAACCCACAGATGCATACTTGTACCACCTGGTAAATGCATCTTTGTTAATTACACCGATACATAAAAGTACTTAGTACAGTAAGTAAAGGAATGAATAAAGGTCAACCTTGCCCATTTTCCTAAGTTTACGATGAGTTGGTCAAGGGTTTTAGGTGATACGTAAAACGGTCCTTTGTGGGGTTTCTGAATTCGGACAGTTCCAATATCATCTTTGGCAGCCTGATAATAGAATAAATTGGATAAGAGAGAGGCACACATTGGTTAAGGTATACTTGCATCAGAAGCTTAGATTATAAACTAAAATATGGAAGTTCACTAAAGGGGTTTTATAATATAACTGAGCAGATTTGGGGAAAATGTTTAACAAACATTACAATCTTCAAAATACTTATTGTTATTTTTATTTATTTTTTAAACTAAGATCCCCATTTGAACTACCCCTTGAGCAAGTCACATGCCTAACCATTTGAACTACCCCACTTGGGTCGAAATACTTATAATTTCTCTCATATGGACATCCTCGATGTTATATTATATGATATTGAGTGAATGTATATATGCTCAGTAGCAATCAACAGCACAAGGGATATCACACCAAGCAGAACAACTTGAACTAGAATTTTTATGTTAGCACTAAAGACATTGGTATAATGCACTAACTGCTCCATGAAATGTAACACTCCTTGGAAAAAGGCAACAAAGATTAAAGATCACCTCTTAAGAGATTAACGCTGTTCAAGACATCAAATTTGTTATCAGATTTCCTTTTTTTGGTTCTCTATGGAATCTTTTTATAAAAAGATACAATAACTTAAGTTTCACTCCAAGCAAGGGAAAAGGAAAAGCATTTAACAGTTTCATATTACCCTACTGCATACCTCACCAACAACAGTCAAAGAAGTACCAGTTGGAAGTACCCGCTCAATACGTTTAACTCCAAGCATCTACAAGCACATAAATAGCAGAAAGTTCAGTTAACCAAAAGAGAGTCTGAGTATGTGTGTATGTGAAAAATTAAGTAGACAATTACTAATAAACAAGACCTTGAGGCCTTGGAGATAATCTAATGTCCCACGTACAAGGGATCTCCCTGATTCTTCAAACACCTCACTCGCTACTGGCAACACAAAACCTGTGGCAGCTCGAGCTCCCAACACATAAGCACGAGCAGTCCCATCATCCTGGTCCAAAAAATTGATGGAAGAAAAAAAAAATTACTCCATCTATCAACACTACTTTAATGAATCATGAAGCAAAGCACACAAACATGAAGGAATGAGAAATGAGTGAAAGAGAGAGCTTCTCACCAGATACCATGGAACCTCTTTACTCATGGATAACATTAGAGCAGAATCCTGTATCCATGAACCGGCATCATTGTGTTTCAAAAAATGTTGTTCTGCCTAAGTAAGATAAGAATTAGACTGTTAGTGATACAATAATTAAACTGAAGAAAATACCAAAGTGAGAACATATGTTGTAATAAAAGTGTTGTTTTTCTGTAATTACTGTTTCCTCCACAATAACTCCACGTAAACCACTGAACTCGCAGTTGATAGGGCTTTCAGCACTGACTCTCCCGGAAATCGCAACAACCAAAGGTAATACACACTCAGCATCTAACAATTGTGCTGAGAAACAAAAATAATGATTTAGAAATTGTATACAAGCTAAGACCACCATAAGAAGAACAATTATTTGCTGTTTACATCCAAAATGCAATGAATTCTAAAGTTGATGATATGCAGTTTGTGGATGCAGGGCCAGGACTACAACTCAAGTCTGCAGCCGAAAATGAATAAGCGCCCAAACAGTGTTCCACATATCACCCGATTAATAGCAGGCTTGCTAAAGCAAGCAAACACAAAGAACTTAAACAACCAAATGTAAGGCACAAATCAACAACATTAGTTTATATGCCGTTGCCATGAATGTGAAACTCAAAACTTATATGTGAATAATTTAGTTCCAGTACTACCAACCTAGTCATTACAACAAAATAATGACAATAATGAACTTGTATACAAAAGAAAAAAAAAATGAAAAGCACAAAACCTAATTCTTTCAACTGATTGACCCGAGTGACCGATTTCAGAAGCTCCGCATCCCTGCAAATTGTCAGAAATACGAAACAAAATCATAACAAAGAAATTCCAATTACCCAAGGTGTAGCATTACTCTAGAATTTTTCAAATTTTTTGCAGCGTTATAATTCATAATAGCATTAGCAAATTAACAGTGATTGACTGACCTGCCACTGCTCCTGCCGAGAAGGTATAGGGCAGCTGCACTCAAACAGCAACTTAATCCACCCCATGGAAGCATGTTCGATCAGCTCAATTACTAAACCCTAATTTTCTAGCCTTTCAACTAAAACATATGACCATATGTTAAAGCTACAGGTGCATCAATGGCGATTTTCATCCAAAAACTGCCACAATCTGATAGATTTCCAATAGTAATATATGTTATAGATAACGTTAATATTTACATAAAAGAAAGAAAGATTTGATCTTTCTTAGCTGCAGCGAATCGGGTAGATAGAAAATAGGGGAATTAGTGAGGCAGAGAGATGAAAGAGGGGAACTTGTTGGATTGATTATGGAATTGGAATTTTGTGTTTGGTTGTGAAGAAAAAAGAAAAGGAAAACAGAAGAAAATTGGATTGGATTGGATTGGAAGGAAGAGAAGAGATTCGAAGGCTCCTCCGTTGGTAGACTGTGTTAGCAAGCTATCCTCGTGCTTGGGGGGCTTGGAGTTGGAGGAGTGGCCATTACAATTTCAGAAGAACAAAATAAATTTTATTTGATTTAATAAGGACAACAAGTTATTGCAAACTAATAACTAAGTATGAGGTTTATTTATTTGTGTTTGCTACTGACGTTTTCTATTTTAAGCCAATCATTCTCAATTTTTTATTTATTTTTACCACCAATAAACGACAAGATTTTTACGTTTTAGTTTCGCTTCTAACAATGTTATGTACCACTATTTATCCATTCTTCAATCTACAATCAAACATTCTTGTCTTCTCACCACTTATTAAAAAAGATAAATAATTTTCAAATGGCAGTGGGAATGAGATAATAAGAATGAGGTTTCTTCTTAAAATTAATTGGTAATGAAAAGAGTGGCTATTCATTTTATATATGATAATTTATTTTTACCCATAAATAATATAGGACTAACTCTAATACACTATTCTTGGGTCTAGAAAGTGTGAGGATAACGAACAACCTTTAAGAAATCACAAGACCCTTTAAGAAACCACAAGGTTGAACGTGACATTTGAAAGAATTCTACAAGACCAAATATCGAGAAATTTGTAGGTGTACATGTCGTGAAATTTGTGGATTTCGAAACAAGTCAAAGACTCAAAAACTGGAAATTAGTATACATTGGTCGAAAAGTCCCAAATAGAAGTTAAAGGGGAGACCGAGGAAGTATCTTTTTGGACCAGCAACACTTTGGCTCACAACGGATCACAAATGACTTTTTGAACTAGTGACACTTTGGGCTCACAACGGATCACAAGTGGCTCTAATACCATGTTAGAATTTGGGATAAGGTAAATGAGATTCCATCTCAAAACCAATTTCACAAGGAGTAGCTCATTCTTCTTATATATGTCAATTTATTTCCACACATAAACAATGTAAGACTAATTCTAATATATATTTACATCAATTTTTTTGACATATATTTTCATCAATATTTTGTATTGTGTTGAATATATAATTATAAAAATTGATACAAAATTTAATACTTTATTAAAAATATAAAAATAATAACTTATTATATAAAATAATAAAAAATAAATGTAAAAATTTATAACTTAATGCAATAACTAAATTTAGTAATAAAATATTAAAAATGATAAAATTAAGTATAAAAATAGTGTATTTCTTATAATATAAACTTTGTATCATGATATATTGTAATTCAAATTTAGATCAACCTTTATTATGTGACAAATTTAAATAAACTTTTAACAACCCAATTAAGCAATTTTTTAAAGTGAATTATATTTTAGTAATAAATCATAAATTTGCATCTCCAATCTTAGTCTTATTTGTGGTATAATTTTTCAACATCATGTTTAGAAAAGGGGTAAGTTGAAAAATGCCTCTTTTATTTATCAATTAATCAAATTTACCTCTAATTTTATATTTATTTGAAACATACCTCTTTTTATATGTATTGTACTGAAAATACCCTGACATAAGAGAGTCACATGGAAAATATTTTGAAGTGATAGGGGAAAAATTGGTACAATGTTTAAAAAAAGAGGTAAAAATGATAGACTTTAAAAAAGAGGGTAAAAATAAAAAAGGATAATATAAAAAGGGTGTAGAGTGTAATTTCCTCATTAGAAAATAGGATAGAATTAGATTAGATTCAATATTTTTTAATGAAAGGATTTGCTTAAGTAATTAAATTGAAATTAATTAATTTAATCCTATATCAAATTCTCATTGGCCTATAACAAAAAAAAATGGCAACTTTGTATGAAATCTACTTTATTATAATTTATTAACAAAAATTTATTCTTATATCGTTTAATTCAATGACAAATGAATCAGTAGGTATAATAAAAAATTAAAAATAAAACTATTATTGATTAAAAGCCCACAAGTGTGTCACATTACAAATACTTATCAGTATCACTTTTGTAGCGTAAACTCTTATAAATTTGCGACTGCCAACTATACTAATACTATACCAGATTCTATGAGGTCTAAACCACTTAAGGCTAGCTCAAGTAGTCATAGGAGGGTGCGTGTGTTGGAGATTCTGGGTTCGAGTCTCAAGTTATGCATTGTAATATATAAACGCTTAATTCAAAGAAAAAAAAATTCTATGAAGTCTAATTTTAGTAATTTATAAAATGCTAATTTTTTTTATTTTAAAAAATACGATATAGGATTTAGCTGAGGCAAGCAGGAAGCTTATAAAAAGGCCACTAAGATGGCTAGAAAAATAGAACCCGAAAAAAAGAGATAAAAGTCTCCTCCCATCCCATTTAAGTTTTCAAACTGATAATTTTTTTTCCTTTACATTATCCATAGCTTGATTACTGATCAACAAACAATAAACATTCTACTTATTGATTACTAATCTGCTTATTGATTATTGACCTTCAACAATAAGCATTATTAACCTTCCACAAATACATCCCACTTACTGTTCTTCAATAATCTATCTACCCCTTACACAATTATACCACATAATATCCTGGTTTTGTTCATTAAATACCCATTTACGAACTAATTTAATCTGAGCCACTATGCCTAAGGTCAAATTTTCTACTCACTAAGAGGGACATTATCTTGTAATCTCTACCTATTAATAATGAGAATGCAATATTTTTTGAAACAAAAATTAAAACTTTTATTAAAACAAATCAGCTAACAAAATAACTTCTAAATCAGAAGAGACAGACCCCTACTGAAAATACTATCAGCAATTGTCATGTTTCCTTATATATTATAAACATTTCTTTTGTTGGGTTATATACATTTTAAGCTATATATTGTATTAATACTTATGTATTATATTATTTTGTTCTTATTATTAAATATTTAGCTAGAAACCAAGAAGAATATTACATTCAACCGAATGAGAATATGAGATTGAAGAAGACAGATATTCCTTAAATATTTTCGTCAAGTTAAATATTTCAGTTTTTTTGTTGTTGGTGTGCTTGACATGGGTAAGACGGCAAGCTAAAGGTAGTTTGTCTTTTTGCTAAGATGTTTTCTATGGATAATGTTTTTTTATTTATTAACTTCTATGATAATGTTGAGCTTAAATTTAATGGACATAAAAATAAACAATACAGCTAGCTAATACAGTAAATACAAAATTCACATTTAGATCTATACAACCTATGCGATATATGTTTGTAAATGTACAATATTTTTATTTAATTTATTTGAGATGCATGGTATATGAAGGCAGATAAATAAATATATTATAATATATGTACATACAGAGCATACATATTGTTTATGTTAAAAATAAAGTGCTGCTAAGAACTGAAAACATCAGACCACATAAGGTGTAAATTGGAAGAAAGAGGTGGATCAGTGAAATTTCCAGTCAATATTTGTGATGAAACATACTGATTTGCAGCTTCGGTGTAATGATTCCCATCCCAATTAACATACTCTGTTGTATTACTACATGGTGTTGCTGTCACCATGCTCCCATTTAGGCTCTTGCTTACGCCACAAGCAATCCTGCTGTCAAAATTCAATGGCAAACCGCCATAGCCACAGCAAGCTGCTATAGGTTGTTTGAATCCTGTACCCAATTCAAATTCAGAACACAATAGATAGTTTAATCCAAACAAAATTATTAAAATACAGTTCTAAAAAAGTATGTACATTATAAGGGTTCCCTGTTCAGCAATTTTCATAAGGCTAATTAGGATTTTTACTCCCTAAACTTTAACATGTACTAAATTATGTCCCCTAAACTTTTCTAGCCGTTAAAAATTCTCCCTGAACAATTAAAATTGTTAGATTTAAGGACTTTTGTCAAATTTCATTCAACTTTACTATTTCAGTGATTTATGTACTAAATTATGCTCTCCAAACTTTAATATCTACCAAATCATGCGCATCAAACTTTGACTTATACTAAATCATGTCTCCTAAATTTTCACCCATGTTAGATTTTTTTTACTAAAATTAGACAAAAGTTCTTAAATTCAACAATCTCAATAGTTCAGGGGTATTCTTAACGACCTTAAAAATAAGGTGGCATGATTTAGTACATGTCAAAGTTCGGAGGATAAAAATCTTAATTAACCTTTTCACAACAGAAGGGCTATTAGTTCTTTTCTATTTTCTGAAAATAAAGGGCATATTTAAAGAAGGAACAAGATTAAATAATAAAATCTCATGCAAGAAATATTGAGAAAGCAAATGTGAGAGCTTACCAAACTGGGAATAGTTTGCAGTGAGGTTATATTTTATTGAGTAAATGTCAACAAAAGTAACCTTTGCTTCAGGAAATTGTCCCCTGAACTTCTGACAAAGATCATGCAGTTGAGAATTGAAAGCATTAGCAGCGTTATTGTGAGAGGTAACACATCCAAATTTGTCCAGCTTTGATGGGTCTTTACCAAATTGATCAACAATTCTTGGTAAGCATCCGAAAGGACTAGTGTTGTGTATCCAAAAATTTCTAGCGCCCTCACTGTATAATCTCTGTAAGAATGGAAAAAAGGCAAAATAAAGTAAAGGAATGGGGATGAAAATTGCTTCTAATTAAGATCTTAATTCTGCCTTTTTGAGAAGAAAAACTACCTTTAATCCAGTCTCGAATTCTGATAAGAGACTTGGGATTGAAGCAACTACTTGGTCTTCTGATTTCGAATAAAATGCACCATCAAGATCGTTCTGTCCCATATCAAACATGTAGAGACCGTGCCTGAAGTAATTTTCTGAAGGAAGAACTCTGCGAAACCTACTGTCTAAGTAAAGCCACACATGATTTGATACCAATAAATAACACACACACTTAAACAAAAAGATATGCCACCAAAATTAATTAGAAACTGGATAGAGTTTGGTATTTGAAATATTATACCTTTGGCCAGTAGTTGAAGAGCACGGTCCTTGAATCTAACAAATTCAGACACCTGAACCCCAAAGGAGAACGGGCTTAATGAAGCTGCATTGGCTGGAAGTATAGTGGATCCTCCAGTGGCAAAATTACAACCCTTTTGGAAGCTTGGTGCACCGATTGAATCCAAATATGGATTTAAAAAAGGTAACTTTAATGAATCCACTGCACCATGCAGTCAATTAAGGAAAAATATATCACATCAAATATGGATTTGTAAAGTCTAGGACGCATTTCCACAAACAGTTATCGTGCATGAGACCAGAGTGATCGTACAAGAAGTAAATAGAAGACATAAACTTACTAAGAAAATCAATGATGAGACGGCCATCGCAGAAGCGGCCAGAGGGTTTGAGGAAGTAGGTTTGGCCATAGGGTTGCCCAACCGGGAAAGCGATTCCGGCAGCAATTCCGCCGGTGTCAGAATTGGAATCGCCGAAGTTGAAAACCGCCGGATATGTAAAATCAATGGGGCTTACGTGAGGTAATAAGTATGAAAAGCTTAATGCCAATGTTAGAATCAAAAGGGTTAAGAAATTTGTAGTAGCCATGAAATCGGATGGTTTTTTGACCTCAAACGATTTGGACTCATAGATTTTCTTATAGTGATTAGCAGACTTAGTTTGGTGAAAACTGGAAGATGGGTACCTTGTAAGTTTAGCTAAAGTGATAGTTTTGAAACTTTACAATCATAAATTCAACAAGTACAAGCCACAGGTTACTTAAAATGTAAAAATGTCAAAAATATATATTTATTTTTTAATTTCTATATATATAACACACATTTTCATTTCACAAAATTTACACATGCATATGATTTTTGTTTATTTATGATATTTAAAAAATGAAAATTCTAAACGTTTATATAGAAAAACAGTTCCAACAATCCGGTAAAACGCAAAAGGGACCCGTTACTTTTGTCTTTTTATTATTTTTTTTTTTAAAAAAAGAGTGATATAATCTTAAAAATCACACAATTAGTGTGTTTCTTAACGTCATTAAGTTTTTTATTCTACTATTTCAAAATGCATCCCATAATTTTTTAAATATAGTTCATTTTAATAATTTTTATTTTACATAAAATATATATTTTTAATTATATTAATCTTTTTTTTTAATTTATATTCTTAAAAAGTATATTTTTATACTTTCTAAAAAAATATTTATATTTATCAAACAAAAATAAATTAAATTTTAAATATTATAACAAAAAAATTAAAATAAAAAATTATACACAATTTTATTAAAAAAAATAAAAAAAATTATACTATATATTTTTTATTTTAATATTGGATGGTATTGGATGACTATTGGATTGAATCAGTCGGTTGGATTCATTGGATTTACATGTAATTTAAGAACCGACCGATCCAATATTGGATTTTAACCGATCCAATCCAATCTTGATTGGATATTCAATTTTTAGCAGTCGGTTGACATTGAATCAGTCGGTTTGTCTTTAAATTGGATCATTTCTACACAACCCTAACTCGAGGAGAGAGAGTAAGAAAGAGAGATCAATGAGAAAAAGAGAGAAAGAGGAGAAGATAAAAAATTAAATAAAAGATTTATTTATTTATTTATTAATAATTTTATAAATTTAAATTATTCTTTTTAATTTTAAAATAAATTCATAAAAATATTTTTTTTATATAATTTTTTAAATAATTATATTAAGTGGCATGTCAATAGTTAAGTGACAAAAGTTAAACTTGTTAGAATTTAGCAATTTAGAGGGTTTTATCCAAAATTTAAAGTTAAAGAATTAAGTACAAAAGTAAAATAATAATTGAGAAAATTTAACTAAAACTAATCTAAAAAGAATTGAAAGTTTATTAGTATCAATTATTTTTTTTTTCTTTTTCTTTTCTGGGAGTGGTGGACAGCATCGGGAATGACATGTTGTTTTTCATGGTTAGGATAGGAAGCGAGAAAAGGATATTTTGGTAATTGTCGTTTCTCATGTGTAAAACCCTCGAAAAATCCCAATAAGCCCTAAACCCCTAATCCCACTTCTCATCCGCCCCTCTACGCGCGGACCCATTTCCATTTCCATTTGGTTCAGCCTGGTTTCGACAATGGCTTCGGTCGCTCTCCGAAACCCTACCTCCAAGCGCCTTCTCCCATTTTCATCTCAAATATACTCCTGCTCTAGGGGATCGGCTCACACCGGTCTCTCTGTGTCCGAGTCGATCTCTGCAAATGACAAATCTTACTCTCCGATGCCCTGGTGGAGATCTATGGCCACCTTCACCAGAACGTAAGTTCAACTTCTGACTCTTCAGTCATCTATTCAATCGTGTGTATATGGTGATTGGATTATTAAAAGTTTTTGATGTTGTCGCTATAGTGAATTGTTTGATTTTTGGTAACTGTAACTAGAATCAGCTCGCGTTAATGGTAAAATGGGATTGCTTTTGTGCGGACTCGTAACAGTTGCTTGTAATGGAGGATTGGATGTGTACTGTGAATTTTTCTTTTGTTTTGACTAACTAGAATTACCCAAATACTATTCACAAGGTCAATGTTACCTTTGTTATTGTATCTGAATCCAGCTTCGAGAAGAAATGTGGATAACTGCCAATTCTAATTCTGTTTGATGTTTTTTTCTAACAGAAAACCTCATGTGAATGTTGGAACAATTGGGCACGTCGATCACGGAAAGACTACTCTAACTGCCGCAATTACAAAGGTTTGGCTATAAATGTTTGTGATAGTATCACCATGTGGGTCTGTCAAATTGTATGTGATGTGTTTTGTTACTTGTTTAAATCATCAGCAGGTGTATTGCATTTGTGAGTCGTCTTTTTAGTTTTAAATTTTCACCCTTTCATGGACAAAACCTGAGATGTTTATGTGATTTACCTTAGGTACTGTCAGAAGAAGGCAAAGCCAAGGCTATTGCTTTTGATGAAATTGACAAGGCTCCAGAGGAGAAAAAGAGAGGAATTACAATTGCAACGGTTAGCGTGCTGTTTTGCTGCTGCTGATTATATCATCTATATATGAGTCTGCTATTTTTTAGGCTGGACTTTAGTGTATATTTTTATATTTTTATTTTTCTGTAATTGATTTTCTCTTGCGACATGTGTGTTCCTCCAATTTGCAGGCCCATGTGGAGTATGAGACTTCTAAGCGACATTATGCACATGTTGACTGCCCTGGACACGCTGATTATGTCAAGGTAAGCTCAATAATAGAAATAACTGAAATGTATATGATTTTACAGTCAGTTTTTTTTAATGCAACTGTTACTCATGTCGAGGATCAAAAATTGAGATATGATGACTACAAACTCTTCCTGGAAAAAATCATATATATATATATTATGTGTGTTTTTGTTGTTACAACTTACAAGTTCCATTAGTTGTTTAAACTTGTAATGCAGTGTGAATGTCCTACCGCTGGACATTCTCATGCTCACCAATGGGACTATTTAATAAAGCATAATTACTGTACAGAATATGATTACTGGAGCAGCACAGATGGATGGTGGTATTCTTGTTGTATCTGCCCCTGATGGGCCAATGCCCCAGACTAAGGAGCATATTTTGCTTGCCCGACAGGTGGGTATCTTGTTATTATCACTTTATTGGAGAGGATAGTTTAGCTACATGTTTTTCGTAATGCAAATACGATATTCAACAATGCATATAAAGATTTTCTGAATGTATTCAATAGGTTGGCGTGCCATCACTTGTGTGCTTTTTGAATAAAGTTGATGCTGTTGATGATCCTGAATTGTTGGAGCTAGTTGAAATGGAACTGCGTGGTGGGTATCTTTTAAAAATATTAGCCAGACCCAATGCCATACTTCTTCCCTTTAATCATTTACATCTTATTATTATTGCAGAGCTTTTGAGTTTCTACAAGTTCCCTGGGGATGAGATTCCTATTATTCAGGGTTCGGCTTTGTCAGCCTTACAAGGCACAAATGAGGAGATTGGAAAGAAAGCTATTCTAAAATTGATGGACGCTGTTGATGAATATATACCTGACCCTGTCCGCCAACTGGATAAACCTTTCTTAATGCCAATTGAAGATGTTTTCTCAATTCAGGTAAAACCTGCGTGTGCTTTATTTAGGCTTGTGTATACTGACATTTTTTTACAAAGTAGCAGCCCCATAATTGTGTTCATAAGTTTGAATGTTCGAAGCGTAATTATTAGGTGGTTTCCTTTAAGATTGGGTGTAATCTTCATATCTAGTTTTCTATTTTGTAATGCTACTGTTGTTGCTGTTTACTTCTGATAAACAGTTACCGAAGTTTATCACGAATGTCCTCTAAATTTGTATCTTAAGCTTGCAATTGAGGATTGGGTGGGGTATGCATGGCTCTAGCCCACTCCTTACATTGCTTAAAATTATTTATGATGTGTGGTGCGGTTGAGTATATCATGTCTTTTTGACTATGAAGTATTGGCTTTTGTTTTTGTATAAAAGGGACGTGGAACTGTGGCAACTGGGCGTGTTGAACAAGGAGTAATTAAAGTCGGTGAGGAAGTTGAGATTCTGGGGTTGAGGCAGGTACATATTTACATCCAGTTCTATTATTTTTGGTGCCGCCAAGCATTCTCTTGATATCTCCGTGAGCCCTGCGCTTTCTAAGAATGGCTGGTCTGACATGATTTTCCTACTTTAGGGTGCTCCTCTGAAAACTGTGGTTACTGGTGTTGAGATGTTCAAGAAAATCTTGGATCAAGGACAGGTAAGTGGCTAAATAAGATACGCATTATACTTAGGTGTTTCTTTTGCTTGCGGTTCCATTTAATGATTGATTTTGGTATTTAATAGGCTGGTGACAATGTGGGTCTTCTTCTTCGAGGTCTAAAACGAGAAGATATTCAGCGAGGACAGGTATATGGCATGAAATTACACCTCAGGAATTTATTTAGAGTATTGCATAAACTTTTAGTTATAGAAATTGACTACTTTGAAATTACACCTCAGGAAATCTTAGGTTGTGGTATTGCATAAAATTTTAGTTATAGAAATTGACTACTTTGATAATTTTTGTTAGGCAGGTTTTGGTCCTGGTAGTTACGTTGCTTGAATGTTGACTAGTGATCAGTTTGTATTACGTTAAGAGGACTAATATTTCAATATTATATATAGTGGAAAACAATCTAGTAACTACTGTGTTAGATATAAGGATTACCATATGAAATATCTTATGTTTCTAATTTTTGTTATCATATTGGATTGTAAAACATTGTAAGATTGTTTATTGCCCAGGTAATTGCAAAGCCAGGATCTTTGAAAACATCAAAGAGGTTTGAAGCAGAGATATATGTCCTCACAAAGGATGAAGGTGGGCGTCATACTGCATTTTTCTCAAACTACAAGCCTCAGTTTTATATGAGGACTGCAGATATCACTGGAAAAGTAGAATTGCCTGAAAATGTTAAGATGGTTATGCCTGGGGACAATGTGACTGCCGTTTTTGAGTTGATTCAACCCGTTCCTCTTGAAGGAGGTATGTTTTCATATTCTTAAAAAAGACGTACCCTGCATGCACTCTAATAAGTTACCCTATTCACTGTCTTTTGCCTTTGATTAGTGTCATATTTCATTTGTTCATTAAATACCTGAAAATTACACTCTTCTTGAATGTGTTTATTGTTAAATGGTTCACACAATTTTCTCATATGGGTGCATCTCCATTCTGTGGTGTGACATTTTAAATACTTTTTATGTCTCGAGTTGTGTACAGTTGTCATGAAACATTATTTGATGGACTAGAACATTGTTGGTTGAACTTGACAGGACAAAGATTTGCATTGCGAGAGGGAGGTAGAACTGTCGGTGCAGGAGTAGTATCAAAAGTACTGAGCTAAGAATTTTGATGCGCCCGGTCCTTTTTATGTTGTCTGTATTTTCATTAGCAAAAAGGGGTTGATAAACAAAATGGAATATTCAGTTGGACAACATGCCATGTGGTAATTGCTTATATAGTCCACATTTGATGCGGTTGTTAGATCTAGGCATTATCAAAGAGGATGTTTGATGTTACAAATTCGAGTAAATTGAAGGATCGAGGAATCTCAGGCATGACCTTTTTGCATCTTTTTTGGTTATTTTTGTCATAAATAATTTTCCGGTACCGGTATACTTGACCATTGTTGTACCTGCTTGTAGCATGGGATCTGCAATTCAATTTAAGATTCAAATAATTTTTATTTTTATGTTACTTGGCATTATCAACGTTTTCATGTGAGAAAACAGCTCTCTTGGGCTTGGAATTGGATTATTAATCATCACTGCCACTGATGGTGGTGTAATCATCAAGGCAAATTATATTCTTTTGGTTTCAGTAACATAACGAATCACTTGTCTTTGTAACAATCCTATTTGCAGAGATAAAATTCTCTTCTACCTTCGGCAATAAAATGAACACTTTTAAATAAGGTTATGGTTAAGTGTATGTTGTGTTGGATTATGATTGAATAAACATGAGATACGATAAGTAGACCCAAAATATAAAAAGAGCCATCATTCTCATTTTTTCTTTCAAAATGAAATTCGTTTGTATTATATTACTAGTCATTCTAAAGTTTTGTTCAGTGATTTCAAATTTAAATTTAATGAGATCAGCGTAATGTACGATCTCTATACCTAGTTTCATAAGTGACTAGGGTTTTCCACTCAGTTGGGGTTGTCACCAGCTTGGGAGCGTGACTTGCCGGGGCCTGACCGAGAGGATCAAATGCTTCCTTCTTTAATGGGAAGTGATTCCAAGGCGACAACGATGTGCTCACTTCGGTTTGTGACTCCTAGGCTCTAGGGCTTTGCTAGTCCTTCAGCTCCTTTTCCAACGCTGGTTTGAGGTGTGGACCGTGGTGGAGCTTGCGATCAGGTGGGTTGTGATTGGTGCGACTCAATATCTCTTCTGTGGCATCATTAAAGGGTGTGCTGATGTTCTCCTTCGGCAGCCATTTTTGTATTGGTTGTTAACAGTCTATTGGCATTTGTTGTGTTTGATCATCTTTTTATTGATTTGTTAATTTTTATTTTGAACTGGGTCATATTTGTTAATGGACGTACCACTTTTGTTACTTAGAAATAAATATATACATAAAGTTCTAAACCAAACTCGATAATATTGACCTTGTTCAATTTATTCCTGTTGCAAGTTATACAACCTACAGAAAGCCAAGCTTGTGATTCCCTATCTATAAATACTTGTATACAAATTTATTATCTAGTGATATAATTTAACTCTTAGAATATTGCGATGGCATTAGTGGTAAATATTTTAGTTTAAATTAAAATATGTGAGACTCGTTACTCAACTACAACAATAATCAAGATGCGGTGGGGGGTTGTACAGCATAGGGTGCCATACAACAAAGCTCAATTTTTTTAACACCATATTGGCCTATAGAGCTCCCTACATTAACACTCTATTAGACTAGCATCTTAGTTAATAAAGATATATTAACATGTTCCACCTGAAAAGGAGGAATACCATGCTCAAAACTGATATTACTGATTATGGTCTGTAACAAAACTATTAATCAATTAACCAAAGTTGGTTAAACAATACACAAAATCTAATTATAAAACATCAATTAATATGTTGCTTACTGGCTGCTGATCAGACAGAGGTCAGGTCATCCTCGATCGAACTCTGCATCATCTCAAACTTACCTAGAATTCTTTCGAATCCCCCTTCCACTTATGTTTCGTTAAATTTTTAATTTGAGCCTCTTCATCTCCACCACATCAATTCCAAATGAGCTTCACCCCAATCTAATCATCAACCAGCTATACATATACATAGCATATACAGTTACTCTCACATACACAGCTAGTCATCCTGATCTTCTAAGTTCATCAAACGATTCACCTTCGCCCTGAATTTTACTTCCTCTAACGCTTAAGCGAATCTCAACAACGCGACTGCCATCAGAGTTGCAGCTCTGAAATAGATATCTTTCACACTCTTATCCACTTTGTTCATCACTTCATCTTCTTTCAACCCCATCTTCCCTGCATTCTTACTGGCGTAAACAACAGTGTCCCTCAGCCTATTAACTGCCCAGGAAAGCCAAACCAGGCCAAATCCTAATCCAGTGCTGACGAGTCTCGATGAGCAAAATGGTACCTTTGCACAAGCTAATTTACAGACAACAGAGAATAAGACAGCCAAGCCAGTACCAGCAATACCGACTGAGAACTGAGTCAGGAGCTCAGGAAGCTCGGGACCAGATTTTTTCAATGAAAGGAAGGCACTCTTTCCATGCTTCTTCTTCTCAGTCATTATAGATAGAAGGTTTTCACATGCATGGAAATAGTTCTTTTTGTAGAGATCTCGTACTCTGCCCACCCTTTTACCGCTCTTCTTTTTTTGTGACTTCTTTACCTTTCCAGGACTGTTGAGCACACGGCAAAAATTCGATTAGTAAAGACTCAAAACTAAAGCCAACATTGGTGATTGACAGACAAATGAAGAAAATAAGTGCATATTTCTACCTCTTCATAGGAGCAACAGTTGTTGCATGGAGCTTTAAAGAAGATGCATCAAGAATAACCCCCACTGCAGTGCTGTCCAACCTGTTTTGCAGAATTGATTGCAGGTGAGGTTTTTACAAAGAAGAAAAGGAAAACCCAGAAAGCAACAATACATTTAAATTTAAGAAAATTTATATATATGTACATATATATATAAATGATTATGTTAATTAAAAAGATTGTTGCAGTATGATCAAAAGTCCACAAAATATTCTCCGAGAAAAAGGGGTTGGAGGTAGCTGGCAAAACAAGTAATGCTTTGCTTCATTTAACCAATTTTTATACATGCCTTTCATCATGCATTTCCATGAACAAATGCATCACATAAAATTACAAGAGAAACATGCTTTTTTATAATTGTTTTCAACTAGATTATCAAAAAGTTATGTCAAATGCTGTAGTAAGCAGATAAATGAATTCACAACCATCACCTCTAGCAAAAGGTCAACATAAAAATGAATTCCAAAGATGCTTTTATAAATCTAATTGTGCAGAGGGTAAATACACATGATTAAATATCTGCACTGAAAAGAAATTAAATTAAGTTTTTTTTAATGATACGTACCTACTATAGTGCGGGACAAGCATTGACTGTTTTTTCAACTTAGCTGGGTTTTTGGGCAAGTAAAACTCAGCAACAACCGAAAGTAGATCCTTCACCTCAGTCCCCGTAACATTGAACAGGACTTGACCATCTGGTTGAACTGTAATTTTTGAACTACCCACCAGATCTCCAACAAAGTCCAAAAGAGGCTTTTGGGCATACAGTTCAGAACCAGGGTAGATAAGAGGCGTTACTTGTTGATGTGAATCAATTCTTAATGCTTGTAAGCCCATGATCTCAGAAAGTAAAGTCAAATCCACTCCACCTCCCTCTGGTTCATTTACTGCAGACATGAGGAATTGCAAAATTGTTTCGTGTTTTCTACAATGTTCTGCAATGCTAGAGCTGAAAAGCATGGAACTTGGACAGCCATCTGCAACAAGAAGTAGGAAAATATAAATAAAAAATAAACAAACAAGGCAATGCAAGAAGACAAAATAATAGTATGATTATGAAAATAGGAGATAACTGCCTAAATCAATTGTAAGGCAGTCAGTCAAATCTTAAATACTGAAAAAGAAACTTTGAGATAACTTGCCAACAATGTTTCTCACGTTTAGTTCTTTTTCTTCAGCTTTCAAATCTACATTAAATCTTCCTTTTGCAACCTCTTAAATCATTCTTGTACTATGATGGACATCATATAAGCAATCAACTTCTACACATACCATAACCACAAAATAGATGCCCCAAAAAACAATAAATATACTAAGCAAGGGACATGAAGTAAGTCCAATAGAATTTGTGGTATTTTAGGTAAATAATACTATAGAAAAAGCATATCCAAACAGCAAAAGCATTTAACAAATGAGTGACACAATGAAATGGTTCATTTTCATACCTTGCACATCAGAAAGCATGGTCCTTTCACCCACAGAGTCAATCTTGACATACTTGTTAGACTCGGATAACCCGCTTATGGGTTTCCATGGGTCCTCAGACTCTTGTGGTCTCAGATTGAGGGATCCGAGTCTCATGGTCTCATGTTTTGGTCCATAATTCGACAAAAATGGTTGGAAATCCTGGGTTAATAAAACAAAACCAGATTAATTCAATACAGAAACAAAACAATTAATCATGGACTGGACAAAACAGATTAGCAGAAGCAGGCTCTCAAAGCAAACATCTACATATTTGCATACATAAATACACAAACACAAAACAGATGAATCCAATGACCCCTTAATGATAATAATGGCAATCAAATAATGAACCAGCACAACAACCAGATAGAATAAAGAGAATTTAAACACGAACATTAGAAACCCAAAACAATTTCATAATCTTAGGGAAAACCAAAACACATTAAGCTAAAGTCTTTACCTGAATGGCTCTGCTCATGCCCTGCTCTTGGTGTAAAACGACTCCACCAGGAGGGTAGCCATAAGAAGCCATCAAACAAAGCTTGACAACCATGCCAAAGGGGAACTTAGTTCAGAAAACAAGTTTCTGAAACCAAAATTCTACCCTTATGTGGCCTTTTCTCAACTCACCCTAAACTTATCCATCCCTGGACCTCAAAATTCAAAGGTTTTCATAGTTCAAGCCTTTTGGGTGGCACCCATAAATAAACAGAAAATTCCAAAAACTAAAAACTGGGATTTATGTGATCCAATTGCCTGATCTAGAAAAATCTGATTTTTATTCCAGATTGTGTGGTGGTAGCACAAAGGGCCTCAAGAATCCAGGTTGGATTGTTCAAGAAAAGACAAAAAGAGGTCCTTTTCTACCTAGGTGGGATGGGATGGACCGTTGATTTTAGAACTTTTTCACTTGGTCGATCATCCATTATTATGTATTGATTTAAGTATGTCACCATGACGTGAAATCCAATATAAAGCTGAGGTAGAAAAATATTAGAAAAATCTATTATACTACAACCTATTTTAGTACACCTTTTATCTTTTATCCTTTGATTAGTTTAGATGGTCTAAAATTAGTATTTGAATTTTGTTTTTGGCTAGGTAAATTATTAATTTTTTTAATTTACAAAATAATTTTAAATAACTACAAACAATTAGATTATAACTAAAAAAAATCACATAGAAACAAATAAAAAATATACTAAAATAATCATTCCAGTGTGTATACTGTAGAATTACATATATATTATTGATAAAATTTAGTAATCCTATCCCAACTAGGGGTGTTCATCCGATCCAATCCGCACTTTTTTGGTCAAACAACATCCAATCCGCACTAAGTGCGGATTTCATATTTTAGATCTGATCCGATCCGCATAAGAGTTTAAATCCAATCCAATCAAATCCGCAATAGTGCGGATTAGATCGATTATTTTAGATCGGTTATTTTTTTAATAATAAATTATTTAATATTTCATAGAAAAAAAAATTAAAAAAAGACTATTGTTTATTAATCTCCAATAATAATCTATTTCCATCTCTATTTATATACAAATTAAACCAATATACATATATATATATCAATATATATATATACTTATTTTTAAATTTGCACTAAACTATATATGTATCTAATTACTAAAATAAATAAGCTAGTATATATATATATATTTAAACTTTATGTGTGTGTCTATGTGAATAAGAATTATTTTTCTTATGCTTTTTATTACAAAATAAATAAAATGCACCACCTCAATATATTACTAAAAGATTGAGAAATTAGAAGTTTGTGTCTTTTTTTAATTAATATATATTACATATTATAATTTTTTTAATAATATATATAATTAAGTGTGGATTGGATTGGATCGGTTACTTTTTGAGGTCAAACAACATCCAATCCGCACAAGTGCGGATTTTAAATTTTTCAATCCAATCCAATCTGCACAAGTGCGGATATCCGCATTTTGCGGATTGGATTGGATTGGATCGTGCAGATTAGATTGGATCGGATATTTTGTGAACACCCCTAATCCCAACCTCTACTTAGTTATATCTATCCTCTTTTTTTAATAAAAGAAAAATGCGAAAGAAACTTTATAAAAACCACTAAACAAAAGATTCCACCTCCCTGAATTAAAAATACCAAGTTCGAAGTTGCCCAATCAACCAAAATATGCACTTGAGTAGTGGGGGCAATTTATTTATTTTTTGTTTTTTTTTTTGGTAAAAGTAGCTTATTAATAAAAAAAAATTCTTATTTTTATAAGAAAAAAATATAAATTTTTTTAAGGATATAAATAAATATGTGAATAAAAGTAAAAATAATTTTTTTATAAAATAAATATATAAATATGTGAAATAAAAATAAAATTATAAATTTACAAGAATAAAAATAAAAATATATGACGGTAAAAATTAAAAAAAATATATTTTGTTGGGGCAAATATAAAAATATATAAAAAAAAGTTATGCAAAAAATTAATTTATTAAAAGTTGAGTGGGTCATGTGCCCCAAATGACCCCATTCCCCTCCGCTTCTGCTTGAGCATTTAAAGATCGGGGATCCAGTTCACAATCACACCTAAAAAAAAAAGCAAAATCAGCAACAACAACCAAGAACTCGACCTTTACCTTCTAGCATGGTGCTCGCCACATGATAAGACCCTACGCGAGGTTCAAATAATTAGAGAAGAGGGCTAGGCTCTTACTGATAGAAATTTATATGAATAATATAAAGCATATGAACGATTGTATGAAATACGAAAAAAATCGAACATATACACAATATAATTATAAAATTGAAATACCTCAAACTATTGATTCTTTGAGCTTCAGTCTCACACGATAATCTCCAAAAGAAAATAAAACTTATTGTGGGTATTCATGATTCCAAGCTTTTTCTAACTCTCTTAGATAGATTTACTGTGTTTCACATAATGAGTAGTGAACTTGGAGACCGGTACGCTAAATTTATAAGTGAGATACTGTTATATATTTGTTATTTAACAAATATATAATGAAGATTAAAATGTGGCATATTATATATTAATATGAGATTAATATATATTATGTGTTGGAGGTTATATCATATCATATATAGTATAATAATACACATAAAATTGTAACATATGAGGAGTTACAAATCTTAAAATAGATTGTAACCTAAGGATCAAAATTGATAAATATGTAATTATGTGAGTTGTTACATATGGGAGTTATGGAATTAATGGGATAAGTTTCTAGCTGTTAGAAACTGTTACAATACTCAATTATATCATTTAAATCGGTATTAGGACGTTGGGAAAAGATTTAACTCGGAGAGAAGTTACATTTTGAGTTCTCTGAAAACAGTTGTTTAATAGTTATTTTTATGTTGTTTTATGGTTGTTTTCGAACATCTGGAACCAGATTTTTGAAAACGTTTTTATCCCATTAAACACAAATTAAAGTGTTGGTAACAGCCATGTGATGAAAGGATTTGATTTTCAAATGTGATCCTCAAAACACAATAAATAGATGTCTTGAGTTTACTTTGGGTGAAGAAGTTTCTATAAAGAGAGCACATTGCTAGAAACACTATAGGCTTGATAAATCCATAAAGCTATTTTCATTCTTTCTTTTCCCTAAGTGCTTGTGGTAGGAGGAAATAAGCTTTTGGATAAAGGTGTAAGACCTTGTTCAAGTTTGGTGATTCCCCTATTATACACTTATGGTGTATGTGGTGTTGAGATTGCTCTCACATCTCTTTTATAAATGTGTTATTTATATATTGTGTCTCATGTGTAGCTTTTTGCTTTGAGTTGTAATCCCTCTCTTCATCTCTATTCTTATTTTATGTGTATATTTTGTTTAGTGTTGTAACATTATTTATCTATATTTTTGTCCTTTGTATTATTTATCATAGAGTTGTAAATTTGTTGGTTTGATATTTCTATTGGAGCACAACAATTTTTCAACAGATATTTCATCAGTATTTGTGTCATATTAATTGTGAGAATATTTTTACAATTAATTCAAATAATTAAATTGAATAACTGAAATATTTGGTAAATAAATTGTTACCATAATTAGAATATTCTTAATTAATTATATTTTATAAATCAAATCATTGATCTATTACTATATATAAAATATTCTAACATTCTTCCACTTGTCAATATTTAAATTAATTTACCACTTATAACCCAACGATTATCCTTAGATGAGTGCTAATTATAACTTTCTATTACAACCTCTTAGTGAACTTCTATCTCCAAAATCATATGCCGAAATATTTTTTTTTATTGTGGTATTCGTTATAGTTACAATATTATCCCTGTAAATTTTAAGAAATTCATAATAGTTAATTTACAGTATCGAAAATAAAGTTCTTAATATTCCAGTTTACCATGTGTGTTCAAAAAACTTCAAACTTATTGTCGACACTGTAAACTATTAAAAAATTTACAGGAATGATGTTGTAATTATAACGAACACTGTCATGAGAAAAAAAAATGAACAAAAATATTTCGACATATATTTTCAGGCATAAAGGTTGACTAAGAGATTGTAATAGGAGATTGTTATCCTTGCTATATAACAAACATATAAATCATGGCAATATATCTTCATTGTATGACGAGTATTATCTTTCATGTATTACGATATATTTATTACATAACAATATACTTAATGCAACAATATACTTAAGCAAAAAAATCCTAAACCTTATGTTTATTCTGGTCCTCTAAAGATAATTTTCTCAAATGAAATTAAGCTGCACATGAATATGAGAAAATATCGAAAATAGAGTTTCATTGAATAATTTAGTTGTACAACGAAAAACTCTATAAGGAAAAACTGAATCTCATATTTACTTTACGATCCTTGAATTTATGTTGCGGCATGCCTTTAGTCGAGGATACTGCGATCATCCAATTCAGTCTTGCATGCTTAATGACAACTTATGCTTCTTTATGGCTAAATAGTCAATGTCGATATGCTAACTTTGACTAGAACTATTATAGTTCTTATCCATAAATACTGTAACTGAATTTATCGCAAAATTTTCTTATAATAGTCTGAAAATATAACTCTAAACTGTTGGCTTAGTATGAAACTCTATAATACACCATACTAGATATATTTTCAAAACAATAAATGTATCTAACTTTTATAATGAAAAAAAATAATTAAAATTCTCAACGATACAACTTACTAGTAATCTTAAAGACGTAATTAAATATTGATTTACATGAATCAACATAGTAATGGAGTTGGAATCTAAATAGGTAACTATATTTTCAGATTGTCAATTCATCTCAATAAATTATGAATGTAGTCTTTAATATATCTCAAGAAAGATATTTCATCATTTTGTATAAAGTGGTCTTAACTTAAGTTATTCAAATACTACTTAATATTCCTAAAAAAATGGCAATGCTAAGTCTTATGCAAACTCTTAGACATACATTAGACTTCTAAAAATAAAAACTTGACAACGTAAGAGGTCTCAAGAGAATATAATTTTAGGATCCCTTAATAATGAAATGGATTACTATTTATACGAGAAAAATACATTAATTAACTTTCTCTTAACAATTAAGGGATCACATAATAGGGATTTGATTTGGATAACTAAATGAGGATATATTTATGGCAAATATTCTTGAATATCTTATTCAGTGTGTTATCCTTCTCAGAGGATCTGGCTTTACTGGATAATAAAAATTTTTGCGGACGACAATCACGAGTAGGTTCTGTTTTCTGGATGAATTCTTTCTCAAGGCATAAACTTACCTGTTTTAAGCATAGAGTTCTCTGGTCGGGTCGTTGGGGAAAAATTATACATCCAGACTTTTTCATGTTCTCCACGTGTCACCATGTTGGAGGCCACATCACCCTGTGCAGAATTCGGATAACATTTATAATAAAAAAATTATTTTTATTTATTTAATCACTTTAGGCCAAAAAAGGCTACAAAGTTAACCCTCTTCCTTAGAAAAATCACCAATAAAAATTTACCAAGCCAAAACCTTTGAAATTTTTCTGGGTTTAGGTACATTAAAAATTAGCTCTCTGTAAATTTTTAAACCATTTGGACAAGTGCAACTATAACAAACTATTTTTACAATTCAAGAACACATACTGTCTAGGGACAAATTTTTGTACTAACTTTGCATAATAAACTGTACCAAACTATATATAAAGAATAAAAATCTAATATTTTCACAGGTGAATATTACATGTCTTAGAAGTCTACAATAATTTTCCCAAGATATGTCCCCAATTATTTTTACAAAAACGTTACTTAACCCGGATTTCAAAAAAATGGTGTAACCATCAGTTTTGTAAAAATCATAACTGGTTCATTTTAACACATTTGTAAGTGATTACAAAGCTAAAAATACTCTACTCAAACCAAATTAAAATAAAAAAAATAATAGGGGAATTACCCCATATACTATTTTTTTAATTTTTTTTTTTAAAAAAAAATTACGGTTTGGGTTTCTAAAGTGGTTGCAACGCTAGTTGCAATAGGAGTTTCTATACAATTTTTTGTTGCAATTTAGGTTGCAGGGCTAGTTGCAATAGGGGTTTCCATTTAGAATTCTGTAAAAATGTAAAAAAAAAAAACTGTTTTGAAGTATAAAAATGAAAAAACCCCTAAAATAATAATACGAACTATAATTGGTGGTTTTGATCCGTTGGAAGTCAAGTCTCAAAACTGTTGGAAAACACTTTCAAATCGGTTTGGTAGAAACTTTGGATTTCTACCAAACCAAGTACACAACCCTAGCATGGCATCTAACATAAAAATTAGAAAGATATATAACACATTGTGTTAGTTCCATTTTTGGCATATTTAATTGACAAAAATATTTTATTATTTATTGTATATTTTCGGCTGGTATACATTAATATGGTTTCCTATTTGGTGTATTCAAACTTGAAAGGAAAGTTGTCTAGCTTTCCTATTTTTGGAAAAAAGGTAAAAATGGTAAGTTTGGTTACCCATTTCGTTTTTATCTAACCAGCTGTGTAATCTGATCTTGTGTTGAGTTTCCCATTTTCTTAGATCAGGTTTCTTGAAGAGAAAACCGGAGCTAAACTTTCCTTTTCTATAAAAGGAAAGTTGTAATTACTGCCCACGATTCTGTAGGTACAGAAACAGAAATTCCTGGACTGATTGAAGAATTATTTTAGGGAAGTTTCTAGTGGGTTGAGGTCTTGTTCAGACCGAATGTAAGCTGTCTATGAGATGTATATTCATTATAAATACATCCTATAGCTGCTAGGTTTTGTATCTCTTTCACACACTTAGAATTGCTTTCATATCTTAAGGAAAGAGTGTCTTTGTTTAGTACCTCTCTTGGTACCTCTCTTGTATCTTTGAATTTCATTCATATCTTTAGAAAAGAGAGTCTTTGATTTGTAGAGAAGAGTTGTTATACTCTTACTCTGTTTATTTGTTGTTTGTATTGTCTTGAGTCTGTATTCAAGTCTACAACGAAGAAGAACATCGATGCACCTTCGGAGAAGGGTATTTACAAGCTTTCGGGAGATTGCTTTTGAAGTCTTGCATCGGGAGGATACAAGCACACAACCTTCGGGAGATGGTTGTATAGGCTTTCGGGAGATAGCCTTTAAGCCTTGAATCGGGAGGATTCAAGCACTCTTCAAGGTGATCGAAGGGAGTTCGAGCACTTGGAGTTTTATCAAGATTCGGTTAGTAGGTGGAATACATCAAGCTTGCGGCATACAATAAGAGGGAGTCTATTTATGCATAAGTCAATTACTTTGTATTTTTGATACCGATCTAATGAATCTTATCTCTGGGCGTGGCCCCGTGGACTAGTAACAATCTGAAAGGATTGTTGAAACCACGTACAAAAATCTTGTGTGTTTTTACTTTTATGCACTGTTTGTTTTTCTGGGTTTCTCTGGAGTTACAGAGTTGCATTCTGTAACTACAGAAAATCGTTTTCGCACAGCTTTATTATTCCGCATTTAATTAATCATTTAATTAAATAATCAAACTGGGAATATTAAAATACGGAATTTCAATTGGTATCAGAGCAAGTCACTAAATTCTTAGTGAGATCTTGAGGTTATTCCGTTTAACTTGTTTTGTGTGAGATGTCTTTGTTTGCAGAAGGAAGTTCCATCTCTAGACCTCCTCTATTGAATGAGTCGAATTATCCTTATTGGAAGGTCAGGATGAGAGCTTTCATCAAATCGCAAGATGAGAAAGCATGGAGAGCTATTCTTACAGGATGGTCTCAACCTACTGAAAATGATGAAAAAGGTAATACTCAGGTAAAATCTGAACTCAGTTGGACCACTGAAGATGAAAAAGCGTTCGGTTATAATAATAAGGCTTTACATGCTATTTTTAATGGTGTTGGTGAAGGTTTTATTAAATTAATATCATCTTGTGAATCTGCAAAAGAAGCATGGGAAATCCTTCAAATTCAATTTGAAGGTACTGCTGATGTAAAACGATCACGATTTACCATGCTTCAAACTAGATTTGATGAATTGAGAATGTCAGATACTGAAACTTTAAATGATTTCTATGAAAGATTATCTGACATCTCTAATGAGTTTTTTGCCTTGGGAGAAAAACTAGATGAATCGTCTTGGTTCGAAAAATTGTTCGAGTTCTTCCTGACAGGTTTGATACAAAATTGCTTGCAATGGAAGAGGCGAAAGATTTTGGCAAAATGAAGGTTGAGGAACTCATGGGATCTTTAAGAACCTTTGAGTTGAATCAACAAATCAAGAAAAAGAGTAAGCAAAATCTCTCGAATGAGAAAAGCAAAGGTATTGCCTTTAATGCTTCTGAAAATATTGTTTCTGATGATGAAAATGATGATGAAATGGCTCTATTGGCAAAAAATTTCCAAAAATTCTTGAAATCTGGTGGAAATAAAAAGTTCTTTTCAAAGAACCCAAAAGGTAACATTTCTGGTAACATTCCCTCTAAACCTTTTCCATCTAACAATAAAAAAGGTATTAAATGCAGAGAATGTGAAGGTTTTGGTCACACTCAATCTGAATGTGCTAATACCTTAAAGAAAAATAAAAAGGGATTGAATGTTACTTGGAGTGATGATTCTGAGAGTAGTGAGGATGAAAAAGAAAAAGTTGTCCTAACAAGTGTTTTGTCAAGAAATTTGCAGGAAAAAGGAAAAAGCATTTGCTTGAACAATATCCTGATCAATGACAACAAGGAAGAATCCAGATCCGAATCAGATGAGTCAGAAATTGATGAGGATTCCATGATTGAATCCTACAAGGTAATGTTTGGTAAGTGGTTGGAAACTAGTGCTGAAAATCGCTCCCTGGTTAAAGACAATAAAATTTTGTGTAACAACATTAATGAGTTGGAGGATAAACTCAAATGTTGTGAATCTGAATTGTCTTTAAAAGAGTCAAAAATTATCTCTTTAACCAAGGAAATTGATAACATTAAAAAGAATGTTAAAATGTTAAATCCAGGTTCCACCATCTTTGAAAAAATTCAAAAATCTGGCCAAACCAATCATGCTGGGCTGGGTTATGTTTCAAATCAACCTGTGTCTAATACCACTAATAGTTTTGTTTATGGAAGAACTGTTTCTGCCTCGCAGTCTCGTCTCGACAGCAAAGCACTCTGTTGTTACAGAAAAGAAGCAGCACGGTAAGTTTGACAACTTCAAAGGGAAAGGAAGACGTTTCATTCCTATTTGCCATTTTTGTGGAGTAAAAGGTCACATTCGACCTAAATGCATAACCATGCATAACATGTTTAAATCTAATTACATTGGAAATAAACATGTTTTACAAAAACAAAAATGGGTTGTCAAAAACAAATGCTTGGTAGGTTCTACTTGTTTTAAAACTGTTGCTTCTAACATGTGGTATTTTGATAGTGGTTGTTCCAAACACATGACAGGTGAAAAAGAATTTCTTGTGAACATAAGACCAATGCACTGTGGAGAAGTTACATTTGGTAACGGTCTTACTGGTAAAGTCATAGGAATGGGAACTCTCAAGTTCGAAGGGCTTCCTAAACTAAAGAATGTCATGTTGGTTGAAGGACTAAAAGCTAATCTACTTAGCATTAGTCAGATTTGTGATCAGGGTTATACTGTGAGCTTTGATAGCAATCATTGCTATGTATATAATATTCTTGATGAAATTGTGTTACAAGGGCTGCGATCTAGTGATAATTGTTATACTCTCACTACGCATGCCACTTGTCATTCTGTCATTGAAAATGTTACTGACCTATGGCATGAAAAACTTGGTCACATTCACTTTAAAAATCTGAAAAAATTATCTGTTTCAGGGATTGTTCGAGGATTACCTAAATTAGGTAAAGAGTCATTGGGAAAATGTGGTCCATGCCAGTTAGGTAAGCAACTGAAAATTTCTCACAAGAGTGTCCCAGATGTGAATACTTCCAGAGTTCTCGAACTCTTGCACATGGACTTAATGGGTCCAATCCAGGTAGAAAGCTTAAATGGTAAAAGATATATTTTTGTTTGTGTTGATGATTTTTCTCGATTCTCATGGGTGGATTTTTTGAGAGAAAAATCTGATACTTTTGAAGCTTTCCAAACTCTGTGTTTGAAATTACGAGTTGAAAAAGATTGTAACATTGGCAAAATTGTTAGGATTAGGAGTGATCATGGTAAGGAATTTGAAAATACCGTATATGATGAATTTTGTAAAGCTAACGGTATTTCTCATGAATTTTCTGCTCCTAAAACTCCTCCACAAAATGGAGTGGTTGAAAGAAAGAATCGTACTCTAGCAGAAATGGCTAGAGTAATGTTGAATAGCAAGAAGCTCACAAAGCGCCTTTGGGCCGAAGCCATTAACACTGCTTGCTATACCATCAACAGAGTATTCTTGCGCCTGTGTACTCACAAAACACCATATGAAATCTGGAAAGGTAAGAAACCAAATGTAAGTCACTTTCATGTGTTCGGATGTAAGTGTTATATTTTACGAGATCGTGATTACATTGGTAAATTTGATTCTAAAAGTGATGAAGGTGTTTTCTTAGGATATTCCACAAATAGTAGGGCATATCGTGTGTATAACATGAGAACCCAAACTGTTATGGAATCTGCTAATGTTGTTGTTGATGATCTAAAAGATTTTTCTGAGTTTTCCACAGAAGAACAGATTGAAGATTTGCTTGAGAAACCTGCTGCTGAGGAAAAGGAACCTGACGAAGCTTCAGAAGCAGTCGTCGAGGTTACTGTGCAGGAATCTGTTGCTACAGAAAATCCAACAACAAAAGAATCCGAGTATCCTTTAAATTCAATCACTGATCCAATACAGAGGGAACCATCCTCCAGGGTTAAAAAGAATCATCCTTCAGATCTCATCCTTGGAAACTTGGATGAGAGCATGGTTACAAGAAGAAAATATGCCAATATAATTCAATTTTTATGTTTTATTTCTTCTTTAGAACCTAAATACGTAAAAGAAGCTTTAATGGATGAAGATTGGTTTTTAGCTATGCGGGATGAGCTTCATCGGTTTGTTCGAAACAAAGTCCGGAAAATGATTCCAAGACCACCGTTTGTGAACATCATTGGAACCAAGTGGATCTTCAAAAATAAGAGTGATGAGTTTGGCACTATCATTCGAAACAAGGCAAGGTTGGTTGCCCAAGGATACACTCAAGTTGAGGGTGTTGACTTTGATGAAACATTTGCTCCAGTAGCTAGACTGGAATCGATCAGGTTACTTCTTTCCATAGCTTGCATTCTTGGTATTAAATTGTATCAAATGGATGTCAAATCCGCCTTTTTGAATGGGCTGTTAAATGAAGAAGTGTATGTGGAACAACCTAAAGGGTTTGAGGATCCACATTTTCCTGATCATGTTTATAAGTTAGACAAGGCATTGTATGGTCTAAAACAAGCACCACGTGCTTGGTATGAGCGTCTAACCGAATTCTTGCTTTCTCATGATTACAAGAGAGGAAATGTTGATAAAACACTTTTCATGAAAAACATTAATTCGATGTGATTGTTGCTCAAATATATGTTGATGATATTGTGTTTGGCTCTACCTCTAACTACGAAGTGCGGGTTTTTGTTTCCCAAATGCAAAAGGAGTTCGAAATGAGTATGGTAGGTGAACTCACTTATTTTCTCGGTCTTCAAGTGAAGCAATCAGATGAGGGAACTTTTGTCACTCAAAGTAAGTATGCAAAGAATTTGGTGAAAAAGTTTGGCCTTGAGAAAGCCAAACATACCAACACTCCCATGAGCACAACTTTGAAATTAAGCAAAGATGAACAAGGAGTAAAGGTAGATCAAACTTTGTATCGAAGTATGATAGGAAGTTTGCTTTATCTTACTGCTAGTCGTCCTGACATTTGCTATAGTGTTGGTGTTTGTGCACGTTATCAGGCTAATCCCATGGAATCCCATCTTTCTGCTGTGAAAAGAATCATTCGCTATGTAAATAGCACCATTGATGTTGGGCTTTGGTTTTCAAAAGACACTAATTCTAACCTTGTTTGCTTTAGTGATGCGATTGGGCAAGGTAATGCCGATGATAGAAAAAGTACTAGTGGTGGATGTTTCTATCTTGGAAACAATTTGGTTTCATGGCATAGCAAGAAGCAAAACTCAATCTCTCGTCCACGTTGCAGAGGCCGAGTACATTCTTTGCGGGTAGTTGTTGTACCCAATTGTTATGGATGAAACAAATGATGGCAGATTATGGATTTGATTTGAAAACTTTAACCATTTTTTGTGATAACACTAGTGCTATAAACATTTCTAAGAATCCTGTTCAACACTCTCGCACTAAGCACATAGACATTCGTCATCACTTTATTAGAGAGCTTGTGGAAAATAAAACTCTTGTCTTAGAATATGTTGAAACTAGCAAACAAATTGCAGACATTTTTACTAAAGCTCTTGACTCGGTCCGATTTATTTCTCTAAGGAAATCCTTAGGGGTTTGTACTGTTTAATGCTTTTATTTTTCCATAATCCTTGATATTTGAGTTGTCTTAGAGTTCATAATGTCTTGTCTTTGTCCTAGAAGAAAATTTCAACTTTATAAGAATTTCAGTCATTATTTTATTGCTAATGTTGTAATATTATGATGTCATACAGGTTTGTCAGGAAAATTGTCCACTCCTCACAGGAATATTCAGGTTCATCAAACAGTGTTATGTAAGCTACCATTTTCGAATGATGTTGTTCAAAAAAAAAAAACTGTGTGTTCAAGCTCCATTGGATGAATAGAGCTACCTATCTCAATGTGTGAAAGCCATCTCTGAGTAAGTTGGAACTATGTAATTAGGAGTTATGTAGAAGATACGCTACCATTGAAAAGGGCTACCATTGAGGTAGTGTGACAGCGTCTCCTATGGGTACAATTTATCAGAAAAAGTCTTTTTGACAAATTGGGCAATGTTCCCTGCTTACACTTTCACACACTAATGCTTGACACAGTTTGTGGTAAAATGTGTTTATTCTCGAAAATGGTGTTATAAAGCTATTACATACTGTTTGATGTGCTTTAATATTCTTGGTGATGGAGTCAATTTTTCCTGTGAACTGGTATGACCTCATTCTATTACTTCATTAGTTTGATAAAATAATTTCTGATTATTCTTATGAGTTTGATTTTTTCATCAGGGACAAAGACAAATGGACATTGTGAATTCTAGTTGCAAAAATATCAAGGTTATTTTTCTGTCTTTTAATTAAAAAAAAAATATAAAAATAAAAATAAAAAAAAAAAAGGGTTCGTGATCGAGTTGGTGAGCTTTGTTAAAAATTTTTGTTATTTTTTTTTGTTATGTTTCATTATGTTCTTAGACACAATTTTTGCTCTTAAGTGGTGATTAGTGCTTTTTGTGTCTTGGTGTGTTCTCTTGTTCATTATTTGCATTTTTTCTTTGGGGGGCATTTTTTGAAAAAATAAAAGAAAAAGGGGGGCATAATTTTCGAATTCTTGTATATATTTTTTCTTTTATTTTTTTTATTTTATGGAAACATGTTTTAATTGTATTTATTTATTTAGAATGTTTCCTTTATTTGTGGAGATTTGGTCTTTTTGGTGTATATAGGAAACTTGTTCTTAAATAATTAATTTTATTTTTGGTTTCCTTGTTGGTGGCATTTTCGGATTTGGTAGGGTTATTATTTCTTGGATTTTGTGGGAAGATATGGTTTCCTTTTTTCATTTAAGGAAACATTGACCACTTTTGAAAAACCTTTCTTTGGTTTCCTTTTTTTTTCTTTCCACACGTGGGTCAAAGGTAAGGAAGTTATCTTCCTTTTTCAGTTTTTTTTAATTTGGGCATTTAAAATTGAAAGTTATATATTCTCAACTTCCCATAATCCCACGATCACCACTCTCTCTTCTCTTTTTATTTTTTCTCTCAAAGGCTAACATTGTTCAAAGTGTAAGAGGGATTGTGTTCTAGGGTTTCAAAGAAAAAATGGCCAAAACTAAGAATGCCCAACCATCCAAGAAGCCCACTCGTGGATCTGCGTCTGCTTCACCGGTGTCTCCGCCTGCGCCGCCTGCACCAGCAACCGGAGCTTCTGGTTCGTCTTCTGCTCCGACGAAGTCTGCCAAGAAATCGAAGACCCAAGCTCGAAAATCAGTGGCAAAATTCTCATCTCCTCTTGTTGGTGCCTCTCCTATTGCTTCTCCAACACCTGGGTTGGGTGATCATGATGAATCTCATTCATCCGATCACACATTGTCGAAGTCCTCTTCTTCGAATGGTGCTCCTAATGTCGACCAAGCTTTGGTGACTTTGCCCACGGTGAGTTCTCGAACAAGGTCCAAGGTTTCCACTCCTTCAAAACCTGAAGTGGTTAAACCTAAAATTGCATCCAAAGGGAAAAAGGTGGTTTCTTCATCTTCAAAGGGCAAAAATCTCAAGGAGAATCCCCCTTCGGTCTCTTCCTCGGATTCTGAACCAGAAGAAAGTGAGGAGGATCATGATTCAGAGGGCTTGTCCGATTCAAGTGAAGAATTTGTTCCCAAAGATCTTCCTGTTGTTGATGATTACGGATCCGAGAGTGAAGAACCGTAAACCGAGCCCGTCACTACAGAATACGCTCCGGTGCCTCCCGCCGTTCCAAAGAAGGACAAAGGAAAAAGGCCCATTGTCTCTAATCCTGTTCTTCCACAGAAAAGAAAGAGGCCCTCTGGTATTTCTCTTGATAACTTCAAGCCTCACTCTCATTATTTTTGTTATAATGATCATGCTAGAGATATGAAATTCTATGAGAATAGGAATTTTACTGTGGAGAAAAATTTTAATGTTATTGCTCATAAACCTTTTGGAGTGTATAACATGTTGAAAGAAAGACAATGGGTAGATACCTTGATCGGTTTTGATGGGTATGTGGATAGAATTGTGAAGGAATTTTATGCTAACATCACTGATGAGTTTCTCGATGAGGACTCTTTCATGTTTGGCAAAGTTTTTGTCAGAGGACACTGGTATTCCTTCACTGTGAAGGATGTTGCTGAGGCTCTCAATTTGCCTATGGGAATTGAGCCAACTGATGTGGAGTTTGATCGTCAAAAGGTGTTCGGTTATCTCTCTGGTGATAATGAAATTGAACTCTCCGACACCATGCATATGTCTCAACTCACCTATCAACATGCTGCTCTCATGAGGTTTGCCCTATCCAATTGGTTTCCTTGCTCCAATCCGGTAAATGTTTCAAATGAACTTGCTTTCTTTTTATATAAAGTTTCAATTGGTGCTAAAATTGATTTGGCTGACATGATTTGGGAGCAAATTGTCTCTCTTCGAAAGGGTAAGAAACCTAGGCTCAATCTCATTTTTCCTCACTTAATCTATAAAATTTTATCTGATCAAGAGGAATTGATTCTTGAGAATGAATCAATTGAGATGCCTGCTGTTGGAACCACTTTCAAAATTCCTGAGAAGCCTCCTCAAGGAAAAGCTGCTCAAAGAAAGGCTCGGTCTGCTTCCCCTGGTCTTACAAATGATCCTGCTGCTGGATCTGCTTCCACTTCTGCTCCTACAGAAATGGCAGAATTCAACTTGCGGTTGGGAAGAATGGAGACCAGTCAGGCCTTGCTTCTTAGGAAGATGGACAGCATCATGAAATACTTCCGACCCAATGATGATGAATAGGTGGTTCAATCTTTTATCTTTTGTTTTTTATTAATGTTTATTTGAACTTATGACTTTGTCCATGTTTGTTTTTGTTATCTTTGGCTCCTTGATAGACAAAAAGGGGGAGTAGTATTATTTTTTGGATTCATTGAACTCTTTGTTACAACTCTGGACCCTTGGTTTTAGGGGGAGTTGCTTGTTTGTGGTTTAACACTTTTCCGTTTAAAAAGTTGTTTGTGGTTTAACACTTTTCCATTTAAAAAGTTGTGTTCTTCGGTTTGCAAGCTTTTCCGTCCAAAAAAAGTTCTATGTTTTATGTGTTAGAGAGCTTTCATGCAGGGGGAGTATTTTCTATACTCTTGTATCTTTAAAAAGCTATTTGCTTTGGTTTCTAACACTTGATGCAGGTTTTCTCATAATAAAATGTTTTGTCAATCAAAGTGCCAAAGGGGGAGATTGTTAGTTCCATTTTTGGCATATTTAATTGACAAAAATATTTTATTATTTATTGTATATTTTCGGCTGGTATACATTAATATGGTTTCCTATTTGGTGTATTCAAACTTGAAAGGAAAGTTGTCTAGCTTTCCTATTTTTGGAAAAAAGGTAAAAATGGTAAGTTTGGTTACCCATTTCGTTTTTATCTAACCAGCTGTGTAATCTGATCTTGTGTTGAGTTTCCCATTTTCTTAGATCAGGTTTCTTGAAGAGAAAACCGGAGCTAAACTTTCCTTTTCTATAAAAGGAAAGTTGTAATTACTGCCCACGATTACGTAGGTACGAAACGAAATTCTGGACTGATTGAAGAATTATTTTAGGGAAGTTTCTAGTGGGTTGAGGTCTTGTTCAGACCGAATGTAAGCTGTCTATGAGATGTATATTCATTATAAATACATCCTATAGCTGCTAGGTTTTGTATCTCTTTCACACACTTAGAATTGCTTTCATATCTTAAGGAAAGAGTGTCTTTGTTTAGTACCTCTCTTGGTACCTCTCTTGTATCTTTGAATTTCATTCATATCTTTAGAAAAGAGAGTCTTTGATTTGTAGAGAAGAGTTGTTCTACTCTTACTCTGTTTATTTGTTGTTTGTATTGTCTTGAGTCTGTATTCAAGTCTACAACGAAGAAGAACATCAGTGCACCTTCGGGAGAAGGGTATTTACAAGCTTTCGGGAGATTGCTTTTGAAGTCTTGCATCGGGAGGATACAAGCACACAACCTTCGGGAGATGGTTGTATAGGCTTTCGGGAGATAGCCTTTAAGCCTTGAATCGGGAGGATTCAAGCACTCTTCAAGGTGATCGAAGGGAGTTCGAGCACTTGGAGTTTTATCAAGATTCGGTTAGTAGGTGGAATACATCAAGCTTGCGGCATACAATAAGAGGGAGTCTATTTATGCATAAGTCAATTACTTTGTATTTTTGATACCGATCTAATGAATCTTATCTCTGGGCGTGGCCCCGTGGACTAGTAACAATCTGAAAGGATTGTTGAAACCACGTACAAAAATCTTGTGTGTTTTTACTTTTATGCACTGTTTGTTTTTAAGGTTTCTCTGGAGTTACAGAGTTGCATTCTGTAACTACAGAAAACTGTTTTCAGTACCAGTTTTATTATTCCGCATTTAATTAATCATTTAATTAAATAATCAAACTGGGAATATTAAAATACGGAATTTCACATTGAAATATAAAACTAAAAATGATAAAACTCTCACTATATAAAACATCCATGAACACTAACCAAAACTCTCTCAAAATCTAAAGATTTACCTCTTGTAGCTAAGGTTTTGGGTAGGGTTTTGATGGATCTTTTGGGTTGATCTTTCTATGATTTTACCTATGCCCCAAGCTTGGTATTTTTCTATCAAAGATAATGTAACAACTCAGAATACATAAGAGAAAATGATGATTAGGGTTTCAGCCCTATAGATGAAAAGGAGAAGAAGAAGACAACATAGTCTTACCTCTTCTTAAATCTTATAGTAATGAGCTTAGAACCACGAGGAGACCTCCAATGGAGCTTTTTCCTTCTAGTGAGAGGTATTGAACAAAATAAATACAAGAGCTGAGTGATGATAGAGAATCATGGTTGGAAAAAGAAAGGAAACATAATAGAAAATTACATATAACTTACCCTAGAATTCCCTTGATCATGTTAGCTTATGGAAGCTTCAATGGAGCTTTCTTTGAAGAGGGATCAAGAGAGAGCTTCTTTGACTTTCTTGGAGATTAATTTCTAAATTTTGAAAAAATGAAGAGTGAGGAGAGAGAGGGGGGTTCGGGTGGCCTAAGAGAGGGAGTGAGAAAGAGAGGTGTAGGTAATTATGAGTTAGGACCATGCATGAAGAGGAAAATAAGATGAGGAAGTCATGCATGGCTTCTAAATTCTATCATTATTGAAATGGACCAATGAGAAACCACTCCTATCACCGGCCCAACCATGAGGGTTTTAATTTCCCTCTTAAAATTAGATAATTGGATATTTTTGCCAAAAAAATTAGATATAAGTGCATAAAAACTCAAAAATATCTAGTATTTATACAATAAATTTTGTTTATTAGAAAAAGAAGAAAAGAATTTTTTTTGTGATGAGAGTGTGTTTTTTTATATACATAATATATTTATTTTTAATTATTACATTTATTTTATTATTTAATTTAAGTTTGATTTTATTTCTTTATAACTTGATTTAATTTTTTATTTTTGGATTAAACTATTTTTTTCTACTTTAAATTAATTTATATTTTTTTATTGATTATGTGATCTGTATTTTTTAAGAAGAGACACGTGACGTAAAGTGGAAGATAATCACCCAATTAATTATCGTATAAGCCTTTCCGATTGTAGAAGGACAACTGAGACATGGAATGGGTCCAGGCCCAATGAAAACTCAAGGCCCTACCTTGAGACACAATTTCTTCCAGGACCTGGAAGCCTTCTCAGCCTTCTCAGCCTTCTGGGACTCAAACGGGACAAAGCCCTCTAAGCTTACAAGAAGAATGTCAGATGCCTATCGTGAAGTGGAAATTGGATATCTCCCCTGACGTGTTTGCCTTTCTGACACAGGATCAGATATTGTCCCTTGTGTCAGACCATAGTAGTGCGCGCACCTCTACTACATACACCCATTTTGTTCGATGACTCCTCTGACTACTTTGTCTGTCAGGCGTGATTTCCACATGACAAGTGTCTAGTGCTAGAGTGGTCTCAGTTGTACGGAAGCTTCGCCCCATGAGAGAATCTCTTCTAATGGGCCAAACAATCATGTATTTTGTGTATTTTGCCCTAATAGTGGGCATGCTTCTACATAAAACCCGAACGAGTCATGAGTATGCCAGGACCCAAACTCTACCCTATATAAACCCCCTTACCACTTTATGCAAAGGGGATGAAAAACCTAATCGAAACTCTACTAAAATTACTTTCTAAACTTTCTTCTTCTTCAATGGGAAATCTAGAGAGATTGTCATATAGCCAAGGTTAGGGTTTTCATTGTAAAACTTACTTGTAATACATTTCCAAAGCCTAAAAGGCCAATATACTGACTAGATAAGGATAATTAACGTCTGATCCACGTAAATCCTACATCACATTTACTTAATCGTTATTTAATTTCTTAAGCTTTCACTTATTTAGTTTCTGAAAATCTCGGTAAACAAATTAAAATATATGTTTTGTAATTTTTTTACATTTTAAAATCAATATAAACGGGTTTTTTTTTTAAAAAAAAAAAAAAATTGACCAATCATTTTGTGTTACGTATTTGTTAGTTCATCACTCAACATCTTTGTTAGAATGGATACTAACTAATACCAACGAAATAATTATTGAATGCTTTTGTTGTGAAAAAAATAGCTACTAAATCAATAGCAACTTATAATATTGGGTACTTTTACAACCATTTTCTCTAGCACTTGTACGAATCTCTAATTTAAATTTAGCCTTAATCAATTCATGAAAAATTAAACAATAAATAACCAAAAATTAGCGAAAACATACCAAAGTTTTAGAATCAATTGTACAAAGGTTATGATCTTATGAATTTCCAATCAAATTTTTTGGGAACCTTAAGTCTATTGATAGTGGGAATTCAAGAGTGAAATGTAAAGACCGCTTAGTTTAATTTGGAAATTAGCAGTTAATCACGTTTAATTATGAAATTATTTATAGCTATTTAAATAATTATTTATACTGTTATTATTGAATTCAGAGATGCATTTTTATGTCATTTAGTAGTTTTCATAATTTTGCATTTCCGGTGCCTGGTAACATGGAACTCGGTGTTTGGCTCAGTAAAATCACAACTTAGTATGTTAGTAGTTTGGGACGGTTGATTAGACATTGGGAATGTCGGGAATGGCCGAGAATTTAGAATTTCCCAAAAATACCCCTTTAGTGTTATTTATGTGATTTTTGTGTGAAGGGGTAAAATGGTCATTTTGCCCCATTATTAGTTTGTCCTTTAGTGGACTTAGAAAATAAATTTATTAAGTGTTTTATTATGTTTTGTTGGCTGAAATAAAGGATATGTTTTTGCATGTTTCTCATTTATTCAAAGTTAGGAAAATTACAAATTTCTCAAAAAACACTCTCTCTTTTTCTCTCTCTTTTTCGGCCCCTTGAGCAGCAAGAAAAGAGGATTTCCTCTTGGATTTCAAGCTGATTTTTGGCATTGATTTTGACCCCTTGTTGTTGGTATGTTTCCTCTAGCTTCTCTTTTAAATTTTCTTGATGAATTTTGATGAAAAGGATGTGTTGCATGCTTAGTTTTAGGTCATTGTTGTTGTTGGGATGTTGTTGATATTTTCAGAGATTTAAGCTTGTTCATTTGAGGTTAATTAAGCTACTTGTGGTGCTTGATAGTTAGGTTTTTTAAAATTATGAATTTTCTATGCAAAAGCTTGAGTTTTCAAAGAGAAATTGTGTGAATTGTTGCTGTAGTTGTTGCATGAGTTAGGTTTTAGTTTCTGCAGTTTTTTATATGCTTGAATATGAGTTTGAATCATGGTTTGATGCTTGTTGGAGAGCTTTAGCCAAGTTTGAGTTTGAAACTCAAAGCTTGGAGCTCTCATGGCACTTTTTGTTTCTGTGCAATCTGGGTGAGTTTGATGCTTTAGAATTGTTCTATAGGATGTTTAGAACAGGTCTGGAAGGTCTTGTGTGATTTGGGTTGGATTTGATTGAGTTGTGAATTTTTGAAAAATTCCTGCGAGGAACCGGAATTCCGGTTGTGCAACCGGAATTCCGGATGAGGGTTCAGGAATTCCCAGAACCGGAATTCCGGTTGCAGAACCGGTCTACCGGTTGGGGAATTTTCAGGAACCCTAGTTATCCTCGTTTTTATGTTATTTGGGATATTGCCATGCTTTTTATCGATAGGGAAACTTTTAGTTCCTAGTTTAAGTCCCCGGGAAGTGATTTAGCGTATCACTTATAGTGTTGTGATTTTTATGGTTTAGGAGCCTGTAATCCGCCGCGCAGATAGTTCCAAATCGGGTTGACAGACACCTGAATTCGGAATCCAGGTAAGATTAGTATAACAGTATGCATATGTAGATTACATGTTTAGCGTGCATGTAGGAAGCCTGTTAGATTACATTAGTTATGTATGTTGGCTTCGAACCATCCGACTGTGTCACGTCGGTACAGGCTGGAGTATGACCAGCAGCCGGAGTATGACCGGTTCGACCGATTAGTCGACACCGTATCACGCTCGGTACATGTGCCGGAGTATGACCAGCAGCCGAAGCATGACCGGTTCGACCGATTAGGCTGATACTTAGGTTGGTGGTTCCGTACTATTTGACGTATCACGTTGGTACAAGCTGGAGTATGACCAGCAGCCGGAGTATGACCGGTTCGACCGATCAGGCTGTTACTTGTCAATAGTACCGTCCCTATGAACGTTCAGAACTCAGTACCGTGTTGGACACGGCAGTTAGGGGGACTCAGTATCGTGTTGGACACGGCAGTTAGGGTTATGGTAAGGGGTATGGGCGTCTGATCATGACCGGGATTTATGTATGAGTATTATTATGCTTTTCTTACTGAGTCTGTCGACTCACAGTGCTATGTTTATGTGTAGGTAAGGGCAAGGCTAGAGCTGATGGACCGTGAGCGAGCCGGTGAAGATTGTACATGTCGGGGCGGTTAAACCTGGAGCGTACGATCATCGGGACAGCGAGGCTATTTTTGTAATTAGTCGCTAGGCGACAAGTATTTTGTATAATCAGTAAACTTTTATAAATGGTTTTGTAATCGGGATCCCGAGTCTTTTGTATAAATATTTTACAAGTTTAATTAAAAAGCAAAAAAATTTTAATTAATCACGTTTTCCATAAACCTCGTTGATTAGCAACGAGCTGCACAGTATGTTTAAAAATCACGTAATACGCCTATGCTAGTTAGGGTGTTACATGAAAGTACTGCAAATTGTGGAATATCACCTATTACATTAATAATTGTCTAAACAGTTACGAATATTTATTGACTATTTCTAATTTAGCTCCTAAGTAAATTAGAAATTATACTTGTGGTATCCACATATTAAAATCATAACAATAATGTTCTTAAGTTATAAATTTTATTACAAAATAAGCAACATAAATTTAATTCATTTATACGATAACTTAATACCCATTTATATATATATGACCTTTATATAAATAAATTCCTAACAACATGTATTATCTTTATTAGAGTGAATAGTAACTTATACCCAAAAGTATACATAATATTAGGTAAGTTCGTCGTGAAAAAGAAAAAAAAAATAGGTACTAAATAAGGGTGCACATCAAGTGGATTTTAATGAGTTTTGGATTTTTGAGTTTGAGTTTCTCAGGTTTGGGTTTTGGAATCTTGTTTTGGGACCAAACTCGCCCATATGGAGATCGAGTGTTTCAGGTTTTGGGTCCGATTGGGACGAGTTTGGGTGGGTTGGGTTGGATTTCGGGTTAGGCTAGGCTTTTTTTTTAATATCACTTTTTTAAAAAAAAAAAAACTACAAAATAATACAATTATACAACATATTATTATTATATATACATATTCATAAGCTAACACATTAACAATTTAATACACAATTACAAATTCACAATAAAAAATGAAATATATAATATAATTATATAATATATATACATAAAAAATAAAAAATAAAAATGCTAATCGGGTTTCAGGTTTTGAGTTTTTAAAAAATATTAAATTTGAACCCGGCCCGGTACAGAATCGGGTTACACCCAACCCCAGTACAAAACTGTGTTACACCTGAACTCGATATACTAAAATTGAAACCCATTTTTTCAGGTTTTTTGGGTTTCGAGTCAGGTAGATTTTGGGTGAGTTTCAAGTTTCGAGTATAAATGTGCACTCCTAATACTACATCACTATAAATTATAAATATTAAGTATTTTTATTGCACAAATATTTCATTAATTTATTATTTTTTAATGAAGAATGCCTCAAAAGAGAGTATAAAAAAAATATAAGAAGATGAAACTAATTATTATAAAGAGTAGATTTTAAATTAATAAAAAAAGTATTATGTTAATGTAAGCAAAAAAAAGTACAATCTGTCCAAAAAGAAAAACATTTGGTTTGATACATCTACACAAAAGTATCATTTTACGTTATTACCTCTAAATATTATTTTCAAAAAATAATTTTATTTTAAAAATAAGAAAAACTATTAAAATATACATCTAACATACCTTGAAAAAGATGACAAGAGGTAAAAAAAAATTGTCCTATTTGAGAAATTGTACAAGTCCCCACTATAATAATACACTACTTTTTTTATCACTCCAATCAATTTGAAGATTCTCTTATATTAAAGATTCAAACTTATTGTTACATTTTTAATGTCTTGAACAGTTGCCTCTGTGACCATTAAATTTATAGAGCAGCCTACTACTTTGGTAGTCTTCTCTTCTCAATTAGTCAAACTTATTTACTATTCTCTTATGCAGTCAATGTCTAAAATTAATTCATGGCTCTTGTTTTTCTTTTGATAACTCAATGCCTCGCTCCTAACACCATTCAAGATTTCAACCACTTGTAAAATTATTGCTATGGAAAAAACCAACATACCCTTTTCTCCAATGACTATGGCTATCATATATCGGACCCCAAAAGTGGAAATTCACTTGGAAAATGAACCTTGGCATAAATGTATATAGAAAACAATTTAGGGGGACATTGAGGGTCAAAGGTGGTGTAAATGTCCTGATTTGCCAATGACATGTACAAACTATTGTCAGATGAATTTTGTGGTCAAATTACGAATATAAGACCATATGATATGATCCATAACTTATACATTGGAATTGAATAGAGAGAAATGATAAAAAACACTATTGGTGTTTACTACTATGTTAAACTAGTATTAGGTTAATTTAAGTTGATAGATATTTTGTTTTATCTATTAATCAAAAATATTTTCATATTATATTTAATTAAAGTATACTTATTTTTTAGTGGATTATCTAATGTACCTTCACTCTCCATTTAAGTTTTACATTAACCTAAGGGCTATAATAAGAATATCATTTATAAAAGAATATATCTTAAAGAATATCAAAATAGAGGTAAAAATTGAAATAAATAAAGTAAAATAATTATACAATGCAATTTTCTCATTAAATATAAATTTTTTTACAAAAATACTAGACTTTGGGTAAAAGTTTACAATTTTACTATCACACAGATTTTTTTTTACAAAAGTACTATCTTTTTATAAAACAACTATAAAACATCAAAACAAAACAATTAAAATAACAGTATAACAGCTAAAAAATAACCGTGGAATAATTGTAAAAATTTAGCACAATACACAATATAAAATTTATACAGTATTTTCAAACAAAATTTGCAATAAAAAAAAGTAAAAAAAGTTAAATTTTCGGTAGTAGTAGTAGTGTTGGACAGAAGATAAACCATTATTAATAGTGCCCCTTTATTTTATTTATTTTTTATTTTTTTTGAACATTTCTTGATTTTTTATTTTTAGAGAAGGACGACTCTTCTTGAGTTTGATTGGTAAATATGCATTGTTTGTATATATTTGATTAATCGGAAGAGCACTTACATGGTGGAACCAGAAATTTACGAAATATATCTAGTACACCTCTTTTAAAATGGTATTGGAAAGATTATTTAAATGAGTTTTTAAGTTTAATTGTTTTTCATGACTAGGTAAGTTGTGTTATTTAGAATTATTTATAAATTTTTAAAAAAATTAGAATGTGAAAAATAAGGTTCAAACAATTTTTGGACAAACTTTGCCATCTTGCATGATCTTTGCAGAAGTCCTCGTGAATTTCTCTGATAGTATCATTGGCTTCTGAGAGAGGTACAAATCGCAGTAAAAGTATAGAATATCTTTTTCTGTAATGTTTACCATCCACTAGTGTGTATCTTGGGATTGTGTATAAGAGTTTGCGTGCTTTAGTTTAGTTTTGTCTACTAGAAGCTCTCTATTTAGTAAGTATTTGACAATAGGGGTCATCTACGTGGGACTCGCATCTATTATTTCTACATCTTACTTTTCAATTTTGCATATACTTGGCTCGCTTAACACCTCTACTGGAACCAAATTTAAATTGTCTAAGTCAAACTGTAATGCCAATTTTGCTAAGGCATCAACATTAGAGTTTCGTTCTCTCGAAACTTGTTCAATTTTAAAGTAATCAAACTTTTCCAAGTTCTTCCAAACTTCTCTTGGCCATCTTTGTGCCTTTTGCCTAGTATTCACACAATACTTGATTTACGACCAACTATGAATCATTAAAACATTGGACTGACTTGGCTTTTAAGGTTTCTGCGATCCGTAATCCTGCCAACAAAGTTTCATATTCTATCTCATTTTGACACATCAAATTAGAATCTTAGTGCATAATGAAACTTGAAAATTTTCAAGTGACACCATTATTACCCCTGCCCCGAACCGTTCTCATTTGAAGCCCCATCCACGAATAGTTTCCATACATCGTGATCATTTCCTAGTCTTCTCCTAAGTTTATTCCTTCCACCAAGAAGTCGGCTAAAGCCTGACCCTTGATGGTGACCCTAGAATGGTAGGTAATTTCAAACTGTCCCAACTCAATCGACCATTTTATTAATTTCCTAATGCATCAGGTTTTGATAGCACTTGTCACAGTGGTTGGTCCGTGAGAACTTTTATTAGTTTTAAGTTTTTTTTTTTTAACTATTTTAAGTTATTACTATATACTTTTATATATATTTTATTAAAATAATATATTAAAAAATATTAAATTTAATAATAAATACTTAATTCTAATGTTTCTTTTGCATTTCTATTTTTTTTTTCTTTATCTTAATGTTCCAAGCATTTCTTTATTTTAAAGATAATATTATTTAAACAAAATTATTATAAATTATTAAATTCTTATACAAACAATTTATATTAAGAATATTAAGAATGATGTTCAACTCATATAAAAATGTATTACATATATTTATATATAAAAGATAAAAAATTAAGAAACTAAGTTGCAGTAAAGATAAAAAAATTAGTTCACAATTGGCAAAATTATATTTCTACTTTACTTATAGTACACTAGCTATTAAACTTTTAAGAGTTTTCTATATATTTTAGAGAAAGTACTTTAAGTCTTTAATAATAGTTTGTTTTTTATTTTTTAAAAAACATTTAATCCTTTACTCTTAAATTTTTCTTATGTGTTCTTAAAGAAAAAAATTATAACATTGCCTAAAAATTAAAAAATGAAATTTGACAGTAGCAACTGCAACTGCAAATGTATTTTTATTTTTTTTCAATTACATAATTAAAAAATACAGTTGTAACTGTAATTTTTCATGCTATTGATAATTTTGTAAAAAAGATTAACAGCCTAAAAAAAATTAGACGGTAAAAAACCTGGTACTTTGTCCATATAAAATAGTCATAGGAAACGTGGCTTTGTAGTGTAGCGAGTACACCATTTTTAAATGTATTGGCGAGTGGGATTGCCATTGCATTGCTATTAGGCATTAGTGGTGTCTAGTACTTTTGCGACATGTCGCGTTACGATTGGTTAGCGATACTCTATTATATTAAATTATAGAGAAATGCTAAAAGGCAACAGTGGTGTCTAACACCCTCTTATGTGTCAATATCGCTATTGGTACAATTAAGTATCGGGTCTCATATAATTTAATATAATAGTTTTTATAAAGTATCGCTAACTAATCGCAACGTGACATATCGAGAAGGTGCTAGGCACCACTGGTGCCTTATAACACTGCTCTATAATGAGACCCGATAGTTAGTTAAAACAATATCCATATTGACATACAAGAGGGTACTAGACACTTTGCTTTTAGCATTTATCCTCACTCTATATATATATATGCACTCATCATTTCTTGAAGGAACCATTCAAGAACAAGATGGTCCCCCGTACATGTTAAAAAAAAAATTAAATCATAATCATTTCTCTCTCTTTTTCTTTCTCTTTTTTTTTTTTTTGAAATAAAATCGTAACTCGTATAAGTAGTTATCGAAAGAACTCTATATAAGTCATCATCATCAGCGAATTCTCTTTTCTCACTGTACCGGGATTTTGTTTACAAATATTCATCTTCCACAACTCACATCACCTTTCCCAAACAAAACCCTAGATTTTCTCACCAACTCCTCTTTTTCCCGTTAAGATAAAAGAATCTTCGAATCCCACTTCCTTGTTAAACAATTCGATTTTTCTTCTGCTTCCAATTTTATTAATTCTTTTGATTCGAAGCCCCAATTTCACATTTCGTATTCTGTAAACCCTAGATCCCAATTTCTATTTTGGGAAGTCTTGTTTACGTGTGTCTCTTTCTTGTTTTCTTCCTTTCTTTCCTCGGACTGGGCATGGGTAAAGTGCTCCGTGAAACCGGTAAGCCCTCATCGTCGTCTTCTTCATCCGCCGCGGCTTCTCCTCCGGCGACTACTACCTCGACTTCCATCACCGAGACCGTGAATGGTACTCACCATTTCAAGATCAATGGGTATTCTCTTTCGAAGGGTCTTGGGATCGGGAAGTATATAGCTTCTGATACTTTCAATGTCGGTGGGTACTCGTGGGCAATTTACTTTTACCCCGATGGAAAGAGTGCCGAGGACAATGCAACGTATGTGTCGCTGTTTATCGCGCTCGCTAGCGAGGGAACTGATGTGAGGGCGTTGTTTGAATTGACACTTATGGATCAGAGTGGAAAGGATAGACACAAGGTGCATAGCCATTTCGGGAGGATGTTGGAGAGTGGGCCTTATACGCTCAAGTACCGCGGCAGCATGTGGTGAGTGCATAACTTTTCTGGGTGGTTTTTATTGCAAATTTGCAATTGCTTGAAAATTTTCTTTTTAAGGTTTTAATTGCGAACTTTTGGTTTTCTTCAACGCTTTGCTGGCTTGATTCTAAAATAATGATAGATTTCCTAGTCTGACTTTGATCTGAGTGTTCTTCTTTCTTGTTTGGTTATAATATTGATTATCATCTAGTTTATGATGTAAAGAGAAAGATGCAAAACAGAGAGAAGATTAGAAAACTGAAGAAAACAGCTTCGTATTCGTCAAAAACTGATCTCGTAGTACAAGTCATCAGCAATTTATAAGCTGTTGTCATCCCAATGTCAGAACATGAAGTTGAAACAAATGTTATAGCAAAGCTAAAAACTAATCTAGATTTAATCGCTAATTAATACATTAGTTTGCTAGATTCCCCATTGCACTTGCTATATTCCCTTTGGCTTCTAGCTTTTCCCTCTTCAGTGTTGCCAATACTTGGTTTATTGTTATGATGAATTGAGAATTCATTTTTTTTTTTGGTAAAGCCTAAGAGCTTGCAAGAACCCACATCTCAAAACCCAATCATGGGGCTAAAGAGTGGAATTGGGAATACAATTTTGATGGGTTTTTTTGGATGCTGCAGGGGTTATAAGCGTTTCTTTAAAAGAACTGCCTTAGAGACTTCAGACTATCTTAAAGATGATTGTCTATCTGTAAACTGTATTGTTGGTGTTGTGAAGTCACAAACGGAAGGACCTAAGATCTACTCCATAGCAGTACCACCACCCAACATTGGTCAACATTTTGGGCAATTACTGGAAAGTGGGAAGGGAACTGATGTTACTTTCGATGTAGATGGAGAAAAATTTTCAGCTCACAAGTTAGTACTAGCAGCTCGATCACCTGTATTCAGGGCCCAACTTTTTGGTCCTATGAAGGATCAGAACACCCAATGCATAAAAATTGAAGACATGGAGGCTCCAGTCTTTAAGGTTTGACTTTAGTTTTCTGTATTCATCATTAGAAGTTCTTAACAAATACTTCTCAGTTTTTTCATTATTTTTTATGGTTGATGGGAACTCATTGATTTGATCAAGCACTATTTATATTAGTCATAACTATGGATTTTGTATGCCCTGTCATAGACTTCGAGAGAATATTTTGATGAGATAGGTTGTTGTTGTTCATAATTTCAGTCTTTGGCGCTCGTGCTGTTCTTTTCATTTCTTTAAATGTTTATGTCAATCTTCTTTTCTTTATCTAAGAAAAGATTGAGTTGTTTTTGTTCCTGTTAGCTTAGTTATTTAGTTTTTTTTTTTTTTTTTCATTAACTATGTCCTTAATAAAATTATTGTGGTTGAAGCAAGTAGTTTTTCAAACTTTTACAATGCTATGCATATAACCATATATATTATGCTATGTATTATATATTTTTGGTATTTTGATCTTTTATTTTCATTTTTTACCTGAGTAAAGGGAAGAGATGGATTGGCAGTGCACTGTCCCCATGATTCTCTAGCCTTCATTTGTCGAGGTACTTGGTGTATTTTGACAATTAAGCACGAGGAATAACATGCCAATTTTACTCTATTTTCCCATGTACAGGCTTTACTTCATTTTATATACTGGGACTCGCTGCCTGACTTAGAGGAGCTTACTGGCTTGAACTCGAAATGGGCTTCTACTTTAATGGCTCAGCATCTACTTGCTGCAGCAGACCAGTATGATTTGGAAAGGCTCAGGTTACTAAGCGAGGCAAGTCTCTGTGAGCATGTTGCTATTAACACTGTGGCAACAACGTTAGCTTTGGCAGAGCAGCATCACTGCTTCCAGTTAAAATCCGTGTGCCTCAAATTTGTTTCAATGCCTGAAAATTTGGGAGGTGAGATCATTATTTGCACTAGAACTTTTAACGAGTTTGCGTTTGGTTAATTTCTGGTAGACAGCATTGCTTGGGTTTAATTTTGTGTAGGCATTTTCTCCTACATTGTTGCATGCTAATCATATTTTATTTTGATATATCATATACTTATTGTAATTTTTGCTTTAATCAGCTGTGATGCAAACCGATGGGTTCGACTACTTGAAGGAAAGCTGTCCTTCCGTCATAACCGACCTTTTGCAATACGTAGCCAGTGAGCATCACTCTACTGTATTCAGGCTTGGGAATGAGGCTATTCTTGATGGCAGCGATATAAATGGTAGGCGGGTGAAACAAAGGCTATAGAAATTGTATGCCTTTTGTTTTTGCTGGTTTTTTTTTTCACCCAATTTTTGTGTAGGCAAAAAGATGGAAAAGCAAAGAGAGCAAAAGAGAGAAAGAAAAAAGTTGCAAAAATTATTTTTAGGATTAGAAATAATGTACCTAGCTCTTTAGTTTTATCATTGTATTGAATGTTGGTTTGCAAATGTAATGTGGATGGTTTTAATTTCCTGTATTGTTTCGAATTACTACTCGTAGAAAAGAAAAAGAAAAATGTTCATAATTCTTGCATTTCATTTTCTAGAAACAGGTTCTTTAATGCAATTACATTATTATTTTGACTGACAAGTTAGAATTCAGAAGGGAAAACATGTACGTTACATTAGAAAAAAAATGTGTACAACAGGGCAATAGTGTGATTGGGACCTCTAAAATTAATTGTATTTGGCATGTTTATTTAAATTACATTAAACTCTTTCCAGTAGGCTGAAAGATGAATATCATATTTGATGACGAGATAGTGCTTGGAACGACATTAAATTATTATTATTATTTTTTTTTTTTTGAGAAATGAACAATTTTTTTTTGTTCTTAAAAGTTATTTTTTTAACAATGAACATTCATTGAATATAGAGTTTGAAACATCATAGAGAAAAATGGAACTAATCCATCATAATTAGTTTGATATCTATTCTGAGTGTATGAACTTTTAATTTATATGCGACATACATAAATAAAAGATATCCCAAGAAAATTGAACTACAAACTAGTAAAATCCTCTAATAAAGATCCTAAGTGCATGTTTGGCATCATAACTAAAAACTGTTTTTTTGTTTTTAAAAACAGAAAATTGTTTTTAAAAATAATTTAGCTTGTTTGGACTTGCTTTTTAAAAACAGTTTTCAGAAAATAAAGTTACAAAAAACAAGAATTTTGAAAACAACATTTTAAAAACCAATTCACTTTTGGTTCATATTATTTTTAAAAATCACTAACCAAACGTGACTTGTGTTTTAAAAACTTCAAAAATTATTTTTTGTTCTCATTTTTAAAAACAATTTTTTAAAACAAAAAACAATACCAAACATGCTCTAAATGATCAAAAACAAAAATAGAATCCCTTAAAAGAAAGCATAAGTTACGACTAAATAATCACATTCATGAGTACTAATAGGCAATCCAAGTTCAAGAGACCAATCCATTGCATCTATTAAGATAGAGCTCCATTGCATCCATTAAGATAGAGCTTAAATGATTACTGCAAAATTGAACAGTCGCCGCCATTTAGTTGTGACCAATTATCGTCGCGACCAGATTGGGCTCGTCGCGACCAGAAGGGGGTAGGGGCTAACCCTTATTTTTGGGTAAAGCTCACTGCAATGAACGTTAGTCTGGTCGCAATGTCTAGGCCTAAAAGACCTAAAATCCCAATTATTTGACCAAATTCGAAAATATACAATTATATTTCAACAATTCATGTAGCTAGTTTAAAGGCTCAAATCTGAGTATAACAATATATACATCACACTCAGAGCAACACCTAAACATACATGAATTCACAAGTTTTAACTCAAAAATCTAAGAATCAAAATATAGTTCATACTCTCGTATCATCACTTTAAGAAAAATCAACACAACCTCAAAATAAACAAATTCATGCTCAAAAACATAATCTTAATATCAGAAAGAAGCACAAATCAAACTCAAGTTTCAGGTCCAAAATAAATAATTACAATTCCTCAAACAACAATCCAAGCTTCTTACAAGAAACTCACCAATAATTACTAAACCTTATAACATGCAATTCAACTCATAGACAATCATGCAGTTCAATAGCAAACGTAATCAAAGCTTTAAATCAGAGAAACCTAAAAGAATAACTACCTCAAATCAATTCTTGCAAGCTCAAACACCAATTCACACCTAATTTCCTCTTCAATTTCTTCAAGATTCAATCAAAATTTACACAGTTGGTTGAGAGAGAGGGTCAGTTAGAGAGAAATCCAAGACCGAAAATTGGTTTTTTTATTTCAATTAACACTTACCTAAACTTGCATTTTTATTTTTCTAATAAAAGATGGTCAAAAAACCATTTTGCCTGTAGGGTCAATATTTCACTTATAACCCATTTATGGAAAATTCAATAATTCTACATGTATATTCACATATTCATATTATTCAAATTATGCCATAATCATAAAGTTCATGAATTTTGGATCCTGAATTTGGTTCGAGCCAAAATACCCGATTGTGATTATACCGTGCTAAATTGTAAAAAATCACTTGTAGTAAGACAATATGAACATACTATATAATAATATAATCCATTAGCACAATATATATTAAAATTATGATTTTTCCTTCTCGGGTCAAAATTACGAAAAAATGTCGCTAACTGATAAATAGAGTCTTGAATGCAATAATTCTCAAATAATTTCACATAATTAATTCTACAATAATATAATTACTCTACTATAATTAATCCATTTCAATTAGGGTTGCTAATCTATTTATTAATTCTAAAATATTACAATATGGGTAGGATTTTGGGCATCTTTTCTTATAATACGTTTGTCTGAAACCGACTGGGCACTAATGCTTTTTGGTTGAATTATGTGTTTTCCTTTTTTCTAGTCATTAGGACTGATTTATCTAGTGTCTTTTCTTCTAACCATCTAGCGTTGAGGGTCAGAAGCGATACTGCTCCTTTCGTTGCAAAAATGATTGATTTATTTGCTAGTAGCATTTGCGAGCTAACTTCGGTGAAATGGGTTGTGCATCTAGCACAAACCTTGCTTTATTAGCCCATGCTACAAGACAGTAGGCCACGAGGGTAAGACTCATTTTATGTATTTGATATCTATTGCCACTTTCGGTTTCTACCAATATGTTCTAACACTTTGTCTCTTTTACTTTTGGTGTACTAGATGGTCGTTCTTGCCGAAAGGGCGTGTGACTCTGCCCAATCTGCAGTGGTGGAGCTGCATAAGCTTAGGAATGAGAACAAGAACTTAAATTCCAAGATTAAAGAGGCGTTCATCTTGGCGGACCAATAGGCTAAGGAGAAGCTTAAGCATTGTGCCAACGAAGTCACTACCTCTTTCAAAGAACAAATTCTTGAGGTTGACACCATAGCCAATTATAAAGCAAATAAGGCCTTGAGTCGCGCTAAACTTTTGGATGCTCAAGTTCAAGCTAGGACCAATGATCTTAATGCAAAGCAAATTGAGGTCAATGCAAATGAGCTTAAGATAAAGGATCTGAAAGATGAATCTAATGAATGGAGGTGGAAGGAAAATTCATTGGAAATCAGCCTAGATGTAGAGAAGGTCTAGAGGAAGTCACTCCAAGATTTGGAGAAAGCTTGGGCCAGTAAAAGGTGAAAGCTTCCATTATTGTGGGGGCATTCAGCATATTGGCATTTTATTATCCCAATTTCATCAAGTAGTTAGAAAGGCTAGCCCTCAAGATCTAACATGAGAATGAAGAGAAAATGAGGGTTGCTCTCTAGGAGGCTGTTGAAGTTGTGGAAGAATATTGAAGGCGGTATATGGATCAAACTCTAATTCACACATTCCACTATTTGTGGAAGAAAGATCCCACTATTTTGAAGATTCTCGGGGAAGAAAAGGAATCTTATCAAGCCGAAATCAGATCTTTAGAAACTGCTGAATCTTCTGAACCTCCGGCTACTGAGGACTATAACAAATCCAAAGATGCTGCTATTGAGGTTAACCTTGCCCAACCTTTGTCAGATCAGGCATAATTCTAGAATTTTAAAATACCTCTCTCTTCCTTATATATATATATTTATTTACGGGTCATTGGTCCCCTTTTAGTATTTGTAGAGACATTCTAAATGCCTTAACTGCATGGCAATTTGTAATAGCTTTTAGATTCTTTTTCATTCCTTTACTTGAATAATTTTACATCACTTTGCCTCACGTAAGTGCTTGTTGTTTTCATAACTGCTTTCAGGCAACTTTGGATGTCTTGAGTTCTTGGTTCCAATGGCCTGAACTCCAAGGCTTAAGATTTAGTTAGGATCGTTCTAAATTTCACGTTATGTGTCCCTCGTGTTAGGAAGTGTGGAGAAGAGAATCCACCTTTTAAGCCTATTACTACTTAATTCCAAGGATTAATACTTAGGACTTTTGATTCTAGCTTTTTCTTCCAAACACTCACATCTTCCAAACTTAGGATCTTTTTGCGAAATGAAAACCTTAGTCTGCTGGCTCCGAGTGATTAAAAGGCTACACTTACTCCCGGTTCATTGGGTTCCAGTTCTAGAGGTTACATGCTTAAAGACTTTAGTTTGCACTTTTGCTCCCGAACCAACTTGACTTAGCAAGTTATTAATCTTAGGTACGGTGGGAGAGTGGCTTCCTTCTAGCTTTAAGAGTTTCTAGTTTCAGGCAAAACTTTATTCTTCCGTAACTAGTTTAATATTGATTCGCAATTACACCAAGGTTTGCTAATTTAAAATGTGGTAAGAAAAGTGTTGAATATGTTTCCAGATTCAAGCGAGCTTTCTATTCCCATATTTTTAATTAACAAAACAAAATGATACGTGATGAATTTATCTTTCTCAAAATGTGGTAAGAAAATAGCTAAAAATGTTTAAAATTTCAGGTAAAGTTTTCTAGTCCCACTTTAAAGACATAAAGGTATGAACAATTAGCTTGAATATGGCAAGAAAACAACTGAAAATGTCAAAGATTCAGACAAAGTTTTCTACTTCCACATTCCATAAGTTTTAACAATAAAAGTAATCAGTATAACTTAAACATAACAATGAAAGGACATTCTACACTTTCAGGGGTACATAGATGTATATCCTACCCTCAAGTGAGCTGAGAATTTGGACGTCTCCAAATTCCTAGTCACTTGTTTAAGATGCATCTTAAAAATGAAAGTATAATGCATTCTTTTGAATAATTCTTCAGATTTCATTTCATTATGCCTGGAGGCGTTACATAAAGAAGAAAAATTATAAAAATACAACCAATAGAAGAATATGCTTGACGCAAGTGATCCACATTCCAAGCTTGTGGAATCTTTGATCCATACAGTCTTTTCAATTGGTACGTACTATTACCCACTTTATGTTGGATCTTGTAAGGTCCCTCCCAGTTTGGTCTGAAGACCCCCACTCCTAGTTCCTGAGAAGCTGGGAATACTTTTCTTAAGACGAGATCTCCAACTTTGAATGTTCGGCCCTTAACTTAAACATTGAAGTGCCTAGAAATATTTCCCTAATACATTTTAGTTAGACCTGAGACTGTTCTTGGAGATCCTTGATTAAGTCCAAAGACTCTTTAAGCAAAGCGTGGTTCTAAGTTAGGTCATAAGTTTCTTGTCTGCGCGAAGGAATGGTGTTTTCAATTGGGATGCCTGCTTCCCATCTATAAGCCATTGAGTAAGGTGTGTGCCCCATTGAAGTTCATTCTGTGGTTCGGTATGCCCAGAGAACTCTAGGAAGTTCTTCCAGGCAATGGGCTTTGCAGGCCTGCAATTTTTCTTCAATGTGGTCTTTAAGATCTTGTTTACGACCTCCACTTATCTATTTTCCTATGGTCTGGCCACAACTAAGAAGCTTTTGATAATCTCGTGTTAGACACAAAAGTCTGTGAACTACACGCTGTCGAATTGCTTCTCATTATCTGAGACAATCTTATGTGGAAGGCTGAAACGACACACTATATTTTTGATGACGATATCCAAAGCCTTCTTCAAGGTGACTATATTCATGGGTTTTGCTTCTACTCACTTGGTGAAGTAGTCTACAAAAACTATGGCATACTTGACTCCTTATTTTCCAGTTGGTAGAGATTCCACTAAGTCGATTCCCCAAACAGCAAAAGGCCAAGGACTATTCATCAAAGTGATTTCTATTGGCAAAGCTCGTGGAACCTTTGCATAGTGTTGTCATTGTTCACAATTCTGAACGTACTCAATGCAATCTTTCTTCATTGTTGGATAGAAGTACCATTGACGAAGAATCTTCTTTGAAAGGCTCGATCCGGAAGTATAGTCTCTTCCTTCTTCTCACGGATGCACCTCTTGGTCTTCCTTGTTCGGGTGCACCTCCTTAACTCTCTAGAGGGCGTTGTCTACTCCATCACCTAGAAGGCTGAAAGGGCTTTCGGGAGCAGGAGGATCTCGTCTCTAAGGGCGAGGCTCCTAGAAGTGTGATGGGCTTGAGCCGCACTTAGGCCCGCCTCCGGTTTGTACTGGGCTTTCGTATGCTGGAAGGCTCGAGCCACTGATCACATGGATCTTAATACGCCACATGTCGTTTTTCTGAAAACGTGAATAACAAAAAAAAATTATGCATAATTAAAAAAATGAAAAGAAATTAAAATAATTATTGGAACACAATATAATGTAGATAAATTATAAAAATGTTAAGAGTTATTTTTTAAAATTAATTTGAGTTTTTTTTTTTTAAAAAAAAAATATTGGGGTATTTTTTTATAATTTTGTGAGTTGAAAAAAAAAATAGAGAATTACTCCATATAATATATAGGGTGATTCTACAATGTACCCCCTTAAAAGGGATGTACTGATGCACCCTTAACTTGTTTCGGCATCCAGAAGAATTTTTTAGTCTAATTTTTTTTCATATTCATATACGTTATAGCTATTTAAGATATCCTACAAAATTTTAAAAAATTCGGAATAATTTACAATATAGAAAATAATGTTCAAACAGTCTATTTTACACGCGTATAAAATAAAATAGTCACGCGTGCAACACACTGTTTGAACATAGTTTTCGGCGTGTTAAACTTTTCCGAATTTCTTAAAATTTTGCAGGATGTCTTAAATAACTGTAACGTACATGACCATGAGAAAAAATTTGACTAAAAAATTATTTCGGATGCTAAAACATATAGGGGTGCATCAATATATCTATTTTAACGGGTGCATTATAGAATTTTCCTAATATATATATTTTTTTAAAAAAATGGATAGTTTGGGTTCCTCCCATGAATTGCTATATAAATTTTGGTTGCAATTCAGATTTCTTTGTTAATTGCTATATGGATTGTTATGTAGATTTCTATAAAAAAAATTGAAAAAATAAACTATTTTAGAGTTAAAAAATAAAAAAAATCCTTAAATAATTTTAATATTAATGGAGCTTACGTTACTGTGGTTCCGGAGGAGAAAGAGAAGACAGTTTTCAACTTCTACTCTAAAAGGCCACAGCGATCGCGAACTCTCTTTCTCTCTGTGAGAGCTATTTCCCGCCAAGTTTTAAAAGCTTCATTGACCAGTCACTACTGTCCGAGTCTACTTTAACATCCATGGAAGTGGACTCCGACCCAGACCTTCTCAAAGCTCCGTCGACCAGGTCCGGCTCCTCTCTCTCTCTCTCTCTCTCTCTCTCTCTCTTCCATATCTGCAAATTTTGAGCTGAATCATTTCTTGATATTTCCTACTGGGGTTTATGGGTGTTTGAGATGCTGGTAATCTCTAAGTAGTAATTTTCTTAAGTTTTCATAAATGGGTATTAGATCTAGTTGCGTTTACTTGTAATACAACCCTGAGTGTTTTTTTTTTTTTTTTTTTTTTTTTTTTTATTTAGGGAAAATTTTATTTGTCATTTCTTTATTTGGTGGCCTACCCTGAAATCATATTTTATTTGAAACTATATTGAACCATATTTTCCAGGCACAAATGCTCTGCATGCTACAAGCAATTTAAGAAAAAGGAACATTTAGTTGAGCACATGAAGTGTTCATTCCACTCTGTTCATCAACCTAGATGTGGGGTGTGTAAAAAGCATTGCAAGTCTTTTGAATCACTCAGGGAACATCTCACTGGTGGGAATATAAATATAATCAAATGTTTCTTTTGAATCATATTGTTGTATTGTCTTTTGCATTGCTTTTCATTGATAAAATTCTCTCATTTAGGTCCATTGCCAAAGTCAAATTGTTCAACAATTTATTCCGAACGGGGTTGCAATCTATGCCTCAAAATCTGTGATAGCCTCACTTCTCTCAATGACCATAAGAAAATTTGTTGCCTATCTGCACCTGTTCCTTTAGTAAGCCTTCCAGTATACAAACTCCTCTGGGATAACTTTTTTATCTGTTGATTCATTGTTCTAGTATTGTTAAGTCTATTGACTTTACTGGACATGTACTTAATCATTTCAGGGCACTACTAAGAAGTCGGATGCAGAATCTCAGATTGAGGTTTCAAACTCTAATGATGTAAACCTAATTGGAAGTGGTTCTAAAGCGGTAGCTTTAGACTGTGAAATGGTAGGAGGTGGAGATGATGGAACACTCGACGTCTGTGCTAGAGTCTGCCTCATTGATGAAGATGAGAATTTGCTGTTTCATGCTTACGTGCATCCTCTAATTTCTGTCACTAATTACAGGTACTTGTGTTGTTGATTATGCTGCTTTCTTTCTAACGAGTTTATTGGGAAATTCCTTTTTGTTTGAAACTAGGATAAACTCTAGCAATTTCTATGTAGAGGGTACCCAGAAGGGACTCGAACTCTGATGCCTGACCATTTGAGCTACTCCTCTTAGGTAGTTTTTGGGCAATTCCATTGTGTGCTGAATACTCACATAAATCCCTAATGGTTACAGATATGAAGTAACTGGATTAACAGAAGAGCATCTGAGTAATGCCATGCCACTAAAAGAAGTGCAAGAAAAGATTTCACAAATTCTGTACAATGGAGAGTCTACTGGGAGTGAATGGTCGGATGGTGCTAAAGCCAGACTTCTTGTGGGACATAGTATAAAGCATGATTTGGATTGCTTGAGAATGAATTATCCTGATCACTTGCTAAGGTATTTCAGCATTACGACTCTCTAATTAAAAAGTTATGGGCAGTAATTTATCTTACAGATGTTTGTAGGTAAGCTAAGCTTGCACCAATATGATCATGTGTTGTTATAAGCTTCTAGTACATATTTGTGTTGTTGCCTGAAATTGGCATTTTCTTGTCTAACGGATACTTATTTTATACACAGGGATACTGCAAACTATCGACCATTGATGAAAACGAACCTGGTTAGCCACTCTCTGAAGTACCTCACACGAACATATCTGGGGCAAGTTCTATGAAACTCAACTTCTTTTGGTTGTTATTTTTGTTGATTATGGAACAACTTTAATGTGCTTTTTCAATTAACTTCACGTGAATCTTTTCTTCTTCTTCTTAACAAAAGAAGAAATCAATTTTAATCTCCATTGTTCTATATCCTCAATCATTGCATTGCATTGGTTTTTTGAGTCACTAGTAATAAGCTGATGCATTAAGCAAATGCAAAGTGCTGTGGTTCAAGTGCCTCTCTTTCTTGGCTTTCCAGGTATGATATTCAATCTGGCACGCACGATCCATACGAAGATTGTGTGTCTGTAATGAGACTTTACAAAAGAATGCGTGATTTAAACCACGAAGAGAGCATTGAGGCATCATTTTCTGTTCACCGTACCGAAAGCTTCAGAGTTGATCTGAGTTCATGGACCAAAGAACTGGAGACGATGACACCAGATGAGCTTTATCAAATGTCCACATCCAACTACACGTGCTGGTGCCTAGATCAAAGGCAGAATGCAAATACCAACTGAACTCTTACTCTATCCATAGGAAGATATATGATGAACTCTTGAGGTTAGTTACTCAAGTTTTGTTTTGGCTCAGATTAACGCCAAATTAAATATCATTAGGATATTACAGATCTTGTAATGCTGGTGACTTTTATTTAATTTTATTTGTAGTGTATAGAGTTTGTAAATACACATTGTGTGGTTCCCTTCCTTTAACCATCGCATTGCATTGGTTTTGACTTTTGAGTTAAAACTCTCTTCTATGATTTAAATTTTATACATCTTCCATATAGGATAGGTGGAAAAGAACAGCATTTTTTGTATTTGTGCCATAAATAAGAGTACATAGGGTGTTCATTGGACCACATCCAATATTTTTAGGCCTATCCAGATCCGATCCAATTGTATATTGAATGTTAGATTTTACCATTCAATCTGATTCAATTAATTTTAGTCATCTAATCGATCCAACATTAGATCGATTCTATCCGTTAGATGTATTTCATATATATTTATTGGTTTAATTCGGTTTTATCCAATATTTTAGACCTAGTTTTTTTAGATTGGATCGGATCCATCTAATATTTTAGGTCCAGTATGCATTCGATCAATCCAATCCAAGAAAAAAAGAATTAAATTTTAATGTTAATTTTTATATATACATATATATTTTATTTATAACAATATAAAATCTAATTACTCATTCAAAGTAAATGAAAATACTGATTAGTTTGATTGGATGTTGGATGTATTGGAGTTTTGGACACCCCATCCAACATCCGATCCGATCCAATTTGATATTTAAAATTAACATCCAATTCGATCCGATCACAATTGGACATCCAATTTCGACGATCGATTGTAATTGGATCGATCGATTCTCATTGGATTGGATTGATTTATGCACACCCTTAAGAGCATGCACAACATTATTTGTAATCTCATAAATATTACGACTAAATAATACCTCAAACTCTTAAGGATTATATCTAATTTAGTGGTTCAAATTTTAAGACACACGTAAAAAGTATAAGCAAGTAGGGCCGATTGCAACTATAAGCAAGACCTTATCTTATATCCTAGGGCTTTTTAGAAAAATATTTGCTTTTAGGCAAGAGTTTACAATTTTAGTGTCATCTTTTTATAAAACAATTGTAAAACAATAAAATAGAACAATTAAAAACAACAGTTGAACAATTAAAAAACAACCATTAGAACAACAATGAAAATTTAACACAGTACACAGTATAAAAAAATGCATAGTATTTTTGAAAAAAAATTCCACCCCACCATACAAAATAAAATGAAAATTTTCAGTATGTGGTATAAAAACTCATATATCCTATAATGAGAATAATGTAGCATACACGTTAAATTTAATTATTTTTTATCTATAAATTAATTTTAAATTATTTATTAGTAGAAATTACATAAATTATAGGAAAAATTTATTTTTTTATGACATAGTTTTTTAATTCATTTGAGCTATGGATTTTTAACAATCTTTACCTTTTTATGGGTTAATATATACCATATTTTGGTTAAAATATTTTGAAATACCATATTTAATTTGCTTTCCAAAATTCTCGCAGTCAATTAAATCCCTTCATATTTCTCTTCATGCATCATTCTAAGAGAAGTGATCTCATCATTGGAGAGCTGATAATCACGAAGGATCTCATCATTGTTGACATCCAGCTCCCACTTGAGGTGTTTGGTGGTGGAACCGATGTTGCTTGTAGAAGTAGTACAAGTGGAGAGAGCCTTGGCAATCTTGTCGCAATCATCGGCGAGTGCATCGACCTCGACCTCGACCTCGACGCAATCCAAGGCATTCTGAGCAGCGACGAAGGCTTAAAGATACTTTTGGTTGATGGAGAGAGATCGATTGTAGATCAAAGATTGCAGCAAAAATGAGGTGTTTATTTACGTAGAAGGAGGAGAGAGTGTTGAGAGAGACCAACAGACCTGATGACTAGTTCTCGTGGTTTCCAATACTTTTTTCAAAAGAACTGCGAGTGAAAAACTAGGAGTGTCTGCAATTTTTTTTTCGAGTCTGACAAACTGAAACCCAACGATTCTCCACAACCACAACTTCATTTTTCTATGGGTTTGAAAAGATTTTAGCAACCATTTATCCAAAGTGCAATCACACTATCTTCATACTTGGTTAACTACTCTAAAACTTATTTTACACTCAATTATATATTTCATTGTTTAATAAACAACCTACTTTTTGATTCAATATTCACCAACCACTTGAATACATGTCCATTAAATTGCATCTTAGTTCATAAGCTTTTCCCATTCTGGATGAGCATACATGTTCATCATTACTTAATAAGACAATATTTTTTTGTAATTTCAATAGTCACCTCGTATAACAGATTGTCCATTCGGTCAAATATAAGAGTATTCTCTATCATTACTGCATCACCATGAATAATTTAAGAAATCTTCTTTACCTTAGTGATATCACTATTCTCCCTAACGTTCTGTTATACGTTATCTTTGTAACGTCCCTACTTCAAGCTTCTATTGGGCCTTCTCTTCACGGACTATTGGCTTTTATATACAGGTACGTCACTCTGGCTACGTCCTGGATTGATCACTGACCCTTCAGGTCAACTCGAGTGTTCCTAACGTGCTTTGTTCTGACTCGCAAGCTTCTTGAAAAAACTTCCTAAGAACTCGCCATTCCTGAAATGACATCACCTCAGATCAAGGACTAACCGTAATTTTTTTTTCGTGATAGGCTACCAAAAACAAGATACACCTTGCTAATTTAGGTAGTCCCAATCAATCCATTCAAATCCCTTACAACTATGTAGTCCCATACCTACATAGTGTCAGAATCATCATATACGACATTCCCCAAGGCGATGTGAGATCGTATAGCTCCCAGTCTATTCCTATAGATCACGGGACTCTGACTGTCACAGTTTGACTCATGCCCCGTTTGATCTCATTTTTCCCCCTTCGTAGTGAATAGGTTAACCCACATAATCGTTGCCTTTAATTCATCTAGGATTCCAGACAATACTCATAAATTGTCCCACCTTTACCAATACTAGATCACTTCTAAACAAAAAGATTCTTTTCTCTGAATCAATTAAGTCGATGCCTGCATTGGCTACTCATGTCCCATGTTTCGCTTGGGAATAACATCAAATTTAACTCATACTGTCATTCCTCTAATCTGTCTACCCTGTCAAATGAGCTACCACTAAATAACATACATGCACAGTCCATTCAGATTTCTCTAACTGAATGCATAATGTTTAATATCAATATCAATCGAAACAATACTTATAATATTGCCCATAAAATTCTAACTTGAGTCGGTCGAAGGACCGATACCCGAGTCCCCTTGAGTCATAACCGGCACTTGGGTTGGACCCGTATACTCTTCTATTTTAACATCAATCTTTCTTAATTGTGGGCAGATTCTTTTCAAATGACCCGCAATTCTACAATAAAACAAGATTTGGCTTTACATTGGCTCAAATGGTACATTTTTGCATCTTAAACACTCAGGATAAGGTCGCCATTTTTTAGTCTCACATTGACCGCTATCCTGGTCACCTTAGAAGTTCCATCCCACGATTGGTGGTTTATTTAGTTTTTGCCTTCTGATCTGCTCGTAAGTTGGTTCCATGAGTTTCACCGCATCCAGTGGTACAACAGGAAGTGTCGGTGGTACAGGAATAGACACAAGACGAGCATGTTGTTCTCTTAGATCTTGAATCTTTTTCCCCTTGTTGTCTAATCATATCCTGCATAGCAGAATTTACATGTTTCCCGTATTGCAGCAATAAAGGATTCTCTTCCTTACCATTTGTCCCGAGCCCAGACAGCTCGCTAATCAGGCTATTCGATTGCCCTTACTGTATAATGTGTCACACATTTAATCCACATCTTTCAAGCATTTAAAACTCATCAAGATATCAATATCAATATGCATGTACCATATACATATTCTTATCATAATCATCACTATGATACCTTTCCCAACATACTTTATGATAGTCTAGGCAGGTAATCTAATAGCAAATAATATAAATATTTGCTATATCATGAGTCGACCTTTCTTCACAGCAATTGTACATATTCGACCAGTCTTTAGGACCTTTAAAAGTATGGCAGCTCTGATACCAAGTTATAACGCTTTAATTTATAGGGACACCATGTGTGTGATTTTATAAACTAATTTAATACTAATAGATTTATTTAATTATTAAAAAAAACGTGATAATATTAAAACTTGACTAAAATAAAACATTAAAAACGGGCATCATAACGACATTAAAAATGTTTTCTAGGGATCCCCATTATGAAAGGTTTACAAAAAGACTATATACGACGACAATTCAAAACATAAAATCAAAATACGCAGCAGATACAACCTGAAAATAACTCTTGGCAACTCGGCACACATGCTGATATGGTCAACATGTACATTGCTGGAGAAGATTGTCACCTCATGGTTGATCTAGCTTTTCTTTGCCTTTACCTACACCACATAGCACCCGTGAGTCACAAGGACTCAACAAGAAAAGTAATAACAATAATCATATAGTTTATTATTCGGATATTATCATTTATACTTAGACAATCAGAATCAAACAATCACGCATTACTCATAAGATGAAATCCAAATCACTTTTAGCATCTGCCACGAATAACATTAGTATTAAGATATTTTGTAATACAAAACTATTATACCAATAATAGAAATTATATTCATTTAATAATATAAATTATATATATATGTTACCTCATAAAGTAACAATCTTCATTATATCACATTATCCTTAAAAAATTATTTATAAGGTAAACAAATACATTTAAGGTGCAAAATATAACTACAAATAACACCCTATCCATATCAAAAAGTGAGACTTTTTTTTTTTTTTTTTTTTTTTGAAAATGAAAGTCATTTTATTAAACGAAAATCTCCATTACCAAACTAGGCAACAACTCAACTGGAACAGTGTCCAAATTGAACAGGTGATCAGGGTGAGATATTCCTCGCAAAGGAATGAGCCGCTACATTTGCTGATCGTTTTACAAAATGAAAAGAAACATTACGCAAAGAACTTAACAAATTCCTACAATCACTAACAACTTTGCCAAATAAAGAAATCATAACCATAGCACTATGGACAGCTTGAACAACTGAAAGGCAATCCGTTTCTAAAGTCACATGAAGCCATGAATGATCCTTGATCCAACTCAATGCCTCCCGGACTCCAATTGCTTCGGCCACCACAGGAGAAATCGAGTCATGAAACAACTTTGTACCGCCTTCAACAAAGAAACCGCTAGAATCTCTAGCCACAAAACCAACTCCATAGGTAGAGGAATCATTAAACACAGCCGCATTGACATTCACCTTAATACTATTAACACTTGGAGCACTCCATTGCTCAGCCCCATCCCTCGGAATGAACCCAGTGAACAACAACTCATTGTTTGAATTCTGAGCAACACGCCATTGATTAAGATAGTTTGTTGCAGATGCAATGATGCCTTCGATCCCCATAACTTTGTCTTGCCAAACTTTATCATTCCTAGCATTCCAAATTGCCCAGCACAAGGCCACCAACAAGTTTGCATTATTCAAATCAAGTATTTCAAAATGATACATGCACCAACCCAAAAAAGAGAACTCCTGCTGCAATATCGTGCCAATACCCACCCGATCTCACACAGCTGATGCAACTGGACAAAATAAAAGAGCATGTTCAATGGTTTCCGGAGCCATATTGCAGACCGAACAAGTGGAATTCACATGTACTTTTTTCGATTGCAGCTGGGTCATTGTTGGGAGACAACTTTTTGTTGCACGCAATAACAGATTTTTTATTTTCGGTGGGGTTTTTCGCTTCCACAGCTTCCTCCAAAACTTGTCTTCGACTGAAACATCCAACCCAAACTCACCACTAAGTTGTTGGAGAAGCTTATATGCACTCTTCACTGAATACAACCCAGAAAGATCAAGCGACCAGTTTAAGGTATCTATCGTTGGTCGAGACAGAACAGGAATAGACTGCACCGACAATCTATCATGAGGCAACAATAAATCACTAAGAATAAATAAAAAAGTGAATCTTAAGTGGTGTAAATTTGGATTATTAACGGCAAACTACACAAATTTTAAAAGAAGAAAATCAATCAATTAGTATATTAGGCTTTGTTTTTTTGTACAAGAAAAAGAAAATTTAGGTTAAGGTAGTAAAAGTAAAGAAAACGACACCTATTAACTATTATAGGCTTCTTCAATATAATTATTATTATTTTTGCTAAGATCTTCTTCACAATTCAAACCAATTTTCAGGCATAGACAATGGAATGCCCCTCTAGACTGACTTTTTTTTTTTTTTTTTTTTTTTTTTTTTTTTGTATAATATAAAAATTATTCCCCTCACAAAATCCCAAATCTTTTTTTCTGAAGAAGTGAAAAAAAAAATAATAAAAAAATAAAAGCATAAATAAAGCAAATTCGATTGGCTATTTCCCTCTTTTTACTCTTCCATTTTCCATTTCCATTCGAGTAGCAGTAGAAGAAGTAGTGGCGAGTTCTCAGATTCTAAGGTCTCCCTCAACCTCGTTGAGGAGGAAGAAGGAGAAGTAATAGAGTAAAGTTTTGGTCTTTATAGAGAGAGAGAGAGAGAGAAACTAGGGGCCATGGCGGTGTCCGTACAGAAACCGACGAGTCATCTGTGGGACACCGTGCTGGAAATCACCAAGTCAGCTCAAGAAAGGAACATCGATCCTCATCTCTGGGCAACGCAAATGAGTTCGAACCTTAAGTCGGCTGGGGTTCCTTTGCCCTCCGTTGAACTTGCTCACCTCCTGGTTTCTCACATCTGCTGGGCTAATCACGTGCCCATCACGTGGAAGTTCCTCGAGAAAGCTTTGACTGCTATGATCGTCCCTCCCATCCTCGTCCTTGCTCTTCTTTCCGCAAGGTATCCCCACTTCTCTCCTTTTTCCCACCAAATTTATGGGACCACTGATGAATGGGTCTGTCTCTGACTCTTCCTTTAACTTGACCATGCAGCTCCTTTTTTTCTTTTTCTTTTTTTTTTTTTTGGAAGAAAAATTTGTTTTTGTGGTGCATTGACATGGAGTTTGTCAAATTCTCTAAAAGAGTTGGCTTCTGTACTTCGTGGAAAGCAAATTCATCTATCTATCTATATATATGATGCATTGTATTGTAATGGCGTTTATTTTCTTAGTCAATTACAACTGAGATTCGGATGTCTTGTGGCATAGTTTATCAAAATCTTTGAAGGGTTTGCTTTTTCTTCACTTATTATTGATTGGTTACTATTGATATCTTATACTTTGTTTGTTCTGTAAAGGGTCATTCCAAATCGACAGCTCCATCCCACGGCTTACAGGCTTTACATGGAGCTTCTTAAGAGACATTCATTTTCATTCACCTCTCAAACAAGTGGACTTTATAATCAAAAGTAAGGGTTAGAAATAGGATATCGTTTTGTTGTTTCTTACAAAATAGAAAAGAAATTGTGTTTATTGTTTGACCTCCTTGCTCAGAGGGGTTTACCATTCAACCTAATTGTCTTTTCATAAAAAATAAAGTTAAAGATGCTGTTTTTTTGCTTAAAGAAAAAATTAGTAACTTTTCTATTGGTTTCATTTTTTATTTTATGTGTTTGCAGGATCATGAAGTCCATTGATGAAGCTCTACATCTTTCCCAGTTATTTGGTCTTCAAGTTGCTGAACCAGGGGTTCTGGTTGTTGAATTTGTCTTTTCAATGGTTTGGCAGTTAGTCGATGCAGCATTAGATGATGAAGGGTTGCTGGAACTCACCCCTGAAAAGAAATCTAGATGGCCAACCAGGCCACAGGATATGGAAATAGATGGTCAAGATTGCTTTTTTGAGAAAAGAAGTGACAGTGAAGTCTTGCACAAAGCAAATACTACAATGGCTATTGAGATTATTGTAGAGTTTCTTAAAAACAAAGTCACCTCTAGGCTTTTGTACTTGGCTCGTAGAAACATGTAAGAACCCTAGATACTTACCACACATTTTCTTTTAACTCTCCATGCATGCTAGGCTTTATTCTGCTACATGTTTGTATATTTAGAATAATTTTTGTAGTTACATTGAGTAGCTTGCTATATTTTTATAACCCGATTTTTGCTTTAGACCATCGCACTGGGGATCTTTCATTCAGCGGATGCAGTTTCTTGAAGCAAATTCATCAGTTTTGCGGAGTTTAAAACACATAACTCCCGATGTCTTTACACAATTGACATCTGATACTCGTAGGTTACTTACTCGTGAATGCAAAACAATATCACAGCATGATTTTCATGCAGTCTTGGCCTCTGGAACTACACTATATTCTGCTCAGCAATCTCATGGAGCTACTTCTTCCTCCTTTTGGCTTCCCGTTGATTTATTTCTTGAAGATGCTATGGACGGGTCACAAGTGGCAGCTACAAGTGCTGTTGACACTCTCATTGGTGCGAGTCAATTTAAACATTCCATATTGTTAATACGTGGACTGAATAAACTGTTGATTATAAATACAAATCAGTGTTTTGAAACAATATTCTTCTTGCAGGCTTGGTAAAGGCGTTGCAGGTAGTTAATGGTGCCACATGGCATAATACATTTTTAGGTTTGTGGATATCAGCACTTCGCCTAATCCAAAGGGTGAGAATTATAGCAAGTTGTCTTCACTGTTGATTTTATGATGATGTTAATTTTACTCGAGACTAGACAATTTAGTCTGTTTGTCTCTATGCACATGAGCATCACATTTGATGTTTTTGGTGTCAGTTGTTTGTAAATGAATAGTTTGGTGGAGCTTTGGCACATGAACTGCAGACAATTTTTTGTTTTGCACAAATAGCAATTAAATTTAGGCAAGTGTCCTGCCGTCATTTTTACTTGAACAAGCAAACGTTTTAGACTTGGCTCATGTACAACCATACCCATGTGGCTTGCACAGCTTTTCCTTTATATACATATATTTGTATATAAAATCATGCTTAATGGTTCTCTTATAAGCCTGAAAATCAAGTATTGCGTATGGAAAAAATGGGAATGTTTAATTTTTAATTTTTTCTTTAGTTTTTTTTTAGTTCAATTTCAAGATAAACATTGATCTGCTTTGCTTTTTTTCATTTTTTTTAGGAAAGGGATCCTAGAGAAGGTCCTGTGCCTCGTCTTGATACCTGCTTATGCATGTTATTGTCTATTTCAACGCTTGCGGTCACTAACATTGTTGAGGAAGAGGAAAGTGAAGAGATGGAGGAAGCTGAACAATGCTCTACTAATCAAAGGATAGACAAACAGTCTTTTGGACAGCGTCGCAAGGATTTAGTTACCAGCTTACAATTGCTAGGTGATTATGAGGGCTTATTGACTCCACCTCAATCTGTTACTTTGGCTGCCAATCAGGCCGCAGCCAAAGCAATGATGTCCATTTCGGGTCTTACTGTCAGCAATGGGTATTACGACTGCAGTGGTGGGAATGACATGCCAATAAATTGTAGTAAGTAATTGTATGTTGAAATACATTACATTTTTTTAAAACTTCTGTTCATATACGGGGATGCTTTTCTTTGGCACCTGGTGCACTAGTTTCTATGTTTCTCTTTCATCTATGTTTTGTTTATCAATCTATAAATTTCAAAGTTACTTTTTTCCCTTTATAAATAAATTAATTTGACTTGTCCAGTGGTTTGTTTTATTTTAACAATCTGCTATTCTCTATTTCCTGATTTCGGTGTCAGCTTAGATTTGCTGATTGTATCCCTGCTATATTTAGTGTTTTCTATTCACTAGAATTTGTGGAAGGAGCTCCTTCCTTTCTATTTTCCCTTAGTGTCTGTGTGGTTATAGAGCAGCAAGCTCTTTCCTTGGACACTTGCCAGCCTTTCTGTTTTTGTTATTTATTTATCTTTTGTTATCCTAACGTATTGTTCTGTCTTGCAGTTGGCAACATGAGACATCTAATTGTTGAGGCTTGCATTGCTAGGAATCTACTAGACACTTCAGCATACTTCTGGCCAGGCTATGTTAATGCAGGCAGCAATCATTTGCCTCGAAATATGCCTGGCCAAGTGACTGGCTGGGGAGCTGTGGTGAAGGGGTCCCCTCTAACTCCACCACTCGTTAATGCTTTGATTGCAACTCCAGCTTCTAGGTATGCTCCTTTTGTCTTTAGTTAAATCCTTTTTTTCTCTAGAGAATCTGTAATGGTGGAGTAATTACTTTATTTTGTTGATACCACGTTTTTGAACCAACCTTGCATGCATGGCTGATTTTGAACAGACTTTTCTAAATCTCCTTTTTCCAAGGCTAAATGTAAAATTTGTATCATTAGAGTGATTATGATATTCATCTATAATATGATATGAAATAAACATTTAACTAACCTTAAGAATTTCATTTAGCATATTTGTGGCAAAAATACTTTCGTTTCACTGGAAGGTTGCACGTTACACAATTTTATTTTTTGACGACAAAAGTACCTAAGATCAATTTTTAGTTGTACCGTAGATACCTACTCTGCGACAAATATTTTTTATTAGTATGATTATAGAAAATGAGAATTTGTAATATGTATATATTTTGGGTGAAAAGAAAAGAGTAATTTGCGGCATAAATATCTAAGTTTAACTTCTGGTTGAAAATAAATACCTAAGTTTAATCTTTGGCGGTAATAATGCCTAAGTTATATTTCTGGAATTCTATAGGTACCTGACCGTTAAATGTCAAGACATTATCCTGTCATTTTCTTATTGGTATATTTAATTCTTTTTAAAAAAAAAATTAATGAACTTGACCTATCAAGGATTGTTACGTGATAATTTAATTAACACTTAACAGTCAGGTACCTACCGAAGTTTTAGAATTATAACTTAAGTATTATTACTGCCAAAAATTAAACTTGGGTATTTATTTGCAACTGGGAGTTAAACTTAGGTATTTATGCCACAAATTACTCTTAAGAAAAATTGAAGTTATACTATGTCTTTAGTTTCTACTATATCTAGAAAGTAAGGTTTTAGAAAAAAAATTGAATTCCTCAGTTGAAAAGAAAAAAATTGTATTCTTAGGAGAGAAAGTGAATGAATAATTAATTGCTCTCACAAAGTGAGAGGTTCAACTCCCTTCTAACTTCTAAGTATCTAAAGAGCAATTGCTGTAGTTTTTCTAGTCCCCAAATATGGTAGGGCTAGGTGGGATCTTAGTTTCAAACAAAACAAAAGATTAATTATTGTAATACATTTTTGAATCATGTGTACTTGGTATTTTTTTAAACATCCAACTAAAGAAAACAGCCACCATTAGATTATGATCTAATCAAGATAAATGGTTAGGGAAAAAAATCATTACATATGGTGATATATATATTTTTTCTATCAATATTGTAGAACCCAATTTAAAGAAATAAACAAAAGCTTACTAAATATAATAAGGGGGGTTATGTTTACATATTTATCTCAAGTAAAATGACTAAATTGTACTCTTTTAAATCTTTAATTCTATTTGTAAAATTTTAGGCTTAGTTAGTATACCCAATATCTAATAGAATTTAATACTCTATTTTTTCTTTAAAAAAATTTGTATAATTCAAACCTAATAATAGGAACTAAATGGGGTGATGCTATATGAATAAATGTGTTTTCCTATTTATTGAACGGGTGTATTTTTGTAATATTTATTGAACTGGTGTTTTTCTATAATATTTCTTGACCATGATAGCCATCATCTCAGTTACACCCTTCTTTTTATTGAAGCCAGGTCTTTGAGATGTGTGTGTGTGTGTTTTTTTTTAACTTCGTAAATATACCCAATACTATGGCAACTGAATTTAAGCTCATGGATTTGATGGAAGCTTAGCAGAGATTGAGAAAATATATGAGATTGCATTGAATGGTTCAGATGATGAGAAGATATCGGCTGCTAACATTCTTTGTGGGGCATCTCTTTTTCGTGGTTGGAGTATTCAGGTCTTGGTGATTTTGTTTACTAATGAAAAAGGCAGACAACTTAAATCTAATCTCCCACTTTTTAGCTAGTTCTCTAAAGTTACTAATGTATATACTTTTTATTTTTTGCAGGAAAATGTGTGTCTTTTTATCATAGGATTATTATCACCTCCGGTTCCTGCAGATTACTCAGGAAGTGAGAGTCATTTGATCAGCCATGCCCCACTCTTCAATGTTCTTCTGGTTGGGACATCGTCAATAGATTGTGTACAAATCTTCTCCTTGCATGGCTTGGTAGGTTATAGTTAGAAATTCTCTTGCTGATATCCGCACTTAAATGTTGTCGTAAGCTAAAAATCGATTGTAAACAAAGTTAGAAATGATATATCCTCTGTAAAATAAATAAATAAAATTAAACTACAGTTGGTTTCTTAGACAGGATGTCAAGGACATGAGTTTAGTCTTTTGCCTTGGCATTACGGGGTAGTAGGTTTACCAGTCTTGTTTCATAATTTTGCAACGGAAGAAAATTCATTCTCCTTGTTTTTTGAATTGACATGGTAATTATCATTTGAGACTTCAAGTCCTGAAGAAACTTGTTCTTTTTGCTCTTTAGGAGACCTTTCTGCCATATAAAGTAATAAAGCGTAGTTGAGAATGAAGTTTTTAAACCTTTAAATTTTACTTGTATTTATTGTCAGGTTCCACTACTTGCAGGAGCATTGATACCAATTTGTGAGGTTTTTGGGTCTAGTGTTCCCAACATCTCAAGGACTCTTCCGACAGGGGAAGAACTTTCTTGTCATGCAGTTTTCTCAAATGCATTCACACTTCTACTGAGATCATGGCGATTTGATCATGCACCTCTAGAACATGTGATGGGAGATGCGAGGACGACAATGGGATCCCAACTGAGTCCTGAATACCTCTTATTGATTCGAAATGCTCGTTTAGCATCTGTTGGAACATCAGCCAAAGATCGAATTACAAGCAGGAGAATTTCTAAACTTATCACCTTTTCTACTGAACCTATAATATTGGACTCTTTTCCAAGATTAAAACTCTGGTACCAGCAGCATCAAAAATGTATTTGTTCTACACTCTCTGGACTTGTACCTGGGACCCCTGTTCATCAAATTGTTGATGCACTCCTAAGTATGATGTTCAGAAAAATAAGTAGAGGCAGTCAACCATTAACCCCTACAACTTCAGGAAGCAGTACTTCATCAATCTCGGGGCCTGATGACTCCTCAATTAGACTCAAAGTGCCTGCTTGGGATATCTTGGAAGCAACGCCTTTTGTGCTTGATGCTGCTCTTACAGCTTGTGCTCATGGACGACTCTCTCCCCGTGAACTAGCTACAGGTTTGTCAAAAAAAAAAAAACATTGGGGGTGTGGGGGTGGTTGTAGTAGTCTTTCAAAATTGATTTCTATTAGCCATTTTAAAGGGTTGCTTTGTTGAATGTTTATTGTTTTTTAAATTTATGGGATGTTGATCTGTTTCCTACTTTCTCAGGACTGAAGGATCTTGCTGATTACCTTCCTGCTACTTTAGCAACTATCTTAAGCTATTTTTCAGCTGAAGTAACAAGGGGGATATGGAAGCCAGCCTACATGAATGGAACTGATTGGCCAAGCCCTGCTGCAAACTTGTCCGCCGTAGAGCAGCAGATTAAAAAAATGCTTGCTGCCACTGGTGTTGATGTCCCAAGCCTCTCTGTTGGTACTCTCACTTTCATGTAGCTGAGCTCTGCAATTTTAATTTTGTTAAAATGTCTGTTATTAAATAGAAAATAAAATAAGTACTGATGTGGGACAGTTTCCAACATTCTCGAGTGAAGTTGCAGTCTGTTGAAATCTTAATGCTGAAAATTTGTCAGAATCAATTAGCTAACACTAAACTTCTCATCTTATTACTTGCAGGAGGAAGCTCTCCAGCCACACTTCCGTTACCCTTAGCTGCCTTAATAAGTCTTACAATAACTTATAAACTTGATAAAGCTTCCGAACGGGCCCTCCAGTTAATTGGGCCAGCTACAAATTCCCTAGCTACAGGTTGCCCTTGGCCATGCATGCCCATTATTGCCTCATTATGGTCACAAAAGGTAAAGCGTTGGAGTGACTTCCTGATGTTCTCTGCTTCGCAAGCAGTCTTCCACCATAACAGTGATGCTGTTGTTCAACTTCTTAAGAGCTGCTTTTCGTCCACGCTCGGTCTAAGTTCCTATCATATTCACAGCAATGGTGGGGTGGGTTCCCTTCTTGGCCATGGCCTTGGTTCTTTCTCAGGTGGCATATCACCAGTTGCCCCAGGGTTTCTTTACTTGCGTGTACATCGCTCAGTTAGAGATGTTATGTTCTTGACAGAGGAGATAGTTTCACTTCTCATGTTCTCAGTTAAAGAGATTGTAAGTTGTGGACTACCAAAAGAAAAAGTAGAAAAGTTGAAGAAGACCAAAAACGGTTTGAGATATGGGCAGGTTTCTTTAGCCACAGCTATGTCACGCATCAAGCTTGCAGCATCTCTTGGAGCTTCATTGGTTTGGATCACTGGCGGGCCCAGCTTAATTCAATGTTTGATCAAAGAAACCTTACCCTCATGGTTTATAGCAGCACAAGGATCATCAGAGCCAGAAAACCAAGAAACAGGATGCACATTATCTGTTCTCGGGGGATATGCACTTGCATATTTTGCTGTGCTCTCTGGTACATTTGCATGGGGAATCGACCCAGTATCACCCACTTCAAAACGTAGATCAATGATTCTCGGAGCCCACTTAGATTTTCTCGCAAGCGCACTAGCTGGGAACATCTCATTGGGTTGCGATTGGGCTACTTGGCGAGCATATGTGTCAGGGTTGCTGAGTTTAATGGTGGGGTGCACGAAGAATTGGATGATGGAAATCGATGTGGATATACTGAAGAGGCTAAGCAAGGGTTTGAGACAATGGAATGAGGAAGAATTGGCTTTGGCCGTGTTGGGGCTGGGCGGTGTTGGAGCAATGGGGGCTGCAGCTGAACTGGTTATCGAGAGCGACTTTTGAGCTTTTAGATGGACGGTAGGCTATATAGCATGAAACATTGATTTATTAACACGTACGTAAGTGTAGTTTGTTTTGTTATATCCTCCTTAGGATCTTTTTTCTCTTCCGAAATTTAGCTCATGTAAATTTTAATCAGGTTCAGGTTAAACATGTTTATTGGAATAATTATTGAAATATTCTTTAAATCAATCCTGCGTGACAATTATTATTCACCTTCATTGTATGATTTTTTTGGAAGAAAAATCTCAAAACTCCAACCTAAAGAGCAAGGGCTCTAAAAAAAAAGGAGGGAGAGGGGGATATCATTAAAAATTCATGGCTGCCACCCTACTTTACTAGTTGCTGTAGGTAAAACAAACTTAATAAGATTAGATCATCTCCAACGGGAGATGTAAAAATTGTACTATATTTGACATAAAAAGTAATTTTGTCGTGAATTTACATCAAATTTTAGCTTTGTGCTCAATGTATAATTAAAAAATTTTGATATAAAATTTAATATCTAATTAATATTTTATTAAAAAAGTAAAAACTAATAATTTTATTATCAATTTTATTATTATTTTAATATGTAAGTAAAAAAGTAATATAAATGTTTTATAATTTAATATTATAATTAAATATACTAATAAAATAATACAAATGACATAAATATAAATAAAAAAGTAGTGCATTTATTGTGGTGTAAATTTTAAATGTTGTGTCAAATTTGGCACAAAATTTGCTATCAGCTAAATTTACATCACTTTTTAGCAAACTATTGGAGCACACTTTTTATTAAATGAGTTATATTTTAACTTTCTACTACTTATTTACATCTCCATTAGAGACGCTCTTATGTGCAACAATATTAAATGTCTTAAAACAATGAGACAGACTCACATTATTAAAGAGATCTAAATTACAATAAATATATCGAAGAATTAAGCCTAACGATGAGTCTAAATGAACATTATTGTTAATTTTTTTAACTATATTAAGACAATCAGTCTTAAAATGAACATTTTCCAGACTAAAACAATGACATTGGACTGTTGCATGACGACAAACAAGAGCTTTAACAACTTCAGCCTGAAAATGTTCAATCATGTGCTAAATAGCTGAGATAAAGACAACTCCATGAGTATCACGAATAATCATACTCATACAACAAAAACCTCCCGCCACATCTAAAGCTGCATCAATGTTGACCTTAGAAAACTCGCCAAAAGGGGATACCCAACGAGGCACAATGAGAGGAGAAGAAGAAGACACGAGCGACCTTGATCAAACCCTTTTAGACTCTAAGGAGGCTTTTGATAATCACACAAAAAATTATAGGCCTAATTGACAACCAACTATGGAGACATCAGAGAGTTATTATGCACCATTTTATTTCTCCTATACCAAACTCTCCACATAATGACAAGAGCTATAACCACTTGAGAAATTGGTAACATGTCTACGAAAAGGTAGATAAAATTAATAAAATCAGTACAAGTAACCAAAGGGTCTCCGAGATTAAACTCACAAAGTTTTCGGCAATCTGAAAGAGTAGATCATCCAAACAAAGCATGATGAGTGGTCTCCTCCTAGACATGTCACAAAGGACAAACGCCATCAGTAAGCATACCATGCTTGCTCAAATTAAACTTGAATGAGATCCAATTGTTTGAAATTTGCCAACGAAACATTTTAACTTTGGGGAGATTGTTAAGGCACCAAAGTTTCTTCCACTATCCTGAAAAAACATGTGAAGGAGAAGGTTTATCACGCTCTAAATAACAAGTAGCAAACTAATAACCACTCTTGATAGAATAGAAGCTTGAAGAATCATGGCCCCAAATCAATATACGATATATTTTTCAACCCTAAAAAATCCTAAGTGCCAAACTTTAACTCTCTCTCTAACCCACACACCACTTTCTCTCTTTAGAGAATTGGTGTATTTCCTCTCATCTCAGTTCACAGTATCTCATGACTTGAGTACATACTGTGATAGAAAATTCATTCATCTAATCAATCTTATAAGCCCACTCTTATCGTGAGTGTTGAGGATGATCTAGAAGACCTGGTGTGAAGTCTTCATTAAGTTCATATTTCTTGTAGATTGGATGATCAAAAATACATAAAAAAAGAATCAAGAATACACTGATAGACATCAAGAGGTAAAATACTTTTTCTCATAGTTTAGATTTAATTTATGTAATTATGTTGAGATTTTGGGATTATGGTTCATATTAGATTCAACTAAAATATTTTTATAAAACCACCGCTTCTACTTTCGACTCTGATATGGACCATAAAAATACACAAATGGTATCAGAGCCTGTTAGGCTAAAATTAGTCTAAGTTTCGGGTCATATTTTCGGTTAGTTTTCACTCTTTGTTTCTAGTTTTAGGGCTATTTTACGCTTGATTCTTTTGTTTCAGGTCCTCGGGTGTTTAAAGAAAGTATGTATAAGAATTGAGGACGCGCGGTGAAAGAATCGAGAAGAAAAACCAAATTTCGTGTCGTTGCCTAATCCAGTCGCGACAGGCAACATTCCAGTCGCGACGGGAACTGGCAGAGAAGATTTTGAAGAAAATGAAGCTTAACCCCATCGCAACGGGGGCATTGCTAGTCGCGACGGGGACCTCAATGACGGGATTTTTGGGCAGTTTCGTAATTTCACAAATTTTAAAGATGAGACTTGGTTTAAATAGAGGGAGCTCGTGAAAATTAAGGATTATTCAGATTTGGAGCCCTAGAAACAAAGGAGGAGGCTAGAAGAGCAGCTTGTGGCGACCCAGATCAATTGCTTCAACTAGTTCTTTCTCTTCTCTTTAATTCTTCTATGCTATTTTCTGTTTCAATGTTAATTATGGATTTGATTATGGATGTTTTGAACTAAATTCCTATTTAGGGAGGACGATGAATGTTGTTTAAGTTTTTGCCTAATTAATAAATAATTGTCATTCTTCCATTTTGATTGTGAAAACTATCTATATTTGTGTTTAATTCCATGTGCAAGATTGATCACCTTTTACATGTTTTATGATCTCAATTCGAAATCTGAAAAGTGAGAATTGAGAATGCTAAAATTGGATAGTCTAGGTTTTGATGTGAAACGAAAGTATTTACATAGCCTTAGTGACAAATAGATTATTGCTTAATGCTGATTTCATGTTGGTTTAATTAAGAAGTTAATTAGAAAGCATGAGATTTAGAACCTAAAAGATCTGAAAAGAGTTAGGTTAATTTATAATCTGTCATTCACTTCAAGAAAAGGATAGCAATTAGGCATTAACATTGGTAAACTGACAACATGATTCTTCTCCCTATTTTCTCATCTTGATTAATATTCTCTTGTTATTTTAAGTTTCTGAATTATTTTATTGAAGTCATAAAAAATATTGATTAGCCAGATAGAATCATAAGTATAATTTAGTAGTAATTAATCCAATTCCTTGTGGTTCGACCTCACTCTTACTACTTGACTGCGTATACTTGCGTAGTATTCATAATTTTCGTAATAGAGCCATCTCTATAATTACATAAATTAAATACTATGATGGGTAATTATGCATTTATACATATATAATGATATATTAAGAATGGATGTTCTCTATTTTGTATTCCTTTTATTTTCTTCTCCCCACAACACCCATCTCTCATTCTCTACTTCGAATCGTCTTTTTCACATTCTTATATGCCGAGTGCGATTTTCTTCCCCATTCGAGTCCTCAAATCTTATCTTTGTTGGTCAATTTTTTTTTCCTTCAAAATTTTAACCTTGGGTTTTGTGTTTCAACAATGGTGGTGGTATGATATTTTTTCTTATTCATCTATGTAAGTAGATATAATTACATGTAATATTTAAAATAATAATTTGGGTTATTATAGAGTATTAAATAAAACAAATTTTTATTTTAAAAACAATTAAAAAAATTATTAGAACCAATTAAATATGAATTACAATATTTTTAAACTTTACATTGGAAATATGAAAAAGAGAGTTTATTTTAATTGGGTGGAATCACCATTCCTTATGGCCAAAAAAAAATCTTGAATTAAATGCAATATAAAATGAAATCTTCCATTATGTCACCTCAACAAGTTAATTTTTCAAAGTTATTAGAAACTTATTATAGCAAGTTACCTATTTTATTAGGTCATCATGATATAATAAATTAAATCTAACACAATTCAATTATAATTTTTTTTTAATATATAAAATTTAATCTAATTTTAAATTTATTAATAAACTAGTTTTATTAAATAATTATAAATACCTTTAAATATTTTAAATAATATAACTAATATTTTTTTTTATAAAACATGATTAACTAATTGAATTAACAACACTTAATTTAAATTTAAAATAAAATTTATATAAACAAATAATTATTTAATTTTTTTTATACTTTTAAATTAAATTTAAATATTTAAAATTATTTTTTGAAAATAATAATAATTAATTAATTGATTTAGCGAAGTTAGTTTTAACCATGAAAAAAAATCATTAAACTAACAAAAAAATTGGGAGTTCTATTTGCACCCCATAAAATAATAAATACACCTAATTATTAAAAAAAATATAAACTTAAATAATTTTTAAAAATTACTCTTAATATTTTTTAAATTTTTTTTTCTCACATTACTTTATCTTAATTTAAGTACTTATTTTGATTTTATTTTCATAATCTTTTCTAACTCATGTATATATTTTTTTTAAAAAAAAAAAAAAATTATATAATTTTTCATTTTAATTTTTTTGTCATAATATTTAAAATATAATTTATTTTTGTTTGAACGGTATATTTTTTAAGAATATGAATTGGAAGAAAAAAATTAATAAATATATATTTATCAAAAATATATATAAATAAATATATATTTAAAAAAACTGATCTATAAACATACGCATTGAAATGAAAGCTATATATGAAATTAGGGTTAAGATTGTAAGAAATGATTGGAATTTGGAACTATATCCAATCCAAAAACAGAGAAAGAATATACTAGAATTAAAGTTTATGTTTTCACACTGTAATTAAGCATAGAATAATTGGTGGTTACAAATTCCGAACACAGAAAGCCTATTAATTATTCTCTACCTATGCTTCATCAATTAGTCTTGAAGTTAGCTTGTTCTACAAGAAATTACTCATTGAAAAGAAAATGCTTCTTCCACTTTATATAACGAAAAAGAGTTACGACTTTGCAAAAACTTAAACCAAAATTATGGATTGGTACCTGAAAAACAAAAAAAAAAAGAAAAAAACAAGATTCTTCTCAAAAGGAATTCCTCGTGGAAACATGTCAGAGAGATTGGAAATTCATGCCATTCTCCTCGTGCTTCTATAACTCTTAGATAATCTTACATCGCTAATATATGGAAAGATAATAGAATCTGTAAGAGGAATGAGTTGCTAATTAATTTTCAGATGAACCTAAATGACTTTAGACCTGAAATCTCATTCACTTTATAAGAATAACATAGTAGTTGTTTCCTTCTCATTATTTATTTTTCAAACTTACGAATCTAATACCCAAAAGCCAATTTATCGTTAACCAATTTTAATTGGCATATAATTGCAACTCTAAACCATATTCATATTATGTAAAACAGCTATAAATAAAGAATACTTTGAATAAATCTTAAAGTTCTAACTAACACGTTAATCATCACTACATAAATATTGAGTCATATTATATAGTAGTTGAGGATAACAGATACAAAAGAAAAAAAAGTAAGCAAGAATATGATCCCAAACACAAATTCACACGAAAATTTATATATTATATATACATATATTTATATATTAAAGAAAAGTAAGATAAATGAATGGTTATTTTCTCCCAATCAAAGTTTTTCCACGAGAAAGAATCTCTTTCTTTTTTGGGTCTGTCATTTCCCATTTACACACTGAAAACTTTTATCAAATACATACTAATTAGATACGATTATAAATCCCTCTCTCTATAAATATATGCATACATATTATGTATATATATAATCATGTAATATACCCCAACAAGCCATGTACATGTTTTTGTACTACTTGTAGTTCACTCTAAGCTTAATTTTGTCACCCAAAACTTAGACATATTTGAAAGAAAAGAAAAGGTTAGTTAGTATCAATGGAGAAAAGGACTACTTCCACCGTTATCACCATTCATGACGACACAGACTCATCATCTCAAGAATTAGGAGTATGTGGAAAGCTGTTGACTATGATTCGCCGTATCTCATCGCGACAAGCCTCGCCGGTGATGACCCCACGTGGCAGCAGCAGAAGCAGCCACCGCAACCACAGTGCCGTGAAATTCATCGACATCGTAAGCGGAGGATCACCCCCCACCACCAAGGCCAGTACCACCACTAACACCGTTTTAGTCCATAATAAACGTAAGCATAGTAATAATAATAAGGCTAATAAGGATGGTGAGAAAATCCCAGAAGAGAAAATTACTACTAATTTTCATGATCATCTGAATCACGAGTTTGATAAGTTTCTCAATCGAACTAAAAACAGTTTCAAGGCTCCTGAGGTTGAGAATAAGGTGGCATCAGCAGGGGAAAACCATCATCAACAACAACAGCATCATGGGATTAAGAAGAAAGAAAGTTTTAAGGATCATATATCGGATTATATTCACCGAACAAAGTTTATGATAAGGTCTCATCCACCAGGATCAACTACTATGTCCCATTCAAAACAGAGTACAAATAATAAGAATTAATTAAGGTTATGTTGTATTATATAAACAGAGTACTTAATGATAAGTAATGATTTGGTGGTGGGATGAGATTGGGAATATTATGCTTTATGTGAAATTGTCTACTTGCTTTTAATTTGTTATTCAAAATTTATGTATCAAATAAAATTTGTCATTTATATTTACTTCTTTTTGTTGAGCTGTTATGAGAAATTTTATTAGTTTAAATTTGAGAGGTAAACAATAGATTTGTGTTGTTCAATGTCACACCATCAAAACTGTTCGAGTGCATTGTAATTGAGTAATCAATACAATAGTGCATTGTAAGTGACATCAACTTTGTTTGCATTATGCTTTTTATATTTAACTAGATATAAATATTAAATTATTAAAATATATATGTATGACATAACATTGCTGTCGTAGTATTTTGAATAGATTTGTCATTCATAATCTACTTTAGTTTATTTATTTATTTTTTTTTGTTTTTTGTTTTTGGGTTAAATAAAGAGCATCAACTATATATGAAAAAACGTAAATAGAAGCAGTTTTATTTATACAAATATTATAACAACTATAAGATGCATCCAGTAAGATGCAACAAAGTTGTCTCATTCATCATCAATATTTGTTGAATTTGTTTCAGTAATATTGATATTGTCCAACTAACAAAAAAAAAAAAAAAAAGAAAGCAATTACGATATCACCATCACTATTTGTAATTTTCAATTCTATAATTTAGCAATAGAGCATTTTGAAAACAGTCTCAAAATCGTTCTCTATCATCACAAAATGGTGATTCAAAGAATGCCATCCCCAGTACTAAAAGACAAGTTACAACTTCTCCAATAAAGAGATCAAAAAAGTTGAGCCTATTGGTAGCAACTTGCTACTAAACTGTTCCCAAGTGATCTCTATCTAATGATGCCACACACATTTTCTCACTCCATCCTTTAACATCACAATTAATCTTGATCTATTATTGCAGAGGTGGAGACCAAAGGAGCAAACTGAATCAACTAGAGGAGAAGGAGAAAAAACAAGAGCAATTGCAATGAGTGATATATAGAGTCAATATAATATTTAATGCTACTTATATTATTGTTGTGTACTTTATTTTTACGGGCCCGCCATATCGTATCCACCATAATCATAGCATAGAGAAACAACTCATCTATACTGACACTCTTTGACTTCAGGTCCCATAAAAATTTGATCCAAGCTTAAACTCGAGCACTTGAATTAATAACCAGCATAATGCCCCAGGAGAAGATCTCCAAAAGTGGAACGTTAAGTTGTCCTCACCCATCCCACATAAAGGACAGGAGGCATCTTCAATTTGCATTCTCATATTTAGAAATTGTACCTAGCTGCAATTGACCTCGTTAAAAATAAAGTCAAAAAACCATGTTGGACCGAAAATGGGCCAATAATCGGACACCATTGGGTCCTATCGGACCCCATCGGACCCATTCAACAAAATGCCCTAAACCCAATTTTTGGACCTCCATTGGACTAACATCGGGCCCAAATTGGGCCCATCGGACCAGACTACAAAAATTGTCCCAAACCCATTTTTTTGATCCCCATCGAACTAACATAGGGCCCATTGGACCATACTAAAAAAATTGCCCCAACCCCCTTTTTTAACCCCATCGGGCCTTTATCCCTGTCATCCAACCTCACAGCATATCGGACCACCATCGGATGGGCATTGGACCCCATCGGACCAGGCGAAAAAAAAAAGCACAAACTAGAAAAAATCCAGAATTCACAGACAACAACATTACAACACACAAAATAGTAAAATAACAGCAACAACCCACAGATCAAGCAACAAAATAACATTCTAAATTAAATATAACTACAACAAACAAGATTTTAAAAAAAAAGAATTATTTACCTATTGATGCTTCGTATATGGGAGCTTGTAGTGTTGTAGCTTGTAGCTTGTAGTGTATAAATGAGTGAAGAGAAGAAAAAAAAAATGGTGGTGGTGGAGTATTTTGGCTGGGAAGAAGATGGGAAGAGAGGAGTTGATGTAATTGGGGAAGGTATTTTGGGAAAAACAATAAAGTTGTCATATGTTGAAATTTTTTTTAAGGTAATGTAAGCATATTTAATCAAATTTTCCATAAGATATTCTTAAATAAAGGTTCTACTGTAGTATTTTTGACAAGTAAAATAAATGATAGTTGGTATCTTAATAATCTATGTCTTTATTATTGTTGTTTTTTTAAAAATTTTAAATCTTTGTCTTATTTTATTTTCTATCTAACAATTTTTATTAATCAAATAGAACTAAAGAATTAATTGATTGGTAATTGATAATAAATCTTTGTATAAACGATACTTTATTTATCATTACATTACTTGTTTCAATTGCGTATACTTGCGTATCAATTTTACCAAACAAGAACATTCATCTTCAATTATCACAAGCTTCCTAGCAGTGAGTCTGAATGATCCAACATCTTTCTCACATTAAAATGACTCATCTAATGGCGGACCCAAGATTGAATTTTAGGGTGGGCTTAGTTATACATTTAATATAATCCAAAACAATAAATAACTAGCTAAATTTAGGGAGTAGAATGATGATTTAACAGTATCTCTCTATTCTAGTGGTCATAAGTTTGATCCTAGTTTGAACTTTGTATTTCATTTATTTTTTTTAATAAATAAAATGTTGATACACGTAGAAAAAAAGGGGCAATTGTTCTATTTAACTACTGTGTATATATGAAAATAACAATTGTATATTAATGTATTTATAAATCTTAGCGTGGGCTTTAGCCCTCCCTCAACACCCCTAAGTCCGCCTATGCTTCTAAATAAGTATTGGCATCTCTACGATTATTGTTGGCAAGGTCTGGTCCTCCCAATGATCTAAGATCAAGAGGAAAATCTCTTCTAATACTTGGTAGTCAAGCTTACGTAACTTGAATGGTGTGGTTCGTTCATTGATTTCAGATGTAAGTGGAAATCCAAATATAATTGTAGCATGCCTTTATTTTTATTTTTTTTTGGGTAATTTGCGACCAAACTTTCTATATTTTGAGGTTCGTTACAAATTAACCCTCTTACTGAAAAAATTAGGGCTAAACTTCTCAAACTCCACAATCATTTTCCTCTATAGTCTTTCCGTCCATTTTGGTCTGTTAAATGCTAAAGTGGACTGCCACGGTGATACAAGTGTACACCTGGAAAATTTTCATTAGTCCACCTAATATTAATAATTTATGTATTAAAAAATAATTTAAAATATTCATAAAAAGATGTATATTTGAATCAAATTTTATTTGGAGGTAAATTTAGTTAATATAGAAATGGGAGAAGTCGAAGAATATCCTATTTTTTATATAATAACAAAATTTACATTCAAATAAAATTTAATTCAAATATATCTCTTTTTATAAGTACTATACCTAAATTATTCTCACACACTCACATAACTAAGACATAATTTTAAACATAATAGATTTGTGTTCTTTGTAGATGGATGTGTAGGTTTGTGGAAAGTTAGAGCAAAATTTTGAATAGGGGTAAAATTAGTAGAATGATTGAAAAAAAAATATATTTTTTTTAAAAAAAAAAGTAAAAATTGAATCAAATTAAAAGTTATTATTATGAGCTATTAATTTTATTTTATTTTTTGAAATCATATGAGTTATCAATTAGATAACTTATAAGAAATTAATCAAATTATGCGTATGTGCAATGGAATATAATAAGGTGTGTATGTATCATGCAATAATACAACTTTTTTTTTTATTAATTTTACGATGTTTAAAATTAACATAAATTGGACCAAACGATTCCTAAAACGTCCTTTGAATCTTTTTTGCTCTCTCCCTGAGAAGAGCCTTTCCCTGAAGGAATACCTCCCAAGCCTGATCTAACCATGGAAGATCTGCTTGATCAAACAGGGAACCTTCGAGTCGAGGATGAGGATGGATGGGAAGTTAACGAGGAGAGGGAGTCTGAGGTAGGAAAATCTTGTTTGTTGGGGAGATTCTGTTCAAACAAGAACATGAATAGAAACCTAATTAGGACAATCCTGGGAAGGGTTTGGGGGTTAGCAGAGGTTGATTGGGGAGTGAAGATTAAAAAGGTGACTACTGAAGCCTCCTTCCTGATTTTCTCTTTCAAGAACGAATCGGATTTGTCGAGAATTGTCAATAAATCACCTTGGATGCTGAACAATGGAGTGCTGATTCTTCAACGTTTTTCAAAGCTACCGTCTAAATGGGAGGAGGAGATGAATCGTTTCCCTTTGATGGGTAGAGTTTTGAATCTTCCTACTAAAGCAATAACCAAGAACAACATGCTACGGTTAGCATCAATGGCGGGAGAGGTTATTGAAATCCAAAAGGAAGAGGTAACTAAGATTACCGTGAATGGTTATTTTTGGTTTAAAGTTTGGATTTCGATCGATAAACCGTTATGCCCAAGGTTTCTTTATTCGAATTCTGGTGCTCAAATTTGGTTACCATTCCGTTACGAAAGATTGCCCTATATGTGTTTTAGCTGTGGGAAGATAGGACATGATTTCAGGTCTTGTGTGAAACATCCTGTGACAGTTGTGAATGGTGAGGATCGATCTTCAGCTGCTTTCGGTGCTTGGTTGAAAATTGATGATAAATCTCTGGGGCAAAAGAAAATAACGGCAAACACAGATGCTGGGGACAATGGAATTAATTTCATTCAGCCTGCTGGAAGTTTTAAGGGGAATAGAGAATTGGAAAAGTTTCAATCGGTGGAAGTAAAGACATGGAACTCTGGCCATACGTCTGGGGGAATTCAAGAATCTGATTCTACTCCAAGAATTACCAACCAGAATTCTCTGCGTGGGGAGGTACCGATTTCTAAAACTTCTTTTCCTTTTGAATTTGTGAATTTGATGGATAACTTTGATGCCAAACGGGTAGGAAAGGATTTTGAAAAAGAAGGAGGATCAGGGGTGAAAAGAAGAGCGGACAGTTGTGAGATTTGGAACAGGGGAACCGGATTAGTCAATGAAACAGGAAAAAGATTTCACAGAGAAGACAAAGGAGTTCAGGAAAGATCAGAAGTGCTTGTATCTAACAAAGGGGAGGAGTGGATAGACATCCCTATCACCTTGGACAGGAGCTTCGGGAGTGAGAAATCTGGCCAGAAGGGAGGGAGGAAAAAGAGAGTAGTGGCAAAGAAGAATGGACAGGAAGCTCGGAAATCTCGGTGAAGGATAAAGCATCAGTGGACATTTCTAACTCTTTGGATTTGACCTCTGGTTTGATTTTGGAAGCGGCGCACTCGGTGGAACCGAGTCACCGAGAGCAATGAGTATCATGTTTTGGAATGTTCAGGGGCTTGGGAACCCCTGGACATTGAAAACTCTTTGCTCCCATGTGAAAGATTATCATCCCGGGATGTATTCCTTTCCGAAACTAGACTTAATGAAGCAGCGATGGAAAGAATTCGAATTGTGTTGGGATTTGAAAGTTGTTTTGTGGTGGCAACCAAAGGAAAAAGTGGTGGTCTTGCCCTTTTATGGAAAGATCCTTTCAAATAAGTTAACATAAAGTCCTTTACTGTTTCCCACATAGGTGCCATTGTGGAAAATGGTCTAGGCTTTTCTTGGAGGTTTACGGGGTTCTACGGTAGTCCCGATCCGGGGGGAAGGAAATTCACTTGGCAATTAATGGAGAGACTAAGAGATTTGATTCAAGGAGCATGGGTTTGTGGAGGTGACTTCAATGAGGTTCTTAAGGTTGAAGAGAAGAAAGGGGGCTGTTTGAAAAATGACTCTCAGATTCGTGATTTCCAAAGAGCCATCTCGTATTGTAACTTCAAGGAGATCAGGATGAGCGTGGGGGAGTTCACTTGGTGTAATGGGGGTCAACAAAGTCTGGTTTTTGAAAAACTAGATAGAGTTATGGCTAATACAAAATGGATTCAAAGTTTTTGTGAGTCTTCCGTCACCCTCCTTCCTTGGTGGAGTTCGGACCATCGCCCCATGATTCTTACTTTCAGCCATGTGAAGGATCAAGCAAACAAGACGTCAAATTGGAGATCTCGGTTTCATTATGAACAAGCTTGGGCCGAAGAGGAAGATTGTGGTAGGATTGTTGAATCAGTGTGGCTTGACAACTCAAATTGGGGTTCTCCTCAAAGGGTTAGGGGGCGTATTAATGTTTGTGGAGAGGCCCTAAAAGAGTGGAACAAGGATAAGAAGGCGGATCTAAAGGCTAGAACTAAGAAACTTAAAAAGGATTTGAAACACCTTTCTACTTTATCGGGAGAGGAGGATTGGAAAACCCGAAGGACAATAGAGAGAGAACTGAATGCTGCCAAGGTAAAGGATGAGATCCTTTGGAAATAAAGAAGTCGGGCACTTTGGCTCACCCACGGAGATTGCAATACTAAATATTTCCATCATAAGGCTTCTCAAAGGAAAAAGAAAAACATAATAAGTGGCTTATTTGATGATCAAAGAAGGTGGTGTACGAAAGACAATGAGATTGAGGACATCTTAGTTCGCTTCTACTCGGATCGATTCTCCTCTTCAGACCCCTATCCAAACATGGAAGAAATCCTCGCTCGGTGTGTCTCCAACCGACTGTCTTTTCACGATAATGCAATGCTTATGGAAGAATTTACAGCGGAGGAGGTTAAAGAGGCTATTGGGCAAATTCATCCACTTAAAGCTCCGAGGAAAGATGGTCTCCCGGGGTTCTTTTACCATAATCATTGGACTAAAGTGGGCCATGAGGTTATTACTACTTGCCTAGAAGTGTTGAACAAGAATAAGGACTGTAGCAGTTTGAATGACACTCTCTTATGCCTCATCCCCAAAGTGAAGAAACCAACCATGGTGGGCGATTATAGACCTTTGAGTTTGTGCAATGTTGCATACAAAGTGATCTCCAAATGCCTTGCTAATAGAATGAAATTAAGCCTGGACAAAGTAATTTCGGAGAACCAAAGTGCTTTCATCAAAGGAAGACAGATTCAAGATAATGCCATCCTTGGGTTTGAAAGTCTACATTGTTTGAAGAAGGGTCGTTTTGGAAACGGAAGGAAAATGGCTCTCAAGTTGGATATGTCAAAAGCCAATGACCGGGTCGAATGGGATTTTATAGAGGCGATGATGAAATGCCTGGGTTATGAGGAGAATTGGATTGTTAAGATTATGGGATGTGTGAAAACGGTAACCTTCTCAATCTTGTTAAATGGTGAGGCTCGGGGTCATATTGTTCCAAAGAGAGGTTTGAGACAAGGAGACCCCCTCTCTCCCTTCTTGTTCCTCATTTGTGCCGAAGGATTATCATGCTTACTTAATGACGGTAGCTGAGCCAATAAGTTACATGGGCTTCGGTTTGGCCTCATGGAGAAAAGATTAACACATCTGCTATTTGCCGACGACAGCCTAATATTTTTGGATGCAAACATTGAGGAGGGGGCAGCTCTAGGTGAAGTTCTTCGTCTCTATTCAGCTATGTCTGGTCAATGCATCAACTTCAACAAATCAAGCTTATCTGTGGGTAGAAAAATTCGACATACAGATGGTCAAAGGCTTGCTAATTCACTGGGGGTCACCTTTATAGAAAACCATACTAAATATCTTGGACTACGTGCATTTCTTGGAAGGAATAAAAGAGAAGTTTTTGGTCAGATTCGGAATAAGGTGTGGGAGAAACTTCAAGGTTGGAAGATGGGTCTTTTCTCTCAAGCGGGTCGCGAGGTGTTAATCAAATCAATAATACAAGCTATTCTGGTCTATCTAATGAGTTGTTTTAGATTAATAAAGGGGCTGATCCGAGAGATTCAAAGTCTTATCGCTCGTTTCTGGTGGGGATCAACAAAAGATAAACACCAAATTCACTGGGGCAACTGGGATAAACTATGCAAAGATAAGTGGTTTGGGGGTATGGGATTCAGAGATTTGGAGGACTTTAACCAAGCCTTACTTTCAAAGCAAGGGTGGAAGCTTGTTACCAACCCGAATAGCTTGTTTGCTCAAGTGTTGAAAGCCCTCTACTACCCGAATTCTGAGTTCTTAACAGCTGGCCTTAGGAATTGTTGCTCAAATATTTGGAGAGGAATCATTTGGGGCCGTGAGCTTATTTTGAAGGGCTCTCGGTGGCGTGTGACGGATGGTAATAAAATTAGAATCAATGAAGATCGTTGGATTCCTAGAGAGGCCCCTTTCCTTCTTCGCACTCCGGCAATGGTTCCCCCTAACGCATATGTGAGTTCTCTCATGGATGATGCAGGTGAATGGAATATAGAGACTCTCAAGGAAACGATGCATGAAGATGACATCCCTTGGATTTTAGGAATCCAAACTCGAAAAGATGGTGGGGAGGATGACCGAATGTGGCACGATACAATCAATAAAAAATACACGGTAGATAGTGGAGACAAGATAATTCAAATGGAGAAGCAGGGGGCAGAGACTTCAAATAAATCAATAGTGAGGGGTGGTGGAAGACGATATGGCAATCGAATTTAACCCCGAAGATGAAGAATTTTAATTGGAGGGTGTGTCACAACTCGATTCCATCTAAGAGTGTACTGGCTCGTAGAGGCATTCAACTTGATAGCTGCTGTACGGGTTGTTGGAATCATGAGGAAACCATTGGCCATGCGTTGTGGAAGTGTCCTCGACTGAAGAATGTTTGGCGATCTGCGGGTTTCTAGCATCTTTTCCCCAGAGAACTTGAGTCAATGTCTGATATGCTTGCCTTTCTCATGTACATGAAAACAAATTGTTCTACAGAGGACTTTGAAGTTTTTCTGGGGTTAAGTTGGCTGGTCTGGAGTCAAAGAAATCAGCGCATTTTCCAAAATAAGATTGTTGCAATGGATAGCTGGATTCCTTGGGCTCTTGACTATATTTCTCACTTGTTGCAGAAGGATAAAGATCACACTTAAAACATCTCAGTTAAGGCGAGTAGAAGATGGACAGGCCCTCCGCTAGGAACCTATATGATGAACTGTGATGCTTTAGTTTGTCCAAACACACAGGGTTGCGGCATTGCTGCTGTGATCAGGGATAACGGGGGGTGTTTGCTGGCGGCAGAAGCTGGGGTTCAGACCGGCCAGTTTTCAATTTTAATGGTAGAGGTTTTGGCTATAAAGCTGGGACTGAATTTGGTTCAAAGAATGAAGGCTAAACCATTTTATGTTAGCTCGGATAACATCACAGCCACCAAACATCTGAAGTCGAAAACTGCTTCTCGGGCCGACTGGGGGGGTTCCTCTGTTGGAGATTTTCTCCTCAACTCTTTTAGATGGTTGTGTGGGAATTAATTTTGTGTATAGAGATTGTAATAATGTGGCTCACTCTTTAGCAAAGTGGGCTCTTAATCATAGATGTAATTCTTTTTGGTCAGAGGATATTTCCTTTTGTGCTGCTGCGTTTTTGATTGCAGACATGCCTGACCTGATGTAGTTTTTTTGTTGCTGAATAAAGTATTTCTTCTTCAAAAAAAAAAAAATTAACATAAATTGCATACAAATAAGTCCAAACGGTGACTAGTAATTAGTTACTAAATTATTCTAACAGTTTGCAGCTTAACTAAAGTCCAAACCTTTCCACCAATTTATATCACTTTCTCACATTATAATTAGTCTCCATCAATAGCTTTTGAATTTAAAAAATTAAATTGTATAACTTTTCTTTACACACTTAATTAGTAATATTATCGAGTTACAAAATGATTAGTAACTCCACAAACATATGTTACCAGATAATTACACTTAATTGGTTTGTTACAAGTTTTCTATCCTCTCAAATCTACGAGATTTCAAAAATACCATGATTCGAAACTTATGCAATAAACTCATTCCCAAGCATAAAAGAATATTATAAGAATAGCCAAAAACAAAATAGTTGGGGTATTTTTGCTCAATCCCTACCTCAAATTCAAGGGCCAAGATGCAAGATGACCCTAAATCTAACAATTAAGTTAATAAATGTTCATTTTTTAAAAAAATTAACAAAATGTCCTTTTAGTTAAAAATTTGATGATAAAATTACAATTATAATCTTGAATAATTAAGTGTTTGGTATAGTTATTTTGCACAATAGTATATCGTTTTTATGTGCAATAATATATTAAAAAAAATTGAAAGGTAGTATATATATATTTTGAAATTACTGAAAGGTAATATATTTGTTTAAGATTGTAGTATATTATTTTAATGTGCTATGATATATGATGAACGAAAGACGGAAATTAAAAAATATGGAATATTAGTTTAAGTTTGAGGTATAGTTATATTTCACTAGAAAATATTATCTTTATGTTCATTAGTATATCATGAATGAAAGAAAAAAAAACATGTGGAATATTTAATTAAGTTTTTAGTATATATATATTTTCCACTATATTGGTGGTATATTAATTTTTCATTATAGTATTTATGTTTATAATTGCAGAATATAGTTTTTATATGCTATTATATATCGTGGAAAAAAAATCATTTAATAGTATATTAGTTTAAGTTTATGGTATATTTATATTGGTCTAAGGTATATCATTTGTATGTAATATGTATATAGTGAAGGATATAAAGAAAAAAAAAACTATTATATATTAATTTAAGTATGAGATATAGTTATATTTGACTGTGATATATTGATTTTATGTTCATTGGTATTTCATGAAGGAAAGAACAAGAAAAAAAAACTTGTGGAATATTAAATTAAATTTTTTGTATAATTTTTTTTTCACTATGCTGGTGGTACATTAATTTTTGGCTACGGTATATCTATTTATGATTGTGGTATATAGTTTTTGTATGCTACTGAATATTGTGGAAAATAATTCATTTAATAGTATATTAATTTAAGTTTGTGATATATGTATATTAGTTTAAGGTATATTATTTGTATATCATACGATATATTAATAAAAAAAATTAATTATATGGTTAAATAACATATTAGACAACAACAACAACAACAACAGCAAAATCTAAAAGAATAAAATATATAATGCCTTTTATATAATGAAAAAATAGTTGAAAAAAATTCAGTAGAGAGGTTTTGATTAATTATTTTTCATAATTTCTATTAAAGGAATAAAACATATAATACCTTTTATATAATGAAGGGTATTTTAGGTATTAAAAATAAAAAAATAGCATTTACTTTATTATTTTAAAAAAAGGACATTAATTATCTATAGAGTTAGAAATAGAGCCATTTAGTTACATTTCTCCAAATTCAATTTGTTTGGTCCTTTGGTCAATGAACTAGTGATTGTTGAATTTAGGCTCTTTAATTCATTCAAATCTACTATTCTAGTTAAAAACAGAACAAAATATAAAATCTTTCAAATCTCAACTTTTAAATACCATACATCTTAGATTCCAATCAATCCAAACCATTAAGTAATTTCTTATTTTTATCCTTCGTTTTATTGTCCTTCGTAGCTTATTTTCTTTTACAGCCTTCGGATGTTATCAATGAACAGTAACCTTGGACAAATTTCAACTGTAGAGTAGATCCTACAGTTGACAATTACAAACTAGTTAACTTAACAAAACTAGTTAATCTGCTTAGCAAACTGGCTTAGGTTGGTTCACAAACAAAGTGGCCCAATACAACTTGGGCTACCTTAATCTGACCCATTTTGTCTAGAGCAGATCAAAACCTTGCTTCAAAAATCAAAACCACTAGAGGTACCCAAAGTAACATTCACTAAGGCCCACTGATTGGCATAAATTAGCAACATATACAGTTAAATTTCATGAGTGATGAGTTGTAAATAGGGTTAAGTTGAAAAATGCCTCTTTTATTAATAAATTAATCAAATTTACCCCTAATTTTATATTTCTTTGAAACATACCTCTTTTTATATATATTGTACCCAAAATACTCTGACATAAGAGAGTCACATGAAGAGTATCTTGAAGTGACAGGGACAAAATTAGTACAATATTCAAAAAAAGAGGTAAAAATGATATGCTTTAAAAAAGAAGGTAAAAATAAAAGAGGACAATATAAAAAGGGTATAGAGTGTAATTTCCTCTTGTAAATACGTGTGTATTATGTCGTTCCGGCCCATACCTTGAACAATAGGGTGTGCATAAATCGATTCAATCCAAAGATAACCGACCGCCAAACATTAGATATCCAATTATGATTGGATCAGATTGAATGTGATTTTTGAATATCCAATTGGATCGGATCGGGTGTTAGATGGAGTGTCTAAAAATCCATTACATCCAACATCCAATTAAACTAATTAGTATTTTCATTTAGTTTGGATGAGTAATTAGATTTTATAATGTAATACGTAAAAAATATATATACATTAAAATTTTACTTTTTTTTTCTTGGATTGGATGGATCCAGTCTAATCCAATATATATTGAACTTAAAATATTAGATGGATCCGATCCGATCCAAAAAAAAATATTAGTCTAAAATATTGAATAAATCTAAATTGAACTAATAAATATATATGAAATACATCCAACGGATAGACTGAATTTTAAGTCTGGGTACTGACTTAGTGGCAATCTTCTTTCTCTACTCTCTCTTCTAATTTTCTTCAGATCTGAGATGCGAAAATTATCTGGATGGAAACCTGGGTACTAACTTAGTGGCAATGACATCACAATTAAGGAGGGGGAGATCTCGAAGGGTTGATGGCAACGACCATGCTAGCAGATTTGGGCAACAGTGATCTTGTGAACGAATTTGGGCGATAATGACGGAGATCAAGGCAGTGGCGATAAAGTATTGATCCTTGTTATGCTATCGATTTTATAAAGATTAATTAGTTATTTTTTTTTTCTAGATTAGTTGTTTTTAGGAGAGGGTTTCATTGTAGTTGTAGTTGGAAGATGAAAATATTTATATTATTTCATTTAATATGTTATAATTATTATTTGTGTGATTTTAAAATTTGAATGTTAAAGTTTTAAAAATCATAGTTGCTGATGATTTTGTGTTTTTTTTCTTGGATTTGATGATTGTGAATGGGAAATTTCATTTTTTGCCCCTAATAAAAATCCCAATATCAAAATTCTACCCTTCACTAATTTGTACAAATTAATTCCATTGATTACATGAACTTCCCACTTTACCCTTTTTTAAAAAGATAAAAAAAAATTGTTAAAAACTAAAAAAACTTCCCTTTCTCTCTTCCCTCTCTCTTCCTCTCTCTCTCTTCCCTCTCGTGCACCCCTCTCTCTCTAGAAAAAAATGAAAAAGCTTCCCTCTCTCTCTTCCTTGTCGAATGTTTATTTCTCGGTGGGCAGTGTTAGAAAACCGGAGCACACCCCAATCACTCAAGAATCTTACACCATTATAATGGATAAGTTGTGTTTTAAGCATTTTGTTAGATTTTATGTAGTTTGTGTTCGTTATGGTGCCGTTTGGTAATATTTTTGTTTTTTAATTTTTTAATCACAAAATGAAAGTAAAACTTTTGTTTTTTAAAAAATTATTTTTGAAAAATAAAAATGCGTTCTGTAACTACTTTTGTTTTTCAATTTTAAAAACAGAGAACAAAAGTGTGTTCTGTAAAGTTCATTTTTATTTTTATTTTTTGATTTTATTTAAGTCGGGTCTAGGTCCGGGGTCGGATTCGGGTTCAAGTCAAAAGCCGGGTTCAATGCCAGGGCCGTTGGGTCCGGGTCTGGTCGTAATCCAAAAGATTGATTAAGAAAAAAAAACTGTTTAAAAAAATATTGAAAGTGATTATTTTTGTTTTTAAAATTTTGATTTCTAATTATAAAATTGAAAAGTAAAAACAGTTTTATAGAACATGTTTTTGAAAAATATTTTCACTTTTCTACTTTTAAAAACAAAAAACTGATTAAAAAAGTGTTACCAAACGGCACCTATATGTGTCGTATTTGTTGAAACTGGTATTTTTTGGTTTGAAATGGTAGATATCTTGCAGATCTAGTTTTCTGTCGAAATTTGGGTTTTCCAGAAGTTATCGACAGTTTACCGATAGAATGTCGATGCTATGTCGATATCATGCTAAGAAAGGTCAGGGATGACCATTATTTTTTGTAAAGTTTATTTTTATTTTTATTTTTTTATTTTATTTAAGTTGGGTCTAAGTTTGGGGTTAAATTCGAGTTGAGTTAGAGGCCGAGTTCAGCGCCAGGACCGTGAGAGGATTTGGGTCCGGGTATGGTCGAAGTCCAAAATATTGATTAAGAAAATAAAAATTGTAAAAGAAAATATTGAAAAGTGAAAACAGTTTTATAAAACATGTTTTTGAAAAATATTTTTACTTTTTTAATTTTAAAAATAGAAAATTAATTAAAAAGTGTTACTAAACGCTACCTTAATTAACAATTAACAACAATTTGTAAATTTAGGAGATCATATATATATAACTTCGAATCTCAGGAAGCAAATAGATATTTTTGATTTATGCCAAATTAATTAAAATTGCTTTGAACAATTAAAATTTGAGTTAAGGACATAAGGTCATTGCCCTGCCAGTACTAGAAGACGGCTCTATCACAACTCGTAAGGGTGATTTTTAGCTAAGTACCCAACTCAATTTTAAATTCAATCCATAAATATAATATTAAATAGGAGAAAATTTATAAAAAAATGTAGAGCTAGTTTTCTTAAAGTAAAAAATACAAAAATGAAAAACAGAGAGGAAGATTCTTTTAATGAAAAAAGAAAATGTCAGTGTTAGTTAAGTTAGGCCTGAAATTAATATGATAATACAATATGATTAAAATAAATAAAAAGTAAACGGAGTATATAATAGTGATGGTCGGGATATATATATCGAGCATGCTAAGTGCTAATTAGGTAGCTAAATTTTTTGCAGTTTATAAATATTCTCTTTTAAAAAAAAAAAAAAAAATCTATATTTATAGATCCAAATTTTAATGTATACATTATAATATATATATACATTAAAAATGAATACAAAATAATATATGTCATGTATATGCACTTCAATTCCATGTCATTGCCCCCCTATCTCATAATAAGTTGCTAAAATGTCTATAGTCTATATTTTTAATGTGTATAATACTAATACTAGTCGCTACCTATATGTCCACTAGTTATTTATTTATTTTGAAAGGAAGTGCAGGAAATAAAATCAAAGATATTAATGGTGGAATTTGTCTTAACTGTAAACTAATTATTGTGATTTCTAAAAAAAATAAAAACTAATTATTGTGTGAATTTAAATAATAGATTTTCTGTTCAGTGGAAAATGTTAAAGGCCACAAATTAATCAATATTCCCATAATCATTTATTTAATATTTTCTAATACTAGTATTAAATTAATTATATTTGGTGCTGGGATCTCAATATACACCGTATTGCTTCATGTATAAGGAAATAATATACCTATATATAGAGAGCAATAATTGTAGTAAGGGTGTTATTTTTGCGTCAATTAGGGATATTTATTGGACCACATCTCCAATGTTTTTAGGTATATTCAGATCCGATTTAATTATATATTGAATGTTAGATTTTACCATCCGATCCGATCTAATTAGTTTCAGTCATTGAATCGGTTCTATCCATATATATTTATTGATTTAATTTATGTTTATTCAATATTTTAGACATAGTATTTTTTTAATCGAATCGGATCCATCTAATATTTTAGGTCCAGTATCTACTGGATTAGACTGGTTCCATTCAATCTAAGAAAAAAAAAGTAAAATTTTAATGATAATTTTTATATATACATAGAGATGTTACGTATAACAATATAAAATCTGATTACTCATCCAAATTAAATGAAAATACTAATTAATTTGATTGGATGTTAGATGTATTGGATTTTTAGACACCTCATCTACCATCCGATCCGATCCAATTGGATATTTAAAAATAACATCCAATCCGATCACAATTGGATATTCAATGTTTGACGGTCGGTTGTAATTGGATCGGTCGATTCCTATCGGATTGGATATATTTATGCACACCCCTACCTCTACTAATACAAAAGATTAAGGGTGTCCCTATATTATTATTTTAAATTATAAATTTTAAAATATTATTTAATGTGTGTTTTGTTTTGTTTTGTTGTTGGAGAAACATAGTGTCATTTTTTTATATGAAATATTAATTAGTTTTTTTAAAAAAATAAATAAAAGAGAATTAAATAATTTATAATACCAAAAATAAAATTTAAAATAAATAATTGTACGCATATAAAAATAAAATAGAACATCTGTTTTTGACACACAAATTATCTACTATAACTTATAACTACAATGTATAGTGGTGTATACCATCATATAAAAACAATAGATTATAATATTTGAGGTAAATATTATTTTGGCTGTATTTTGTAAAAGGTATTAATTAGACCATTTGTTTTATTAAATAACAAAATAGATATTGTATTTTTCAAAATAGTACAAATGAGACTCTAAATTAATTTTTTGTCAAATAAAATTTAATAATAATCCGATCTAAATGTGTTATAACAAAACTATTTGTATTTTCTGTATCTGTTCGTGTTAGAAATTGTTTTCAAGTTAGTTATGTTAAGAAAAAAAAGTTGTCCAAAATTAAACTCATTGTCTTATTTTTACTATTTTGGAAAAAAAATAATTCATTTTATCATTTAACAAAACAAAAAGTTTAACTAATCTAATTTTTACAAAACACAAAGTTTAAAATAATATTTGCCCTAATTCATCACTTCTTTATAATTATCCATGATATATGTATAGAATATAGATTATATAACACATTGTGATCTAACTTATTAGCAACTAGAAAATAGTCAGCTAAAAAAATTAGAGTAGCAGAGGTCAAGCCGTCCAATTAATAAATTAGTAACAAGTAATATGAAATTATTATTGCATATGTTTGTGTTGTGTTAATTCTATTTCCACTGGTCACGCATGCAAGCTTTGCTGTAATTCAAAAGGACATTATTAAAGAGAACTGTATTTTTCATTTACAAACATATTTTAATTTAACAAATTAATTATGAGCATTGTTATTAGGCACTAGCTAGTAGTGGCTAGCATTTTCTCGATATGTCGTGTTGCGATTGACTAGTGATACTCCTTAAAAGCTATTATATTAAATTACGTGGCACCTGATACTCAGTTAAACCAATAGCGATATTGACACATTAAAGAGTGTTAACTAAATACCACCGGTACCCTTTAGCATTTCTTAAGATTATTTTATAATCAAATAAATTGATTCCAATTATAGAAGTACAAATGTGTAATGGTGTCATATTATTATTAGCTTGGTAAACGGCATTGCGCATGATCATTTGAGTCAAATCTTTATTTTGTTCTATTTTTATTTTTTATTTTTTGTAAAAAAATAATAATAGCTAAGGTCCAAGTACCTACATTATTTATGTAAAGTGTGTGAGAGCATAAATGAATGATCTATTTATATAGTTTTACTTATTGACTTTGATAAGTTTGTGACGTGATACTACTAAATCAACACAATTATTACATTTGGGATCTGAAAGTTATTAATAAAGGGGTTCTTTGTAATAACTATTAATTGAGTCATTTTTGGAATTGTTTAACAATCACTGACAGATTTTGTGTATGCAAATTAAACAACATATTATATATAAAAATAATTTACATTAATCAAGATTATTCAGGTGCTTCGACAGACTGAAATGTTTATTCTAAGTAAAATAATATTGATTCTCTGGGTTTTTTTATTAGGAATATATAAACAAATAATTTCCCTTAATTATATTCGCATGCTGTCTACGTAAGTTTTTTTTTTTTTTTGTCAAATTGTCTGAGTAAGTACTTTTACCTCGTTAAACAATTAATGTTGCTTTCATGCCCACATTTTTTTTTTTTTTGTTAAATTAATAAATAAAAAGGGAACAATTATTATATATGCAAGTGGAGTCTTGTTAATGCATGCAATGCAATATTAAGACATGGGACCATTTTTAATACGAAGTTAATACATTAATAAAAATCAAAGATTGCTATTAATTATGTTCGAAGTGAAAAGTTGAAAGTCAAATACTCAGTCCATAATTTGCATGCCTCCTTGTCCACATTTTAAAGTTAGTTAACACATAAATTTCACAACCATATTATTCATAGTCTCACAAGATTTTTTAGACTAATCATCAATTTTAATTTTTTCAAAAGAAAAATATCAAAGAAAAATCCTTGATATCATGATCCATTGCTTCGTGCATCGAATCAAAACATGGTTATACTTTTGTTTTTGTTACATCTAACTTAACCCAACCCACATACAATAAAGGGTCCAAAACGAATATATATATATGAGGCCCCTATATATATCTTATAGATTTCGCTTCTTCTTTTTCCCCACCTAACAACCGGTTGTGATTAGGCCACGTGGCATTAATTGATGCAACATTTAATAATGCTATACTATAAATGGGGCCAAGAGAACAACTAACTCTTGTGCTTATTTTGGATGGTCCATACTACCATAAATTAATGTGTTAGATATACATCTAAGTTGTCTCTCGTGGGTTATATATCTACCGTCCAAACTCACGTAAAGTTATTTAAGCAAGCACATTAGGACTGTGAGAAAGGAAAAAAAAAATGGGTGCCTTTTTGCTTTGAATGGAAAAAAGAAAAGGGCATCTTATCGTTTTGGTTTCCAATATTTTTGGTACAATCCTATTTTGGCGTAATTTTGGGTAAGATAATAACTAATATTCTATATGTTTCTATTATCCTTTTTTTTTTCATTTTGTTACACATAAAAAGAAGAAAAATGATGCTATATAAAACCTTATCAACTAATGGCATGTTTATTAAAAGAGAATAAGAATCAATTATATGGGATTGATTCCTATTCATTTGTTTACTAAATTTTGGAATGGGAAAAACTAGTGAGGACACAAATTAAAAAAAATAATAGAAAAGGTTCCTATTGTTATAAGGAATATATTTTTATTTTCTTAACTTACTTTATATTAATTATATTTTTATTAATTAAAAATAAAAAGATAAATATGTCTTTCAAAATTATATAAATAAAAAATAATTATATATTCTAATATAAAAGTAATTTTATCAAATTAAGTCATTCTGATTATTTATCCTGATTATGTAAACGCGATTGATTTTTTTAATTAATTATTTTGGTTTCAATTACAATTTAATAAAAGTACCATAAATCTATAAAATAATGTATATAAGACCCTCAAATATTTTGTGGTGGTGGTTCCCACATAACATGTAAATATGTGACCTCCTATGTCTAGGTGACACATAATCCATGCCAAAAACCTAATGGAGCCAATACAAGATATTGCACAAAAAGAGAAAAGAGATGTTGTGTTAACTAATTGGATCAAATGGTATTAAATGATAACAAAATTCTTATGATCTAAAAGGCATCAAAAATGGATTCCAAATTAGAATATGCTTTTTATTTTTTGGGTTTCGAACTTTTGGGTTACCTTTGGATGTCGATTGATGTACATACACGTAAAGATATAATTGGGGGGGTTTTCTTAATTAAATTTATAGTTGGAAAAATACAAATTAAATTATGCTTTGAAATGGAATTTGACTTTGTACGAGGCGTTTTTGATGGGTGTTTGGTGGGTAAAGAGTCATGGGACGGTCTCCATCAAAATGGCACACTTTTTGGGGTTTTTTTTTTGGCTTTGGAGGCTCTCTACTTTTAACATGGACCTCTCATGTGCCACCTTGACTTTAGCCCAAAAAGGGCAATGGAATCAGAGCTTTTTTTTTTTTTTTTTTTTGTTTAATTTTCATATAATAAATAAATAAATGATTTTCACTCTCAGGACTCATGAGCTTGGCTAGCTAGCTCACTATTAGCCAACCATGTCCATGGATACACTATACTCTTATATTTGGCCTTTATTATTATTATTACTTTATTGTGATTCTTCTGGTCACTAAAGACACTATAACAAAAGAAGAATAAAGAGTCGTAAAAAGTATAGCCAGGAAGAGTTATACGTATATTTAGGAATAAGAAAATGACTGGTTTTCGTACCCCGCAAAAGACACCAAATAAAAGTGTGTGTGTGTGTGTGAAATACACCACAGTAACCACACAAATTAAGCTTGTCTTTGTTTATGATACACTTAAAGTATACATATTTTTTACGCACAATGTAATTCTATATGGGTGGGTACCTACCAAATTATATACTACTAAAATTGAATACACATCTTTGTGTGTAAAAGTTATGTACAAGTGTGTCTCTATATCATTAATTAATCTATATTATTACACATGCATGTCTAAAATGTAGCACTAAAAATATTTTTAATCTATTTATTTTTTCTCATATTTAGTTGACTTAATATTTATCAAATAGTCAATTTACAATTTTTTTTTTAAAAAAAAGCCAAATAATAATAATAAATTATCTAAATGTTGCTAAGAGTTCAGCAGCGAACCATGTGATAATAGGATTCATATTGTGTTATATTATTTATAATATAATAAGTGTAGATTAAAATGTAGTAATATATATTATTATGTGAATAATATGTATTAGGTGTTTGGTAAATAAATTGTGTAACATATAATTTATTTAACCTAAAATTGTAACCTACACTTTATAACATGGAGAAGAGTTACAAAGTTAATTGCTTTTGTAACTTCTTTTGGTTGATCATAATATTGTGTAATAAAAGAGATGTTACACAATTTGATGATAGGATTCAAATGGTTTGAAATATAGTTGTTACAAACTATATTAATGCTCATTATATGAGAGAAATGAGATGGTGAGTTTGAATTCTAAGTATGATCACCTAAACACTATATAAAGGAGTCTAATGTGCTCATTTGTGAGAGAAGAAGTTTTCTATCAAGAAAGCACTTTGCTAGAAAACCCTAAAAGGCTTGATAATTCCCAAAGCTATTTCCTAGAGAGTTCCCTTAGTGCTTAGAGATAGGGGGAAATAAGCTTTTGGACAAAGGTGTAATACCTTGTTCAAGCCATGGTGATCCCCACTAATCTACACTCAAGGTTGTGAGTGAGTGATCTTCTTTTACTTCTTCATATTATATATATGTATGTGTTATATAATATTGTGTAATCTATCTTCTCTTCTACCTTTCATATATATATATAATATCTATATATTGTATATTATATATTGTAACATTTATTTAATCTCTTTGTTGATCCTTGTATTATATTGCAATAGTGTTGTAATGTCTTGATTTTCTTCCATTGTTATAAAATCTCTAACAATCAAAAGCTTATCCCTTTTCAATGGAAGAGGTGATAAATCAAGATTGTGAGAATACAAGGATAAGAGATTTTATGTGAAAGCCATTCATGGGTGAGCATGATGGTGAATATTATGTGATTTACTATTTTATATGATAGTAATATAATATATATATATATATGAGTTATATATATGTGACATATATGTGATTATGTGTTTGTATCATATTAATATATATAGTAGTATATAATATGATATTTAAATTTTATATCATGTTATTATATGTATATATATGAGATATATAATATATAACATGTATATGAGTTATGTGTATTACATATATGATGAGATATGACATAATATATATATTATGAGATTGAATATGTAGAAATAATTATTTCTATGTATTTATATGAGACATGCATATATAATATATGTTATATATGTGTATATAATATATATATCATGTATATTAATGTGTATATATGTGTGAGGTATGTAACATATATAGTTGTGTAATAAATATATATATTATGTGTATATGATATGTATATTATAGTATATATGTTATATATATATATAAGATGTGTAACATATAAATTGTAAATTTAATATTGATATTATGTGTATGTTACATATGAGATGTTGATTAGTAACATACATATTATCTTAATATATGAGTTACATAGAATGATAATAATTTTGATAGTAATAAAATAGTGTTTATTATTATTGTGAGAATTATTATCATCTATTTTGTGAATAAAGAATATTTTAAATTCTTTTTCAATTTGGTGGTGAACATCTCACTTTATGAGATAATAAAAGATGGCTTTTGAGAAGTTACATCTTTTATTGGATTATAAGAGATAATCATCTCATATTATGAGATAAGAAAAGTGAACTATATGAGAGTTACACTTATGAGAATTGTCTTGTCATAGCAAGAACAATAGATTAAAAGGGGATCCAAACTTGTGAAATGAGCCATAAATTAGAAGAGCAATTTTGGACTCAAAAGTAAATGAATCAATGTGGATTCAAAAAAAAATAGTGAAGCAATTTAGAATCTTAAATAATCAAAGTTGTGAACAAAATTGATGAGAATTTTGTTAACTTTGGTATAATTTTGGGCTAATCTCAATGAGGAGATAACTTTAAAATTATGGTAAAAACAATCACATTATTTTATGAGTAGTAATGTGAGTTTGACATTTTAGATTTATTGAGAAAACTAAAAATGTCAAATGATATTTTTTAAGGTGACCTTAAAAAGTCATTTCAAGAGGAAATACACAAAAGTGATATTTTATATACACTATGCTAGAAATGTGGGGGTGAGCCACAATGTGATGAGACATTGTTGATTAATCCATTTAATTTTGAATTCAAATTCTAAATCAAATTTGGCTATGTGCATATGTAAAATTTTGACATATTTTTGTGTCAAATTTTAGTGAAAATAATTTCAAGAAAGAAATTAAATTTAAGAGAAATTATAGAGACAAAGTGGTCTTCTATATTTTTAAAATCAAGATATTATCTTGATAGTGAAATTTGAAAGTGTGGGGGTAATACTCCAATGTGAAAAGTTTAAGACATGTTTGGTGTCTTAAAATAAAGTATAATTTAGACATGTTTGGTGTCTAAATTAGTGTTTAATTTTGATATGCATGGTATCAAAATTATTGAGAATTTGAGTTGTGTGAAAATTAATCTTTTATGATTAAATTTTCAAAGCTTAAGTACTTAAGGAGAAAAGTGGTCACAAAGTGAACACTATATTTTTGGCATGCATGATTCACATGGAATTAATAGTGAGAGGTTATAACAAATCGCTTAATCTCCGTACAAGATTAAAGCATGAATTTTCGAGGGATGGGACCTAAACTCCCTTAGCGTTTTGCTCATTGATGGTAACCTATCTTAACACTAGTAAAAATCTAGTCTTAAGTTCAATAGGTAATAACAAGTCAATAGAGTGAATGTGGTACTCAATTGTCCCATCTATGGATGAGTACATGTTGTAAAATTGAGGGTTAAAACCAAAAGGTTTTTTAATGGAGCTTAAGCTTAAGAAAACTCACTTAAGCTTAAGAAGTGTTTAAAGAGTGGTGAGACACTAAAACTCCACCTATATGGACTAGAGGTGGTGCCGCCTCTTATGAGAATTGGGAGTATTCTCTAGAGAGTCCATGAATTGGAATTTTGCACATGGCCATTAACGGTGCAAGAGCGAGACATGCTGTCTCAAGTGAGCATTAGCGAGGGTGTGTGTGTTATCACCGGTTTGTACTAAAGGAATAATGGTTCAATGCTACGGCAACCAAAATTTCATCAAACTTTGTGGTAACTACACTAAGGTAAAATTCAAGTCGAAAGACATTTTACCTAATGCACCTAAGCAAGACTTCTTTAAAAGTGTGTATTTATTCAATCAAAGTGGGGGAATGTTATATTTTGATATAATATTTTGATTGATTAAATAAATGTTACAAGTGTGTTCCAAGTGTGTCACACATTTTAATCTAGTGGGGGATTGTTATATTATTTATAATATAATAAGTGTAGATTAAAATGTAGTAATATATATTATTATGTGAATAATATGTATTAGGTGTTTGGTAAATAAATTGTGTAACATATAATTTATTTAACCTAAAATTGTAACCTACACTTTATAACATGGAGAAGAGTTACAAAGTTAATTGCTTTTGTAACTTCTTTTGGTTGATCATAATATTGTGTAATAAAAGAGATGTTACACAATTTGATGATAGGATTCAAATGGTTTGAAATATAGTTGTTACAAACTATATTAATGCTCATTATATGAGAGAAATGAGATGGTGAGTTTGAATTCTAAGTATGATCACCTAAACACTATATAAAGGAGTCTAATGTGCTCATTTGTGAGAGAAGAAGTTTTCTATCAAGAAAGCACTTTGCTAGAAAACCCTAAAAGGCTTGATAATTCCCAAAGCTATTTCCTAGAGAGTTCCCTTAGTGCTTAGAGATAGGGGGAAATAAGCTTTTGGACAAAGGTGTAATACCTTGTTCAAGCCATGGTGATCCCCACTAATCTACACTCAAGGTTGTGAGTGAGTGATCTTCTTTTACTTCTTCATATTATATATATGTATGTGTTATATAATATTGTGTAATCTATCTTCTCTTCTACCTTTCATATATATATATAATATCTATATATTGTATATTATGTATTGTAACATTTATTTAATCTCTTTGTTGATCCTTGTATTATATTGCAATAGTGTTGTAATGTCTTGATTTTCTTCCATTGTTATAAAATCTCTAACATATTGTCGGCAGGGCCGGCCCAAGCATTTTGAGAGCCTTGTGCAAAATTTTAAAATTGAGCTTTTTTTTAAAGAAAAAAAAACTGTGTGTATTAAAACTACAATTCTATTACTAGTTTTTTTTTAAGATTTGTTCATAAATTTTTAATTATAAATTTTTTATTTATGTGTATATAATAGGAAAAAAACAGGAAAAAATAGGTCTTTTCTTTAAAAAAAAAAAAAAATGGGGGCCTTGTGCAATGGCCCAAGCTGCCCAATACTTGGGTCGGCCCTGATTGTGGGACGCACCATCTTAATCATTTTTGGAGCTTATTAGTTCAGAAGAATAATAACAGATTGGTCATTTTTGGGAGGGTCCAACTAGACGAAGGGTATTTCTTGTCTCTTCTACTTCACGAGTAAATTCGACCCGGAAAAGGACACGGGAGGACATGCTGAGTGTAACACACTTGAGGCTAAGTACTGTTTACACATTTAATGCGGCATAGGGAAGAGCATCTAACACCTTACGCTAAACAGACATGCTTAAGGGTTTAAACTCATAATTTTCTGATTTCACGATACCTCATAAATGAGTTTTCAAATCATAAACAAGAGATAAGTTAAATCCCACCAAACACCTATAGACAACTCAAATACGTTATGAAACATTGAAAAGTAGGCAATCATGCCTTAAGATCAAATTTGAGAAATTGTACAAATCATGGTTCATACAAACACAACAATGGTGACCTTTCACCACCATTATGAGCCTATAAATATCTTAATGATGTATAAAAAAAAGAGATTGGAAAAATTATATGTAATAAACATTCCCATTAATAACGGTGACTTGTGGACTAAGGCTCATTAATGCCTCAACCAAGTAAAAATTATCTTCTCAAATACTCATTTATTGCTTCAGACAACTCTAATTAATAATTACCAAAAACTTTAGTCAATATTTTGGTGGTTTCATTGAGCGTTGTAAGAACCAAAAGAGGAAATCATAAATAGCCTCGTGGTACAATGGTGATGACAAGGAACACTTCACGTCTACAACAACCTAATAACACAAAAGGTCCAGAAGAAGAAGAGACAACTTCTAGGGTGGATGCTGAAGGAGAATGAGACACTAATGACCCCAAGAATATGAACCAAAAGGAATATGAAGAATACAATGAAGATAACTATACAAAGCTAGTTGAGTTAAGGCAAAAGGATGTTGACCATGAGGCTAAGTTGAAAAAGAAGAAAGAACAAAATAAGAGAATACACGAGATATTTATTGCCATGAAAATGGCAAGGGAAAATGCAGGCATTCACGTGGATCTGACTGCAGTCCTATCTGTACAAGAAAAGACATGAGAAGAGCTTTCTCAGCCTAAGGGGGCCAAAAACAGAAGAATAGGGAGCCTAGTCTCATCATGTACCCTACAAAAAGACCTACTCCAAAGGGGAATTCTACGGCTGTATTTGAAAAGAACAAAAAGGCCCAAGATCAACGAAAAGTTTGTTCTGATCTCCCAAAAAGAAAAGTTCCACAGGGGGTAAGTTTCCCAAAGGGAAAATTGGCCCCAAAACTGTGGAGATCGGAGGAGCATATCTATGCATCAAGAGATGAGAAAAAAAGGGATCTGCCAGGAAAGATCCCCCAGTCGATTTGTGACATGAACTCAATGCCAAACACGGAAACCTCAGGGCACGCTTTGACTAGAGAAAAAAAAAAAAGTTGCTCCAGCCTCCAAAAGTATCCTAAATGAAGGACTTCTGGCAAAAACTTGCTATCCTCCAGAAGGACATAGCAAGGGTCTCTCAGAGTCAGATTGTGAAGACCGAGAGCCTTGTGCGAGGAATATACTCGAGGCGAACTCCTAAAGAATTTCAAGATACCTAAAATGACTATGTATATGGGTGAAACAGATCCAAGTGATCACCTATCTAGATGCAACAGAGTCATGACGGTCATGAGGGTCAACAATGACACCAAATGCCTATGTTTCCCACTGACATTGGGAGGGGCTGCAGAAGAATGGTTCAAGAAGTTAAAGCCCAGCTCTGTAGATTGTTGGAATAAATTACAAAATAATTTTAGAAGACAATTTGCTACAACCATGAAGATAAACCTTGAAGTCAGTGTCTTGACTAACATCAAACAACTACCTATGAAAACCTTAAAGAACTTCATCAAGAGGTTCAAAGAGGAGGCTTCAAAGACAAAGAAATTAGATGACGGGCAACGGTTAGCTTTATTGCAAGCTGGTATATTCGGACGGAAATTCCCTTTGGGAATGAATTACAATATTTGTGACTAATCCAAAAGTATTAGTCACAATTTATTATGATTAAAAAAGAAATAATAATAACTTTGTATTTAAATATTATTTTTTAATCACAAATAATTTTTTATTAGACTAAAGTAATATTTATTACTCTCAAAAAATAATAATATTTATTTTTCACAAAAAATTTATATTGCGACTTAAATATGATTTTTTTTTTTTTTACTCCAAGGGAGTTTGCTATTTTCTTCTTCTTCTTTTCTTTCTTTCTTTTTTTTTTTTTCTTGAAAAGGTTTCTTCTTCTTTTCAAATATATATATGTTCACACAAAATGATTTTATTATATGTAAACACAATTAGTCAATTAAATATAAAGTGTCAATTTATACCAAGAAAAGTCTCCTACAATTCCATTGAAATGTATGAATGAATCAATGAATGTTTGATAATGATGTAAGTTAAATTATATATATATGGAGTATAGTTCCATCAACAAAATTATATTTTTCAATTTGCGTGTGGTATTTGAAGATATTTGTCCTATGTGTATGGTCTACCAATCACAATTTACATGATGACATACATCTATGTCTTATAAAATAAGAGTAATAACATGTAAAGTAAATTAAAATAGAGATAAAATACTGCTATTTTTTCCCCTCTGATCTTTTTTTTTTTTCCAATAAAAGTTTCTTTTAGAAAAAGCAAAAATAGCAATGCATGGGCCATATGTGGGATATAAAAACCATGAAAATAAAAAAGTACATCAGTAAATAATAAATATATTTGTTCTCTTTAGAATATGTATATATGTATGTAGATGTAGTACTCATATATCTTCAATTTCAAGTTTACAATTTGTTATATAACAATGTAGTGATAATTGCTAATGTGAGCAAAGGAATATGTGTGATATTTATTGAGGAAGCTTCTTCAACTTTTGTGCCAAACCATTAAAAAAATAAAAAGGAGAATCGGACAATTTCCGTATACTTAAATTACTTGATATTGACAGCGATGCTCTTTAATCGCAAGCCTAAAATCCTAAAAGGTACTTTTTCCTATACATAAAATATATAACCATAAAATATAACTTAATTAGAATTTTTTGCTCCGGACTAAATTATATCTTTTAAATTTTTCTGACTGTTAAAAATTTTCCGAATTTAAGAATTTTGTGCAATTTCATTCAATCTATTAAATCATTCTTTAGACTTTAATATTTATCAAATTATATCTCTCGTATTTTGACATGTGTCAAATCATACTACTTGAACTTTCATCTATATTAAAATTTTCTTATTAAAATTAGATAAAATCTTTAAATTCAATCATTTGAATGGTTAAAAAAAAATTTTAACGACCAAAATAATTTAGTACATGTCAAAATAAATTCTGAAAATAAAAATACTAATTAGCAAAATATATAACATATGGTTAAAAGTAAAATAATATACATTAATACTGAAAAGAGAAATGGAGAAAATTAAGATATTCGACTAAGCCGGCTAAAATAGCCGTTGAGAATACAAAGAAGATTAGAAGAGTATGGAGATGAGCATAGTGAGCTTCGGTGGCGCACAAGAAAGCGAGGAGAGGGCCCATGAGAAGGTGTTGGGGTGTGTAGGGACCCACACACGTTTGGGTTCGTCGTCTCCAAGCCAACAAAAGAGCGCTCCCAAGTGGTCCCCGCCACCATGAACGGACCTCGCTTTTTCGTCCATTCTATGATCTCTTCGCCCTTTCTAATCTTTTACCACACTCACCCACTTCTTTTTCTTTTTATTTTCACATAAAATGCATCATATTATAAAAGAGACATAATACAACATATACATACATTAAAAGCATATTTAGCAAATTTATAAGCCTCGGTATTACCAGACCTATTAGCATACCTAATATGAAAATTGGACACAAGAATCCTAGTCCCCTAGTCCCACCTAAATTACAATAAAAATTAGAGACAGCCTGTTGCAGAAGTTAATTTATGCTGTAAATTAATGTGTATTGTGCTGGTCGACTCAAATTTTTGTGTGTTTTTAAAATATGAGTAGTATTTTATAGAATTATAAAAAAAATCCTATCGTGCTAATATTTTTAGAGTTTTTTGCGGCAAAATTTTTTCAACTATAATTTCACTTGTATTTAATTTTTGAAGTTTAAATTTTGACAGTAAAACTCTCTAAACTACTGAATTAGTAGTAAATTTAAGGTGTCATTTGTTTAACTGTTACTATGGACAGCTTATGTATGCACTCTTATCCACGACACACGTTTATATTGATACACTTAATATTATTATTTTAAAATTAAATAAAATTATAAAAATAAAAATAAAATATTTTAAAAAATAATAAATATTATAAATTTTGAAATAATTTATATACTTTTAAAATAATAATATTAGGTGTACCAATATAAATTTGACACATGTACAAAAGTGTACACATACGTATTTTATATTGGCAATTAACTGTAAAAAAATAGATAGCACCTTAAATTTGTAAGCAGTTCAGTAGTTTTGAGAGTTTTACCGTCAAAATTTAAGCTTTGAAGGTTAAGTGCAAATAGAGTGATAGTTGAGAGTATTTAGCCGCAAAAAACTCATATTTTTATAAGGTAGGTACAACACACTCATAGGCCCAAAATTTTTGTATCATGCTTGAATTTGTGTCGTATTTTGCTCACGTCAGCTCATTTTTCTCAATAAGTCATTCCGTTTTCATATTAGGCTCAAATTGGTATGTTACTGTTTCACATATTTTTTACAATTAATAAGCTAATTATTAAACTATATATATTTTTTATAGCTTCAGTTACCTTTATATAATTTTTTTAATAATATTTTACAGATAATCATTGTTGATCTCGTTTTTGGCCAACGATAATGAATCTTAGTTGTAATCGACAAGTAGTATAATATATATGTAATATAGTGAAATAAATGAAGGCACAAAGTTTTTATAGAGGTTCGGCCCCGAGCAATTCGGTAATAGCCTACTCCCCTTGATTTGTATTGACTTAAGAACAAAGAATGTGATGATTCTTTTCTTAGAGTTCTTACAATAATATCTCTGAATATCTAGGGAAATTTACACAGTTTACTGTGTTTTCCCATTTTCTTTCTTTTATACTGTTACACGCCCAAAATAACTTTTATACTGTTTTTTTTTCGAAATTAACTTTTATACTGTTTTTTTTTTTTTTTTTTGAGTTCATGTGGTGGTGGGCGTGGCTTCCGTGGGTAATACGTATGTAGTCCCAACAAAGACAAAAGTGTAACAAGCATTTTAATCATTTTATTTTTGTTTGCATGTAAAATTTGGAAATTAATATGTTATAACATCATAACATTCATGCATGCTTGCCACGTACATCTCCTCTCCTATCAACATATATATATATATATAATGTCCAACTCTCCCACACGTGGACATCGTTTTATCTACTATTATATATACTTAATTATATTGAAGGAACCATTCAAAAAAAAAATTATATTGAAGGAAAAGAAAGAAACTTAGAACACCGGCTGCAAAGACACAGAATAGATAATTCATGGCTGAGATGATGAGGGGAAGGAAGACCATGAAGGTGATAGGTCTTAGTTCTTCTTCTTCATCTTCTTTTCTTTTCTTCTTTTTTTTTTTTTTTTTTAATTTTTTGAAGTTCTTAGTTATGTTTTTTTTTTTAAAAATATAAGAGTTAGTGTGTTTTTTTTTGTTCTAATTTTCTAGAACTTTTCTTGCAAATATAGTGCATTTAGTATTGAGGATGTGCACAACATAGTTAATTTTTGATCATTTTTTTTTATTAATTTTTTTTTGTTTTAGTATTGTTTTAGTATTGTTTTACTGTTGTTTTTCATGATTTATTTATTTGATGCCGATTTCACTGCCCTTGCTCCATCTCGCTGGAATTAATAGGTATTTTCTGGGTGTTCTCGTGTTTTTGTGATGGTTATGTCTGTGAGTGTGGAAGATGGAGGCTATAAATACATTTCTTCTTCGTTCTCTTTGGCTATTTTTGTGGTTTTTTTCTTTTGGTTCTCCTATAAATATATTTGACGAGCTCACTCACAAGAGAGTTTTGAGGTGTGTGTTTCTTTTATATTTTTCTAAGTAGTTATATTTGCTTCATTTGATTTTGTGTTGTTTCAGTGTTGTTTTAGTAGTTTTTTTTTATAATTTTCTAGGAATAGACTTGCAAATATAGTTGATTTTGCTTCTGGTGTTGAGGTTGTGCAGCAGATTGTTTGTTTTTTTTAATCATTTTTTTCTTTTGTTTTGTTTGATTGTTTTAGTGTTGTTTTACCGTTGTTTTGCCATGATTATTTATTGACGTCGATTTTACTGCTTTTGTTTATTCTTGCCGGATTTGATGGTTTTTTCTTGGTGATGTCCGTCTCCGGCGACTCCCCACACACGAAGCAGGTTGTTTTCCCGTGTGTTTTACTGTTCATAGTATAAATGTTATGTTGTTGGGCTTGGGCAGTACAAAAGTAAAGAAATTGGGCTGGGCAGTAAAAATGTTGTTTTTGCCGTGTCCCAGTATATTTGTAAAGTTTTGGTCCAAAAACAGTATTTTTGTAAAATTCCCAATATCTATTCTTAGATAAGTTTTTCGACCCTTTGCCCAGTGAGAGTAGATCACTATTTATAGGGCTATAAGCTTTGAGAGAAGAGTTTCCCTTCTGATTACAATAGATATAATTGGCAAGATTATATATTAAATACAGAATACATTGATCAAGGGATTTGGACAGCTTGTCATATCTCTGTGATATGATCTCAAAATTATAGAGATTGCTTCCGTGATTCACGATGTGAGAGTTGAAAATGCTAAGTGTTGGAGTGTTGTTCGGACTGCTCACTGCTCGGTTAAGAAGGCTTCGTCCGCTCGAATATATATGGTGCTCTGCTCGGCATATCCCTTGCGAGCACATATGTGAAATTGATTCCACGTATCACCATTGGGTGATGCCACGTCAGATTACAAAATTTAAGATAACAATTATATAAAAAAAATTATTAAATTTAATAGAATTTAAATATTTACTCATAAATACTCAAATTTTTAAGTTACACTTTACAAATAAATTAATATATAATTTCATTTTAACATTTTTTAATAGTTTTTGTTATCCATGTTTCCGAAAGCAGGACAAGTGTACTTCCAAGATCCAAATTCAATCAGCAAAGGCCCAGTCAGGATAATGAATTAAACTCATTAAGTTGGGTCATTTGGGTTTTGGAAGAACATCTCATCCAGGCGAGAGAAGGGCCCAACAAAGAGAGCATCTAGATACCTATTTAGCGATGCTTCCAAAAGGATAACTAAATAGATCTCTGAATGTCAAGGCTGATATGATGCTCATTTAATAACGAATCTCACTATATTAGGACTTCGTCCCCAAAGTCAAATTCACAAATCATGGGAACCATAAAAGAAAATATGGTAATTGTCCAACAACTATCAAATTATCTTTATTACACGTGAAGGTGGCACACGTTTTCCACCTAACACTATAAAGTAGTTTCCACATGCACAGTTAATTATTGACTTACGGGCTAGGCCTCAACGAATGGACTCAATGTCAATATATTACTTGTATTTACCACATGAGTGGGTCATATTTACATGCAAATCCCAACCTATAAATATAATAAAATCCATTCATGCAAAGAGTCAATAATTCAATTTTTACAAGCTAAGGCCAAACCTAGGGTTCATTTATCAGACAAGAAAACTTGTGTAATACTCAAAGGCTTTTCTAGCCAAATAATATTGACTCGTAGACTAGAGTTCGTTAACACTCGAACTATAGAAAAATCCTCGTCTTGATTTTTATATTTTATTTATTTTCTTTAGCTTTTATTCTATTTTAAATTGGATCCAAAAAACTTAATAAATATTTTGGTACTTTCATTGAGAGCTAAGAAAAATTCGATACCAATATTGTATACTACAACAATAGTAGCCAATAGAACCATTATCACCAAACATGCCGCTCGTGATGGGGATACCATCATGGATGAGTTAATCCTCTTCCCATTACACATGCAAATATGAGTGTTACTAGGGACGGAGAGACCTCAGAAGTGAGCATCAGCCCTGCCAAGATGAATCAGCAACGTGAAAAATACATCGATGAAGATCCCATTGACGAGGAGGATCGGGAGCAACAGGAGGATGATCTTGAGGATAATGGTTATAACAAGGACGATTAGGAGTATTTACGAGCAAGATCGCAAAGTGATTCGAATGGCTCGAGAATTTGCTGAGACCAAACAGAAATTGGTGGAGCAGGAAGAGTTCTCTCAAAAAATGTGAGAAACCATAGCATGGCTACAGGCCAGGATCGAGTATGAAAATGAAGTTCCTAAGGAAAATGCTCCTGACGAGCCTACTCCAGAAGAAAATAATACCACAAAAAAGGCTAATTCTATAGATGTTGGACCTTCTGTTCCAGTAAAGGAAAAAGGAAAAGGTATCATGGAGGAACCCGCGAACAAGACTATTCCTAATGCTCGAAGGAACAATAAGAATGTAGCCAACTAAACTGTATGAAAAAAAAACCGCCAATGCTCTAGGGTAACGCCGCTCTATTGATCTGTGATAACTCTAAGATTTAGAGTTAATTTCATATCTTTAAGCTTGAATTTAATGTGATTTGTGGAACAACTAATGTTTATATTGTGTAATTGTGTCTAGTTTGTTTTGTCTTTGTAACAAATGGAAGTGTGTGTGTGTTAGTAAGTGTTAGATGGACTTATGTTGTTGTTTTTATGTGTTTTGAGCAGAAAAAAATACAAGAATAGGCATTTGGAAATATTTGGGACGAGGAGAAAAAGGAGCAGAAAAATGATTATTGCTGACTGGCATTGCTATAGCAATCATCGCGTAGCAGTTTGTCAGCCCAGTAATTTTATTTTGGCAGAAAAACCAGCTGGCATTAATGAAGAGAAAAAACGAGCTGAGGTGGCGGAATGTGGCTCTTGACTCAACAAACATGTGGAAAATGAAGGACAAGTGGGTGATGATTGGGATTTCCAATTAGGGTAAACTTTGGTACCCTAATTGGGGAACAAAAAGAAAAGGAGGTGATGAATTAAAGAAAGGTGGCTGCACTTGAATACTAGTACGAAAAATACAGCAGAGAAAAAAAGAAAGTTTCTAAGTACAAAGAAGGAAGAAGAGTACAAAGAAGAAGAAGATTGAGAAGAAAGGGAAGAAGGCAACATTCAAAGAAGGATTTGAGCTCAACACTCATCTCTCTTGCTCTCCACTTCGTTTTGTATCATTTTCTTCACTTTAAGCTTTTCTTTAACTTCATGAGCAATATGTTTTCTAGTTTTGAGTTTTTAATTTCAGCTATGCACTAAACTTTTTGAGATTTGGGTGGTTATGAACCCTTGTATGGACTAGTGTTTTGATTTTGCAATGATGAAGTAATCTTGGCTTAGTTCAATTAGTTGTGATGAAATGTTGAATGAATGTTAATTTTTGGCCATTTTTAACATTTAGCAAGCTAGATCTTACTTGGAAAAGTAAGACCTAGTTGAACCCTTCTAATTGATGCATGATTTTTACCTTTACTTTTAGGTATTAATTAGTAGTGAAATAGGAATATTTTGCTACCATGTATAACTAAGGATTTGATGCTTTATTGGGCTATTTGTGATCTAAACTGATGTAGGAATGCATTGTGAGATTATGAATGGTTATTTGCAAGTTTTGGAAAAAGCTTGCTGGTTTTTGTTGAAATTTGTTAACTCTGCCAGGATTGCTGAGTCATTCTTTGGGTCATTCTTTGTATCATTGGGACATACAAGTGGAAATTAATCACCCAAGTCTATTTTCCTAATCTGAAATTACCACCATTTTAATCACTTTTAGTTTCTTATTTTTAGTTTATTTAGTTTAAAAAAATTAGTTCTCAAGTTTAGATTCAAGGCTATAGATTTTTCTCGTGAATTACATGTGTGACTTTATTTTATTTTTATTTGAAATTCTTGGAATTACTTTTAGTTGATTTAACATTATTTAGTAAAAAGTCCCTGTGGAGACGAACTTTGATTTACTTATCATTGTATTACTTGTTTGTGATTGTGTACACTTGCACAATTATAAAGCAATATAATTTTCACAACAATCTGCGAGGCAAAGTTGTGCAAAACGATAAGCTTGGTGCTTAGGTATAAAGGCATACAGTTCGGGGATAGAAAAAACATCCAAGTGATTATGTTAACTAAAGTGAAAGGGTAAAGAAGATTCACCCAGAAGATAGTATGTCAATAGCGGACCTCCGGGAATGCTTAAATGCAAAGAGAGATAAAGCCAAAGGTGAGAAAGAAAGAACTTGTGGAGGCGATCTTAGGAATAGTATCAATGATAGGTTTAAAGACGCGAGTTCTCAGATGACCATACCTGCTGACTTAGAATTCAGTCAACTAATAGAGGAGCTTTATTTATTATTGATAATCACCACGTGTAAATAATAATCACAAATAATAAAGGCGACACTGAGATTTATAGAGGTTTGGCCCCCTTGTTTAGCGGGTAATGACCTACTCTTCTTTTAATTGTATTGATTCTCAAGATAATACCATACAGATTACAAGCTTGAATCTTGTAATTTCTAGTATGGGTCTCTTCTTCTTCAATAACTTTACAGATTCAAAACTTATGAAATTTATGAGACTTATGAGACTTTGTGAAGAAAATAAGAATAGAAATGGGAATGGAAATTGGAATAGGAATGGAATGGAATAAAATTTAAAATGCATAAAAAATTAGTAAAAAAATTTATTAAGGTGGCGTTTGGTAACACTTTTTTAATCAGTTTTTTGTTTTTAAAACTAGAAAAGTTAAAATATTTTTCAAAAACATGTTCTATAAAACTGTTTTTACTTTTCAATTTTATAATTAGAAATCAACATTTTAAAAACAATAAAAATCACTTTCAATATTTTTTTAAACAGTTTTTTTCTTAATCAATCTTTTAGATTACGATCAGACCCGGACCCAAATTCCCTATCTACGGCCCTGGTGCTAAACCCGACTTTTGACTTGAACCTGAATCCGACCCCGGACCTAGACCCGACTTAAATAAAATCAAAAAATAAAAATAAAAATGAACTTTACAGAACAAACTTTTGTTTTCTGTTTTTAAAATTGAAAAACAAAAGTGGTTATAGAACGCATTTTTGTTTTTAAAAAATAAATTTTTTAAAAACAAAATTTTACTTTCATTTTGTGATTAAAAAAATAAAAAACAAAAGTGTTACCAAACGGCATCTAAATTTTTTCAATTTTTGCGTTGGAATGGTCTTTCCTTCCATCGGAATTGTATTCCAATAGTTTTAAATGCAACCAAATAAAGGAATGAAATGAAAATTGTTTTTTTTTTTTCCATTCCATTATATTTCATTACCTCCAACCAAACGCCACCTAAATGTCTAGTGAATGAGTGAGTGAGGAGGCGTGAGAGAGAGGATCAATAGTACTTATGGGACTTTAAATTTAGGTCCTTTCTACTTTGCCTAAGGTCCTTTATATAATGTAGGGCTTACAAAGATTCTCATTCAAAATCGATAAATGTCCCTCTAAAATAGGGAAAATCTCTCTTTCTATCATATATTTAAATTACGAAAATGGATCAACAATATCTATAAAAAAAAATATTCCTTATAAAAGAAAATGTATGTGTAAATATTTAGTCTTGGCATAGTACACAATAGTTTTTAAAATTCCATCAATAATTTTTTTTAAAGAAAAATAAAAAAAGTTAAAATAATAAAGATAACAACGTTACGTAAAAAGTAGATAATTTTCTTCTATTAAAAGTTTATTATCTATCATAAAGGAATGTAGAGATATCGTACCCAAAGAACTAGATAATAAACCTTAATATTAAAAAAGAAAATCTTAAACTTGAGAGTTGTGATTGTCATCTCACTAGTAGGACACCTACAAAATAAAATAAAAAAAATAATTAATATCAAATATTTGATAAAACATAGAAAATTTATATAAATATTATCACACATAATTCTTTAATATAAAGATTAAGATTTATTTGTACTCATGCATATAATGTGTTTTTAATAAATCAACCTTATAAAATTAAAATTAGTCAAATTGGCTTTACAAATACCGACAATGGCAAGAATTGAGTTAAAGTAATAAGTAGAGAGGAAAATTTGATGAAATTTATTGTTAGAAATTTTATGCATTAACAATGTGAACTGTTATTAATGATTTAATCGTGGTTAACAAATAACAATACTTCCTTTCTTCACATTTGCAATTAAAATTGCGGTCACTCTAATCATTTAAGATTTAATTAACTTTTAAGCTAATTAGGATTTTTGTCTCCTAAACTTTAATATGTACTAAATCATGCCCCTGAACTATTCATGCCATTAAAAATTCCTCCTGAACTATTAAGATTATTAGATTTAAAGATTTTTGTTTAATTTCATTCAATTTTACTATTTCAGTGATGGTTTATGTACTACATTATGCTTTCTAGACTTTTATCTACCAAATTATGTCCCTCGAACTTTGACATGTAATAAATCATGCCCCTAAACTTTCATCAATGTTAAATATTTTTTATTAAACGACCTTTAAAATTTAAAGAACAACATTTATTACAAATTAAAATTTGTGAGGAAAAATCCTAATTATCCTAACTTTTATGCTTAAGAAAAAAAGAGATGTAATTTATTTTTGAGAACATAAACTATTTCTCTCATGCCAAATATTAAACCTTTACAAACAACGCCACAAAATAGTCAAAAATATTTATTTTGACAACACAAAACAGTCAAATTTAATCAATAACATACAAGGAACAATTCCAACTCACAAACATATATTCTAATAAAAAAGAAAAAAAGAAAATTAAGACCTTCATTGTTGCCACGTCGTCCTTTTCCCTACAGTGACACGTCATCACATAGCAATAGCAAACCCAGCCCATGTATATTGTTCGGACGTGCCACTCATTTCTGAAACCCAGAATATATAAAGCCCACCCTTCACAAAACCCCTTCATGTGAAAAACCAAATCACTCTCTCTCTCTCTCTCTAAACTCCATTTTTACGAGAACTCAGCCGACAATTCAACACCAAACCCAATAACCGAAACTCGAACCCCCAAACCCCAGACTGAACTCGAAAATATTTAAATTTCTGATATATATATTTATATATTTATATGCCGATGGCGGCAGGTACAGTTGCCTCCCGGACCGATCGAGCAACAACTACTGTGCCGGCCACGATGGGGCCCGCAATGATGCCAATGCAAACGCCGGGGATGACGGTCATGCCTGATGCCTTCGCTAAAGAGGCTATGCTGGCATGGTTTCGGGGCGAATTCGCGGCCGCCAACGCTATTATCGACGCGCTCTGCGGTCACCTGGCCCAGCTAGGCGGAGGATCCGATTATGAGGCGGTGTTCGCCGCTGTGCATCGACGGAGGCTTAATTGGATTCCGGTTCTTCAGATGCAGAAGTACCACTCGATTGCTGATGTCGCGGTGGAGCTCCGCCGTGTCTCGGTGAAGAAGACGGAGGATAATAGCTGGACATCATGTGATCGCGTCATTGATGAGAGTGGGGAGAAGAAGAAGAGCGAGGAGGAGAAGGTAGTTGCGGTGAATCCGTGTTTGGAAGGCGAGAAAATTAATGAGAAAGTGGTAGAAAGTAATGAAAATGGCTTTCATGATGATCGTGAGATTGGTGAAGAGGACGATTCGCCCAATAGCGAGATTACTGATACAGGTAAGTACCATTTGCTATATGTATAATAATTGTTTTGAGAATTGTTCTTTTTTTAATGGTGAAATTTGAGTAAGATCATTTCCGAGACTGAATAATGCTTTCAAATTTTATAAATTTTCTTTCTTGGTTTGATCAAATAAATTTACAAAAGTCTTCTTTCCAAAGTATTTGAAATTTTCGATCCTACTGAAAAATTACTTTCGTGAATTAATTAGTCCGATCAGGAAAAAGAAAGCAGTACTGTTCTTTCAGAATCTGAAGTGACTTTTGCTGTTTGTTTCCCGAGAAACAATATATTCTCTGTATTATTAAATTTATTTTCCTCTGCTTATGACGTGATTTCATTTATAGTATTTTATTCAATTTTTTATATTTCTCTACAGTTTACTATACCCATAAATTGGCTTTTCCAAACTTAAGTAAAATAATAATTACAAAAATAAAAGGCTTTTTCATCCATTTTCTTAGGAGCCAAATATGAGACATGTTTCCTCACCAGATCCAATATTTTTAAAATTCCCATCTCCGATCTCCTTCTTTGAATTCAAAGTTAGACTATGATAGTTTTGTAATTTAAAAATTCAAAAAGAAAAAAGAAGTTTCTGTTGCGTACAAACTTCTCACAAATCCAATTATTTCTTGTGATAAAAGGACAAAACATGTCAATTAAATTCTGTAACTCAAGTTTTCTTTTATTTTTTTTGCAAAAAAAAAAACTATAAATAGTGTCTAGTTGGGGTAGCTTTGAGACTTTCGATGCACAGTGGGAAAAAGTTTCTCTGCAGCCGGCATTACAGTTAGCTTTGGGAGGAGCGAATCCCGGTCTTTGATCACTCTGATGTAATGCTTTGCTATGCGTGCCATTTAGTTTTTTTCCTTTAGGCGGCGCACGATCGTAGCCGTCGATTAACAGTCCACATCGCGTGGTTGGTTGCATCATCGTTGGGTGGTTGGTATTGACATTTTTATTTTCTTGGGTGGCCCTTGTGGGGTTAGTCCTTAATAGTTAATACGAATAGCATTAATGTTTACGAATCGAGACCGAGTTAGCGGGTCAACTCTGAAATCGTTAGGTGATGCATCCAATGAAAATTAGTTAAATACAGTAATGGTGTTTGGAAATCCGTATAAGCTAGTCTAAGACTGTGATAGTGGTGAGAACGAAGTGCTTTTGTTCTTTGTTTGTTTCGGTGTCTCCTTCCTTTTTGGTCGGCCTTTTCTGTGCGTTGCTCATTGACAGCTTCTCTTTTGTTGTTGTAGCTAGCACCACCATTACTTGTTGTGTCCCCACTTATTTAATTTTAAATAAATATAGAAAAAGAAAAACGTGAGAGTAATCACAAAGATCAATGCTTTTTTTGGTAGTGTTTATAAAATAATTAGATGGGTTAAAAACGTGTGAGGCAATAATGGAATTTTAATTATTTTCAATAGGTTCTCATGAGGTTCACGAAGCTAATATTGAGATATGTTCTAATCATGAAGACTGCGAAGCACGTCTTGACCAGATTAAATTGACTAAAGGTTTTTCAGCAAAGGAGCAATTGAAGGGCCATACGGCGAGTTTTTTTTTTTTTTTTTTTTTTAAATTTTATATGTTGTATGTACATATAATAAATAAAAATGTTTTCCGAATTTATGTGATTGACAGATTGATTATTAAATGTGCAGGTGAATGTTGTGAAAGGATTAAAGCTGTACGAACAAGTGTTTACTGATTCTGAAATCTCTAAATTGGTTGATTTTGTCAATGAATACAGAGCTGCTGGCCAGAGTGGAGAGCTGTCAGGTGAATTTTTAATTTGTTTAAGCCCTATGACTTCGAATTCATCTGTAGCTTTATTTACATTCGTTTGTCTTATTTACAAGGTTGCAACTAATAATGACAAAATTTCATTAGTTTGTAAAAACAAAAATGTTAGTTGTAATAACTTATTTGGAATGATTACAGGTGAGACTTATATCTTATTCAACCAGCAAATAAAAGGAAACAAAAGAGAGTTGATTCAATTTGGGGTTCCAATTTTTGGACAAATCAAAGAGGAATCTGCTGGTGATGATCAATCTTGTACGACTTTCTTCTTTAAATGTAATGTTGGTTTATGTAAATAATATGCTAAAGCTCACTTTATGATTTGGACTTTACTTTTGTGGTTTTTGTAGGTAACATAGAACCTATTCCAGCTATACTTCAAAGTGTCATTGATCACTTTATACAGTGGAAACTTATTCCAGAATACAAAAGGCCAAATGGTTGTATCATCAGCTTCTTCGAGGAGGTATTCTATCAACTTCATGTTCCATTGTTCCTTCACTCCTCTCTTATTATTTACTAGCACATTGCTAGCTGCAAAGTGGGGAGCTTCACACTATTGGTTTGTGTTATTATTATTATTCTTGAATTGTTGTTTTTTATTTGTTGAGTTGAATATAGAGGCAACTAAAATTACTTTTCTTTCATTGCAGGGAGAATATTCGCAGCCTTTTCTGAAACCACCCCATTTGGACCAACCTTTATCAACTCTGCTTCTTAATGAGTCAACTATGGCTTTTGGACGCACTCTTGTGAGTGATAATGATGGAAACTATAAGGGCCCTCTTATGCTCTCCCTTAAGGAGGGGTATGTCCTCAAATTCTCTTAAAAATTATCGTTCTTGTAGTGCTCCTCTCCTTTAGCGTTGTTTTCTTTTCTGTGATCATTTGTGTCCTTTTGAACAAAACCACTATAAAAAAATAAATAAACAAATATATGAAACTGTGCATACCTTCTTTTTCTGCCCAAGTCTACAGTTTACGGCAGTACAGTATCAAAATATTCTATATTGTCATGATTTATTTCTTATGAATTTTACAGGTCTCTTTTGGTGATGAGAGGTAACAGCAGTGACATGGCAAGACATGTCATGTGTCCGTCTCCAAGCACAAGGGTCAGCCTCACATTCTTCAGAGTCCGACCAGAATCGAACCAATGCCTGTCACCAACCAGTCCAACCTCGGCTGGTGCAATGACTGTTTGGCAACCAGCGGGAATACCAAACCCTTACGCGATGCCAAATGGGGGAGTTGGCTATGAGCCAATGGACCTAATGCCCAAGTGGGGAGTCATGCGTGGTCCGGTAGTCATGCTGGCTCCAGTCCGCCCCATGGTTATGAGTCCTAGGAGAGCTCCTCGCGGTGGAAATGGAACTGGAGTTTTCTTGCCATGGGCAAATGGTTCAAGAAAACCGGCAAAACATCTTCCACCACGTGCCCAAAAAGGGCGATTTCTTGCATTGCCATCCCCTCCTGCATTAGAAGCTCGAGTGGAGGAGCCCACCACTGAAGCAGGCAACAATATTTGATGGAAAAGTCGTATAGAAAGGAGTTGGTTGATGGCAGCAAACTGGATTTAATGCAATACATATTCAGCTGAGGCAGCAGTATGTTCACTTCTTAAGAGAGTCTATTTAAGTGTTGTACAAACAGTGTCCAGGTGCTGTAACGAGTCTCTTTGTTAAATTTTTCCTTTTACTTTTCACCTTGTTCCCTTTGGTAAGAATAGGTTTTAGTAATGGTCATTTTATACCTTACTTTTTCTTGGAAGCCAATCAATGGTATGTCTTCAGTAGTTATTGAGCTTGAGTTTGGAAAGTGTGAATTGGCTCAACCGTAGGACAGAATTTTGTATTTGAGGTACTTCATTATTAATCTTTTTTCATAGACAGATCATATTATTTTCATAGGTATATTTCGCCCAGTGAATGTTTCATTATTTCATTCATTTATCAGTTGTAATTTATCGATTCTCTTTATATCAGGAAAAAAAAGTATAAACAATCAAAAAGAAATCATTATCAAGAGATGGACTCATTTTGGTATGCATTATCAGGCAGGCACCACCAATAGCAAGCACTAAGCAAAAAAACTAAATGTAATCTATATGGGAGTTGTAAATTGTTTTTGTGATGGAGCCAAAACAAATTTCAGAGATTCAAGATACACTCAAATCAATGGACATTTTTCTTTGGCATTTATAGTTTTCAAAGTTATCTTTTCCATGTATATCCCATTCCCAAATTTGATATAGAGATATACTGCCAAAAAAGAAGATAATGATGTCCTAATACTAGGGTTTGGATTATTATGGGTTTAGTCTTTTAGATCACTTCAATTGATTCAGTACCCAAAAAAAATGAAACCTGAAAACACCTCATATGTAACTATATGAATTATTGTTAATTGCAAAGAGATAAAATCCAATACCACTAGAAAAATAATCTTTAAGAATCTGCACATGGATTACATATAAATGTAGCAAAATTAAATGACATTACATGATTATGATAGAGTTACTTTTAAACCTCACAAATTGATATTACATGATTAAACATATTTGCATTTAAAACAGCAGAAAAAAAAATAGGAAAAGAAAAGAAATCCTTACAGAATTATAATAATCAAATAAGGAGGAAAATATGAAAGCAGTACAATTATTAACTAAGTAATTGAAGTTTTAGTTTTAAGCTTTACTTGGTTCATCATCATCATCATCTTCAATATCCCAGCTCAAGTCCTCATCATCTTCTTCTGCAGCACTAAGCCGCTTTCGCAGCTCTGCTCTGTTAGGACTCCCAAGATTAGTGATTTTCTTATCTTCAATAGTGCTAAGATCCTCAATCTCATCCCAGCCAAGGTCTTCCTCCTCAGGCATTGAAGGCTGAGTTGAAACAACTGTAACATCACTATCTTTGCTGGATTCACCAGATTCAGTCATCCCTTTCGAAGCCAATTTATCATCAGCTTTGGATACATCCAATTTTTTATTACTTACTTCAGAATCAACAACATCTTCTTCCAAATGCAAACTCTGTTTAGACTCTTCCCCACTACTCTTTCCCTCATTCACATTATAAGTTTTCTCAACATTCTTATTAGTATCTATGGAACTTTCTTCCTTCAAGGAAGCATTTGAGGAGTCATTTTGCACTTCCTTTGCTACAACTACTCCACCATCTTCACTACCCAATTCCCCATTTTTCTTGGCAATCGTTTTCAACACAACATCATCCTCGTCGTCGTCATCATCGTCATCAACATCCCAACTCAATTCCTCTTCTTCTTCCCTTGAAAATGCTCTTTTCACTAAATTAGCTCTCAAGTCCTCGGCTTGTTTAAGCTTATAGACCTTAAAGAAATATCTACACCAAAAAGTCTGGTGATCAATACTATCAGGAACAACCCTCTTGTAGATATTTTCCACAGCCCTATTTTCTTCAATTAACTCTTCAATTTCTTCACTTTTTTCTTCCAAAACAAACCCTAACTTCCATTTACTATAATCATCCAAATCCTCAGGCTCATCGCAGTAAGTGCTTGCATCACCCTGTAACGTGCGAACCTGGGCATCAAACCTACTGTAACGTTTCGAATTCAAGCTCGCCTGGGAATTATAATTTTGGGTATTGTTGGAATCAGACGAATCGGATTCAAGATCATCGGCAAGGATTGCATCCTTACCTTGAGCAATAATCTGGGCCGTCCCTTTCAAAACGGTGTTCCCAAGCTCATCAATGGCGTGACCAACCGTTCCCAAAGATCCATGAGCCACCTCGATCTCCTTCTTCAGACCCGAACTGAACTCCTGCAAATCCCGCCGGTAGGTTTCAATGACAGATTCGGATTTAGTCGCTAGAGTTTGGATCAAACCGCCAAAGCTCCATACACCACCACCACCGACGGAAGAACCGGAATGGTGGGAGTCGGGAATCGGATCTGGGTCTTCACGTTCTTGATCGTTGGATGATTTTTTGGGAGACCCGGATGTGGATTCGGGTTGAGGAGGATCTGGGCTTTCGGAAAAAACGGTCTTGAAGAAATTCATGGACGATCTTTGATGTGTTTTCCGGGTTTGAGAAGATCGGAAAAATAAAAATGAAGAAAAAAGCAAATGAAAACTTTCCCTTTCAGAAAATGTCGTTTTTAGAATCCTAACACAGTCGGTGGGAAGTACGCATCAGTCAGATGAAAGAACAATATGGTCCTTTTGCCTTTTGCGTCGTTTTGTTTGCCTGCTCTGCCGAAACGACGTTTGCTCATTGAAACGACAACTCCGTAACCAAGCCAATTTTTTTTTTCTTTTTAAGTAGTGATTAAAATTACTCGTGAATTTACGATGCAGATATCCGCAAACAGCAGATAAACCACCTTGAACCTGGATAGTTCATTGTTTAACTAAAAAGCATGCTTTGTCAAACCATGAACGGTTAAAGTTGGCAAATAATATGAGACAAATCTGCCTCTAAAAAATTAGATAAGAAAATTATAACTGCTCAAATAGCAAAATGCACACCCAAAGAGTTAATGTTTTAGCTTGTTTTCACTGAATGCTACATGTTAATTCAATAACATATCGAGAATGGTCTTAAAAGCATCTACAAAACAAAATAAATGTTAATTCAATAACATATCGAGAATGGTCTTAAAAGCATCTACAAAACAAAATAAAATAAAAAGACAAATTAATCCCTTAGCGATGATATTAAAAATAATAAAAAAAATCTCAATAATAGAAAATATAATAACTCTTAAACAAAATATATTTAAAATAAACTTATAAACAAAATCTCAGTAATCAAGTCACTTTTAGTTTGTTATATTGTATAGTATTTTTTGAAGGTAAATATTATTTTAGCTTCTGTAATTTACAAAAGTTGTCGATTTGATTTTTTATTTTGTTAAATGACAAAATAGACTATGTAGTTTCTAAAATGGTACAAATAAAACCCTGAACTGATTTTTTATCAAAATAAAACTTAATAATAACCCGATCTACTCGTTAAAAAAAAATAATAACTCGATCTAAAGATGTTATGACAAAATAGTTGTATTTTCTGCATATGTTCATGCTAAGAATTATCTTCAAGTTAGTTATATTAAAAAAAAATATACAAAAATTAAGCTCAGGTCTTATTTATACTAATTTAGAAAATACAAACATAGGATCCAAAATAATATTTATCTTAATTTTTATATAAAATTATATATGATATCAAATTTTATGGATATATAAATATATAATATTTTAGTATAAATTAAAATTTAACATAATATTAAATATATAAAAATTAATATAAATACAATATAATATAATACCACCTAATAAATACAAATGAGTCCTAAATCAATAGTTTCAAATGAGTCCTAAATCAATAGTTTAGTAAAACAGCAATTTTATATAGATGGTCCCAATCCAAGTAAGAAGGACACTAATCATAATGTGCAGTTTAATTTTAATTTTTTTTACTAAAAAAAGTTATTGTAGTCATTATATATGATTTATAATTTTAAAACAAACTGCAAAGTATTTTAAAAAAATTAAAATATTTTACGGTACGCATACAATAAATTATTTCAACCTTATTTTCAGCATATTATATTACTTTTATAGTTTTAAAAATTCATAAAATACCTTAAATATACATCGTCATATAAAAAAAAGACTAACTTGGATTTTTGTCCCCTGAACTTTGACATGTACCAAATCATGCCCCTGAACTTTTAAGGTCTTTAAAAATACCCCATGAACTATTGAGATTGTTAGATTTAAGGACTTTTGTCTAATTTCATTCAATTTTACTATTTCAGTGATTGTTTATGTATTAAACCATGCTCCCCAAATTTTGATATCTACCAAATAATGTCCATCGAACTTTGACATGTACTAAATCATGGCCCCTAAACATTTATTCATGTTAGACTTTTTTACTAAAATTGAAAAAAAAAATCCTTAAAACAATAACATAAAGAAATAAACAATAACTCATCAAATCTATACAATAACATTAAAAAAATAATCTTCAAATCCATACAAAATAAGAAATAAACAATATTAATTATCAAAAAATAAGTGCACAAATGTGCACTCATTAACTTTTTGCTAGGGGATGCATTATTGAAGCTCTCACCAGATATTATGAATCTTTTCTTTTGACATATGATGTCATAGTTTGATATATTTTTTGATAAGATAGTTTGATTAATATGCAGAAATTTTGATTTTATTGTTTTTTTTTCTTTGTATCTGAGACATAGAAAAATAAAGGAACAAAATAGTCCATGAAAAGTGAGTGTTTTTTTTTTTTTTTTTTTTTTTTTTTTTTTTTGAAGTGAGATAGGCAATATTGCCATTTCTTAATGAAAAATGAGGTGACTTTGGGACCAAGTAGATGTTGGCTATTTGATGCCATTGTTTATTTTATGTTGGGCTGCTGGTACATAATTAAGAATCAAATTTTGTTGAAGCAAAGTTAGATATTCTAATTCAAATCATCTACTTTTATTATACCCTATCATTATTTTTAAACTTATGGTACACCTTTAAAGATATACAAAAGAAAAGAATTTTAATTTTCCCATCAAATCAAGTTATTTTCTCCTTTTCAATACCCCACATCCCAAGTATGGAATAATAGATTATCTTTTCTTTTGTTGTTGTTGAATTATATTATATATACACACCATAACAATAAAACCTTTGGTTTTGGATTTGAGCAAAAACCAAAAAAAAAAAATCTTTGTATACTTCTCTCCTAAAGACCCAAAAAAAAATGCAAAAGAAGAAGAGCAACCTTTTCCAACCCCTTGTAATTTTCTTCAGGCTATTTAGCTTTATCATGGACAGTCTAATTCCCAGAGGTTTGAAGCGCGTGGTCACCACGAGCCAGTCCATGCACCATCAAGCCTCAACCGTCGTCCCAATGGTCTCTAGTAAGCCCAATATGAAGAGGGTTGAGCTCCAACCACAAGCCCATTACATTAACCATTCAGATGACTTCGGCTCTTCTTGGGCCGAAGCTACTCGGCCCAAAATTCAGAAATCGGCCCAATTATATCAACACAGTGAGGATGAGGACGAGAGTAACAACTACGAGTTGTTTGTAGATAGTAAGATCAATTTTGAAGAGGAAGAGAAAAAGAGAATAAGGAAAGGGAAGAGTGTGACAGTAGAGTTAGGGAAGCCTGAAGATGTGAAATTACCAAATTGTCCTCCAAGGCAGAGGCAGAGGCAGGTGAGGCCTCTTTTTGATGTTGCTGTAAATATTAATGAGAAATCTGATGCGTTTATTCGTAGTAGGAAGGAAGCCATGAGAAGGAATTTTACATGAGATTAATCAACATATTTGGTATATTGATAATTTGGTATGGATGAAAAAATCTATATACTATTGTATGTAATCTTCTACTTCCTTCAGTATTTGACCTCTGCTTTGAATTGAGATGATTCTGTTTGTTATGTCTCATCTCATCAATATGTAAGCGTTTTTTAATGCTGTAAAAATTAACTTAAAACTAAGAAAAGAATAAAACATTTGAGCCCTTCTTTCTTCTTTCAAAGAAAAAAGAAAATGATGAGACTCCCGCAATAGATAGATTATAGATATTTATTATTCAGATAATTGTAATCTAAATTTAAATATCTCCCTTCATGCAATTTTATTTGAGTCAAATAAAATGTTAATCTTCTATTTTAGAGTCAAATTACATCTCGAATTATATGACTTTTGTTTTGCTTTATTGCTCTCTCTCTATCTCCATCACCCATGATTTTGCCTCCGAAAGCAATCACCAAGACCACCATCCATTACAATCACATATTTGTTAAGAATTTAAGTGGCTTTTGTTAGAGGTAATGAAATAGAATGGAAAAGAAAGAAAATAATTTTCATTCTATTTTTTTTGTTTAGTTGCATATTAAAGTTATGAATGTCGTTCTACTAGAATAGCCTTTACACTATTTTGATAGAATGACAATTCCATTTTGAAATGGAAGGAAAAATGAGAAAAAAATTAATAATTTTTTTTATGCATTTTAAATTTTATTTCATTCTATTCCTATTTTCATTCTCATTCTTATGTTTTTCATTTCTCCCAACCAAAAGTCACCCTAATTCTTGTTTGTTTTTTATTTTCGGAGTAAATCCCAATTTCAAGTCTTCACCCTGAAACCATCCAAATTTTGAGTTTTTGGAGGACAAAATAAATGGATAATTACTATGTTTACATCATATGAATATGTTAATTTTTTTAACATTTATAATCATATTTCAAAAGATTTATTATTATATGGGAGTGTTTTCTTTCATCTTACATTTTCTGCAAAATGTTTGCAATTTACGTCGATGAATCTTAGCACACATTGACAAATCTAGATGAGGTATTATGACCTTAATAAATCTCATTGGACCTCTATAAACCTTAATAGTATTTTGTATTTTTTTTACATGTACAAACTTAGAATTCGATATACTTTAGTGGACCTCGCCATGTTATCCTCGATAGACCTCATGTAAATAATATTAATAAAACTAAATGAAATACAAAACATTACTAAGGTTTATCGAGGTGTAGTGATGATTATTGAGGTGAACTATTGTTATTGGCATAAATTTATCCTCCTTCATGCGAGAAGGACTTGATTATATTGAATTGGTGGTATTTAAAATGGCTCGCAGGACTAAAAGAACCTTGTAATTACTAACTGAAAGAGATTTCGCTATATCAAGAAAAGTATACCTCGTATATTTAAAGACACTGCAGTATCAATAAAAAAAATGTGAACACATCGATTAACGGAAATTAACAGTCAAGCATTCAAGGAACAACCATAGCAAACGTTACATTTGTATTCTAACGGTTGTAATCAATATAATTAATGTGTAAATTATTATTGTGAGTTGTAGCGGTCTCATTATGATCGGACTATTATAATCCCTACCCACTACCTATAAATAGGGGCTTATTTTTCCATTTAAAGGAGGCTGGACTGATCTGAATAAAGAAATAGAGCCAGAGATCTTTTTTCAATAGTGGATTAGGCAAGCCAAGCTCGAAGCTCCCGTTCAACCACCATAATTTATGTGTCTATTTTATACTATTTACAATACTCGTATATAATTTATACTATATTCTTTGAGTACTCGGTATTCTAAGTAAGTACTTTAACTCACATGTTTATTATCGAGTATTCAAATAATTTTTGAATACTCGTATAAATTTAGTGTTATCTAAATTTCTCCAGCAACATTTGGCGTCGTCTATAAAAAATAATTTTTATAATATTTCTATCATTTTTGGGGGAGAATCATGACCTGAAGAACCAAAAAAGTATACATAGATCCAACCTCTATTCAATCAAGACATCAATAAAGAAAAATACACAGAGAATCTATACACAAAATAGAGTCAGCCCTCAGCATCCAAACACCAAAATAAGCATAGATCTTCTGTTCAAAATTATCAACAAAGCTCTAGTTGAAGAAAATAAACAACCCCTAGAACAAATCCTTTGTTAGCGAGAAGAGAAAAGATGTATAATATATTCAACGAAGAAAGAATAATATCTTACTATTAACTCAGATTGGAGTCGCCCAAATTTCAAGGACGCTAGGATCTTGAAGCCGCTCAAGTCCTAGAGCACTTCGAGTTGCCTTTGAAGCGGTCCAAATTCTTACAAAAATATTAGAAGAAATAAGCAACATCAAGACAAAAATTGCCACAAGATCTCAAAAGACTAAGAAGCAGAAAATCTAAAGAAAAAGTTCTTAACCAAAAAAAACGAACTAACTCAGAGATTCCAACCAAATATTAAATTTTATATTTAACTTATATAACACACCTAGAATTAAATCTCTGTATTTGAGGAATTATATCAAATATGCATATTTTCTAATAATAGCGCTTTATAATAAATATGCACATATAGCCATAATTAAATAAATAATTATTATTAAACTGTTAATAATTTACTAATTTCTATGCCTAATCATGCGATCATTACAGGAGGTTTACGTTGGGCTCAAGATGTGGGACTTCCAGTGGAGAGGGTTTTTTCTGATTCACTTTCTTTGGTCTCAGCTTTGGAGGGTCAGACAGTGTATTTGAATAAACTGGGAGTTATCTTTTCTGATATTAAAATCTTATTGTTTAGTTTTCTTGGGACATCTCTCTTTCTCTCTCTCTCATGTTAGCCGCAACTTTAATGGTGAGGCTCATAGATTGGCTAAGCATGCCCTTAGGATAGATAATGAACTTTCTTGGATGGAAGAAATCCCCCACCTACTGTGTAACTTTTGTTACTTTTGTTATTTTAACCTTTATCAATTACCCCAACAAAAAAAAAATACAGGAGGTTTGGTTTGTGGGTCTGGACTAAAGGGTGAATTGCAGTAGGAGTGGTCTGGTTTGGGTCACGAGTACTGGGTATTAGAATATTTCTAATTAAGGAAATAAAATAATATTATTGATTCTGATAAATGAATATTTTATATTCATTGAATCTGGACAGAATTAATTACGCAATATTCTATATACGGTCAGATTTCTATATTCATTACCTGATTTGATTTCCTGAATTAATTGTCAAAATATTCTGACAATTAATGTGGCACAGATACTGATGGAGTATCTCACCTATAAATATAGGGTCTCGGTCCCCGAGCTCCTCACTCATTCTGTTCATAACAGCAAATTCCATCTAAAGAGAGTTGAAAGAGCGAGGAAGCCCGATTACCCATGGTAGTCAATTTCCTTTGCAGATCAAAGCTTATGTGGGTTTGAAGCTCAAGATTCAATGGCTGGAGGTATTTCGATCCTTAAGTTATATAGTGTATATATTTGTTTATTCCGCATTTTATATATACATACATATATTTCAATTTATACATATAAATGTCTAACAGTTGGTATCAGAGCGGATTATATATCTCTGCCTTGATTTTTTTTTTTTGAGTTTCATATATAGATATATATATACATTTACGGGGTTCTTCATTTATAATATAAATTATATATATTTTATATATACTTTTATATTATATAATCCCGATTATATATATATATTCATACTCAATTTATTTTTTATATATACATATATATATTCATCTTCATATTTACGTTCATATATATATTATATACATTAATTTATACCGTATAATATATATATTTCTGGGTATACTTTCATATTATTATTCATTTATTCATTGATTTCTTTCCATATAATTAATTATCATATTCTATTATATATTTGTATGATATTTATATGGTTTAATATGTATATGCAAGTATATATGTATATATATATGTATACAGTATTGGTTTTTGTTTATATATATTTTATATATATATACATTTTCTTTTCATTTACGTATATATATTCATATTTATATATATACACTTTTATATTCATATTTCATAATCTATATGTTCATATGTATACACACATTCATATTTATATTCATATACTGTGTATATACATATAATTTTTCATGTATATATGTTTATATATAATACTCAATGCTTTCATATTTTTATTGCATAAAATTGTATGTAATATTATCTTCCATACATTAATGATGATTTTATGCAGTATATACATTGTATACGAGTATATATATACATGAAGGTTTTATTTTTCGGTCTGTAATTTTTTCGTTTTCATTTTTTGGTATTTATTTCGAATCCTCTAATTATTACTATATTCATATAATATTTTAGATCGATTTTATGAATGAAAAGGATTTGAAAACCATCTGAAAACTGAAAAATTCTCTTAAGAACACGATCGGACCCGAAAGAATATTTATGAAATTAAAGTCTACATTTTACGTATTTTTGATGCTTGAAATCAATATGGATCTCTTAATTTATTCATTTAGATCATTTTTGAATTGACTTCATGAATTTTAGTCGTCGGTGTTGTTTTTCAGGGCAGTTTTTTCAAAAAAAAAAAAAAGGAAAATTAAGAAAAATTTAAGAAAATTCTAAATTTTTTATTATTTTGATTTATTTTTGGAATTTTATTTTATTTCCTTATTTTTGTTTATTTAGTCAATTAAATTACATTTATTTAAACTTTCCATTCTTATTTAACATATATCTTCATATATTATATGTTATTTAGTAATAAATTATTATGGAAAGTTTTTAATTTGGTAAATTAATTACATGCTTTATTTTTTACATGTAATTACAATAATTGTGATATTTTAAGAATGAGAATATTTAATTATTCTACAATTAAGTGCGCAATTATTATATTTATTTACCAATTAAGTAATTTATTGATTAAATTAATTGATAATCTGCCATCAAGTATATTCTTTAATTTTGCATTTAATTCATTTCATATAATTAATTGTACTAATTTGTATATTTACCTTATTTATACAAATTAATTATTAGTACAAATATTTAAGATATTATATGGTTATAAATGCATAATTAATTACATATCATGGAATTAAGCATTTAATTTATTATCATACAATAATTGTTTAATTTGTATTTATTTGGAAAATTTATTTTTAATACAATTAATTTTGATTTGTATGATTTAAATGCTATACATAAATTCCTTTTATAGTGCTAGATATATTTATAAATGTTCAAACATTAAGATAGGTTGAATATTTTATATAGCACATTAAGTTTCATAAAACTTCATAAAATTATTCATAAAATATTCATAAAACTTCCTAAAATGAATAAAATATGAATAAAATGTAAGTAATTTTGTGGTTTGACATAAGAAAACATGAATTTGGGACAAATGCTCATATCTAAAACGGTTTTTAATGATCTTCGGACGACCACACTAGGAGCATTAATCTCAATGATTGTCTACTATGTTAATAACGAAATTACTTTTAGGTAGAGCCCAATACCTAATGTCAAAGTGAAAATATAATTTTATATAATTAGGGAGTAGCTACAGCATCCTTATTTGTATAAAATTATATATTAATTAAAATTCACCTTAATGGACATAACTTGTAATTAATTATATAGGTATAATAATTTTACCCCACAGGGATTTTATTATATTTGTATAATTAATTAGGATAATATGTTAAATTAAGTTCTCTTAATTTACCCCACAGGGAGTTATGGGGATTTAATTTAATAGTGTTATCACAAATTTAATTAAAGATAGATAATAAACCTTCATTTTCCAAAACTAATTGTTTAATTAAATCTACCATAAAGTTCGTCTAATTTTATTAAATTTAAAATTTAGCCCACAGGCAATTTTGGATTTAGTAAAATTTTAATCTTCAGTTTATACTTTGGTGTCTAGTGAACCACATAATTTTAAATAATTAGGGAGTAGCCACAACATCCTTAATTATATAAAATTATATATATTAAGTGGATTAAGATCACATAATGGACATGAATTATGTGAACATAATAATCTTACCCTACAGGGATTTTATTATATTCACATGATTAATATGTTAAATTAAATTCTCTTAATTTATCCCACAGGAAATTATGTAGATTTAATTTAATAATTTTATCATAAAGTATAAAATTTTGAAACATTTATAAATAATTAAGTGTTTCATACCTTTCATTAAGATAGAAATATTAAACTTTAAGTTTTTCATAAATTGTGTAAATCTATCATAATCTACATCTAAATTTAATCTTATTAAATTAAAAATTTAGCCCACAGACAATTTTTGTTTAATAAGATTTCATATTTAAGCATGTTTATTCATTGGTAAAAACATGATTCATTTAAACCTCAAAACTATATATGTAATTTTATTACATCACTATTCATAAATTTCTTCCATACTAGTAGAAAATTTCTTCCATAACAGTAGAAATAAATTTCAAAATTTATTCTGATAACTTCATCTAGCATATACAGTTCTTACTGTATAATTAAGAAAAATAAATCACTCTTTATTATCACCAATAAATTTTAATTTATTGTGTATGAATTCATTCTAATATAGTTAATGTGATTATTAACACATAGTGGATTATTTTAGATTGTTATTCCACATTCATAATTTCTTGCAAGGTTTACAAATAAACCTAAGAAAGTCAGTAACTGTGAGCAAATCTTATCCACAGACAAGATAAGTTCTCACATTTAGAAGTTTAAGGAACAAGCAATATAGTAGTGGCTTTGTTTTAAAATTGGCAAAGACCTTTATGTTCCAAGATTCTATTGAAACTTGATTTAGACACATTTAGAGGTCTTTACTACAAATGATGTCACTCATAAAGATATGCAAGTTCAATCTGACAATAAGAAATGTGTTATTAATAAGAATTCTTCTACATTATAGCACCAAAGATTATGGAACATATCTCCATAAATAGAATAAATGTTAGTAAATGGTGGGGATATTCATTACACTTGATTTTACTAACTTTATTTAGAACTTGTGTGAATTTCATTAAGAATATGTATTCCAACAAGTCAAAATCGGTGCATACTAGAAATCTATCATATTAGAAATCATACAAGTCAATTAATTTTGAAGACATGGACTCAAATTTTGCATCTCTTTTTTAACGATTACTCACATAAATAATTTTTCTACAAAAGTATAGATTTATATGTTTCAAAGACATTTAAATCTTAAGTAGAGAAATGGTGCATTTTGCATATTAAGATAGTGAGATCAAATATAAAATGGAGAATACTACATTAAAATTCGTGAGTATGGATAAACTCCCAGTCTATTTGCAAAGTTTCTTTAAAAGCATGGGTTCATTGCCCGATACATATGCTTGGTACACCCAAATTATAGTGTGTAACAGATTTAAGAAACTAAGCATTTTTTGGACATGGGGTGGAGCCTACATAGCAAACTCCAATCTTTCCTAAATCTTTGTCTATTGATACTCAACAATGGGGTGTACATATCGAATCGTGTTCTAACCAAAGTTGTTTCTCAAACATATTTTGAGTTGTGATAAGGTTGAAAACCGACTTGATGACATGTACACATTTTATAAATACCCATATATAGTTACAGTACAATTGTCAAAGAAAAGATCTGGGCCCTAAACAATAAATGAGCATATTTCATTTGAAAAGCTATAAGGTTTAAGGGTTACATATTTTATTATCCATCTCACAACACTAGAATTGTGGAATTAAGAATTGACTTGATCAGTGGGAGTGATCAATCTAGGAACCTAGTTTCCGAGAAAGATCATTCATATTTTCTCAAACTTCCACCTCAAGTATTAGATTAATTATGATTCACAACAACCCTTAAGATTAATGGTTATTGAGAATTCATAACTAATCATTAATAATATACAAGTCATTGGTAAAATTCTAATAAGTTATGTTATTTAGTAATTGCTTACAATTTCTAAAATAACATGTTATTGAACCATTTGCTCTTTTAAGAGTTTGTTGGTCCATCCTTAAGATGACTTATTAGAAAAGTAAGATCAATGTTTTCTAGTGATTACATTTTGTACAATAAGAGTTCAACTACAATATTAATTTGAGACATAAATTAAATTATAGAATGATAAAGAATTGAAGTTGTAGTACAACATGCCATGAATGAAGAAATAAATATCTTAAAGAGCGATTAATAAAGTTTATCTTTAGTAAAGTTGCCTAATGGGGTGGAGAACATTAATTAAGCATAAGTTTTTTCACCAATAATATTCATTAGGCAACATTGAGAAACATAAAGATATAAAAGAATATTCATTGCTAAGAAGTTCATTTTGAACTAAGAATCAATAACAAAGGAGATTTACATTCTCACTTGTTTTTATAAATGATTCTATTATTTTTTTATTTAAGCGTTTATATATTACAACATGTTTTTACTGGGACTCGAACCCAGGACCTCCAACACTCACACACCCACCTATGGCCACTTGAGCTAGCCCCAAGTGGTTATAAATGATTCTATTATAGACCTTGGCATTTGTTGCTCGTTTCAATTCATTAATCAGTTCCAAACAGTGAACTAGAGGAGAATGTATACAGACTGCCATAAATTTTTCCTCTAATAGTGGTGAACATATGCAAGCTTAAGGTGTCTACCTGTAGATTAAAACAAACATCTCACAAATTGGTATTATATCATCTTTTCCTTTAGGTTTGAAAAGAGAATTATTGAAATAATTATATACCAGAAGGTTAGTGGGAGTAATATTTGTTTTATACGTAGACAATATGTTACTTGCAAATGATGATAAAAGATTTCTATATAAGTTAAAATAATTCATATCTCAAATTATTATTTTGAGATAAGGAATATAAATAATATATATAATTTTAATTAATTAGAGAGTAGCCACAGCATCTCTGATTAAATAAAATTATGTATTATTCATCTGATATAACTTTTATCTTTAAGTGTGATAAATTCAACTCGAACCAGCATCTGAAAAATGATCTGGAGTGAGAATAAATTAAGAACATTCATTCGCTTCTATTTTAGAAGCCTAATGTATGCCTAAGAGTCTGAATAAGACTTTGCATTATATTTGTTTCAGGATCGTTAAGAAGTATCAGAATAACTAAAGTTAAGACCACTTTATTCTTCATACAAAGTGATGAGGTGTCTTTCAGATACTAAAAAAAATTATATTCATACATATTTTGTTAAGATGAATTGACCATCTGAAAATATAGTTAACCAATTAGATTTTAATGTACTTCACTGGTTGTATTGATTCACGTAAATCAATATTTTATTACGTCCTTAAGATTACCAGTAAGTTATATTGTAGAGAATCTTGATTGTTATTTCCACTATAGAAGTCACATTCATTTATTGTTTTGAGGATACATCTCGTATGATGTATTATAGAGTTTCATAGTAGGCCTACAGTTCAGAATTACAATTTCATTAGGCCATTAAGAAAATTTTGCGATAAAGTCAGCTACAATATTTATGGCTAATAACTCTAAGAGTACTGGTCGAAGCTAGCATATCGACATTAAGTATTTAGCCATAAAAAGGCGTGATAAGTGGTCATTAATCACACAAACTGAATTGGGTGATCGCATAGATCCTTGACTAAAGGCATGCCGCAACACAAATTCAAGGATCATAAAGTAAATATGGGATTCAGTTAACCCATATGCAGTTTTTTTATTTGTACAACCAAAAATTATTTAATGAAACTCTAATTTCGATATTTTCTCATATTTATGTGCACCTTAATTTCATCTGAGAAAATTATCGTAAGAGGACCTGAATAAACATAAGGGTTAGGGTTTATTCACTTAAGTACATTGCCACATAAAGTACATTGTTATATAATAAATATATCGTAATACATGGAAGATAATACTCGACTTATAATGAGGACATGTCGCTATGATTCGTATGTTTATTATATAATGAGGAACGTTTGGGTTTGAATGTTTTAGTTTAAATGCTGACAAAGTGGGAGAATATTAGAATATTTCTAATTAAGGAAATAAAATAATATTATTGATTCTGATAAATGAATATTATCTGGACAGAATTAATTACGTAATATTCTATATACGGTCAGATTTCTATATTCATTACCTGATTTGATTTCCTGAATTAATTGTCAAAATATTCTGACAATTAATGTGGCACAGATACTGATGGAGTATCTCACCTATAAATATAGGGTCTCGGTCCCCGAGCTCTTCACTCATTCTGTTCATAACAGCAAATTCCATCTAAAGAGAGTTGAGAGAGCGAGGAAGCCCGATTACCCATGGTAGTCAATTTCCTTTGCAGATCAAAGCTTATGTGGGTTTGAAGCTCAAGATTCAATGGCTGGAGGTATTTCGATCCTTAAGTTATATAGTGTATATATTTGTTTATTCCGCATTTTTTATATACATACATATATTTCAATTTATACATATAAATGTCTAACACTGGGCAGTGTTGATTTTAATTTAGAGTTTTGATCTTAATTAGTTAAGTTGTGTAATAAAAAGTATATAATAATAACAATAATAATAATAATAATAAACTAGTTAGGTCTACAGGCAAGGATAATTTAGACTCACCATATGTAAAAAAACACTTAAACTCGCTCATTTTTAATGACTGAATTCAAACCAACCCATTAGGGGTGTGCAGAAAATCATCTGATCCAATCCTAACCGATCGAATAGAATCGGATATATAATCATAATTGGATCGGATCGGATGCAAATTTTAAAAATCCAATTGGATCGGATCGGATGTCGGATGTTGGATGAGACATCCGATCCAATGGATAACCGAACCGATCCAATCCAATATCATCCAATGTCTATCCAATCATATTTAATATTTATAAATTTATATATTTAATTATTTTGTTTTAAAAAAATGTATTAATTATTAATAGGTTTTACTGTGCACTTGTACACATATTAAGACTTTTGCTTATTAAATTAGATTTGTGTTATATTTTTATTATGGGATCATGAAAATTAGGTTGGATTTAAAACTATTGTTTATTATCTATGTTGGATTATTAGGTTTTAAATTATATATTTTTAATGAAATCAGCCTAAATAGTGGCTAAAATGGATTGGATTCATCAATTGGATCCATTGGATGGATCCAATCCAATCCAATAAAAAATCAGTTAAAGCAACCCATGGATGGAACCGATCCAATCCAATACATCCATTGGATCGGATCGGATCGGATGACTCAATTCAATTGGATTAGATCGGTTAGTAAAATCTAATATCCAATAAATAATTGGATTGGATCGGAGTCCAAATCCATTGGATGTGAATATGTGATCCAATGAACACTCCTACGACCCATCCGCGTTCTATACATGTTTTTTTCAATAACCGAATTGTACCGAGCCGAGTTCGGACCAAATCCGAATCAAATATTCAGCCTTTTTTATCAGTATAGCCCTTTTGTATAGATATTACAATACATTTGATAGGGTTGCATGATATAAGATATTTTTTTCTTGCTAAGGGGCATTTTTGTGCCTAACACCACTTAAAAGTCTTGTACTTTATTAATGTAATTTTAAATTTTAATATTGGATTCTGTATTTTTTCAGTTTTAACAATTATTGTAGAAAATTATATATGTCCTATCGTTTTTATTTAGTCAGAAGTCGAACCCGATTGCAAGATAACTATAACATACAAGGCTTTTGTACTTTCGGTGTTTACATACAAGGCTTACAAGCTATAAATTTAATCACGAAAAATTGTTAAGTAGGTCATTAGGTATCACAAGTAATTTTACTTTACACTTTTTTTTTCCTCTTTTTTTGAAAATTAATTTTTAGCTTACACTTCACATGAATTTAATCACGAAAAAGTGTTAATTAGGTAATTAGGTATCACGAAAGTATTTTTACTTTACACTTTTTTTTTCTTGGTTTTTTTTTTTGTTTAAAAAAAATAGAATTTTACCTCCTTCACAGGAATCCGAACTTGACATTGACTTTTCTTTTTATTTCAAATACGCACAAGTAGATAGATAATTTATTAAAAAAAAAAAATTCAAACCAAACCAAATGTGTAAAAAAATAGAATAATAATTCACAAGTCAATTATATACACATATTATTACATTTGAATGTGGAAATATTTTTATATATAAAAAAAATAGAGTTGTGTTAGAGGAACATGGAAATAACTCCGGTAAGAGGATTTTATGGTCATCTGAAACTAATCTAAGCAAAAGATACTATCATATATATACCCTCTACGGCTTGATGTCCATAATTTCCTCAACAAAACAACTCAGAAGCTTATACATTTCCCCACCTCTTCATCTGATAATAAGCTTTTTTTTTTAATACCAAATTATCTCTCTTCTCTATTTATATATCTAAAAAGAAGCTGCAAATTGCTCATACCCACATAATTCAAGTGAATCAAATTTTAGAAAGAAACATAAGAAGATTTTGCACATAACCCCTAAATTATTTTACCAGTTCGACCCAGGTATTTAGTGGTTTTTATATTTTGTTAAACAACTCAAACTTTGTGTTTTACTAAATAAATAATCAAATTGATATTATAAGCTCAATTTCGATCAAATAAATAAATTAATACCCGAGTTTTGTTTTTCAAAGTTGACTCAAAAATAAATCATATTAAAAAAATTATTTGATTAAAATTGAGCTCAAAATATGAATTTGATTAATATTGCAAAACACATAGTTGAAAATGTCGTTTAGCAAAATATAAAAGCGGATTGTATGTATATTGGCATTAAACACATGACCCAATTAGTATTTTTTTTTTTTTCCCAATATACATTATAATATATTTTTATTTTTATTTTAATTTTTACCCATCAAATGTGTGAGTTGAGGAAAGACGAAAAAGGTCATATGGGGCCCAAAGATGGTCAACGGAACAAGGTCTCCTTGAGTCCAACCGTAACCAAGGCTTCCCTTTCCCACTCCAATGAAGAAGGCTTATTGGGCCTGGATGCAGTCTCCTACATTGGCCCTCTAAATTATCACCTCCAAGCCCATGTTGGTTCCACCTATGGTCCACGGCCTTAATATCTCCGGCCCAAACCAACAAAAATGGCGGCAAAGACCCCAAATCGTATATCCTCTTCCTCTTCTGTACGGCCATCCAGTCCTCCATTTTCTGCGTATACTCACCTCCTCTCCATCTCTTTAGATCCACCACCATAACCCCTGTGTTGAAGTAGCAAGGTTTTCTTCCCTCGAATGTCCGAGCCATGTTCGGGTCCGACCAGAACTCGCCGGAGAAGTAGTTCGTGAAGTTGGCGTGGCAGTACTCCGGTGCCGCTAGGACCTTATTTTCCATGTCGACGTTCCACAGCTTGGCGATATCATCGACTAAGACCAGATCGGAGTCCAGGTATATCACGCGTTTCACGTCCGGCGGGATGATCTCAGCCAGGTAAATTCTCGCGTAGTTTAGGGGTTGATCTAGGGCTTGGCGGATCGATTTAGAGATCTTGCCTCGGACTCGGTTCGAATTGAATCGGTAGACTCGAAAGTTTAAGTTCGGGAAGGTCGATCGGATGGTGGAGTAAACACCGGGATCGTACCTCGCCCAAATGAAGTGGAACTCCACGTCTTCGGGACACGTGGAGTGTTTTAAGACGGAGAGCACGGCGGCGATTGTGCCACGGAGGTAATTCGAGTCCAGCGTCATGCTGACGTGGATTCTCCGGTTATCGCCGTGTCCTGTGCATGAATCTCCGTTCCGGTAAGCCGGTGCTTCACGAAAATAGGAAATGTCGGCGAAGGGTTTACGAACGACGCCGTGTCGAATGGCGGCTGAAACTAGGGCTAGACTGGGGAAGAGTAGAAGAGACAGGAGGCCGAGGTGGAGGTGGTGGTGGAGTGAGAGAGGAGGAGCTGGTTGGGAGCTCCCATTGGCCATCCTGCCCTTAATGGGTAGGGATTGGATTAGTGTTTAGGGGGTTATGGATGAAGTTGCAGAGCCATAGTTAGGGCTTGTTGGTTATGAGATGGTTTAGGGAAAAGAAAGTTTGAAAACTAATATTGATTGGATGCAAAGAAAGTTGGGTTGGTTGGATTGTGAGGTAGAGAAAATTATTCGGAAAGTGAAAAAATAGATTGATGTATACATAGATATACATTATTAGTTTGACTCAATTTAGAATAGAATTCTATATCAATATCATAACTCTATTGTTCTAAATTTAGGTTCTGATTTTTTTAGAGCACTTGTGGATAATTGTTTTTGTTGTTGTTGTTTTTTTTTTCTTTCACTGTTCCATGTTTTGTGCCACTTTATTAGAAGGAAATAATGCAACTTTTTGTATATGCCCACAAAAGTTTTTGCAATTAAGATACTTGTTTTCGTATTTATTGAGGCCAACTACTAGAAAATAAGAAACAACACTAATGTATAACAAGTTTGTACACTTTCTTTTCCGGGAAAAATTTCCCAGAAAAAACCAGATTTCTCAGCATGGTGAAAAATAATTGCCTTGCCATGCAATTTTCTATTCCAATGAATTTTTAACAGAGTGATTTGTCATTGTATGTTTTCTTCATATGCAAAGAATTAAATATTGCTATTTTGAGTCCACTGAAAGTACTAGAAACTCAAAAGTGATTGACATCTTTATGTGTAATTGTTATTGTTTGAGCATTGAAGTTAGGTTTCTTGAGGTATGAATTTTGGCTCCAAGTATGGGCATTCATTGAAAGTGGTTTTGATACGAGTTATACTGACTGATCAATTCAGTACTTTATTTCTTTGAAAAACCATTTTATTTATAAATGATTTGAACAGATAATATTTTACCCATTTCTATTAGGAGGCGTTTGGTTGGGAGGAATGAAAATATAGGAATAGGAATAGGAATAGGAATGGGAATGGAAATTGGAATAGGAATGGAATAAAATTTAAAATGCATAAAAAAAATTGATAAAAAAATAATTAAATTTTTTTTCTTGTTACATTGGAATTGTCATTCCTTCTTTTTTAAAATGGAATAGCCATTCCAACAGGTGGAAAGAGCATTCTATTGGAATGTCATTCCAATACTTTAAAATGCAACCAAACAAAGGAATAGAATGAAAATTATTTCCTTTCCATTCCATTCAATTTCATTACCTCCAACCAAAGGCCACCTTAGTTTTGTATTTGTTCAATTTTTGTATTAATTCTATGGAAACGACTATCGTACATGAATGCTAAACACTAATCATAAGATGTTCATCACTTCTGCATTGATTAATGTTTACCTCCTTAATGCCCTTGCTTGATTTGGTATGCATATTTTGATAATTATAAGAAAGGCTTAATATCCTTTCTAATAGAAAAAAAAAAAATACTTGATATTTTTATCGTTATATTAAAACTAGAAAATGAAACCGTGCGCTGGATTTATAATAATTTTGAATTTATATATCTATATATATTTAAATAATTATATATTTTTTAACAAAAAAAAAATTATATATATAATATTACCTTTTTTTAAGAAAAACAAATATGTAATATTATTCTTGAGTTAATTATTGAAGATATACAAGTATATTATTTATTGGTTAATTAGTAATTTTTTTCCCTGAACTTTTACATGTAGTAAATCGTGCTCCCTGAATTTTTTTGGCCGTTAAAAATTCTCTTCGAACTATAGAGATTGTTAAATTTAAAGACTTCTATCTAATTTCATTCAATTTTACTGTTTCAGTAATTATTTATGTATTAAATCATGCTCCTCAAATTTTGATATCTACTAAATCATGTCCCTCAAACTTTGATATATAGTAAATCATGCCTTTGAATTTTCATCCACGTTAGAATTTTTTACTAAAATTAAACAAAAGTCCTTAAATTTAACAATCTCAATAGTTCAGGAGGAATTTTTAACAGCCAAAAAAGTTTAGGGGGCATGATTTAGTACATGTCAAAGTTTAGGAGAAAAAATTACTAATTAGCTTTATTTATTTAAGGGATCCAGAAAGAGAGAATGATCTAAAATATAGAAATTAAAAAATAAATAATCATCAATATATATTCTAGTAAATGTATAGGTGGCTAAGAGCATGAGACTCCATAACCTCTCTTCATGTTATATATGTCTCCAACGACTTTATTTTGCACCTTAAATATTGTAGTAACGGTTAAGGTTGTCCATAAAGTTTTGTAAACTGCTTAATTCGAATAACGTGCCTAAATTAAATCGAGATAACTTGACGAAAAATGCAAACCGAAAAATCCAACGAAAATATAACTCGCTCAATTTTTGTATTGGGCTGGTTGAAAATAGTATCAACCCATCTAATTAATTTGAACTAACCCGATCAACCCGATTAAGAGAGTTTTTATATATATTTATATATGTATATATATGTTTTTATTATATATAATCTATATATTATATAATTTATATACTTATTTATAAATAGAAAGTTTAAACTACTATTATTTTTTTATGACGAATGATTTGAACTTTAAATTCAATTTTTATATTTATCTCATTATCACAATAATTAAAATATAATAATTGAATGTAAAAAAAAAATAAACATTAGTGTTCGGTTTGGACGAGTTAACTCGACCAAACTGATAAATTCATTGGGCGGGTTGAAACTTTTTTTTTCTATTAATTAGGCGGGTTGCACTTAGATTTTTGTAACCCTTTTACATTGAGTTAAATAAAATGTAACGTAAACCGACCAACCCGACCGACATACACCCCTAGTAACGGTATACATCTTTTTATATATTATGTTATTATATACCTTTTAATATATTAGGTTATTTTTGCACATATATTTAGTTTTATTTTTAATTTTTATTTTTGTTATGAGTATTTTTAAAATTTTATAAATTAAAAGAAACTAATTAATTTTTTAATTTTGTTTTTTTTGAAAAGAAATATTTAAAGTTATAAAAATTTAAGAAAAATAAATATAAGTTTAAGAATATTAAAATTGAACATACTCATAATATTAAAAATAATAATATATTAATATTTATATATATTTAATGATCATAACCGTGACTTACTACTAGCAGTTGAGGAGGAAGAAGTTCGGAGGGCGCTGTTTCAGTCTTTCAGATGCATCCTGATAAATCCCCTGGGCCAGATGGTTTCAATCTTGGGTTCTATCAGAAACATTGGGATATAGTCGGCAAAGATGTCACAAGTCTGGTACAACGTTTCTTTTCTTGTGGTGAATTTCCTGATTATCTTTCCAATACTAATATTGTGCTTATTCCGAAAAAATCCCACCCTGAAAGTATGAATGAGTTGCGGCCAATTGCCTTGTGTAATGTTTTTTACAAAATTTTATCCAAAGTTTTGGCTAACAGACTCAAAGGAATTCTCACAAAGGTTATTTCAGAAACCCAAAGCGCTTTTTTGCCTGGACGACTTATCACAGATAATATTTTGATTTCGTATGAGATTATGCATTATCTTAAACGAAAACAAAAGGGCAAACAGGGATTTATGGCAATAAAACTAGACATGAGCAAGGCGTATGACAGAGTTGAATGGGGCTTTTTGGAAGCAATGATGAGGAAGTTGGGTTTCCATGAGCAATGCATTCGGCTTATTTTGAAGTGTGTGAGTTCGGTTGCATATAAGTTTGTTGTTGGAGAGCATGAGGTTGGCCCTATTATTCCTACACGAGGTTTAAGGCAAGGTGATCCGTTAGCACCATACCTCTTTTTATTATGTGTTGAAGGATTTTCTGCTTTGCTTCAAGATTATGAGAGAGGAGGAAAGATTCGGGGTTGTAAAGTGGCTAGGGGAGCTCCTTTGGTTTCTCATATGCTATTTGCAGATGATAGTTACATCTATTGTCAAGCCTCGGAGGAAGGAGCCCGAAATGTGATCAACTTACTAGAGTGTTTTCAGGAAGCTTCGGGCCAACAAGTGAACCGTCAGAAATCTTCTCTTTTTTTCAGCCCGAATATATCCTATGATGAGAAGGTTAGGATTTGTGCAATGATGGGTATTAATGAGGCAAGTGAGAATAGCCTCTACTTGGGGTTGCCGAATACACTAGGCCGAAACAAAACAGTTCTTTTGGGTTTTTTGAAGGATAGAATGAGGAAGAAAATTCAAAGTTGGGAAGGGAGATTTTTATCTAAGGCTGGAAAAGAATTGCTCATCAAAACTGTTGCCCAATCACTTCCTAGCTATGTAATGAATGTCTTTTTGCTTCCTGTAGAGACTTGTCAGGAAATGGAACAACTAATGTGCAAATTTTGGTGGCAATCCTCTACAAAGAATAATAAAGGCATACATTGGAAGAGCTGGGATAAGTTGACAATTCATAAATCCAAAGGAGGTATGGGGTTTAGAAACTTACGAGATTTTAATCTGAGTTTATTGTGTAAACAAGGATGGCATCTCTTAAGTAATCCGGATTCGTTGGTAGGCAGGATTTTTAAAGCCCGTTACTACAAGAATGGCAACTTTCTTTCGGCGGAATTAGGTGGTAATTCGAGTTTTGTTTGGCGAAGCATTTACGAAACTCAAGAAGTGGTTCGAGAAGGAGTGAGAAGTAGAATTGGAAATGGTACTTTGGTGAGTATCCTCCGGGATCCGTGGCTGCCTGATTCAACCAATCCAAAGGTAACTTCTATTCATCCGGCTTTGGTGAATCAAAATGTTTCTGTGTTGATGGTTACTGGAGAAATAGCCTGGGATGTTGACTTGGTGCGAGATTTGTTTAATAACAGGGACGCTAGTTTAATACTTAGCATTCCCTTATCTTCAAGTCGAGTTTGTGATTCATGGTATTGGCATTTGGAAAATACTGGGCATTTTTCTGTGAAATCAACATATAAATTTCTGCAATTGAAGAAGGAGGCTGGGGTGATTTTGAATGATTTGGAAGTGTGGAAGTCTATTTGGAAGCTGCGTGTTCCTCCAAAAATGAAGGATCTGTTATGGCGTGCAACCTCGAATTGTCTTCCCACGAAAACAAGGTTGCAATCTCGACATGTGCCGATTGCTAATCAATGTCCTAGGTGCATTAATCATCCTGAGACACCCTTACATTGTTTAGTAACTTGTCCTTTTGCATCTCTCTGTTGGGATTCTGGTGGAATAAGGACTAATGTTCAGGGGATTATAACCTTTGCTAGTTGGTTGGAAGCCACATTTAAGAGAGAAAACACAGCTACCAAAGAAATGATTGCAGCCACCTGCTGGGCGATTTGGAAGACCAGGAACGATCTGGTCTGGTCTGAGAAGAACACCACGGCTGAGAATGTAACAGTCCTTGCGCATACTACCCTTTCCAATTGGTCTCGAGCTCAAGACCGAAGCTGTATGCCCACACCAGCTTATTTAACAGGTGCTGATGGACTAGAGAAATGGATGAAACCGGCTGCTACAAAGATAAAAATAAATGTAGACGCTGCAACTTTTGACAGCAATGGAACGTACTCTTTTGTATGTGTAGCAAGAGATGAAAATGGGTGTTTGATAGAGGCTCTCACATGCTGTCGGGCAGGGACAGTTCAACCGGCTTTGGCCGAAGCCATGGGGGTTCGGGAGGCTTTAAGTTGGGTGAAGGAAAAGGCGTGGCAAGGTGTAGTGGTGGAATCCGATTGTCTCTCCGTAATTCAAGCAATTCGTAGTAATCTTCCTTTGTTATCCTATTTTGGAAGTGTTATTTCGTATTGCAAACTGTTTTTAGAACAAATTGGTGATGTTTCTGTTAATTTCATTAGACGGTCTGCTAATAGTGTTGCTCATTCCTTTGCGAGGGCATCCTATTTTGTTGCTGATCGTACTCTTACAAGCAATGATGTATCTACTGAATTGCTTCATGTAATCTCGAGTGATTGCAATTAATAAAGTTGATTAATTTCTTCAAAAAAAAAACTAATTTAAAATTAGTATAAATATAATTAACTTAAAACAAATAATATTAATATTTATATATATTTATAAAATTAATCTTACTAATACTGTTAAATTTAACAGAATATTCTTATATTTTTAAAATATTTTGTTAAACCAACAAAACGGTTGGATAGCCACATTTTATGTATAAAAGATATATATTATTATTTGTATTTATAAAATTAATATTTAATTTATTGTGTGTAAATTGAAATGTACTTTTATATGAGAGATTTTTTTAGTCTAATTTTTTTTTATGTATGGTCGTGTATATTATAATTATTTAAAATATTTTGCAAAATTTAAAAAATTTAATACACCAAAAATAAAATTTAAATTGTCTATTGCATGCGTAACTCTTTTTTTGGAGTGGTGTATTATTTTCAATTATTATTTACGTAAAAAATTATTAAAAAAATATTTTATTTTATTAAAAATTAATATAATAATAAAAAATATTTTTTTTGTGTGATTTTTAGTATTGTAGTTTGGAGTGGAAATAGTTTTTGATCTTTCAAAAAAAAAAAAAAATAGTTTTTGATACTAAATTTAGTGTTAGTGTGATACCAAATTTAGTGTATATGTTCAAAATGCTCTTAGCACACCAAACACCCCTTACAAATATAATACATAATAATATAATTACATGTATAATGTTTTCAAATAATGATCATGCATAAAATTATATTTTTGCAAATCATAAATTATTTTTATGGATAAAAAAATTATATTATTATAACAAAAATTAATAATAATATAATCATAAAAACAGAATTTATTTTTCTTTTGACGTGTATAAAAACAGAATTAATAATATACTAATGTGGCCATATACCTAAAATAGCTTAATATAAAGTTAATAAAAAAATTGTAAAATAATTTATAAAAAATCTTTTTTCATAATTTAACTAACTTTATAAGTTTGTCATATTGAACTAATTAAGTAATTATGTTAATAAGGTGGCATCCAATCGATTGTGATAGCTTATGGATAAGGTGTGGAAACTAAAAGTACTCCCAAACGTTCTCAACTTGCTTTGGAGAGCTTTATCTCACTGTTTGATAACCTTATCTCAGCTGCATATTAAACATGTTCTTACGCAAAAGACATGACCCGTGTGTAATTTGGTAGACGAGACTGAGTTTCATACTCTGGTTTCGTGTCCTTTTGCAGCTCAATGTCGACAGCTAGTTTTACCAGAGGATCAACATGTGGGTATCGCACATGTTTTATATTTTCTTCAGAGAAGATGATTGGTGGTTCATTCGACTTCGCTTTCTTCAATGGTTCAGGAGCGAATGCCGATTGTTCATTTTTCACTTCATTTATATACCTCTTTTGGGCACTGTTACTGTTTCTCGCAAGATGTGGCCCTCCATAAATCACCAAGATATCATCGCCCTCAACGGGGGAGATTGTAATCTCGGGTAATTCTGGTTGTTAGGCTGGTTAGGCTCATTTCCTTGATTTCTCACATATTGCCTAAAGTACCCTCGCGAGATCAAACTTTTTATCTCATCTTTCAATTGTCAGCATTCCTCGGTTGTATGCCCTATATCCTTGTGGAATCGACAGTATTTTGTTGAATCTCGCTTGTGCCTTGCGTGCCTCATTGGTTTAGGTTTGCAAAATGCAACCCTGTTCTCATTTGCAAGGAAGAGATTCTCGCGAGTTTCATTCAACTCAGTGTATACCGAGTAAATGAATACATACTTCTCATGTTTTTTCTATTTCTTTTTGTTCTTTGATGATTCTTTTGACTCATCCTTTCTTTTTGTATTTGATCCGCCAGGATATATACTTTTGTTGTGACTGTGCTCAATATTGTTGTACTTGTGCTGGGTTTATTTTCCGAGCGAGTCTTCAACAACTTCATTTTAGTCCTTACTTCCTCTTTAGGCACAAAGATTTGTGCTCTTTCATCAAACTCGTTAACATTCCTCACAGGGCGACCCTAGAGGTCATCCCATAGTTCACCTCCTGCTGTAGATAAATTAGTTGTGATTCCTGCCTGAAGTGCTGTTAGCTGAATACTATCATTCAAGTTTCTAACTTTTGCAGCAGCCGTACTAAAGCGGCTGAAGTACACTTTAAGAGATTCCTCAGGTTGCTATTTTATGCTGGTCAAAGATGACGCTTCAGGTCGACGGTCTCTTGCAGCCTAAAACTGCTTTTTGAAGTCTCTCGACAACTGTTCCCAGGATGTTATGGAATGATGGGTGAATTTATCAAAACAACTGCTCGCAACTCTTGTTAAGGAAATTGGGAATGAAATGCAACGCAAGTTATTTAAAACATTGCTTGCTCGCATATAGTATTAAAATTGTTTAAATGAGCGACCAGATCTGTGGTCCCATCGTATTGCGAGACATGAAGGTTCTTAAATCCTTGAGGAAATTCTGAATTTAAAATATTTGGATGGAATGACTCGATTTCTTCGTTTGAATCGTACCCTGACAATTTGTCATGTTCTCCATCTCGATACTTTCTGAATTTATCCTCTAATTGAATTATATGTAATTGGATGGAATCCATTGGTTGCTGATTTGCATTTTGGTTAAGTTGATTACGCAAATTGGGCGCATTTCGATTAAGGTGCTCGCGAAGGTCAGGCTGCCTTCGATTTAATCTCTCGCGCAAATCAGGTTCGCGATGCCTTTGTTCATAGTTGCGTACTGATCTGGTCTCCAAGTAGCTCTCGGACAACTATGTGAGTTACGTATGCTTTCTTGGTTAGTATAATAACGTCGAGATCTACTTCCATCTCGCATTTGTCTACTTGACCTACTATGCCTGCGGGATTGCGATTGTCCTGTGCTTGAGCTTGCTTCATCTCGTGTTGGTCTTCTTCTTCAGAAGAGATTGGACACACGTCCTCTACTTAAATATGTGTGTACATTTTCTCTATCTGCGCGAGAAGGACATTGAGGATGTCTCGGCAGAAGGCCACTTGACATTGGTTGGTTTCCAGAGTTTCTTTCATTATCACGAGGAAATCCCTGGTTCCCTAGTCGAGGTTGTCTCACCTCTTCATTCATGCGAGAAAATTGTAGCATGTCAGTTCGTTCATTCCCTTAGTTAGGAAATTCTTGGGAAGTTTGTGGAACATCTCGTCGATGTTCTTGATTCCTTGTATTATTAGGATTTGGTTGATTTGCTCTATCCATTGGGACATCCCTTGTATTCTGAGGTTGTTCCTCTTGAGTATTTGGTGGATTCCCTTGGTTTTCTTCTTGTCTCCTGGTTCTGGAGCCTCGTGGTCTCCTTACAGTAGGATCAAGTTGGTTTTGAGGAACTGTTCCATGTGTAGCCCTGGCTGTTGCGGCTTCTCTCTCTCCAACTCAGTGTTTCATCGGTTTGATTCAACCAATCGTTGTCGAAGTTGCTTGTTCTCTAATTCTACCAATGGTACGTATGTGGTAGGATCATAGGCATCCTCACTCCTCCTTTCTGGGATTTGATCACCATCAACATTGAAATTCCCATTGTTCCTCCCTGAACGTGGTGTTTCAGATGTAATGGGTCTTTGAGATCCCATTGGTTCTTTGCCAGGATGACGAGTTGTTTCCTCAGGACGATTATCGTTATGTTGATTGTTATCAGCAATTTAATATAGGTAGATTGTGTTTATGAGGAGGGATTTTTCTGAGTTTTTATCACCAAGAATCTCAATGAAAGTACCAAACTGTTAACGCAGTTTTCGTTAACCAAATAAATAGCCTTTTTTTGCAATAAATATTCTATAGAAATAAATGAAAATGAAAGACACTAGATACTTTACGTGGTTTTGTAGTTAAAATCTACATGCTCCACAAGTCCTTATTATTAGGGATATTTTCTGGATACAAAATACAATCTCAATATTTGAAATAATAAGATTTTATCTCTCAAATTTGCCGTCCCTTTTTCCATGTATCCTGCCTCTATTTATAGGAATATAGGTTGATAGCTATTCTTTTTTGGGATTGATTCATTTACAACTATTAATGAAACATGGACATTCCACACGTTTCATTTATTCACATGGGATAATATCTAATAACCACTCAACCACTCTTTATTTTTATCATTTAGACGGTTATACTGACTAAGAAAGTTACATCTCGTCAAACATGAGTTCTCCTTCTTATCCATCTTAATAGAAAAACACGCATGTGTTGGGGAATATTTCATCTACCTATATTCCTTCATTTGTATTATTGATGCGAGATGATCATCATGCTATGAGTAACGCGAGGCGATTGAGTGTCATAAGTTTTTCTCTTCTCGGGAGAGGGTTAATGATATACGAGGTTCTTGACCGTCTCGTCTTATATAATTTATTACTTTGTCTGTCCCAAGGTAAACATGTGTCTCGTCAATTCCAGTTTAATAGTTATTATTCTTGTCTCGCATAAAACTAAGCAGCCAACGAGTTTGAGCATTTCTATCCAACTTGTATTTAATTGGAACGAGCTAATTAAATTACATTAATGATGTAACAACTTTATTATATTCCTTAAGTTGATTCGTATTCCTACTGGTACATAGCCGAATTTCAGATATAACAGTTAAAAATTTAGAATGCAAAAATTTAGGTGGCGTTTGGTAACACTTTTGTTTTTAAATTTGTTAATCACAAAAATAAAAGTTAAATTTTTGCTTTTAGAAATTTATTTTTTAATTTTACAAACAAAAAGTAAAAGTGTGTTCTTTAAATTTCATTTTTATTTTCATTTGTTGATTTTATTTAAGTCGGGTCTAGGTCCGATGCCAGGATCGGAGCCAGTTCTGGGGTCGGGGCCAAGGGCCAGGTGCGAGGTCTATGGCTGGGGCCAGGGGTCCAAGGTCTGGGATTCGGATTTGAGGCCAGGGTTGGGGTCGGGGCTGAAGGATTGGGTCTGGGGTCGAGGTCTAGGTCAGGGTCCGGAGTCCGAGTTTGAGGTGTGGGGTCTGGATCTGGGTTTGGGTCTGAGTCTGGTATCCGAGATTCGGGTCAAGGTCTAGGTCCGGGTCCGTATTCTGAAGTCTAAGTTGGGGTCGGAGTCTAAAATATTCATTAAGAAAAAAATTTATTTTAAAAAAATTTTAAATGTGACTTTTTTTTATTTTTAAAATTTTTAAAATTTTGATTCTGAATTAAAAAAATTAAAAAATAAAAATAATTTTATAAATATGAAAATATTTTTACTTTTCTTAATTTTAAAAACAAAAACTAATAAAAAATGTTACCATTGGTGAGTGCCAAAAATAGTCATTTAAAATCAATAGTGATTTGTGGTTTTATGTAGTTAATTATGGTTTCATAGAAATATTGTCGTTTTCTAAAACCTAAACGACGAAAATTGGACCACGCTTACAAGACCAACTCTGTGTGAGAGAAATTGAGATGGACAGTAAGGGTTTAGTTTAGGGTTTTCTTCTCTCTCTTCATACTGTGAGAAATGAGAGGAACAGAGCTTCCATTGAATCAAACCCAGAAGGTTCGTTTACAGAGAGCTCTCGATAAACTTGAGTCTCTTTCTTCCAAGTCCAATTCTAATGCTTCCGTCACAGTCGCAGATTCCATTCCTGTTAACTACGAAGATGGCGTACTCAAGTACCTTTCTCTCATAACCTTTATAATCTGAAACTGGGTTTTTATATGTAAAAGTATATCTGGCTAACTCTGTTTTTGTCTGATCCAGGGGACATGGAACCTCAGAACTCAATGGTGAGGTCGTTGCGACAGTTTGCGGTATTGTGGAGCGAGTCAATAAGCTGGTCTACGTTCGTGCTTTACGGTCCCGGTACAAACCGGAGGTTGGAGATATCATAGTGGGTCGTGTTGTTGAGGTCATATAGTTACAAACCCATTTTTCTATAAATCTATTTCCCCGTTAATTTTCTTGTATGGTGAAGTTGTTCTTTAAGTGTAGGATTTTATTTGATTAATAAATAAGTTTTGTGATATAAATTGATTGCGTTATGTACTTTAAAGCAAAACTGAACTTACTATAATCTTACCATTTTCTGGGTTTTGTCATTGAAAGATATCAAACTTGCTTCTCTCTCTGTAGGTTGCTCCCAAACGTTGGAGAATAGAGATTAACTTTAGCCAGGACGCAGTTCTGATGCTTTCCTCAATGAACTTACCTGATGGTATCCAGGTATGTATACATAATTTCAGTGTCTGTCAAGGAACTGTTGCTGCAAAATTTGTAGTCTTTGGTGGTTTTAGGAGGTTTTTCTTTTGATTGATATTATTTCCTCAATGAATCATAGGGCATTTCATTTTTCTGATAGGCAGAGGCCATGTTAACAATCTGTAATGAACTGTAAAGAGAATGGAAACAAGGAATGATTTCCCTTTCCCAGTCATTTATGTGTTTCACCTGCACTGCAGTTGTTATCATTTAGATAGATGATGCTAAGAAGTATGTTGTTATTGTTTTTCTTCCTGGCATAAACTGATATTTAAATTCTGTTTTTTCAATTGCTAGAGGCGGCGTACTGCCTTAGATGAACTCAACATGCGCAGTATTTTTGAAGAGAATGATGTCATTTGTGTAAGTTCGTTTATTGGTTTCCTGGAAAAATACACTTCTTGATTACTTTATTAGATGAAAAGGAGAAGCCAAGTAAGGGAATTAGCTAATTTTAGTGTTAATTATTGTCTTCCAGGCTGAGGTTCGCGGTTTTCAACATGATGGTTTACATCTCCAAGCAAGAAGTCAAAAGTATGGAAAGGTTGGTCTTATTTTGTGATTTCATTTCATTCTTATTCAAATATGATAAACTGAAGATAAGAAATTAGCTCTTTGGCATGTATTAAAATGGAGAAAATCTAAGAACAGTACCCTTTTAACTTAGGGTACATTATTCCTTATTCCTTTAGTTAGGACAGTGTTAGACACCTGACCCCTCTGTTAAATTTACTTAATGTCTATTTACTTTTAAGATTATATTTTAACTACTTCATTATTTATCTTATGGAAGTGTATTCACCTTCTCCGCTGAAGTCAAAACTAAGCTCTAATTATTTGCATTGATAAGCCGTTACTGTTTTGTTGTATAACATTATCTGTGACCTGCTTATAAGGGATTATCATAGTTATTATGTATATTCTTCATTACAGCTTAAAAGAGGTCAATTGCTTACAGTACCTCCTTATCTAGTGAAGAGAAGGAAGCAACATTTCCATAATTTGGTAGACTATGGGATTGACTTGATTCTTGGATGTAATGGATTCATCTGGGTAGGGGAACATGTTGTGCCTGCAGATGATATGGTGGAAGATCAAACCGAACAACAAACCTTGAAATCTGATGTAACTTTGACAAGTCTCGAAGAACAAGAGCAAGTCTCTACCCCTCTTGAGATAAGACAATACATTTGCAGGACAGCAAATGCAATCCGGGTTTTGTCTACTCTGGGTTTTATTGTTACTGTAGAAGTTATCATGGAGATAGTAGACTTGAGTTGCTCTATGAATGTTGATATTCATCAAATGCTTGGTTCAGAGTTTTGTGTTTTGGTTGCCGAGAAAGAGGTTGAACGACGAACCTTGACCAAAAAGAAGAGATGAGAAAGAATTGGTTGACAGATCTTTATTGCAACCGATTTCTCTCAATGTAATTTTATCTTTTGTTCTATTTTACTAGCACCTTGATATTGATTTGAAAGGTTTCCCCTTTCTCTTTTATACTTGCATTATCAAAGTTTTGTTTCCTGACGAATTATTAGAAGGAAATGAGTTGGGAATGGAGAAAAAAAAGGATAGATGTTCCAGCTTTTTACTGTCAAACTCTTACAATCATACAATAGACTTAGTATAATGTATATTGTTGCACTTTCACTTTGTACATTTCAAAACACAGATATGCAAGAAAGGAAAAAAAAAAATAAAGTGACGAATATTCACATTCTCTTAGGTAGCAAATATTAGTAACCATACATGCATCAATGGCAAGAGAAACCATTGAAGTACCATACATATTGTGTAGTTTATATCATGAAACTCTATTGTAAAGAAAACTGTAAAAGTAAACAGTTATGTCAATTTTGTAGGGCTACACAAGTCTCGGGTTACAATTCATCCTTTTGGGGTGGTGATTGGAAGCATTGTTCATCCCAATAATAGGGAAACTTCAGTTTTGCTGCATTGTGAGGCATTGGCCAGTCTTCATATACGAACCTGAAAGCAAATGGAGACATAAACTAAAAACATGAAAATCAAATGTAAAAAGATTGTTGGAGATCATCTTTATAAATGTTAACCAGTAGAAAGATCTTCCACAGAAAATGCTTCAAAATCGAGTCATGCTATGTCATATTATAAAGCTTCAGATATGTTATTTTCATTTATTATAATCAAACCAAATAATAAAAAAAATTGCTGCTATTTGGCTAAGCCATCATGTATTTCACGATTCAACTCTTCAACCAACATGGACCTTTTGTGGAAGGTAAATGCAGAAAGTGAGAGGATGGCAGAAGTTAAAATACATACACTTTGACTGGGGGGCGAGAAATAATAACGAGCATCTGCAAATCTTCATGTTCATTAGTATTCCAAACCTGAAAAAAGAAAGAAGGCATACTTAATGTTGCTAAACAGTACAAGTATTCTATGAGTACCAAATCAGCTTTCATTCTGTGGCAAGCTTATAACTTTTTTTAGTAGAAAATTTGTCCAATCATTTACCTGGTGAACATCATTAACGGGTATGATAAATGTGCTATTTGAGAAAATAGAGAACTCTTGTGGAGTTCCAGGATGCTTCAGGTGTGAGCTTGGAGAAAGATAGACCGTGCCAGTTCCTCTCAGCACAACAAAAACTTCTTCGCATGAATGCCTATGGATCGGTGTACGTGATCCTGGAGCAAATGTTTGATGCCATACTTCCACCTGTGAAAAGCCCAATTTTTGCACTTATTAATGCTTGGAAACCAGCATGTGGCATCTATTCTGTAATGAGCTTGAATCATTAGTTGACTCTCAAGTCTTATTAGCGACTTGTGAATTGCAAGGGAGCAAGCGCCTTCCGGCTATACTACAATATGAATTACTAGGATACTTTTCGCTTACTGAACAAGTGGTTACCCTACCTTGAACCTTCCCTTCTTCTAGAAACCAACTGTCATTGGTGTCTATAAAATATACTTATGAATCATGATGCAGATATCAAGCAAACCTTAAGCAAAAGATAAAGGTGGTCCAAAGACAAACTGAATGGAAGGCCCTAATTTCAAATCATATAACCAACCTACCAATCACATGATTTGTAATCAACTCTTGGAGTGTAAACATTGATATTACAAGTTCTATATGCACATCATGGAATTTTTCAATAAAAAAAAACTAGGGCCTCTGTATTAGCCGAATAAGCGGAAGAGGAATAACTACAAACTTCAAAAAAGAGAAAACATTAATCCAAAATAACTTATTATTGTATCATTAGCATATACCTCTTTCATCCCATGCATAACTGAACCTGCTATAGTAATGTGGGACAAGCCTGCCCTTCCATAGTTATCCTGTTCAAGCTCACTGATATTCCTTACTAATAATGGGAATCCTGCATTCATAATTTTACATATTTAAGGCAAAATGCAGAAACAACTTTTAAGAATCATAAGCTTAACATTTACATATTCATTCACGATAAAACACACTAGAACATAAGTCAAATTAAAGATAAAAGAAGAAAATACGAGGTGAACTCTTTGTGGGCTAAACAAAGATTGCTAATTCATTCATTTTAAGGGATCAGTAAGAATGTAGGGCCATTTCCTACTACCCTAATCCAAAATTACGAATGGTAAAAAGGAAAACACACACAAATTGTCACATATCACTTGCTAATTTTTCCACCACCAGCTAAAGATAAAAATAGTACATACAAAATTAGCATAACTGAACATGCAATTGCAAGACCGAGAAATATCATCGATAAAGGGTTCCAAACAGAGCAATATCCAAGTTAAAGCAGGTATCAAGGATCAACTTATAATCAACCACGAAAATATAGAAATTCTCAGCAGCAAATAAACTAATGTTCTTCATAAAAAAAAATTACATAAAATAAAAGTGTTAGCGTGTTTAATAGGCGAAGAGTAAAAGCGGGGGGGAAAAGAGAGAGAGGCGAAGATGTTATATACCATTAATGGAACACTTGGAAGCTTCAGAAGTTGCAGATAATAGAACGGAGCTAACAATGAAGAAGATAAACAAAAACCCACCCATTTTTTCATACACTCGCTCTGGTTCTGGCTACTTCCATAGACTCGAATACTGGTAATTGAATTGCTTTCAGTCTGAGAAACTTATTTAGTATTATAATTATATTTTATTATATTTTGTGGAGGTTCTAGAAACTATTCGTCGTTTACATGAATTTTGTTGCAAATTTATTTTTAAATTCTATTTTAGATTTTGTGTTTTTGTGAAAGTTATTAACTAGACATTTTATTTTATTAAATGATAAAATAGATTTCGTATTTTTCAAAATGGTACAAATAAGACTTCGAACTAAATTTTTGTCAAAATAAAACTTAATAATAATCCGATCTAGAGATATTTTAGTAAAAATAGTTACATTTTCTGTATTTGTTCTATTATGAATTGTTTTCAAGTTGGTTTTATTAAAAAAAAAAAATTGTTAAAAATTAAACTCATGATCCTATTTTTACCAGTTTGAAAAATACATGGTCCATTTTATTATTTAACAATACAAATAGTCTAATTAGTAAATTTTATAAAATACAGGGTCCAAAATAGTATTTACTCTGATAATAAAACATTTTTTTTTTTGTGTGAAAGTAGATGAATTCTCATTAAATCAAACAACAATATTACATCACTAATACAACTAAAGCTAAAGAGAACACTACTATTCACAACATTAACAGTAGGTTTATCTTTAGATGATATTTTCCTTCTGTCTAAATAACCAAATCAAATTTTTTATACCTTGTTTAGTCATATTACTAGCATGTTAAACAGTAAATAAACTATATTAAAAAATAAGTTTTTTACGACCAAACCCTCTCAACTATTATTCTACTTGTACTAAAGTCTCGGTTTGGGGTTTTCATCTTGGGGAAAAGTAATCGGGTCGGCCCGATTCTACAGTTCAGAAGGTGAAGAAGAAAAAAAAAAGAAAAAGATAAAAAAATTAGTTTTTCATGATTTTTAAACAATATATTTTGGTTTTTAAAATTATTTTAATTAAAGTATAATTTGGACCAATAAAATTTTAACACTTGGCATTTTTAAATGAGTAACGAATCAATTAAAAAAAAGACTAACGGATTTACGAAAAATGTCACCTTGAGGATTATTGCCGCTATTTTTTGACGTTGGGGACTTATCTGCATCAAACTGAACTTTTTAAGAACTTTTGCCGCAAATTTTTCTTTTTGAGGAGATAACTTTGGACCACACACCTCAATTTAGTATGGAAACTCAAATTTCTCTTATAATATTCATTATAGCATTGTTATTCTGCACCAGTATTACTTAGTACTACCTAAAAATAGTGCTTTGCGATTGATTAACGATATTCCATAAAAATTATTATATTTAGGGCCAGTTTGGCACAACTGTGCTGTGGGAAAAAGCAGCTGTAGCTGTGCTGCAGGGAAAAGCAGCTGTGCAGAACTGTAGAAAAAATTGATATGAATGTTTAGTAAATTATAAATTTTAAAGTGTTAGGAATTGTTAAAATTCTATTATAATAATGATAATATTTTAATCTAATTCATTATAATCACAAATATATATATATAAATAAATATGTTTTATAAAATTTTTATTTTTTTCCATAGTATAAATTTATATGCATTTGATAAAAATAATTTTTTAATATTTTTAAATTATATTTTTATCATTTGTAAACGAAAAAATTATAGTTTATAAGAAATTTAGGTTGATATTTTTTGTTAAAAATAAAAATATAAATATAAATATAAAATATTTTTTAAAATAAAATAAAAAGTTAGAAATTAAAATATTATTTATTTTAAATATTTTTCCTTCAAAAAAATTATTTTTATTTTTTATAATATATAATAAATAATCAAATAAATTTTTAATAAAAAATAATTTATTATAGAGTGTTTTAATCAAAACAACTTTTTCTAAAAGTTGAGTTGTACCAGCTTCAGCTTTTACAGCTTTTCCATAAAGTCTTCAATAAGCTGTTTTTCAACTGCTTACCAAACACCTTTTTGTTACATTTTTTTTGAAAAGCAGCTTTTAGCTTTCTCAAAAGCTGTGCCAAACGGGCCCTAAATTATATGGAACCTGATACTTAATTGCACCAATAACAGTAATACACATTAAAGGATGCTAGACACCTCTGATCCCTTTCATTTTAACATTTCTCAAAGGAGAATTTACAAAAATACTAAAATTTAGGTTAACTTTTACAAAAATACTGTCACGAGAAATTTTTTTAAAAAAATACTGTATCTTTTATAAAATAACAGTAAAATACAAAACAGAACAATTAAAAATAACAATTGAACAACTAAAAAACAACAGTGGAACAACAGAGAAAACTTAACACAATACACAATATTTTTTTTTAAAAAAAAAAACATAATATTTTTGAAAAAAATTATGCCCCATAATAAAAAGGGTAAATACCATTTTAGACCCTGTGTTTTGCAAAAGTTACCAATTGGACCATCTGTTTTGTTAAATAACAAAATGAACCCTGTATTTTTCAAAATGGTAAAAATAGGACCCTAGGCTTAGTTTTTGACAATTTTTTTTAAATATAACAAACTTGAAGAAAATTCCTAACACGAACAGATACAGAAAATGTAAATATTTTTGTCATAACACTTTTAGATCAGATTATTATTAAATTTTATTTTGACAAAAAATTAGGTTCAGGGTCCTATTTGTACTATTTTAAAAAATACATGGTCTATTTTGTCATTTAACAAAATAGACGGTCCAATTGGTAACTTTTACAAAATATAAGGTGAAAATAGTATTTACCTTAATAAATAAAAGAAAAAGAATGGAAAGTTTTAGAGCATGTTTGGTATTGTTTTCTGTTTTTTGTTTTAAAAAATTGTTTTTAGAAATGAGAACAAAAAATAGTTTTTGAAGTTTTTAAAACACTAGTCATGTTTGGTTAGTGATTTTTAAAAACAATATTGACCAAAGGTGAATTGGTTTTTAGAACAGAATACAACATTTTGTTGTTTTCAAAATTCTTGTTTTTTGTAACTTTGTTTTCTGAAAACTGTTTTTAAAAAATAAGGCCAAACAAGCCAAATTATTTTTAAAAACAATTTTCTGTTTTTAAAAACAAAAAACAGTTTTTTAGTAGTATGTAGTGTAAAAAGCCCCAACTCTATTCTTTGGGTGTACATACATAACATCGAATCAAAATTTAGGATGAGGGGCAAATGTGTCTTTTTATTTACCTTTAGAATTCCAAAACAGTCCCTTTGCTGAAATAATCTGGGCATCGGGCTTGCTCTGGTCTTCTATCTACTAACCGAGTTCTCAGCTACACTATCGGTAGTACTGCTCTCCTTCACATTCCTTCTATGGCGAATCAGACTCATTTCTAAATCTTTCTACTAAGGTACGTTACTTATGTATATTTCTTCCTTCTTTTCTGAATTATATTATTGGAATTTCCTTGAAACAAAACTGGTTATGCTGATATATGTGTATATATAATACTAAAAAGATTTTGGCTTTTGAATTTTGAGTCCTTAGATTATGGATTTATTCCATTGGGTTTGATATTCCTTGTCGTTTTTGCAGATTTTGGTACAGTAGTATAAACCCTTTTAAACATGAAGATAAGCTATAGTGCTATCACAAAACCCAGCTTTTTGCTTGTACATCCTGAGTTGCCAGCGATTATATATCCCAAACCTCACTTAACTTCAAATCCTGTTCTTCAAATACCTCGTAGACATGAGAGGTTTATTGGGTTGGTCACAAAGTCCCAGTATTCTTCTTATACTTCTGATAGAAGGACTAGAAATAGGAATAATTCTAGGGATTCATCTGTTCCAAAGGTAGACAATAAGCCCATTAGCTTGGGCAGGAAACAAGGAGGTTCCTCATCTCTTTATAGTCGTCCTAGTTTGCTAGAGATGAAGAATGAGAGGGTAGAAAACCGAGCCAGGGTTTATGAGTTCTTAAGAGGACTTGGTATTGTCCCTGATGAGCTTGATGGGTTAGAGCTTCCTGTGACAGTTGAAGTCATGAGGGAACGTGTGGAATTTCTTATCAGCTTGGGGCTTACAGTTGAAGATATTAATAACTATCCACTTGTTTTAGGCTGTAGTGTGAAGAAGAACATGATTCCTGTGCTGGATTATCTTGGTAAATTAGGTGTGAGGAAATCTACTTTCACTGATTTCTTGAGAAGATACCCTCAAGTACTTCATGCTAGTGTTGTAATTGACCTTGCTCCTGTGGTCAAGTATCTTCAAGGAATGGATATCAAGCCCAGTGATATTCCTCGGGTTCTCGAGAGATATCCAGAAGTTTTGGGGTTTAAGCTTGAGGGGACAATGAGTACATCAGTGGCTTACTTGGTTGGAATTGGGGTTGCAAGAAGAGAAATTGGAAGTATTTTTACTAGATACCCTGAGATTTTAGGAATGCGAGTGGGCCGTGTGATCAAACCCTTTGTCGAGTATCTTGAGAGCTTGGGAATTCCAAGGTTAGCTGTGGCTAGATTGATAGAGAAACGGCCTCATATACTTGGATTTGGATTGGAGGATAGGATCAAACCAAATGTTGAATCTCTTTTGGAGTTTCATGTTCGGGAAGCATCAATGGCTTCAGTAGTGGCTCAATATCCTGAGATTATAGGACTTGACTTGAAGTCTAAACTTCGTAGTCAACAAAGTTTGCTCAAATCGGTTATTGATTTGGATCGTGAGGACTTTGGCAGGATTGTTGAGAAGATGCCACAGGTTGTTAGCCTCAGTAAGGCACCTATGATTAAACATGTGGATTTTCTCAAGGATTGTGGATTATCCTTGGACCAACTTAGGCAAATGATCATGGGGTGTCCCCAATTGCTTGCCTTGAATGTTGACATCATGAAACTTAGCTTTAACTTTTTTATAACAGAGATGGGAAGGCCTTTGGATGACTTGGTTGCTTTCCCAGCATTCTTTACTTATGGCCTTGAATCTACCATAAAACCTAGGCATAGGATGGTCGCGAGAAAAGGGTTGGAATGTTCGCTTGCTTGGATGCTTAATTGCTCAGACGAAAAGTTTAAGCAACGGATGGATTATGATACTATTGAGCTGGATGAGATGGAGCCAGAGCCACTATTCGATATGAACACATTGATGGAAGCAAGAAGTGATGACTCAGGTTCTGAATATGAAGATAGTGATGACGATTATGAAGACTAGTGATAGTGAGTTTTGTGGAGAGTGAATTTATTCAGTACTGTAGAGGTGGACTTTTTCAGTCTAAGATCTTGGAGTCATCTTGTATAATCTAAATCCTTTCTTTGCATAATGAAGAGTAGAAGTATGATTTCCTTGATGGGTGATATTCATGTTGTCCAGATGATTTATGGGGAGAAACGTGAGCTCTTCTGTGCCAAAGCACTGGTTATTTTACAATTTTTCATTATGCTATAGTTTTATAGCCTTGGATCTATTAGAAGAATTAGAAGAATTACAATCTCTTGGGACTTCACTACTTTCTTCTTCTGTTTACCTTTTTTTTTCTTTTTCTCAAGTGTATGAGGTAATGATATAATGACACCTATGTAGCAACAAGTTGCTTAAACTTTGAATTAACATGAATGTAAATCTGCATGGTCACCCTTCAAAATGAAAAATGATTCAAATGAATTAATATGTTTATGGCTTCTCTCTATCTCTCTCACTCTCTCTTTTAAGTTGTGCTTTTTTTTGAAAAAGTAAGATCTTTTTAATGCAAAAGATGTTCTTAAAAAAATGTTTGGTGAATAAAATGTGAACTTACAAAATAAACAATAGTAATTTTCTATTTTAAAAGTCAAAGGTTTAGTATATAAAGCCGTTTATGCACTTATTTTTATTTATTTTTCAGGAATGTGAATATTCTTGTAAGATGTAATTTCAAAGTAAAAATCGGGAATTATTCAAAAAAAAAAAAAAGTAAATGTAAAAGTTGGGGAAAGCTTTGAATTAAACAAAAGATTTGGTCTTTGTGGGTTTTTTAGGCCACTCTGTTTTATCTTTGAATATAATTTAGAAGGTTATGCTTCACTCAATTATATATAAAAGATATTGCAAAAAAGAATTTTTCTACAACTCTTCCTTTTTTTAATGTTGGTTTTTTTTCTTATCTTTTGTAAGATTCTGTTATTGAGATCGACGCTTACTATATATATATATAGACTTTTAACTACTAATTTTGAACTTTAGGCAATATTTTCTTATTATCTATCCTAGTAGAGAAAAAATCCAAAAATAGTATTTAGAAAGACATTGAGTTGTACTTACAATTAAAAATGACAAACATACAATAAACAAAAATAATTTAAATTACATCCTTTCCTAAAAAGGGAATCTTTGGCATTCTAGATTTTTTTTTAATTTTAATTACACACATTTTAGCTGGTCAGAGGAGTCTTTGTCGTCTGTTGAATTCCTTGTTCTTAGCTGTCATTTAGTTTTGGGTAGTAATCTTTGTTGGTCTGTAGATAGTTACGTATTTTTAGTAAACTTAACAACAAACTGACTTCTTCAAGAGTCACATGTCCACCTTATTATAACAAAAAACAAACAAGACACAAATATATATGAGTATCATTAGATGCTTTACCTACTATTTTCCACTGATGGTCTCATGTGAAACACTCATATGTATCACTACATCAAGGAAAGATAAGTATATAGAAATTCAAATGAAGAAGTATTTTTTTTTATTTAAGCGTTTATATATTACAACCATGTTTTACTTGGGACTCGAACCCAGGACCTCCAAGACACACAGACACCCACCTATAGCCATTTGAGTTAGCCTCAAGTGGTTTAAATGAAGAAGTATAGTCATTCAGAAAGTAGTATGCAATTATACAAGGATGTATAAGTTATCTAAGCTGATTTGATTTGATTACACAAAATATTAAAAAGAGGAGTAATTATTATGAAAGCAGTTGTAATATTTCAAGAATTAATTATAATTAATTAAAGTATATTTTATGAAATATGAAGTAATATAGATTTTAGGAGAATAAAGTGAGTGAAATTAAAATCTTACTAAGTTACTATGAGAAAATAGACTTATTCATAAAATGAGCACATTAAGCGTAATTTATTAATTACAGAGATTTTATTAGATTGTACATGCAATATAAATATTATTTATGAAATAAAATATTTTTAGGTCTGATAACAGTAGAAACTCGATTGATTGGCTAGAATTATCACAACAGTATTAGTACGTGTGGTTTTGGTGTCGAGAGGTTTTAGTTGGTATTGGTTTTACTAGGGTAGTGTGGGGTAATTAGTTATGACTATTTTACCCCTAGCTTTAGAGTTTTAAGTAAGGGTAAAGTAAGGGTAAATTTGTCTTAAAAAATGACACCTATGTATTTCCAATAGTATAAGTATAACTCTTTAAAGTTGTGTTCTTAATTCTGTCATATCATACAAGTAATATTGTGTTCTTAATTCTTTCTTCAAAGTTGCTGGTGAAGTAAATAACAAAACAAAATTTGCAAAAGAAAGAAAAAAAAAAACAGAATTCAGGTGTATTAATGAGCACCCAAATGTTATAATGAAGTTTCCCCATATAATACATCATATTAACAAATCATTTGGGCTTGAATACCATGATTATGTATCTTCATGAAAAAGGTTGTCTTTTTCTTCTATAGTGCCCCACTGCTAAATCAAAATGCCTATTTATGGTACTCAATGGAAGAGAGCCATCAAAGGATTCCTACTCTTCTTTTTGCAACCAACCAAGCTGTAGTAGAAGAACACACAATATATTTCAGAAGAATGAATGAGAAGTAAGGGAGTAGAATTAAGATAGAGATTGCCTCAAGTGTTGAATGAAAACATACCTTCCATGCATACATGCCAAAGAAGGCTACAGTATCAGCAGACCAAACAACAGCAAAAGACTTCAAAAAGAAAGGAATTGCTACATTGAGTAAGGGGACTAGAAGGAAGAGATAGTTAAGAGCTTCCTTCTCATTTTTAGAGCAATCTCTAGCCCGTAATGATGGAATGGCTGAAAAAATTGAAATAAGTTACTTGTTATGTTATGATGATCGAATTCTACACTAGGGAAATAAGTTTGATTACATGATGAAAAAAGAAAGAAAGAAAGATAACTTACTGAACATCCAAATTGACCACATTCCCATTAGTCTCCATATATCTGGTTCATTTGAAGGGAACAGTAGATTAAAAGACAAAGCTCCACCTAACAACATGGAAACATAGCCTTGTACTTCAAAAACAGTGTATAAAACAGTTCCAGGGACTGCGGGGTTCTTGGAAGCTGTGGAAGCCCTTGGAGCAAAGGTTGCAGCAGTTTTTTGAACAACCTATATGAACAACATATCAACACATACAATATCAAATCGGACATTCCCGCAAATGGTAGAGAATTGAGTCATATATAAGAACACGGGCTACTCCACTCATTGCCAATTGGTTTTGAGATGGACCCCATGATTCTCGACATGGTATCAGAGCTATAGGATTACGATCCGCACCTATACAGATAGTGACCATGTCCATGATTCTCAACAAAATCTATTGACTTGAAGAAAATTGATGTGCACACATAAACTTTCTCCAAACTAATCATCCAAAACATCCTTACCCAAAACAGTACTAATCTTACCAAGCCCAGAAAACCCAATTGCCTTTGCTATCCCTTCTGACCCAATTCACCCAAGAGAGAGAGATATAGAGAGAGAAGAAACCTTTTTAAGATCTTTGTCAAGTGGAACAGAGGAGGGCTTAGTTGCTTCCTTGGATTCAAGACCGGTGGGTTCTTCCTCTACAGGAGGCTGTGTTTCAACTTGGTTGGAATTAGCATAAATTCTGAGGCTTCTGCTGAGAGAGGGAGTAGTGAAATGGGAGAAGGAGATGTGGTTGAGGGTTGAAGTTGAATTTGTGAGCTTAAACTTTGGTATTTGGTAGTTGCAGAAGGAAGTAGAGGGCAAAGCGTTCATGTTGTTGCCACGCTCTTGCTTCAAAGCAGAGTTGGATAAGATGTTTGAGGCAGCCAAGTCGTTACTCGTTACTAACTTACTACTACTGCTACCTTTACTTTATATTTGTATGAATAAAAGTTTTCTAAACGACATATAATATGTATCCGTACTATTCTAACGACAGGTCATTTGGAATCATTTTCCCCCTTCCCCTCCGGCCTTTGTAGTTTTATTAATTGTGTTTTTTCATATTTTTTATTTATGTTGATTAGAAAATGTGGGAAAATTATAACTAATAGTGTAAAATCAAATAGCTAAATTTTAAACAATTAAGGAATTAATAATGACAAGAGTAATAAATCAAAATCAATAATCATAGATATAGGGATAAATAGAGCATTAAAATTTAGAAATGATTAAAGGGTTTAAGTTTGATTAGATCAATGTGATTTATGACTCTACCTTAATTTTAATACACCACTGAAATCCTCTATCAAAAAGTTATACACTTAACCTGCAAGTTGTCACCCATATAAAAAAAATACTATTAAAAAGAGCAACTAGTAAGTTTTTTCAGCCAAGTTCCCATTCCATCATTCTTCTTTTACACAAAACTATCCATCGAAAGATAATAAACACACAACTTCTTTTTTCTCCGAAATAGGTTAAACTACGCCACGTACATCGAGCTGCTTAATTCACCAAGCTACCCCCTTCACCAAGCTATAACTAAATTATATTAACGTGCTTATTTTACCAAGCTCGTATAACAAGCAGCCTACTACCTATTCATAAGTCTCTTTATTTACTTTTTAAAGACCTACTCACGCACATACCTAAGATTAAATCATGTTGTACAAAAATAAGTATATTTTTTCTTCATTTTGTAATCTCATTCCATTACTAAAAATGCAGTCCTAATCCTTGTTACCGTAGATGTAGGAAAATAAATTTTGTTGAACTATGTAAATGTGTATCTCATTTTAAACAGTATATAAAAATTTGTATCACAACCTATACAAATCCTTACTAACCAGTCATTGAGACAAGTTTTTTCAAAGCCTGATGCTTGAGGTCGATTAATAAAGTTGTCCATTGAATTGGGATAACTTAAAATCACCTATCATCTCTGAACAACAATCACGGGACAAGCATTAGTAGACTCCTTAATCAACGGGATAAATGTTGATGAAGGAATGGAACAAGGTTATGTACAAGAGCTTTGGAAACTATTTGTAGATGGATTCTCAAATGAAAATGGCTCGGGGGCAAGAATCATCTTGGTATCACCCGGGCAGTTTAGATTCCACTACACATTGCGATTCAAATTCCAAGCATCAAATAACGAAGTAGAATATGACACTTTGTTAGTTGGACTTCGAATTGCAGAAGTATCAAAATCAAAGGACATCCATTATTTTAGCGACTCCCGACTACTCATGAATGACGTGTTGGGAGAATACCAGAAAAAGGGAATTAAAATGGCACAATATTTGGAAAAAAAATTGACATAACTTGGGGGTAAGTTTTATTACTACAAAACTGAGTAGGTCCCAAGAGAACAAAATTAAAATGTCGATGCTTTGGCAAAATTGGCCTTACAACTTGAGAGTGACAAACTCAATGTGGTGCCAATCGAGATACTTTACCAACCAAGCATTTGTGAGCTAGCTGATCAAGATGTCAAAATGATAGATACGAGACCAACCTAGATGCTTCAATTGTTGAACATCTCATGATTGGCCAACTTTTATGTATAAAATTCCAAGGTAAACCATTGTAGAAGGAAGGCTATATGAAAGAGGTTACTTCATGCTACTTTCATGATGTGTAACTACAGCAGAAGCCAAAGGTATAATTAAATAAATACATGAATAGGTAATTTGACAAGAGTGTTATTGGCCAACAATAAATAAAGATACACACGAATACGTGAAAATGTGTGATAAATGCTAAAGATTCTCTCACATATATACCGCGAACACCTCCTACAGAGTTGCTCATGATGGCATCCCTTTATCCATTTTCAGATGGGGATTTGATCTCATTGGTTCATTTCCCGTCGAACAAGGAGGAGCCAAATATGCAGTGGCTGCTGCCAATTTCTTTACAAAATGGACCAAATTCAAGTGTCTCATTTCAATCACTTCAAAGAAGTTCTTAGACTTTGTAGTCAAAAATATAATTTTTCGATTCAGAATTCTCATAAAGATAGTAAGGGTGTTCACAAAGTATCCGATCCAATCCAATCCGCACGATCCAATCCAATCTAATCCGCAAAATGCGGATATCCGCACTTGTGCGGATTGGATTGGATTGAAAAATCTAAAATCCGCACTTGTGCGGATTGGATGTTGTTTGGCCTCAAAAAGTAACCGATCCAATCCAATCCGCACTTAATTATATATATTTTTAAAAAATTATAATATGTAATATATATTAATTAAAAAAAGACACAAATTTCTAATTTCTTAATCTTTTTTAGTAATATATTGAGTTGGTGCATTTTATTTATTTTGTAATAAAAAACACAAGAAAAATAATTCTTATTCACATAGACACATACACATAAAGTTTAAATATATATATACTAGCTTATTTATTTTACTAATTAGATACATATATATATTTTAGTGTAAATCTAAAGATAAGTATATATATTGATATATATGTATATTGGTTTAATTTGTATATAAATAGAGATGGAAATAGATTATTATTAGAGATTAAGAAACAATAGTTTTTTTTTTTTAATTTTTTTCTATGAAATATTAAATAATTTATTATTAAAAAAATAACCGATCCAAAATAACCGATCCAAAATAACCGATCCAATCCGCACTATTGCGGATTGGATTGGATTGGATTTAAACTCTTATGCGGATCGGATTGGATTCAAAATATGAAATCCGCACTTAGTGCGGATTGGATGTTGTTTGACCAAAAAAGTACGGATTGGATCGGATGAACACCCCTAAAAGATAGTATCAAACGATGAGACTCAATTTCATAGTGACTTATTTACTGAGTTTTGCAAGAGAAAAATAATTATTAAAAGTTTCTCATCAGTGGTTCATCCACAAGAAAATGGCCAAGTAGTATAAAATTCTAAAAGATTCTATTAAAAAGAAACTCGACCCAGTCAAAGGAAGGTGGGTTGATGAACTACCACAAGTGTTATGGGTGTCGAGATTTTATGCCCTAAATATAATCTAGTTTCAATGTAATATTATTTACTATTGATAAGATCTGAAATCATATCTTAACTTTATCAGATATTTTTTCACATATATATTCCATAATTATATATTTAATATATAAGTTCTATTAAATTCCGAATATATAGTTATTCACAACTATAGTAATATCATCACAGTAGAAAATAATTATAATTATATGCTTCAAAAATATTTAGTCTCACTATTTATCAGTGCACCAGATTTATTAGTCTCACTATAATTATATGCTTGGTGACAGGGACACGCCTTGCTCTAACAATAAGTTAATCGTTTGGGTAAGTGATGGACGTCAAAGAAACACAACAACAAAGTCGAGAAGAGGGGGCTAAGTTTTGGTTCAGAGAGATGAGTAGGGGCGAGGAGGTTGTATGAGAGAGTTCTCTAGGCGAAGGATTGCTGCTAAAGTGGAGAAGAAAAAATGATTTTAATCGCCAAGACTTTCATTTATATGGGTGGCAACAATTCAAACATTTTTTAAATAAACGGTCTAGATTGATTCCATCCAAGTCTACCCCATCTAACAACTGAAGATTCGAAAGGTTTTCATTTAATACATCTTAAGAAAAAGAATAAAGTATTTATTACTCATCATTTCATGGCTGCATCTCCAACACACCAGAAACCTAGTGTCTTTTCAATTCCAACTGTCACTCGCTTCCCACGAGAAGTGCGCTTAAACTCAGAGCGTGAGCCTCACGACTCCACTAAGTAGGTACCACGCTTCAGCAAATTGACAGCAATACCACAAAACATGATAACCCTTCAGATGCCCGAGGGAATGCAGAAGACTTCTTTCACATTCCAACACTTGGTCAACGAATTAGAAAAATTAGACAAGCATCTAGGAGAAAGCTGCAAGCTCCCAACACTCATGAGTCTTGGGAGCTTGGGGGGTAAATGTTACCTGTATTCCCAAATGAAGTGTACAAGGCAATCGCGAAAGGGTGCCACGTCAGATTATGCATGGTTAGTATATACCCTCCGCCCCTCAGTGTCATAGAAGGTGTTATATACCAGAAGCTACCCGGAGGCCCTTTCTGTTAGTGAAGGGAGAAAGGACTTTGAGATTCTCATTAGTAAAACTACGATGAAGAAGGATCAGAAGTTATGAGTGCTCCAGGATGGTAGCAGGTTAGTCTGGTCGGGGAGAGCCTTAGCCAAATGTTCTTAGAACCTATTCAGGTGTGTCCTATGCAGAGCCACATGCGATGGTTGCATACTTTCTGACACCAAATTAAATTTTGTCCCTTGCGTCAAACATTGGTAATGTGCGTACGTGCTCTGTAGCTCCTTTTTTTTTTTTTTTTTTTTTTTCTAATGGCTAGTCTAGACACCAATTTTGCAAGGTGAAACCTTTGGGCGACACCGACATGTGTCTTTAGTCCCACGAATTGGATTGCAACAACCGAGCACCAGACGATGAGGAGGCTCTTTACCTACCAACGATCAGATTGTCATGTTGTAACATCAGCTATTGTAACGTGTTTGAGTACGAAACCCTAGGTGGGTGAAGGGTATGCCCTCACCCACACATGTGCCTATAAATACCCCTATTTTTTATGTGTAAAAGGTGAACAATTTTTACTTACAAAACCTTTGTTAAAAATTCCTATGAGCTTTCTTTTTCTCCAAGAGAAACAAAAGGAATACAGAGTTATATTCATACTGTAAACACTTGTAATACTTAAACACTCGCTGACAAGGTCAATACAACAGACTCGTGGATTATGGATTATTAACGCCCTAACCATGTAAAAAATTACTTGTCTATTATTTATTGTTCTATATTTTCCTTAAGCTCTAATTAATCAGTTTCCAAAAATCTCAATACACAGTAACAAATATAATGATGACGTGACTGTTTAGACTATTTCCCCTTAAGTGTCATGTGTGTAATTTAAAATAAAAAATAAAAAATAAAAGTACTTTTTAAAAAAATTATTAAACTAAAAGTCAATTACTGTTTGAAAAAAATTAAATAAAATTAAAGGCGTTAACATGATAATAGTCTAACACAGACACATTATCATTTTATGATAGAATGACTAATTTACAACACTATAAATAATTTAAAATTATTTTTAACCAGTTGAAAAATTCAAAAACATAATGATTATTGAACAAATTATTAAAATAATTTTGTCCTTAATATTCCTAAAATATAAAAATCTAGATTTTTTTTGGTGGAAATATAAAAATCTAGATTGCTATGTACTAAATTTAATTAACTGCGTTTATGTAATAATAATTCTCCACCGTTAATTTATTGTAGGACCAGGCTTTTTTTGTCATAAATGAAAGTAGACAAATAAATACCAAAATATTAAATCTATTATTTATTTATTTATTTTTAAATAAAAAAACCATTAAAAATCCCGTATTTATTTTTCTATTCTAGTAATAATATTATATTTTGTATCATCTATATTACCCAATTAAATTAACACACTATAAAATAATATAAAATAATAAGTACATCTTTTTTAAAAATTTAAACTTAAAATAAATATTGAAAATCACTTTTAATATTATATATATTTTTAAAAAAATTCTTGTTATTTTATATTAATTTTAATATTAATTTTGATTTTTTAATTTTTTTAAAATCATATATAATTATTTTTTTAATAAAATTTCACATAATTATTGATTTTAATTTTTTAGTATAGTATTTAAAATATAATTTAGTTTTATTTAATATGTAAATTTTTTAAAAGAATATAAATAAGAAGAAAAAAACTAATATAATTTTTTTTTGACAAAAACTAATATAATTAAAAATATATATTAGAAATAAAATAAAAATTATTAAAATTAATGCATTTATAAATTTTGGAGTTAAGTAAAACTCCAATATAAAAAAATCCCAATCAAATCCTTTCTAAAAAAGAAAAACAAAAAAAAAAAAAACCCCAAAAAGTGAGGGATCGTCGAGAGAGAGTTCAAAAATAGAAAATATATTGGAAACGGCGTTAGTATCGATGAGACATCTAAAACACTTGACAACTTAACGAATTGTACCATTTACGTCACCGTAGGTTTTTTGCCGGTGTATTTGCAAACGTCTCTCCCAAGACTCAAAATTGAAAATGAAATTCAATGCTTCAAATCTCAAGCACACTTTTCAATTAAATATGTAAAATATATATATTTTTTTACCAAAAATGAAGTTGCTGTCATAATATCTATGCATATTTTATTATTCGTTCATTCATTCATTCATTCTTAAAGCTTCTAGCTTTCTTCCTCATCTCATCTCATTTCATTCAAACCACACTTTCGTGTTCATCTATTCTGATATCAACGACAACCTTTGTGACTCTTAGTTTTGACTAGTAGTTAGATTACAGATTACTGTTTCCTCCTAACGATACAGTTTTTTGAACTTTGATTGATATAGTTGTTTTCTTCTATATGGACCAAGAAGCTGATTACGTAATTGGGGTTGAAATTGGGAAGTAATTTAGAGTTTCTGGGAAATGGGTTATTCTTAATTTTAGCTGTAAATGAATACCTATTAACCGAATTGCGTGATTTTACATAATGATTATTGTGGATTTCAAGCTGCGTTGATCGTAACTCGTAAAGGGCCGCTCATGGGGAGTTTTCTGGGTGGCTTCGTATTGCCTCTGCTTCTTTTGACAGGTATCCTTTGTTGCACCTGTTATTTAAAGTATTGCACTTCGATTTTGTTTCCTATTTTACATTAACATTCTTTGATTTTGTTAATGTTGGCATCTGAAGTGGAAATTTAGAGTAGAAGTATAGTGCATTGTTGTTTAGAGGCGTAAACTAAGTTCTTTGATCAATAAATTGACGACTTGTGTTTTCTATTTCAGTATGAATGAGCTAGATTTTATTTGTTCAGAACATACGTTTTACTTTTCATTGATTTGTTTAATTTTAAGTTGGTGGCGTTAAAACTTTCTAGCGCTGGATTTTTCATAAATGGACAATAGCTTTACAACGTAGCATTTGGCTATGGTTTTGGTGTAAAGTGTTTGTTTTTGAGATCCGCATCTTTTTTACTTGATAAACTCTGGACTGTCTATCATATCTCAGTTTTCTTGTTTATGTTTGATTATATGGTGTAGTTATGCGTTGTTAATTAAATAAACTTATGATTGTAACATTTTCTTTTTTAAATTTCATTTAGGTGCTTTAATCAACTGGAGCTTGATCTCTTTTGTTGATTTGATAGCCTTTCTTCTCATTCAGTTCAATGCTCGAAAAATTGGTAAGTTGTGCATTTTCCAACATGAATGATCTGCATATGATAACATGCAACCGTATACTTTTATAGCGTTTCTTCTTAATCGTTTCCATACTGTTTTTATTATGTGGTTCGGGTTGAGGATAAAGGTACGTTCTCATGATAGGGAATGGAAATATTGGGTAAACGTATTAGGTTGCTGCTTTTTTTCTTAACAAGAGTGTGGGTTTCCGTTTAAGAGAATTTGTTTCGTAAGACTCTGTCATTGCAACTGGTTAGGTTTATAATTTTATAACCTTATAATGTCATGTTAATGGAATCTTTATCAAGGGCACTAGTTGCACATCTTAAATTTGACCCTGGCTTTTGGTATGAATTTTTTAATTGCTTGTTAATTTGAAGAAATGCTTTATAACTTATTGTTTTACTATGGTTTATTACATTGTTTTTTCCCTTTCTAGAGAATAGATAATTTTTGGATTAGTTATTATCATGCTTATACTTTCTTATGCATCAAGGTTTAGGTCTGATTTATGTAGAACTTATTGGCTGCTGGTGCCATATTATTTGCAGCAATTCTGTTAGTTTTGTCATTACTTACTAACCTTGTGTTGGTTTGTTATAGGATTTCGAAGGAGGTTCTTATTGTTATGGCCCGTCATCATTTTTTCATCACTTGCTGTTCTTTCTGAGGTGATATATGTTGTTATTAGCACTATTAAGGGAAATGAGTGGAGTATAGCAAATGCTTGTTGGGGAAAGCTGGTCGGATTCATGATGTGAGAATATAGTTTTCTCTTAACATATTATATTAATCCATTATGCCTCAGTACGTTTTGGAATATTTACACATCCTGTTTTGCATGCATTTGCAGAATCCAATCATGGAAATCTCCAATGATTTATATTATAGCTGTGCAGCTTTCAGCTGTAGTTGTTGCATTGCTTGATTTGCATGGAAGCAAATTTGGTTCGTTTTCAAGGCGTAATTCCTGTTGGAGTCATTTCTTGTCAGCAATTGAACACTTAGGTTTGTAAGTTGGTTTTTTTTTTTCTTTCTTTTGTATGTATATGTGAAGTGATGCTTTCAAATATCATATTAGTCACCCCCTTGTTGCTGGTGGTTATCACTTTTTTTCCCCCTATTCCATAACCATTAATTTAATTTGGAATCATTTTATTTTTTCCCACACCAAAGGTTCTCATATTAGGGTTGCTTCCTGCTTTCTATTGCCTGCAATTCAGCTGGTTGTGGGGATTAGCCATCCCTCATGGGTTTCCCTACCATTTTTCATTGGAAGTTGTGTTGGTCTTGTGAATTGGTCTTTGACAAGCAATTTTCTAGGACTTTTCAGGTAATTTATTGTGATTTTACTCTTCACTTTGTATTTTTCTTTTTCTTCTTCTTTCTTTTAATTGACATTTGTTCTGTTAATATTTTAAGGTGGTGGAGGCCTTTACAACTGTATGCAGGCTTCAACATCCTCTTATTATATGTGTATCAGCTGCCTGTCAAGTTTCCAAGCTTGTTAAATTGGTCAGCTGATTTCATTGGTTTATTCAAGATTACAGCAGATTCTGAGTGGCCTGAAATTTGTTCAAGCTTTTCTCTCGTTATTTTTTATATCACGGTATGTTTAGCTAGGATATTGTTTTCTGGCAGGCTTAATTTTACCATTTTGTTTGCTTGATAGCTCTTATTTTTTTCTCTATGAGTTCTAGTTTTATGACGATAGATGTGTTTTCACAACAATTTCATTTTTTTTTTTGGAAAAAGAGACAAAGGCCACATATTGAGAGGCAGAGCCCTCACTTGCGGAGGAGGAAAGCCGTAGTTACAAACACCCACAAAACTGTACAAAATTAGCATAGAAACAAATGAATTTCAAACAGAATACTGCTAACTAGGCCCTGGTGACATGGCAGTGCCAGTGTGATTGGAGTGCTTGAAAGAGCTAATTATTAGTTGGCTGGTTGAGGGAATATTCAAGTAGCTGGTTGAGAGAAGAAGTTGGCTAAAGAGGAATTTGATTGATTCACTTGTAGGAGAGACCCAGCTCTCAAATTTTTTGGATTCAGTACCAGTGCCTAGATTTTCCTTCACATTTCTTATTTCGTATCTTATTTTATTTCCTTGCACCCATTATAAGCTTGATTCGTAGTTACCTTTGTTTTTAATGAAATAAAGAAGCATAGTTGGGAATGGTTAGTTTCTTGTTGAGGTGACTGATGAGATTAAAACTTGGTCCTGTTATGCTTGGTTTCCTGATTATGTGTACACTAGTAATGCAAAGGAATATAGCAATAACTTGGGATGAAAATCTTATTTATCTCTAAAGTAGTCAATCTGATGAACACTTGCCAAGTTAGGTAATGTTAGATCCTGACTATATCTGTTTGCCTACATGTTTGTTTTTCTTGTGTTTTTCCTTTTATTTTCCTTTTCTATGTATTATTAATAATAAAGTCGTTTCACTTGGTCAACTGCTTGCATGCTTATTTTTTCTTGTATTCTTAGGATTTTTGATGAATTTCCCCCCTCTAATTGTAGCTCTCTTATCTCAAATCTGATTTGGAAGAAATGGACTTCATTATGTCTATGGGAGAAAGTAACTTGGCAGAGCAACTTCTTCCTTCAAAGCATTCATTTTTTATTCGTCAACATAGGTATTTTGGAAGTTGGATTAATTTATTTGTTTATTGGTCTTGATCATCATGCTTTATTAGTATTATTTTTTGGACTAATCTTGTCACGGGTTATTGGTGGAGCATTCTAGATTTTGTAGTTACACCATAATCTAAGTAAACTAATAAAAAAGTTATTAAGTAAACAATAAACTTAAGACGCCAAATTCCAGGGATCATTTGTAAATATCTTTCATCCATAATACATTGCCAATGACATAGATGTTATTAAAGATTGTCTAGATGTTTTTAAATTGGTTGTTCCTTCCTTAGAAACATATAGACTTTCTCCTTAAGGTGTCTTCTTCTTCAATTCCCACTTCTCATAAATCACATACTTCAGTTAGTGGAAGGAAGGTAGGGATATTTAGAGGTTGTGTTAGAAGGATGTAGACTCTGGGTATCCTTATGTACCTTTACGACCAAAGACTTCATAAATTGTCCATTTGGTCTCCTTAAAGTAGTTTCATAGTCTTTTATGACGTAAATTTGTTTATTCTTGCTCAAACTTACATATTCGCTAAGATTTTGTCTACATCTCTTCGCTGCATTAGGCTTATTCTCTAAATTTATCTCTATTTGGTATATCTTCTAAATCACTGCTGATTTTGGGTCTGGGTTTCTCCATTAAGAGGGTTAGAGTCTGTGGTAGGTGGCTGTTTTAGCTACTTACTGGTTCATCTGGTTTCAGAGGAACTGGAGAGTGAAGAAAAATGTAAATTGCTTTTGGCTATTTGATATAAAAGATATTAAGGATATGATTCTATTTTTGTATATTGTGGGATTGGGGTTTTATGATGTAGTTTTGTTTTACTGTGCTCTTGCTGTCCACAGTTAAACTTGCTCTTGACCCTTTTTATTCATACAAAGTATCGTTTTCTTTGGTAAGATAAACAAATTAAAAGAATAGACAAGCTCACTGTATAATTCTGATTTTATGCAGATCTGGTGGAAGGCACACTAATGTTTTCTTGAGAGGAGCAGTTTTTCGGATATTTAGCATCAACTTTTTCACGTACGGCTTTCCGGTATATATTCTTTTGCAACATTTTGTTGTTTCCATTCGAAGGTTGATGTGTATTTTCATTGCTACAAAAAGAAAAAAAAAGTTGTATATGTTTTTTTATTTGTTAATACGATGAGTTTGAGGTTTTGTTATAAAAAAAAATAAGAACAAAAGTTGTCAGTATAGGTCATTAATTTCATTTGTCACCATTAGGGATCCTATTAGTCAGATGAAGATAAATCTTCAATATGTTTTTGTGTCTAATGCTGTATTGAACTCAATTTATGATTTAATAAGTTCATTTTATGGAATGAATACTTACATTAACTAGTATAAGCACGATGTAAATCATTGTTTGCTTATTCCCTAACTATTGATTTTTATTAACAGAATAAATTAACGATTTGCAGTTCTGTTTGCATTTTGAACTAATTATTTGCTATATGAATTATTTGGTGTGAATTTGGCAGGTGTCCTTGTTTGCTCTTTCCTTTTGGAGTTTTCATTTTGCAAGTATATGTGCATTCGGCTTACTTGCATATGTTGGTTACATCTTGTATGTCTTCCCGTCATTGTTCCATTTGCATCGGTTGAACGGGCTGCTTCTTGTCTTCATTCTGTTATGGGCCGTCAGCACATATGTTTTCAATGTGGCATTCACATTATTGAACTCAAAACTGGGGAAGGTATCCTCTCTTTTGAGATGAGTTCCTGTTTATTAATTGAAAATACTCACAATTTTAAACTGAGACTTTTTTTTTTTAATACATGTGTAGGACATGGCTATATGGGAAATGGTTGGCTTGTGGCATTATCCTGTACCTGGATTTTTTTTGCTTGCACAATTTTGTCTTGGAATATTGGTCGCCCTGGGTAATCTTGTTAACAACTCAGTTTTTCTCTACTTGTCTGATGAAGATAGGCGATCTTCGAATGATAACAATGTTGTGGAAGGTAGTGGTATTTATTAGCAATTATTTTTTAAATAATTAGCAGCTATGCATCTTTTGCTAGATTTTCACGTATAAAATAGTGCTGTGTATAGGCTTGAAAACTCATCATTATAATATGCTGTTACTTGTTGTTACCTTGAACGTCAATGTTTCATTTAATTATATTTTCCATTTTTGAATTATAGCTAGACATTTAAGTTTTCAATACCTTTTTTAATCCTTGTTAATATTATGCATTGTGTTTGGCCAAATCTTTTTATCATGTTTTTGTGTTGATATAATACTTTATGTGTGCACAAATTAACAGGGCAGGAAGAGACCAAGGTATTGATTGTGGCCACAATTGCATGGGGACTTCGCAAAAGCTCTCGTGCTATTATGCTGGCACTGATATTTCTCATTGCCTTGAAGCCTGGTTTTATCCACGCTGTATATTGTATGTTATTATCATGATTATATAACCTTTGCTGTAAACTATACTAGGCCATAGCTCCTCTTGGCTATTCATTTTGTTTTTATATACTATAGTACATCACTTTGAATCCGTACTTATAATATGATTTAAAGTTTATTCCAGTTTGCTTATTATTTTATGTTCTTTTGAACCTTGTTTCAGTGATCTTCTTTTTAATATATCTCTTGAGCCACAACATCAGTGGAAGGATTCGCCAGTGTTTGATTCTTTTATGCGAGGCTCACTTTGCACTGTTATACATTCTTCAGATTAATTTGATCTCGAGTACTTTAGAACAAAAAGGTTCTTTAAGTATGGAAGTCCTCTCACAGTTAGGTATGACTTACTTTGAAAAATTATATGAATGTTCTTACACAAACAGTGTCTTTATGTATATGAATGTTCTTTAATGTCAGACTGCACAAAGAAAGAAAAGCTGAAAATAACTTACACAACTTTTTTTTTCCCTACCGCCGCAGGTCTCTTGAAACCTGAAAGTTCGTGGGATTTTTTGGAAATAGCTTTACTCGGTTGCTTCTGTGCAGTTCACAATCATGGTTTTGATATGCTATTTTCTTTCTCGGCAATAGTGCAGAATACCTCAAGCCCTCCTATTGGATTTAGTATTTTAAAAGCTGGCCTGAACAAATCTGTATTGTTGTCAGTGTATGCCTCACCTACCACTGTACATACACGTGATAATCCTTCATACGGTATAGTTTTCATATTTGGCTTAATGCTTCTCTACAAATTATAGTTTAATTAAGATGTCAAATTAGCATATTATAATAAATTATTGGGCTCAGAGATTCAAGAGAGCAAAATCTGCTGATCACTTATTCTGCCTTTATAACTATCTCCTACATACTCTGGGATGAATTAAATATGGTTATTTTTGGTAAAGAACACTTAAATGAACCCTTGATAGCCTTATACCTTAAGCTTTTTGTTGTTGGGATGATATGACTTATAACTATAACATCCTCATCCTCAAGTTGAAAGTCACGTGACATCTTGCAGACGATTATATAAAGCTGAAAAAAGGTCCCAACTTGCATATAGGATAAGTTTAGAGAATGATGCTGTTTACTAAAGGAACTTTTGTAAAATTGATTAATTAATATGTGCTTATTTACTAAACTGAAAAATTGTAGACAGCTAGTATAATTATATCTGAGTTTCTGCTACTGTCTTATTTTTGTTGCTACTATTACACTAACAAGCAGTTATTTAATTTTCTTCTAGAAAGAAGAATAGCATCATTCCTCGGTGCAATTGGGCAGAAGTTTCTCTCAGTGTACCGATCATTTGGAACCTACATTGCCTTTCTGACTATTCTTCTCACAGTGTACCTTGTTAGGCCTAATTATATATCATTTGGGTACATATTCCTCCTCCTTGTTTGGATAATCGGAAGACAACTAGTTGAGAGAACAAAAAGACGCCTTTGGTTTCCATTAAAAGCATATGCAATCATGGTGTTTATCTTTATATATAGCTTGAGCAGCTTTCCCAGCTTTGAGGTTTGGTTGTCTAGATTTATAGACCTTAATTTCTACCTAGGCTATAACATTGACGCTTCATCATTGGAGAATGTTTGGGAATCTCTTGCTATCTTGATTGTCATGCAGCTTTATAGCTATGAGAGGAGACAGAGTAAGCATAACAGGTTGGATAATTCTGATACGTTGGAATTCGGATTACTTGGGCTCGTTCGACGATTTTTCATTTGGCATAGCCACAAGATTTTGCTTATGGCATTGTTCTATGCATCTATATCACCAATTAGTGCATTTGGCCTTCTGTATCTGTTTGGTCTTGTCCTTTGTTCAACTTTACCTAAGGCTTCACGCTTCCCACCCAAATCATTTTTGGTTTACACAGGATTTCTAGTAACGGCTGAATATCTTTTTCAGATGTGGGGTAGCCTGGCGGGGATGTTCCCTGGACAAAGGCACTCAAATCTGTCTATATTTTTGGGTTTTCGTGTATTTAAGCATGGTTTCTGGGGTCTAGAATCAGGCTTGAGAGGAAAAGTGCTGGTTATTGCTGCATGTACCCTTCAATATAATGTTTTCCGTTGGCTGGACAATATGCCTGCTAGTATTTTGAATAAAGGGAAGTGGGAAGAACCTTGTCCATTGTTTCTTTCAGGAGAAGATGGTATCAGTAGTGTTTCCATTTCTGGTGAGGAAAATACCGCATTGGATTCTGGAGGATTGCCTGCAGAACAAGTTCGTGTGACAAGCATTCCATGGCCATTTTCCTCTGGTTTGTCTGAATCACCTAATAATGTGTCCTCTAAAGCACGGAGCTCCGAGGGTAGTGGCAGCAGAAGATACTCATTTGGCTACATTTGGGGAAGCACCAGTGAAAGTCATAAGTGGAACAAGAAGCGAATACTATCCTTGAGAAAGGAAAGATTTGAAGCACAAAAGATTCTTTTAAAAATATATTTAAAATTTTGGTTAGAGAATATGTTTAATCTCTTTGGTCTTGAGATAAACATGATTGCATTGCTTCTTGCAAGCTTTGCTTTGTTGAATGTCATCTCTATGCTATACATCGTATTGCTGGTTGCTTGTGTTCTTTCTAATAGGAGTGTTATACGTAAATTATGGCGTGTATTTGTCTTTGTATTTGCTTCGATTCTTATCCTTGAGTACTTTGCCATTTGGAAGAGAACTTTATCTTCAAATCAACCTACAGAGACTAGTGTATGCTGCCATGACTGCTGGAGAAGTTCAAACCTACATTTCAGATATTGCAAATATTGTTGGTTAGGTAATACTCAATTCCCATGTTATTATTTACTTATTTTTTAAGACAAGTTTTTTTTTTCCTTGAATTATTGATTCTTCCAATGATTAGACGAAGTGTTATAGAATAGGGTATCACCTGTAGTTGAAATGCTTCACATAGTTTTTGTAACACGAAAAAATTTATGTGGCATAAATCGAGGGGGGTTAATAGTGACTTAAGGAGGAAAATTTGTCTTATTTTTCTATGTGATAGCAACTGTAATAATTGCTATTTCGAGTGCATCTTCCTCACATTTATAAAGCAAGTCCCACAAATATGCCATGCATCTAACACTAAAAACCATAAAACAGATCTACAAAAAAAAAAAAAGTGGAAGAATTAATACTTTTTAAAACTTTATTGATAACTTAGTATAATTACAAAGTAGGGATTACAAATTAGACTCTGGTAGAGGTGTCACTTTAAGCTTATTTCTTTTGCCTAAGTGGTTGGTTTACAGCTTGCATATGTAGTTCATAATTTAAGCTTTAGTAATAGATTTCTTTGGCGGATTGGTTGACTGAGCAAAGAGAGAGTGGTAGAGGGTTTTAGAATAGGCTGAGATTATGTGTTAATGTACATTTGCAATTCGCAGACAACACTTTGGTTTTCCTCAATGCTTTAAAGAAAAATTTATTTGGGCTGGCTGCATGTTCTAAATATATTTCTTGATGTGTCTGGTTTGAAAGTAAACATTGAGAAAAGCAGTGTAGTGAAAATTAAAAATTCTCATAAGATGAATTGGCATCTTTGTTTCCAAGATTAAATTCATTGTCTAATGCTAATAGTGCCCTTTTCTTGTTCAGCAAAAAAAAAAAAATCACTGGTCAATTTTTCTTCTTGGAACTTCAATTTTAGACGAAATTTAAGTACTACAGAAACTAATTAGTTAGTTTATTTGCTGTCCATTCTGGATTTTATTTTTGTTTCTATATTTGATAAAAGTTTCTGGATATGTGAAAATGCCTGTACTAATAATTTGTCTTTTTTTAAGTACTCTTGGATGAAAAAATAATTGGTTTCTGCTAAAATTTAGTATCTTTCTTTGTGAGAATTACTTCCCCTCTCTTTTTTTTTTTTTCAGTTCTTTCTTCAATCAACAAAAGTTTTGTTTCTTATGCTTTAGTTAATTATTTGTTATTATTTTAACTACCTGAGAGTTTTTGTTGTCTTAGAGTAATATTGTGCTCATCTGCTTAAAGAATCTCAGATGGATCTTTTATATCACCTTGTAATCTTCATTTTATTTTTATATCTTCCATTGTCTTTGTTTGTTATTGTAGTTACACTCCTTATTCATATTCACTGATTTGAGAATTGTATTCACTTTTTGTTGTAGGATTAATTGTTGATGATCCCCGAGTCTTAATCAACTATTTTATTGTATTTATGCTTGCTTGTTTTAAACTTCGCGCTGATCGTGCCTCCAGCTTCTCAGAGTCATCAACCTATAGGCAAATGATGTCTCAACAGAAAAATACATTTATTTGGAGAGATCTCTCTTTTGAAACTAAGAGCATGTGGACCTTCCTGGACTACCTGAGGCTTTACTTCTATTGCCATCTATTAGATCTTGTTCTTATTTTGGTATTGATTACTGGAACCCTTGAATATGACATCCTGCACCTTGGTTATCTTGCATTTGCTCTTGTTTTCTTCCGAATGAGGCTTGAAATATTAAAGAAGAGAAACAAGATGTTCAAATTCTTGCGTATATATAACTTTGCTGTTATTGTTCTCTCACTTGCATACCAGTCTCCATTTATAGGGGAATTCAGTGGTGCAGGGAAGTGTGAAACTGGTGATTACATATACGAAATGATTGGGCTCTATAAATATGCTTATGGCTTTCGGATTACTGCGAGATCAGCTCTTGTTGAAATTATTATATTTATGCTGGTATCTCTTCAATCGTATATGTTCTCCTCCCCAGAGTTTGATTACGTGTCTCGATATCTGGAAGCAGAGCAAATTGGTGCCATTGTCCATGAGCAAGAAAAGAAAGCAGCATGGAAAACTGCACAGTTATGTCATATTCGTGAAGCTGAGGAGATGAAACACCAGCGTAATCTGCAAGTGGAAAAGATAAAATCTGAGATGCTCAATCTGCAAGTCCAACTTCATAGCACGAACACAACGGCAAATGGTTGTGCTTCTCCTAAAAGTGAAGGCCTAAGAAGGAGGTCAACTTCTCTTACTTTTGAAAAGGATGCGGAGACCCCTATTAGAGAGAGCATTGCCTTGAAAAAGCAGCAGACAATTGAAAAGGATTTGGTATACCCGTTTGAATTTCAAGAATCTCCTGTTGCTCAGGACATGGAAATTTCAACAGAAGATGAGTCTATGAAACATTCGGTAGAGCCTCCTCATTGTGAAATTTCTGAAGTTGAAGAAAATTTCACTGGTAAGCCTTTTTCGGATGTAGAATACAAAGACAAAAATAGAAACCAGGCAAAGGAAAACCCACTAGTATCAGCAGTACAACTTATCGGTGATGGAGTTTCCCAAGTACAATCAATAGGAAATCAGGCAGTCAATAACCTTGCAAATTTCTTGAATATCACACAGGAAGAATCTGATCTGAATGGCCATTCGTCTTCTGAGGATGGGTTATATGATGAAATGGAGAGCCAGAAAAAAAAGTATATGTCTTTGGGCCGTTCATCTTCCCTTCAGTCTGATACAAGTTCTGATGCCACAAGTCTTCAATTGGGAAGGATCTTTCGATACATCTGGTCCCAAATGCGATCCAATAATGACATAGTGTGTTATTGTTGCTTTTTAATTGTCTTCTTGTGGAACTTCAGTTTGCTTTCTATGGTGTATCTGGCAGCTCTGTTCTTGTATGCATTATGTGTGAATACTGGTCCAAGTTATATCTTCTGGAGAATTATGCTAATATACACAGAAATTTATATTTTGCTTCAGTACTTGTACCAGATTATAATTCAGCACTGTGGGTTTAAGTTTGATTTGGGCCTTCTGCGTGAATTGGGATTTCCTGAACATAAAATCATGCCGTCCTTCGTTATCAGTTCGCTGCCTCTCTTTCTTGTTTACTTGTTTACCCTAATACAGAGTTCTATCACTGTAAAAGACGGTGAATGGATGTCATTTTCACACTTTAAGAGTACTGTTTCTGGAAAAAATGTTTCTATAACTTCTCGTTGGACTGACAGGGCAATGGAGGTCATGCTCATGGGGAAAAATAGCCTGAAATTAATATTAAGGAGCATGTATAATTACTGGGCATCTCTAACGCATGGTGCAGAATCACCTCCTTACTTTGTCCAGGTGTCTATGGATGTGCACTTATGGCCAGAAGATGGTATTCAGCCAGAAAGAATTGAATCTGGGATTAATCAATTGCTTAGAACCATCCATAATGAGAAATGTAAGGAAGAAAATCGTAATCTTTGCCCTTTCGCTAGTAGAGTTCATGTGCAAAGCATTGAAAGAAGTCAAGAAAATCCAAACGTGGCCTTGGTTGTTCTTGAAGTGGTATATGCCTCTCCTTTGACAGAGTGTGCTTCAGCAGAATGGTACAAATCACTTACTCCGGCAGCTGATGTGGCAAAGGAGATTCTTGAAGCACAGAGTACTGGGCTTCTTACAGAAATGGGATTCCCATTTTCTATAGTCTCTGTAATCGGAGGAGGCCAAAGAGAAATTGATCTGTATGCCTATGTATTTGGTGCAGATCTGAGCGTATTCTTCTTAGTTGCCATTTTATACCAATCCGTTATAAAGAACAACAGTGAATTTCTCGATGTGTATCAGCTTGAAGATCAGTTTCCTAAGGAGTTTGTATTTGTCTTGATGGTTAGTTGAATTTTCCTCTTATCTATTATACTTACGGAAAAATACGTTGGAGTCAAATTTAGAACTTATATTCATACAAACCTGACCATTTCTGCAGCTGAAAATTTGTTCTTTTATGTACATTAAATCTCTGATCGAATGGGTTCTTCTTTGATATCTTTTTCCAATTTCTCTCATTTAAGTTTAAAGCTGAATTCCTTGAAGTTTGCATTGAGTATAAGAGGCTAGAATAATGCTACGCACATTAAACATAAACTCTAAGTCTCATCATTACCACCAAACACTCATCTCTCTGGCTTGTTTAGTGTTATTGTAGTGTGTAAATGTTATGTTACCATAAAGTAGTATGTAGAGTGAATGACATGTTAAGATTCTTGTATGCAAATTATACAAGGGCATTACAATTTCTATTTATTTATTTTCATGCAGATTATCTTCTTCTTGATTGTGCTCGATCGCATAATCTACCTCTGCTCATTTGCCACTGCAAAAGTTATTTTCTATCTTTTCAACCTCATCCTCTTCACGTATTCAGTTACAGAGTATGCCTGGAACATGGAGTCTTCAGAACATGCAGGTGGATTTGCACTTCGTGCTATATATCTCGCAAAAGCTGTTTCTTTAGCATTGCAAGCTGTCCAAATTCGATATGGAATTCCTCACAAAAGCACTCTGTATCAGCAGTTTTTGACTAGTGAAATTTCACAAATCAATTACTTGGGTTATCGGCTATATCGTGCTCTTCCCTTCCTCTATGAACTGCGGTGTGTGCTTGACTGGTCTTGCACAACGACATCTTTGACTATGTATGACTGGCTGAAAGTAAGTACATGAAATTTTCAACTTTTGTATTCTCTTGATTGCTGGTACTATACTGTATTTTTATGATCTTAGCATTAGAGCTACTCCATCTTGATACTCTGAAACATACTGGCATGTATAAATAATACATTAATTTCTGAGGCCTTTCTAATTGTAGTCTGTACTTGCCTTTGCACCTAGCACCCTATGGTCTGTGGTATTTACTTTTATCAGGCTAGTAGTTTTTTTCATGCCACCAACGATAGATTACTTATTTGGCCATTATTTATGCCTGCCCTTATTTGTTGTGGTTACTCATTACACTTTTTAGTAAAGTTAGTAGTTTTTTTTTTTTCGGAAACTGACTCATTGTTTAATTAGCTGGAGGACATACACGCAAGCTTGTACCTTGTCAAATGTGATGCAGTCTTGAATAGAGCACAGCACAAACATGGAGAAAAGCAAACCAAAATGACCAAATGTTGCAATGGGATATGCCTGTTTTTCATCTTAATGTGTGTTATCTGGGCTCCCATGCTGGTATGTAATTTCTGATATGGACTAGTGACTGAAGAACTTTATTAATTTGATGACATTCTTACCACTTTCTTATAAGTTTTCTGGCATTAGAAACCAAACTATTTGCTAAGGTAGTGCTTTTCTTATACATAATTAGGCTTATAAAAGACACTGGCAATTAGCAGTTAAGCGTGAGAGTAGTACTAAGATGGATGACGTTCTGGGAAGTTCGCACCCCTAAAATAAAACATTAGCAATTGTTATTATTCATTTATTTTAGTTTTTTCGGAAGTGAGACAGAGGTCACTTGTCTTAGACTGTGACCTCTTCCCAAGTTTATTGAGAAACCTTACTTATAGCAAAGGAAAACTGTAGTAACAAAGGTCTATTAATATAATCATAAGTTACTGCATATAAAGCTGAAATAGACTCCCTAGATAAATGCAGATTAATCCCTCTAATACAATGTATCCTCTGAAAAAGACAGATGTAATATTGCAAGAGTATAGAACAATAAAGAAAACACTTTTTTTTTTTGAAAAAGAGAAGAGATCCTTTTGTCTTAGACAGGATCCTCCCCGTCATATATTAAAAGCTTCACTTGTGGTGGAGGAAAACCATGGTTTTACAATTAATAACAAAACAGAAATCACTTTTCTGTTGGTATTAATTTCTTATATTGGTTATCATGCTGTGCCATTTAGAAACAGAAAAAGGTGTAGCCTCTAATTAGGATGGTGAGAAGTGACAGAACCTAATGTGGATAGAGAGAACACCTTAAACGCATGAAAATTCCTTGGTTCATCTGTTTTCTGTTGGTATTAATTTCTTGACTTGCTTATGTACTTGCTGTCTTTATACTTTGACACTTATTTTCAAAATTATATCAACTCTATCACAAAGCTCTCCATCTGTTTTTTCTTTTGTTCCTATCGTGTTAGCTTTATGCACTTTTGGGCCAATATTCCATCATATTTGTAAAGCTCTTTTCCTTTTGCTATTTTTGCCTTTCTTTTTTTTTTTTTTTTATTATTTTTTTTGGGTGTGTGGGTGAGCAAAGCCTGTATTATAAGAGCAATGGAATGGAATAATTATTTCTGGAAAATAATTGGAAGTTAACCTCCAACATAATATATGTTGTTTTAACGAATTATGAATTAGGCTTAAGCACTAAAATGTATGTTGTTTTCTCATTCAGATGTATAGCAGTGGCAACCCAACAAACATGGCTAATCCCATTAAAGATGCTAGCGTTCAGGTTGATATCCAGACAATGATTGGAAGGTTGACATTGTATGAAACCACCCTTTGTGAAACGCTCCAGTGGGATAAGCTCAATTATGATGTTAATCTAGACCGGGATACTATTGATTATTTGTCTTCATATAATAAGAATGATATCCAGTTAATCTGTTGCCAAGCTGATTCAAATACAAGATGGCTAATCCCTGATGTGGTTCAAAATAAATTCATTCAGTCCCTTGACTGGGACATTGGCATGGATGATAACATGAAGATAACTTTTACTTGGGTACTATCTAGGGACAGACCAAAAGGCAAGGAAGTGGTGAGAAATACATGGATTGTTGATGAACCTAATCTTCCAGAACGAACAGATGTTCAAAAAGTTCTCAATGGCTCTTTGAACAGCTTTACGATAAATAATGTCTATCCAAGATTCTTTCGTGTCACTGGCTCTGGTGACATCAGACTCTTGGAATTAGAGGTTGGTTATGCATAGAAACTACCTTTCATCATTTGCTTTATCTTAAGTTTATTGAGCTTCACATCTACTTTGTTTGATGTAAAATGAATTTTGTAAAAGCAGTTGGTGATATTTCATAATATGAATGACATTAATGATATAAAAGAACTACTTGGTAAAAAGAATATTAGATAAAAACTGTAAGAATCTTTGGTTTGCACAAAAAATTGATTTAATTTGAAGTTCTATGATAATATTGGATTTTTATCATAATTAAGCATATTTTTCATTAAAGAACTGATATATAGTGGTATTTTACAGAATAATTCTGTAAGTGGGAACCTTGTTATGAATCATGCAAACTATGAATGGTGGTCTTTTCATGATACCACTGCTTTTAAAGGCTGTGGAGGTGTGGCAGGACCGACAGCGATTGTAGTATCTGAAGAAACACCGCCAAGTAAGTTTCACTATAACATCTTATGTTTATGCTTGGATTGGTCTAATAATATTTATTCTCTTTTAACACATTATTGATAACATTTCAGCTGGTATTCTTGGCGATACTCTAAGCAAGTTCAGCATCTGGGGTCTCTACATAACATTTGTTCTTGCAGTAGGACGCTTTATCAGACTTCAATGCTCTGACTTGCGAATGAGAATCCCATATGAGAATCTTCCTTCATGCGATAGGTAATACAGCAGTTCTTTTCTTTAACCCTTGCTAACAACATAGTAGCATGCATTCACGTACAAAAATTAAGTCTGAAAAATGTGTTTCTTTCTTCTTATGGAAACTTTATCAACTCTGAATTCTTCTTTATTAACCCAAAGAATAAACAAATAGCTGGAAAGTTCTGTTCTTAATCTTAATCACCTATCTGGTAGGCGTTTCCTTGAAAATTTCCTTTCACTCAACTCTACAATCCTTGGGCAAAACCCCATTTTCAAATTCTGTGATTTACACAGAGATTAAAAAAATTAGTATCCTATTTAAAACCATCAATACAAATGATTATATTCACTGCTTTTCTAGTACTATGCCCTCCGATTTCAAACCATCAATCTTTAACATTTTTGTTTGTGTGGTAGGTTGCTGGCCATATGTGAGGACATATATGCAGCAAGAGCAGAGGATGAGCTTGGGGTTGAAGAGGTCCTTTACTGGACACTGGTCAAAATATACAGGTCACCCCACATGCTGCTCGAGTACACCAAAGCTGACTAGATTTACATACAACACAACTATATAGGCTACACACCTTTAACTTGACACATTATAGAAACAAACCAAAGCACTGTACAACGAAAGAAGAAAGAAAGATGGGACCAAAGTTATGAAAAAGTTCCATTAACTTTCAGGTGTTAGTATTGTTGATAATCTGCTCACCTCACATTGTTTTTGAGATGATAATTATTCAATTATTATTATTATTATTTTTAGTTTATGTACATAACCACAAAGTGTATTCCTATTTTAATTTTTTAGTAATAGGAAAAAATTATGTACATATATAAAATTTCAGACTGTACCAACCAAAATGTTGGTTTGATCTGATGAGCTATTACGTCTTCTCTCACTCCAATTTTGTTGTTTTGATGATAGATGGCAAAGTAACTCAAATCATCTGTTTGATTAGGTTTAATCAATTTCAATTCTATTGTGAATCCATATCTGTTTTTTATTTTTTCAAATTCTAGTAACAGGTTACCCCATTTTTGTGGTTATGCTATATTTGTTTACAATGACAGAAAATTATCTTCAAAATACATTTTGTTTTTTTTTTTCAAAAAAAAATTAATATAGTATCTGATTAAATTAAATAGTTAAATACTATTAATTATACAATTCATAGTTGTCATAATTGTTCAAAATAATAATTTCACAAATTACTATTTTGCCTTTCAAAATTATGAGAAATAAATTCTTACTCAAATTTATTCATCAAATAAAATTTTTCCCTATACTTGTATAGAGGTGAGTTGGGGACCATAGACCTATATTTTGAAGCTCCAATAATACTTTATTGCTTTCATTAATAGAATAATCTGGTTTATTAATTCCATTATTACTCCACTATAAATATGGAATTACACTTTTTAATAATATAGAATTATATTTACAGAATTTTTACTTGTAGTCCATTGATATAATCAATATAAGTAGTTCACCTTTCAATTATTAGTTTATAATTAGAGTTGGTTAAAATTACCGTTTTACCCTTCTAATTATCTATTTACTCCTTATGTTCCATTAATTTAATGTGAACAGTTAATCTATAACTTATTATAAATTTGAATCTAACTGTTAGCACTCCTAGAATTAACACTATAAGGAAACTAATATTTGATTCGCTATAGGAAAACTTAGATTCAACTATTGTATAACATGTTCCCAGCCACTCATGTTATTAAATAGTAAGAATCATCTTTTCTGAGAAATTTTAACGAGTGAATCAAAGAATTTAATGAATACAAACATGAGTTCATGTATACTCAGAATTCTGACTGATCTACTAATGATCATTGTTGTGATATGAATAACTCTTTCATGGTAAACGACACGTTAATGAAAGATGTTTATTACATATCGATCCAGTCATGCATAATCGAATTATACACAACACATTTACTACATGTCTATCCACATACGTGATTAGAATCAATATCATACACACTAGAAGAACCTTGAGATATTATTTTTATATTTTATTTTAACTTAGTGTTAATGAGAATAATTTTCAAATTTATTTTGTTTGTAGTTATTCTCATTATTGTCATATAAAATTGGGCAAAATGAAAATAAATATTTTTATGCCAGATGTATTTTGATTTTTGTAAATTTAGGACTCGTTTGGTATGCCGTATAATGGTCGTATTATATTGAATAATAAATAACACTATGTTTGGATAAAGCAATGTATTGTATTAATTATTACGACCAAAATTTTTAATACAGTGTATGTTGTATTATTTAATACATAACAAATGGTCCGTATTAGCTTGTATTATAATATTTACAAAGGATTTGGGGTCAACACCAATCTCTAATCCGGACCTGGGACCCAGACTCGGACCTGGACCCCGGCTCCTAGACCCAGACCCGGACCCGGACCTGATCCTTGATCCTGGACCTGGACCTCGAACCTGGACACGGACCCAAACTCCGACCCCAACCCCGACTTCGAGTCGTACCCCGACCCGGACCTAGACTCGGACCCGGACCCGGACTCGAACCTGAACTCGGACTCGAGACCTTAACCCGGACTCGGACCCGGAATCCGACCCGAACCCGGACCCGGACCCGAACCCGGACCTAGACCCGAACCCCGACCCAGACCCGGGACTGGGACCCGAACCCCGACTCAAGACCCAGACCCAGGACCCGGATTAAATAATACTAATACAATACAATACAATATAATATATTAATACAAGTCAATACCAAACATAGTATTGTATTAAATAATACTAATACAATACAATACAATACAATACAATCTAACACAATCTAACACAATACAATACAATGCAATACGACATACCAAACGAGCTCTTATATAAATTTTTTACATAGAAAAGAACTATTTCACTCAGTTATTAGCCGTCATTTAAAGTAATTTTTACAATAATTATAAATTGTCATTTAAAATGATGTTTTCCGTCTGTTACTGTCTGGCAAATATTTTTCTCAACATTATAAACTATGTGACTTTTCCCGACAGTTATTAACCGTCATTTAAAGTGATCTTTTCCAATAATTATAAGCCATCATTTTAAGTTTTGTATTTATAACACACACATAGCAAACTGTTTTAAAAATTGGAGAAAATAGTATAAAAGATAGTTTTAAACCGATGGAAAAGACTAATTTTGTAGTAGTAGGAGCTACACTGTCAATAATTTACATATCCGGTGATGATTATGGGCTGCGGTCAGTCCTACATAGAGTTGAAAAAGCTCAATGTAAAATCAAGTGATGACACTCATCAAGTGATTTGAGTTATCACAGTTGGTATTTGGGTTTGATTATCACAACTGTTATGTTATGTACTTTGGTTCTGCTGCTTTTTTGTTAAACCTCTATGGTGTTGTTATGTTAGGCTAAATATAGTGTTCAGTCTCAAACACAAGCTTCCATGTGTCTTGTACCGTATATTATTGATAATTCATGTAATTATTTTATTTTTTGTACTGAAATTGCTTAAGAGTTTCTAACACTAAAGCCAATGATTTAATGACAGTGTCATGAAACTTAATTACCATCATAAAAAATTGATTGTATGTAAAAATAAATAAATAAATTTGTAGCAGCAATCCTATGAAAATAAGACTTTTTAAACGAAAAAAAATGTCATCAGTAATTTCATAAAAACTTAAAACACTTTGGTAAAGATAACTTTTTACTCAAATGTCCATTTGAGATGATTTCGTAGATATATTTTGGTATTTCTATTTCTTTTTCGATATGTACACTAAGTCGCACATTATTTTCTAGCACATCGTTTTAAATGAAGCTTTTTTATAACATATTTTTAGTTTAAAACTATTTAGAATGTGTAGTAGAACCTTAAAAACAAAATTGTAATCTTGTGTGGAGGCTACCACAGTGGCATGAAATATTTATGATATTGTATGTCAGCATCTGACTCTTTCCTCTCAAAATTTGTTGTTACAAGTTTCAACACATTCTATAAGTATCGATAGTAACATGTTATGGATGGAAAAAGTTGGACTATATATTTTGGTATATTTTGGTTTTTTCAATCTACTGAATTTGTTCTATTGCTAGTTTCTTATTGTAAGCAAGAAAGAAAAGAATAAAGAAAATCACAACACAATGCCACCCAAATTAAGTTCATTTCACCTAAACTTGGACTCACTCTTGACCTTCTGTTCTCATTGTCTTAAGCTTCTTTTTGTTACTACCACTCTCTGAGCTCTTCTTAAGAAGAATATCATCAGGAATTGTGTCTTCCATTATCTTTGGTATTGTAAAGGAAAATTCTTCAGGAGAAACAGTACCTTCATAAGCAGGATTCGCCTTGAGAAAAGCTGCTACTTCGTTCTTAGTTCTCACTTTCTTACCCAAGGGAGTAATGTAGTAAACATCGATTTTGGAGTAGTCTCTTCTAAGCACTAAACTTCTCCTGAAACCAGTTGGTGTTTTTGGAAGGTTAGGTTTGTCAATAACCCATGTTCTTGTGGCATCATACTCTATATCAGCAGGGTCATCACAAGTAACTTGGGGTTTTCTGCTGCAAATGAATGGTTCCTCTTCGATTTTGCTTCTGATTTCTTCAAACTCTTCTTGTGAGCTAACCACTCTCCATTTCCGGCAATTGTCACATTGCGCAGCATATACACTTACCGAGCTTTGAAATGCCGGCCGTGATCTCTTCTAATCAGAATTATCAAATTGAGAAGTGAGTTTCAGAATCATCATGTCAAACAACAAAAACAATTTCATGACTAACTCAAACGAGACAACCATAGACACAAAAGCAGATGCATCTAACCTTAAAACAACCTATTCTCCTCAACTCCATGGAATTTTGAGTTGGGGTGTTTATTTTTGATTGTATATTGCTCTGATTCAATTGATTACAGTTAGAGCAATACACAATTAAAAATAAACACATGTACTGTGTTGTCAACACACAATTGATGTACACACATGAAATCGGTTTGAGCAATATCCTATCAAACATAAACACATGAACAATATTGCTGCTCGAAATGGCAACAAGAGGAGTGTTTGATTTAATTTTTTGGCAAGAATATGACTAGATTCAACCCAAATCTTTATTTACTCACTAACAACACCAAAGACAAAAAAGAAAAAAGGGAAAAAACAACACCAAATCTTTATTTCCTCATTAACATCATTCAACCCTATCAAACCTTTGATGTGTTTTCATAGCTATAATGTACAGTAAGATTAGTTTGTCTTAAGAATCATATATTAACAATCCACACAACCAAAGACATCAATTCATGATAAGGGCCAAAAGGGTATCAATACAATATTTCAAAGCGATGTCATCTGCAATTAATAAGAACCCAATGAAAAATAAACAAAATTTCAGTAATCAATCTTTCTAAAGAGCCCGAATGAAAAAAGAAAACAATGAAAAGAGTTTTTCCAAATCGTATGAAGCAGTTGCAAATCTGAAGAAAACTACTTTATCAGAAAGAAAATTGAAATGGGAAAGTGGGAAAAAAAAGTGAGAAATGGAACCAGATCTAACTATGTTTTGTTCGTACCTTTGAGGATGTTTTAGGGGTATCTTGTACATCCATGGCCTGTGTTTGTTTCGTTATGTTCTGATACGGCTTCTCAGAGAAAGAGAAGAGAGACAGAGAGAGAGAACATTAGGAAATAACGTATGATAACCAAACCTATATATAGTCAAAATTTGGAGCTTACACGCGTAAACAAAGTATGAGTTTCTATTTTTATTTTATTTCATTTATATAATGAAAAAAAAAATATGTACTTATCAAATAATCCTATTAGAAAGTTGATACTGTCAATTTTATAATTTATGATTTGGTATTATTTATTTATTATTATTATTATTTTTTTTTTTAAAAAAAAGAAAGAACAGCTCATTAGAATTTTTACCCTCTAAACTTTAACATACTTTAATATGTAGTAAATTATTTCTCTTTTTTGAGTATTAAAAATTCTCACTGAACTATTGAGATTGTTAGATTTGAGGATTTTTCTTAATTTTATTCAATTTAACTATTTTACTGATTGTTTATGTATAAATCATGCTCCTTATACTTTGATATCTACCAAATCATGTTTTTCGAACGTACTAAATCATACCCCCCTGAACTTTCATCCATGTTAGATTTTTTTTACTAAAATTAGACAAAAGTCCTTAAATCCAACAATCTCAATAGTTCAGGGACATTTTTAACGATCTTAAAAGTTCAATAGACATGATTTAATACATATCAAAATTCAAGGGTAAAAATCCTAATTAGCCAACATATAATTTAGTTCTTCATGCTTTTTTTTCTTTGTTTATTTTAAAAACTTTGATGTTTTTTAACAAATCTTTTTATTAAATTAGCTTTAAAAAATGTTAAATTTGATATTTTGCTTTCTTTCTTTCTTTCTTTTTTAAACAAATGGGAATTAACTAAATATTAATGTTCCTTTAAAGAAAAAAAAAACTTCCATAAACATATATGTGACGCATATTTTCTTAATGCGCTATTTTAGCTCAATCTTTACTGGTATTATTTGACAAAGTTTTGTATTTATAAAAAAGAGTTTTTTTTTTCTTCTAACTACACAAAAAAGATCTTAAAAGTTAAAAAAAAATGTATTTTTTATTTTAAGAGTATTTACATCATAAATTAATTTGAGTTTATACACTTATGTATACTATTTCTTTTTACAAATTAAGTCGGTAAAATTACATTTTTGAAACTTATGTTACACTATCAGTCTTAATTTTGATTGGACTTGTTATATTGTCACGTGTTATTTTTTATTAGTCAATTTCATATTAATTTTAAAAAAATGCTTAAAAAATTATTAAAAACAAAAAAATAATAATAAGTTTTTAATTATAAAAAGTGATTAAACTTAAAAATAAAATTTATTAGGTTTTTTTTTTTTTAAATATAATAGTAACAAATCTATAATCAAATTTAAACCTGACAATAAATTATTATATTATATAGATATTTATTTGCCTCTTTTCGTGTAGCATCATTATTCTTGAAAAAACATTCATATAAAAAATTTAAACACTTAAAAAAACCTCAAATTAAAAACAATTACACTTAGATTTCTTTTTCTTTTAATAAAAAAATCAGCATTAAAAGAAAACACCTAAAGTAAATCTAATTAAAAAAAACTAAACCTTAGTTCACAAACTACATATGTCAAATATATTTATCTCAACTTTAATACGGATTTTAGAACAAAAATAAAGGAAAAAAAATCCAGCAATTTGTGATTCAAACCCATAAATTAAGATAATTTTTTGATTCTTAAAGCTAAAAGTAACTTAAAATAAGCTTACCTGTACAGGTTTTTTTTTTTCTAAAAAAAAAAAATAGTCCGGATAAGTTATTAAAAGAATAATCATTCTATTATAATAAGTTATACTTGGTAATTATAATTAAAAAAAAGTTGGGTTTTAGTATTGGTGGAATTTTGAGATGTTCATGTGGAATGTATGGATTAAATTATTATTTACTTATCCTACATGTGATTGTGATCAATGGTGGAGCTAGGACTTTCATCTAGTGGGAGCAAGAGCAAATGATCAAAATTAACATTGATGCAACTATTTTTGAAGAATAAGGTAGCTGTGTTGTGTGGTGGGAGATTCAAATGGAAGCCTTAATATTGAAGTTAGGACTTGTTACAAAGAAGTTAGAACTGGCTGAGGTAATTGGGGGTCAGATAAGCTCTTAGATAATAAACAAAACAATTGGACATAGTTATTATGGAGACTGACCACTTGCTATTAGAAGTAAATGAAAATGGTGTCATTATTTGGCCTACTTGTTAATTAAAGTAGGTTATTACTATCAAGTTTTTCTAATGTATCTTTTTGGTTTTTGTTAAACAATTTGCCAATAGGATTGCTCACTTTTTGCTAGAGAGCCTTGTTTAAATTCTGATCCTATTATTAGAGGGGATATATTGTTAGAAAAATTTATTCTACTTAATCACAATATTTTTTTTTTTTTATATCAATCTTGGACATGTGCCTAATGAAATTTTATGATACTTCCATTACAAAAAAATAGATACTTATCAAGTACCACAATAAGCTATATTAGGACAATTTGTTAGGAGTTAGTTAAAATGTTAGTTGTTAGGTTTTGTCAGCTTCCAACTATTCATAAGTTGGTTAAGTTCGGTTAGGTGTTAGTTACTTTCAATCTATTGTCATATGTATAAAGAGCATTGTAAGTAATGCTAAATCAATATAAAGCTTCTTTTTGTCCTCTCTCTTTCTCTCTTTTTTTCTTTCTTTCTCTCTTTCTCTCCTTTGTTTCTTTCTATTACAATACCTCCATCATGGTATCAGAGCCATGGCCGCCGTTGCTGGCAAACATGGCTACCATTTGTCCTAGAAACTCAAGTTCTCAAGCTGTCCAACAAGGAGCTCCGATTCCAGCTCCAAGAAATCGAACTAGAGATCAAGAAGATGTGACTGTCTACTTTAATCACACGATCTCAATCAAGCTCAATGACCACTAACCATTCGAGATCAAGTTCTTTGTAATCGATTCCCACGAATGATCACAACTATCTCCTATGGAAGCAGCAAATCCTTACAGCCATTCGTGGAAACTGATTACAAAGATTCCTCCAAGATCTTCCCCCTCCTCCTCAGTTTCTCAGTGATGCAAACAAAGCTGCATTAAATTTTAATCCCAACTTCGTGAATTGGGAAGTACAAGATCAAGTTCTTGTATTTTGGCTCCTATCTTCAATGTCTGAAAGCTTATTGACTCAAATGGTGGGATGTAATTTTGTCAAATAAATTTGGAAAGCTCTTGAACAACACTACACTCTAAAAGTTTCATCTAAGATCCTCGAGTTCAGAACCAAACTTCAAAAGATAAAGAAAGGAACACTGAACATTAATGACTATCTTCTTAAAGTCAAGCAACATGTCGACTTTTAGCCTCAATTGGAGAGGTTCTATTTGATCGAGGTCATAATACTGCCATTTTCAAGGGCTTACAAAGTGAATATGACACTTTATCATCTCTACAAATACTCGAATTGAAGGTTATACAGTTGGAGAAATGGAAGCCTTACTTCTTGCATCTGAATCTCGAATTGGAAATGAGGATCAAGAAGTTGAACCTAGTGTGAATATGGCCACTACTGATCAAGATCTAGCTATGAAAGCATTCTTTGCTCAAACAAATTGAAGCTACAAATCTCCTGCTTATTCCAGAGGTTAGTATTGGCCAAATAGCTTCAATTCTTTGAACTTTTCCTCTTTTCCCAACACGAGAGGAAACTTTTAAGGTAGCTCCTCTCGAAGAAGCAACACTAATCCACAGGCCACATCTATGGCAAGAGGACGAGAAGATCGATTCCCTACTGCACCAAACAGAATTCAGTGTCAACTATGTCATAAACTTGGTCATGTTATTATCGACTATTTTTACAGATTTGACAAGAGCTTCCCTAGTGTTTTCTCTACAACAGATCAATCTCAATCATAGGCCAATATTGCTCACACAACCCAGGATCAAGATGACAATTGGTACCCCGATTCTTGAGCAACAAATCACTGCATTCCAAATGGACAGAACATCATGACACAAGCTGATTATGAAGGCCCTAAACAACTGTATGTTGGCAATGGAGCTGCTTCACCCATCTCCCAAATTGGTAACACAAATCTGCATCCTAATACTTGTCATAAACCTTCAATTCTCAATAACTTACTTTATGTACCTAAAGTCACAAAGAACCTTCTTAGTGTCTCTAAGTTTGCTACAGATAATGATGTTTACTTTGTTTTCTACCCTGATGTGTGTTATGTCAAGGGTCAGGTGAGTAATTCCACACTGCTGACTGGGAGACATCACAATGGCCTATATACTTTTGATTCTAGCCAACTCTAGTTGTCTGCCTCCCCAACCCCCTACAGCACATCCAGTTTCACTAATCAACCATGTACTAACATAGCTACTGCATCTCTTCATCAGAACCATGTTTTTTTTGTCTGTGTAAATTGTAATAAATCTGTCAATGAGTATGAGTTGTGGCATAAAATTTAAATGTATAAAAATGTTAAATTACATAAAAATTAAAATATTACACATTATTTAATATTCAATATGTTAATTATTATACAAAACATAACTGAAAAAATTATAAAAATGAAAATACAAATACATATTATAAAATATAAAATGTTAATGAAAAGATAGCTAATATATAAATACTTACTGTAAATGTATATTTATTTAACTTTTTAATTTAATTTTTATCTATGCTTATTATATATAATTTAATTATATTAATAATAAAATAATATATATGAAAAAAGTAAAATTAGATTTTTAATAAAAATTATGTTAAAACACAAAATTTTAAAGCTAAAAAAAATTATAAGAAGCCCATATGGAGTCGGTTATTTCATAATAACCGACGTTATAAAGTCCTTATTTTTAACCCCTACAACGTCGTCTAAAAAGTGTCGGTAGCAAATTTCGTTATAACTGATGCTGAAAGACCTTAAAACTCGTCTCTAAAGTCTAATTTTATAGTAGTGCTTATAGCTGGAATATCATATGAGTAATCAGAAGGTTATTATGCCAGGGTGCTTGTAGTTGTAGGTTTACTAAATAGCAAAATAAAGAATTGAAGAAACTAAGGCAAAGAAAGTAAACCATAAGAGTTATAAATTATATCTGATAATGGAGGTTTTACCACTGATGGTTTAATCAAAGTTTGAACCTTCAAGAATGGCTGTAGTAGTGTTTGGAGATACTTCTCAAAGCTTTGGCAATAGTCTAAATGGACAGAAAGAGTTTCCTAACCATGAATGTTTGTTTAAGAGATAATTAATGCATTTCTTTCTCTTTCCATATATTTTATCTTTTAGTTTCATCAACACGGGAATTTATCCATAAAGGCTAAATATTATTTTGAATCTTATGTTTTGCAAAAGTTACTAATTAGACCCTCTGTTTTGTTAAATGATAACATGGATCCTGTATTTTCTAAAATTATAAAAATAGGACCTGGACTGATTTTTTTGTCAAAATAAAACTTAATAATAATCTGATTTAGAGATGTTATGATAAAATTTGTTACATTTCTTTTATATCTGTTAGTGTTAGAAATTGTCTTAAAGTTGATTATATTAAAAAAAAATTATTAAAAATTAAGCTCAAGGTCTTATTTTTACCCTTTTGAAAAATATAAAGTCAATTTTGTTATTTATTAAAATAGAAGGTCCAATTAATAACTTTTACAAAACAATAAATTATATTTACACATCTATAAATTAATTATAGGTTTTAAAACAATGATGTTGTTCTCTCTAAGCCATAAGTACAATGATATTAGTTTCTTTACTAATTATAATATTTAGTGGAAGAAATAATGTACAGTCGATATGTCCGAGTGGTTAAGGAGACAGACTTGAAATCTGTTGGGCTTCGCCCGCGCAGGTTCGAACCCTGCTGTCGACGTTTCAATTTTTCTTTTTCTTACTTTTATTTTTATATACCCTCATATGGGGGCAACTAACAACATTTGAGTATGCAAATTACAAAGCTGCACTTAAAACTAGTTCTTACATTATTTGAAATAATTATAATCATAGTGTTTTGATAGGCGACGACCATGTGAATTGTTGTTTCATAGATTATCTTATTCCACACAATAATAATAATAATAATTGAACAGCAACGACTCATGGAAATATCCATGTAATGCCTTTATCAGCTGGTCCTCTACTCTGTGTTGAGTATTAAGACCAGTTTAGTCTTTCTCAAATAATCTCATCATCCCATTCAAATCATAGGACCACTTTTCATTAATGCATGTTTTGATCATCTAACTAATACTAGGTATGGATGGATTAAGATGCCTCCAATTGGTGTTTGGTTTTGAATTGAAATATTTCTTCATTTACACAATTAACTGATAATTTGAGAATAATGCAAAAATAAAAGATAAAAAATGAATAAATTTCCTAAGCACTACACTACAGCTCAGTGACACCCTATCAATTTGCATAATAGAGATTCCCTCTTTCTCAAAACCAAACCCCTCTTAAGCCAGAGACCCATCAATCCTAGATGGTATTTTTAAATGTATTGTTGGGGATAGGGAGCCCACCTTTTTTTTTTTCTTTTCTTTTCTTTCTATTTTTTTTTTTTATTTAAGCGTTTATATATTACAACATGTTTTACTTGAGACTCGAATTCAGGACCTCCAACACTCACACACCCACCTATCACCAAGTGGTTTCTTTTCTTTCTATCTAGTATTTTATAACTTTGTATTAGATATATAATATATATATATATATATTATATATTCTGGCTCTAATCATTTCTGTCTCCACACTAGAATATATCAATATGGCCCCTGACCCTGAGTATATATATTGTCACCTTTTGATACCCATCTGTCCTTTTTCTTCTGTCCCCAAAAAAAAGGATAGTAATTATGCAGAAATTAATAATAGTATGGTACCCAAGATAAACCAATAAACCATATTGAGTGAGATTGTGTAAAGTGTGAAGAGGGAACCACTAAAACAGGAAAGAAAAGCTGTCATTTTGCTGAGCTCAGAGAACTACCTCCTATCTATCCTAAGTTTTAAACCAATGCATTTGGCATCTTTCTTCATATGTCTATCAAATCCAGCTAGACCCACCCAAAATTAAATGGTATTATTCTCTACCTAATCATTTTATCTCATATTTATTATTCTTAAAACAAAAGTTTGAGCACATATATACAAATTGTTTTTGTCAACTTTTTCATGTCTTAATTTCTTGGCCTTTTCTATAATCATGTACATTTTTTTTGTGTGTTTTTATTTCTTTTTAATGCAGGTGCCTTACTATATTCTAGTGCTTGTAGACATATATTAATATATTATATAAGTAAATATTTTTTTAAAAAAAAGTTTATTCTTGTGAAAACTAGAATCTTATATATGGGAATATAAACGATAACATCTTATTGTCAATTAAGAGATTTTCTGTTAAAAGATAGTATCCCATAATATATTAAACCAATTTTATTGTAATACATCAATTAATTTGAGCATTTAAAAAATATATATATAGATAGTTAATAGAATCTAAATAAATTTAGATTAGTTTAATATATTATGGAACATCAATTTTTAACATAAAATCTTAATTCGCCGTAAATAGGGTAGATATGAAAATTTATTGGGGCTTTTTTAATAATATACCTAAAATTAATTTTATTTATAAAAATACCTTTAAGAAAATTATTTGCGCAAATACCGATGTGCCACGTCAGCATACATACCGAAATTCAAAATAATTACCGAAAATAAAAAATTGAAAAAATCTCGTTTCCAGTAATTTTCGCTTTTTGGGAATTTTTAAAAAAGTAACCATTTAGTTGCTTTTAATGTGAATAAGATATCAATTAGTTACTTTTTCATTAAAATATTTATTTTAGAATTTTACACATATATACATAATAAAATAATTATTTTAATATATGAGAAAAATTATTTTTCTCTCCGAAAAAAGACTACTAATATTAAAAGTAACTTGTTTGTTTCTTTTTTATATTTAATTAATAAAAAATAATAAAATTTTAAACTTAATGATATCATAAATTATTGTAAATTTTTTATTATATTGTATTTAAAGTTACCATATAGTGTACTAATAAAATACTATGTGGTAATATTTTTTAAATAAAATGAAAAATAAAATATTTTAGTAACCTATAAAATCGGCTACCTATTTAAGATATGTTTATGTTATTTTTAATAACTTTTCATATTAACTTTGACTATATTTAATAAATTAGTAAATTGTAATCAAATATAAAAAGTTACCCTTTGGCAATAAAATATTTATATATATAAAAAGTTACCATTAAAGTTATTACTATAATAATATATAGGTATTTATTATTTTGAAACATAACTTATTTATGGGTTAAGCAAAAAAGAACTTATTTTATAGTGTTTAAATTACTATTTCGTATTCATATAAATAATCTTAAAAATATATTGAAATTTATAACATATAAGCTTAAAAGGAATATAAAAATTTATATAGTATTAGAAAATTAAAAATTAAAAAAATTTATAGAAAAGTGAGAGAGAGAGATATATATATATAATTTCATTTCATTAAGAGAAAAAGATAAAAGACAACTCTCTTCTCAAAAAGAAAAAATAAAGACAAAAAAGATAAAAAAAAAAAAAAGATTTATAAATAAATAAATCAATGATGAGTTGTTAAGAAAAATAAACAGAGTTTGAAAAAAAAAAAGAACAATAAATAGAGAGATGCTAACTCTTAATGGCTGGGTGGTGGGTAGCAAAAATTAAAAAATTGAGTTTCGGTACACCTTTACCGATTTATTGGAAAGAATTCAGGTATTGATATCAATAAAATATTTGAGCACATTTTCCTAAATATTTTCAAAAATATGTATTGTGATGTAATTATCTCAAATTTATTTACGGGTTTAATTAGTATTTTCTATTTTATGCTTTTGTTTTGTTTTATTTTTTAAATTACTTCAAGCGACAAAATATAGTATTAAGTCTGATTCAAATACTATATGTTTATTATATTATAATATTTTTATTGTATTTATTCTCTTTTACATTTTCTTACTATTCACATTCAAACTATTTTATACTATTTATCTTTAGTTACATTTGTTTTTTTTCAAAAAATCTTAATTAATTTCTTTTAATTATTACTAAAATATGATTCTTTTTCTTTTCACAAGTTTTCTCATATTTTTTTTAACACTTTTTCTCTATTTTACAAAAAAATTAAGAGCTAGCACTCCTCATTTATCTTTCTCTCTTTTACATGATTAATAAAAGTAGTATTTTTGTAGTTTATTCGGAGTTGAGTTATGAATAATTTTTGCATATTTTAACAAGGTTGATGTCTTGTTATTTTTCTATTGATATATAGTTATCTTTTTGTTTATATATAGTTATTTTATGTTGTTCTTTAAGTGTTTTATAATTGTTTTTATGTGTTTTTTTTTTTAAATTCACAATGTGCAGTAGTAAATGTTGATATATTAATTATATATTACTCATTATATTATATATCTTGTTTTAAAATCATAATATTTTATTATTTCTATTATTAATGTAATTTGTATTTAACTTTTAAAAAATAAATTATCATTTTAACTGTCATTTACTCGAAAAGAGAAAAAAAATTGAAAGTATGAAGTTGTAACAACAAATTCTAGTACAAAAAGATAAATTAAGTTGTCAAAATTAAGTTACAAAAAAAATCATAAAAACAAAAATATATTAAGGAATAAGGAGTTGATATATTGTTTTGAATATTACAATAGGTCATTATTTTGTTGTTATTTTTATGTTGCTTTGTAGTTATTATTTTGTTGTTTTATAGTGTTTTCATTTTATTTGTTAAGTTGTTTTATAGTTATTTTTTTTTTATTTTATTGAAATACAATATTTTTTTAATTTTAAAATTTTAACACATTATTTTTTAGAAACTTAATACTATAAAAATGTAAAAAGAAAATGTGACATAAAAATGTATTTTTTTTTTTTAAAAAAAAAAAGTATTTTTGTTAGATCCCCGTCTTATATTTCTAATAACGATCATATTAGGTTCTATAATTAAGTTAAGATAATAGTTGTAATTTATTAATATAGCCACTCTTCGTGCAACTAATTCAATTTTTTTTAGTATTATAATAAATAGTTATTTAAAAATATAATTCTAATATATAATAAAATTATAAATATATTATCTTATTTCATATTATTATTAATAATTTTATTTATTAAAAATTAAATGTATAATTTATTAATTATTATTTAAAATTATTTATTAATAACTTTAAATTTTATTATATATACTATTTTAAATTAATTTGTTAAAAGAAATTATTTTTAAAGTGACACATTGGAATAACGTGGCACATCTCTAGTAGAAGTGATACCTAAAAACCACCTACCATGTACGAATAATGTGTACATATAATTAAATATGAGTTAGCAAAGTAAGAATTGGTATTTAGATAGAAGTGAAAGATATTGTGGCGTATATATAATTAATGATATGCTTATTTATGCTTTAAAAAAAAAAAAAGATATGCTTATTTATAATAGATCATAATGCATGTGAATAATACTAATTATTATAATTGTGGGAAGAGAGAGAAAGAGAGAGTGATCATTAATTTCAATGAATATTGAATATCGAATAAGACATATAAGACATAGGAGGGCTTAGTTTTGTAGCTATTTATGTTATGAAGAATTTACACCATGTCCATTTCATGATAAAAGAGCTTATCTTTAACAAAAATGTAAATAAAAGATACCAAGCTAAAATATAATTCACTTTTGCCATTTCTGTAAATGCCAAGAATAATGTAGTTTCACACTTATATAATCTAATCAATTTGCATACCTAAATTTATAAATGAGATTGTTTACAGTGTTCTATTAATTTTAGTGAGCACCATAGATCACAGTAAAACTATTTTTTTTTTAATTTTCAAATTAAATAATGGTTGAATGATTAATTTTTTGAATATATATTATTTATATTTATATATGTATATGATAATGAAGAATATATTTTTAGTGTTATGGTTGGAATAAAAAGTAATTTTAGAGCTAAAATTACACATTTTGTTGTTGGTTTAATACATGTTATCTGTATTTTTAGAGTGATGACGTCTACAATTCTAAAATCCAATATCAGTCAAGGACATGCCCAAATCTAGGCCTAATCAAGTAAGTCATCCAGCCCATTGGCAATGTTATGCTACGGTTCTAGATTTGGGCGTGAGTCCAGCTCACCAACCTAATAAGGCCAGACTACTTTGGTCCGGGAGATGTTGTTCAACCCAGAAGATGAAGAGTCCATAAGGACCAGTCTGGATATCTTCATGGGGCTATCTGAATATGGGCAATCGAATAGACACTTGGAAAGCTTCTAGACATCACCCTACACGGAACCCTCCAAACATCGGGTCCCATAGTGTCAAAGTTTTTGCTCCCTACTTCGAACTCGCAGAGTGCGCACGCTACCAAAAGAAGATCACCATTTTATCCAACGCCATATTCTTTAACATTCTCGGTATGAGTGTGGATGCACACGACACCTAGCATCCTCAGATTTTCTCCTCTTGTACGAACAATCCTCACCTCGTGAATTAAACCTCACTCAAGTGGCCCAAAGTCAATAACTATTGTATTTTACCCCATCAAATGGCCTAATTGATACCTTTAAATCCTACTAGGTTCCCTATATAAATAGAACATTACCCTTTCATGGAAAGTGTTAGAAATTGAATTCTTGGGAGAAGAATTAAGAATTAGGATTCTTCAACTAGGAAAAAAATACTTATAAGAAATACTTTGAAGCTTTTCTGGCTCAATAATATTGACTCGTGGACTAGAATTCATTAACACTTGAACCATGTAAAATCTTAGTCTCTTCTTCTTCTTTAGTTTACTTCTTTCTTAAGCTTATTTATTTTATAATCAGTTTTTGAAAATTTCAGTAAACATTTTGGTGATTTCGTTGAGAGCTGATGAAAGAATTAGCAAAGTTGTCATCTACAATGATGGTTGCAACACAAAATAATTACAAGCATCAAGCCCCGTGGTTAGGGCGTTAAATTATCTCTGCAATATCAAAAAGGGAGACTCTTGTCCCCCAAATTCAAAAAATAAAGAGCAACAAAAACAAAAGATGGATAAATTCAAGCTGAGCTTTGGCGTTAGCTTCGGTGGAGGTTAGAATTTTCTCTTAAATGACTTGGTTAGAGATCGACTCTTGGACTATAGATCGTCTATGTTGTATAGCCATTCACATTAAAAAGTTACACTGATATTTTTTATTTGTCTAAAAAGTCATTTACACGCGTGTAAAATAGATTATTTCTTTTATATATTGTAAATTATTTTGAAATTATCAAATTTTTGTAGTCTTAAATAATATAACTTACATAACTATGAAAAAAATTGGACTAAAAAATTTTCTTGTAACAACAAGAGATACATTAGTATACTCTTTTTTGAAGTGCATTTTAGGAGTACCGGATAAAATTGTAGGAAAAAAATTATTTATATTTTGTAGTGTTAAAGCATCTCCAATAAAATACTAAAAAAGTTGTGTATTACTATATTTTTTTTTATCATCTTTATTTATAATATTACTGTTATTTAAGTAATAATATTTGTATATTTTCGATACAATAATAAATGATGATCAACAATAATTTTATTTTTTTACTTCTTTATACTAAACTACAATTATAAACAGTGAGCTAAATATAACAAAAACTCAATTTTTGTATCAAACTTAAGCACTCATTTTACATTTTGCATTAAGAATAGTCTTACTTAAAAAAATAATTCTGACTAGATACAAACTCTTCCAAATTATCATTAGAATAATTAGAAAATTTTATTCCTGAACTTTCGACAATATTAATTTTGCCTCCTAAAATATATAGCTTGTTAAGAATCCCACCTCAACTTTTACATCTACAGAAATTTAATCCTTCTGTTAAGTTCTGTCCCATCATTCCGTTTAAATGATAACGTGTCTTTGTAAATTAGTAACTATGGACCTTAAATTTTGACAACTATCAAATTGTACTCCTAAAAATAAACATGAAAAAGATTTAACACTTTTTTAAGTAAATCTTAAAAAATTAATTTAGATTTTAAGAAAAAATTATTTTGAATTATTAAAAAAATTAAAAAATAAATTAAAATTTTAAAACTAATTAAGCGATTTAAAAAATTATTTATTTTTTATTAAAAAATTCATTTAAATACTAAAAATTCAATTTTTGTAAAAACTAAATTTTATGGGAACAAACTTGAGTATATTTTATTTTTCTCAAAAATGTAGATTTGTTTAAGTAAATATCTATTCTATATAAAGTGTGCCTATATAACTAAAATTCTTGGTTTTTGAGAAATTTATGGGTGAGTTTTAATTTTTATTTAATAGAATAATTAAATATTATTTATATATAATAAAATAATAATAAAACAAATCTCATTAATATTTGAACTGATATTTGGGTGACTTTTAATTTTTATTTAATAAAATAATAAAATATTATTTATATATAATAAAATAATAATAAAACAAATTCCATTAATATTTGAACTGATATTTGATGCTAAATATTCGAGAATCACAACACACTTAAAAAAAACAACCCGGGATTTGATACTCTGAGACTCTCAATTAAAAAAAAAAAGTAATATGCTCATCAAATTTGTATTTATTTTTAAACATGGTGAAAAAATGAATTATCTTTCATATTATTCAACAGAGTAAAACAAGTTTTATATTGGTTTACTATTCAACAACTTTGTCAAGAATTCTTGTAAGTTGTAACCACAAAATTGTCAGGTCAAACCAACACTTTCATTGCAATATTCACAGACTAACTACAAAATTATTTCATAGCATTTACGGAACCGCAGACCCCTAATCATCTTTAATATGGACGTATCAGAAGCCAGATCATTAACCTAAATTGGTTAATTCTATTATGTTTTGGAACAAATCGTCTATAATATAAAAAACCCATCATACTTGTATCTTGAAACATTCTTCAGGAACCAAGATTTTAAAACACAATTGTTACCTCCTTAAGGTCAACCCACTCCCAAGTCTCATTTGTTGTATTTATATCATAGACCAAAGCATGTCGGCCCTGTAAATAATAAGAAAATCAAACGTGGTTTAAATCTCAAGGCAATAGAGCCTTTTCCGTTAAATCTCAAAGATACATAAATATACAAGATAAAAAAGCCAATCTAAGAAGTGGGTGCCACGTTAAAGCTAAGGAAACATTAAGCAACTGTTAGGCTTGTTTTACAATTTATGGTGTTTTAAAAGAACATATCGAAACAATATCACATAAAAAAAACCTCCACATCATTTAATTTTTTTAAGGTAGTGTTCAACTAGGAGATCTAACGAGTTTCGCCCCTTCGCTAATGGTTTCTAAGAGTTCAAATTCCAGTATTGTATAAATCTTCAATTTGTTCTATTTCTTATATTAAATGAAATTTTGCTACTTTTTTTTTTTTTAATTTACAATTTTATTGCTTATATATTATTAGGGACATTCATGAAATTAGGATTTCTTTGAAATATACAATTAATGAGCATTACTTTTTGATCATAGTGTGTTTTCCATGACTGAAAACCTCAATAATCTCTATCATTTGATATCAAATAAAATAAAATTATCATGATGTATACATTATGGTTATTTAATGAGTAATTAGTGTGTTGAAATTGTCAAGCTGATATTTAGAATTGTTTATAATTGAATTGTTTCTTTGTCAAAATTAATATTAAGTATATTTATATGTTTATAAGTTTATCTATTTTCTCTTATGCTCATATAGCAATAGAATCATACTCATATAGACATGTTATTTTTATTTTGTAATTTAGATCTTCTTAGTCATTATTTAGTTCACTTAAACCTTTTCCGATTATGCTAACTGAAGTTTTGTTTCTTTTAGGTACTTCATTACAAAGATCTGTATTACATGTATTGTTTATTTTTGACTATGAGGAGGTGGATTTCTTTATTGGGAAACATATAGTGTGACAAATTATTGTTCATATATTTAATAATTCTTTTTGATTAATGAGATTCATATATATAAATGTGTATATTGAATTCTTTATTCAAATAATTATTTTTGATTTTTACGTGATTATTTATTGTTCTTTATTCAAATAATCTCACCTAATAACTAATAATATTTTTTCTTTAATTTTTTATTGTATCACTTTCAAATGACATAGAAAAAAACTAGCATAAAATTTAATATACGTGCCTCGCACGTAGTTTTTGCTAGTATATATATATATGTATATATATATATAAAATTAGTTTACTTTATAACTTTTTTTCAAAATAATTTTATATTTTTATTGAATTTTTAATTATTTTCTTTATTTGTTAAGATATGAATTTATAAATAAAAATAAGTTTAATTTTTCTTCAAAAAATCTTAATTTATTTAAATTATTTATTAGATTCTCAATAATTTTTGTTTAATCTTTTAAGATACCTGATTATAAATAAAATAAAGTTTGAAAATAGTTTTTTTTAGGATTAATTTAAGTTTTTTTAAAATAAATTAATATCTTTATCAGTTTTTTAATAAATTTTATTTATATTTTTTCCAAAATTAATAAAATATTATAATTGTTTTAAAAAAAAATAAAGTATTATAATTTTTAAAATTAATTTTTTTAAAAAAAAAATGGGCAAAATTTTGTATTGGTCAAAGTTGTGAGGGTAAAAATGCTAACAAGTCGTATATTTTAAGGAGAATTTTTAACAAACCGTATATTTTAAGGGGCAAAATTAAGTAATGCCAAAAATTTAAGGAATAAAAATGCTAATTATTCTTAGGGTAAATTGCGGCATAAATGCCTAATGTTTCTGATTTTATACACTTAAATACCTAATGTTTATTTTTGGTAGTAAAAATACCCAATGTACAATTCTCTTACACTGTTACTACTACTTCCGTTAACTCATAAATATGGACACGTGAAGGGTTCAGATGCATTACATTTATTTTTATTTTATTTTAAAACTTAATATTCTTAATATCAGAAACTAAATGCTACTTGTTTAAAAAAAAAGTGTTCTCATTAACAATTTTCACATGATATTGACACTTCAATTCGATAATCATGTTCCATATACTATACTGGTTCACTCAACTATGGTAATTTAATATTGCATCTCTCTTATTTTTTTTAAAAAAACAAATAATATTTAGTATTTTATATTAAGAATATTAAATTTTAAAAGAAAATAAATAAATATAATGTATTTGGGCCCTCCAGGTGTCTACATTTATTAGTTAATAACGGGGTAAGAAAATTGTAACATTGGATATTTTTGCCACAAAAAATAAACATTACGTATTTAAGTGTATAAAATAAAAAACATTAGGTATTTATACCGCAATTTACCATTATACTTATCATTATTATTTATTGATGTAATGTAATCCAACAAAAAATGTTACTTTAAAGTCATGAGGTTAAGCTTAACTTTATAGACACTAGCTAGCAATAATACTGAATAATATAAAATTGATTAAGTTTAATCTCAAAGATAAAACGGATTGTAGGCTCCACAAAGATGCATTGGAGTTGGATACGCCGGATTTCAGGTGACGTGGCGTTCCAAATAAGAATCCTGCCTCCCTGCATGGCTTGGATCAGAGTTGTTGGCTGCTATATTATTTCTTTATTTATACTTAAATTAATTATAATTATGATGATTAATTCTTTTCTTATTAGTTAAAATTAAAATTATATAAAAACAAATTGTTCTATTTTTCATTTCCAATTACATGATTATCATATTGTACCTCACATCTTTTCTGTTCTGTACCAATTTTTCTCCGGAGACCGGAGCAGTTAAGAACGACATCTCTTCTTTCCCACTGTCCGTCACCAAAAAAAAAACAAACGTCACAGTCAAACACTCATTCACTGCCACGTGTCACCACGCACAATTTTCTTTTTTTTTTATTTATTTATTAAAATACTTGTAAAACTACTTATTCATTCATTCATGCCGAAGTTGCTCTCTTCAATATTCTCTAAAACTTTTCATGGTGATTTTTGAAGAGAGAGGCAAAGTCAGAGCTTTCTTGTGACCCATATACCCATTTTCTTACAATGTTTAAACTTTTCAATAAGAACCTTCGTCTTCTATGCTCCCGTTTCCGGTGGCCGATTCGCCGGAGGTCAAAACCCAAAGTCATCATCAGGAGGTTCGGCAAATCGAGCTCTAAACCTCACGACCGAGCCCAAACTGAACCAACCAGGGTTTCTGGCTCAGTGGCTTCGGCTGCGGTACACCCAAATGGTCATTTAGGTGAGCCGGCAACGGCTATATCGTCTGTACGGGTTGCGACGTTTAACGCAGCCCTGTTTTCTATGGCTCCGGCGGTACCCAAAACGGAGAGCTTCGACGACGAAAACGGCGACGTTTTAAAGTCTAGGAGCGTCAATTTACGAACCAAATCAGTTAATGAGCGACCCAAGAGTATTCTCAAGCAATCTCCATTACATCCCAATTCTGTAAATATTACCAATAATAGCTCTGAAAATCTCTCAAAGCAACAGAAGTTCACGAAATCGAAATTGAGGGTTTCGATTAATTTGCCGGATAATGAGATTTCGTTACTACGAAACAGGAAATTAAGCTTTGTAGAAGGTGAGATTGAGAAAGAGAAAGAGGGTTCTTCTTCATCTTCCATAACTAGATTTCTCAGAGGAAAAGCTCCATTGAGATCGAGTATGAGCTTTTCCGGCTGTATAGACTACGGTGGAGAAGGAGATGATCCGTACAGAAGCAAGAGGACTGTGCTTGAAGTTTTGAGAGAGCTAGACGCTGATATATTAGCTCTGCAAGATGTGAAAGCAGAGGAAGAAAAAGCCATGAAACCCTTGTCAGATTTAGCTTCAGCTTTGGGTATGAAGTACGTTTTCGCCGAGAGTTGGGCGCCGGAGTACGGTAACGCCATCTTTTCAAAGTGGCCCATTAAAAGCTGGAAGGTTCAGAAGATTTTCGACGACACTGATTTCAGGTATTCAATAATACTAATTAATATTCATTATTTATTGATAATTATTTATTTCCTTTTTACATTACCTTTTATTATTTTCCCTTCATTTATTTGTTTTTTTATTCTTCGATGATGATTCTTTTATTATTGCCTGAATAAAGTTATGAAATGCTTAGTACTTCTAGGAAATTTCTTCATCATTTAAGTGCTGAAATGATCAATCACTTTTCTTGTAAAGAAGGTTTTCATTTTCATCATTGTGTTTTTTAAATAAGAATCTACAAAGTTAAATTGCCAACATCCATTTATTTAAATTATTCCCCAAATAATAATAATAATAAAACAGCTACTGTAAAATGTATTTTGTTCTATACATTTTACATAGCTGACTTTGTGATTTTTGATCTTTCCCTTGATTCCTTACTCTGAAAAAGTTAATGTACTATTTTTTCCTCATATCATCTTGTCTGGTTGGTATTTACGCTATATATCAAAATAAAAAACCGATGTGAGGACTAAAAGGACCAGGACATGGGCCACTATAAAATAACAGCTGTATGAATTGACCAACGGCTGTTGACTCCCACCACTCTAATTTAATCTTTTATTTATCATCATGCATTATCTTGTTTAATAATGTCTTGATTATTTGTTAATTTGAGTTGATATTAATGGTTAAATTTAGATAATATTAAATAATAGATTAACCTATGTTTCTTTGTTTCGACTCTATTATTTTTAGTTTCATTTCAAACTATATGTTTGGCAAAATGAATCAAAATAGTGTTATGGAATATGGACCCGATTTTGGCGAAAATAATTTCAAATATAAAATCAATTGCTAAGTTCTGACACGATGACTCAAAAAAGCAAAAAAGATAACTGAAGGACAAAGAAAGAAATGTACTATATTTGGTCAAGTTTATGTACTATTTTGATCTCTTTTGTAAAAATAAGACTTTTGAAATATAATTTTTTTTAAAAAAAAAAAATATAATGTCCCAACACATATTAACCAAAATAGAAGGGTTAAAAATATATTTTCTAAATTTTTAATTTTAAAAAGAGAAAATTTATATCAGTATACTTCTTACAAAAGTATATTTCTTTCTTTATTATTTTTTACTCTTTTTAGTTAGTATTGTTGATATTTGGTAGATATTGAGTATGTGTTACAATTATGTTCGAGATGTATTTTTGAGAGAACATATTTTTGTCAAAAATTATACTTTCTTTTCTAAGAAAATACTTTTAAAAACCATAAATTAATTCTAAATAAAAATTCTTTTTAATTAAAATTTAAAATAAAAAACATGAATAAATAAATAGTGTGTTGGCCAGGTACCGTAATTAAACCAAACATAAAATATCAACCCATGTCATCTTTGAGCACTTTATAATAAGGTGCATTATTTTGTGCATTTGTTTGGAGCAAGGTGCAATCAGAAAGTGAAATTTCTAAAGTTGTGTAGTATTATTTGGGCTTTGAGAGAAATAAAAGAATTAATGGTGGTGGCAAATGAATGAGAATTGCTAAAAATCACTATTGGTGCATAACACTCTCTTTAGTGTCATACCGCTATTGGTGTAATTAAGTATCGGATCTCATATAACTTAAGAAAATAACTTTTAGACAAACTAAATTGTATGTAGTATTAATTGGGCTTTGAGAGATATAAAAGAATTAATGGTGGTGGCAAAAGAATATATGTGTAATTATTATTAATTGTCTACTTTTGGTTGATTATTATATCAGGAATGTCCTGAAAGCCACAATTGATGTTCCTGAAGTTGGAGAAATAAACTTCCACTGTACTCACCTTGATCACCTTGATGAGAATTGGCGTATGAAGCAGATAAACGCCATAATCCAATCAAATAACGAGCCCCACATCTTAGTTGGAGGCCTCAACTCCCTTGAAGAAACTGATTACTCACAAGAAAGATGGTCTGATATTGTAAAGGTTCGTACACATAAATAAATATATACAAAAATTATATATTATTGCAGCCATTGTTTTTACTGCGTGCATGTAAAAATATTTTCATACAGAAACAAGTGGTAACTTTTATTTTTGCTACATAATATAGTTACATGGGAGTGGTACTTTTATAGATTTTTATAAAATTTTAAATAATTTAAAATGCATGTCAGAACTTATAATTCAAAATTTCAAAAAACCTACACGTATAAATGCTGAAATAAATATATTTGAAATATTGGAAATTATTTAAAATTTTCTTAAAATCTATATATATTTATGTTGGTAAAGCATATATATACTATATATACATTGTTTTTTTTTTTTTTTAAAATTTTAAAATCATATTTTATATACATTATACACTGTCATATGAACAGTATATGAAAAAAAATGTTAATTTATATCTATTACTAAAATATAATTAAAGATGTTATCATATATATAACTTAGTGATTTTACATTTCTCCTCAAATAATTTCGAATTACCCTCCCCAAAATAAAAAATATGCATATATATAACTATAACTGTTAGAATTTGTGAATATTTATTTTCACACATTAGCAATGTGAGAGACTAACTCTAATAACAGCTCCACTTTGCTCACAAAGGATCACAAGTAGTTTTGATACTATGTTTTTCTTTTTAGAATGAGAGAATAAGATTAATGATAGTAGCTCATTCATCTTATATATGACAATTTATTTCCACACATTAACAATGTGGGACTAACTCTAATAATGATAACTAAAAATACTTATAATATTCAATGATTTTTCAAATATATATAACTCTCTTACCTTTAGATTTAATATATTTGCACATACTGATGCAGTACTATGAAGAGCTGGGAAAGCCCACACCAAAGGTGGAAGTAATGAAATATTTAAAGAGTAAAGAGTACACAGATGCTAAGGACTACGCCGGAGAATGTGAGTCAGTTGTGATGATAGCCAAAGGCCAAAGTACGTGCCAATTAATTAATTACATATTCCTTTGTAGTTGTCAATTACTGTATATAAATGATTATATCGTGTCTAGTTTTTATTCTGTCTTGATCCATAATATATAACCTGATATATTGAGCTAATTAATTAATATTGGAATATATATATATATATATATACAGGTGTACAGGGGACATGTAAGTATGGAACTCGAGTAGATTACATATTGGGTTCTCCAAACTCTTGTTACCAGTTTGTCCCAGGTTCATACTCGGTCTTTTCATCCAAGGGTACTTCTGATCACCACATAGTGAAAGTTGACATAACAAAAGTAGATAACACTGGTCAACAAAATGTCACCACAAAGAAAAGACATACTAAGAAGAAAGTTGTAAAGGTAACAGGCTCTTCTCAATCCAAAGCTATATGGAAAACACATACGACGTAAGACTATAATAGATTTGAATTTCTTTGTTTTTAGAAATTATAAAAAAATAATTTATATATATTAACTAATTATATGATTTATAGGTCTAGTGTTTTTTTTTCTTTTTCAAAGTGAGAAGAGTATCTGATTTTGAAGCTGCTCTGCTCTTGTGCCCTACGTGTAAATCATCTATCGGAATTGAGTGCTAGCAGCTGCTGCAATATATATTACATGATCTATATATTTGTTACTCTTATATTTTCTACACATAAACATTAAACATTGAGAATATCATTAATTATTAGAATAGATTTAAGTATATGTAAAAAAATAAATATTTTTTATTTAAAATTAATTGAAAGAAAACCCATGTTCGTGCATTAATACTATATATATGTGCATTCATTCAAAAAAAAAAATACTATATATGTGCATAAAGTTATCAAATCAAATTATATCCGATCTAATTATTGGATGAGACATTCGATCTAATGAATCACCGCTTCGATTATTGTCCAATTGTTATCAAATTAAATTTACATATTTTTGAAATATTTTTATTAATTATCTTTTAAAAATCTATTAAATTTGAAGCTGCGTAACTAGATTGTTCAAGCATTTCTTTTTAGGGAGTTTCAACAGAGATAAGGTGAAATAGATTTTCTTTTTGCAAGAGAAGTTCGATTCTTCATTCGAAATAGAAGTTACCATCAAATTTAGTTACATAGTAATAGGATAATTATGTGTCAATATTAAATTGCATGTTGGTCCATTTTATATCGTTATTAAAATGAAATAAAAGATAAATAACGTGGAAAATAAGCAATAGGATATAAATACAATATAAGTACCATAAATAAAAAATAAATATCAAGTTTAGAATTTAAATATGATGCATGCAAACACTTAGAAAAACATACATAAAACAATTTAAAAATTCCACGATATTAAAATTCTGCTTTAGGGTCGGTCAAATTAATATCGAATAATCTACAAAACTTGTTTGGTCTTTATTAATTGTAACTAAAGTAACTCTTATTTTTCTTACAAAATAAAGTACTGTTTGTTTGGTCAAGTTATGTCCCCTAGTGTCAAAGACAGAGACATGACTTTGTGAGTGTAATCCATTATTTCAGATTTCATGACTTAACTTAGTAGCGCCGCCTTAAGGGTTAGTATCACACTAAAATGTATCACTTTATCCTATCATAAAGGAAGCCAACCTTGACAATGTATGGTTCAGCACCTTTCTTAAGGGGAAGAAAACAAAACTGTCTCAAGGCCCTCACCATACCCTCGGTGTTACACTAATATGGAGACTATGGGTTTCATAACAGATGACAATCCCCTCTCCCACTCATTATTTTAAATTGTGTTTATCTTTATTAAAATCTCTTTTGAATAATTGATATTAGTCTTTAACCAAGTTGTAATACATTAATTAAATTACTATAACATAGACCTGAAAAATAATTTAATTAATACCATATTACATAGTGATTTTTGAAAATACCATATTTTGAAAAATATTAGCTAATTACGTGACTAACTTTTAAAGCAAGTCACTTGGTGTGTATTACTAGGTTATTAAACTATTTAATACAACCTAGCATTTTATATAATCGATTTCTCTAAATTCAATGCACATAAAATATATAGGACAATCCTAAATAATTATGTTTCTAAGAGATGCATGATTATCAAAAGTAAACTCTATGGGATTTTATATTGACAATTAAATGTGCATGTACTAATAATTATCAAATAATTAATTAAACATGAGATTGTTTCAAAAGTCATTGCTAATAGGCTTAAAGTGGTTATGCCTTCTATTATATTGGATACTCAAAGTGCGTTTCTTCAAGGTTGTTTAATATCCGATAATATTATGATTTATGGAATAATGCATCATTTGAAAAGGAAAAGAAGGGGTCGTGATGGTATTATGGCGCTCAAGCTAGACATAAGTAAGGCTTACGACCGTCTTGAATGGGGATATCTTCGGGCCATGCTCGAGAGGATGGGCTTTGATGGAAGATGGATCAATTTAGTTATGTCTTGTGTGGGTACCGTTTCTTACATGATTTCCCATGGGGGTAAGGAGTTAGGTCCTATTACTGCACAACGAGGCCTTCGTCAGGGTGATCATCTGTATCACCGTATCTATTTATCCTCTGTACTGAGGGGTTCTCAAGTCTGTTGCGTAGCTATGAACAAAGTGGTTTAATAACGGCCTGCAAAATTGCTAGAGGAGCACCGGTTATTTCACACATGCTTTATGCAGATGATAGTTACATCTACTGTAAAGCTACAGAGGAAGAAGCGTATAATGTGAAAGAATTATTGTACACTTATGAGATGGCTTTAGGGCAAAAGATTAATTTCAACAAGTCGTCTATTTTCTACAGCCACAACACCAGCACTTATCATCGGGATACAATCTGCCAAATTCTTGGTATATATGAGGCGGATGAGAATGGCACTTATTTGGGGCTCCCTTATTCGGTTGGTAGGAACAAGAATGCTATTCTTGGTTTTCTGAAGGACAAAATAAGAAAGAGAATTCAAGGCTGGGAAGGACGAATTTTATCTCGAGCAGGAAATGAAGTATTGCTGAAAGCGGTTGCGCAATCGATTTCCAGCTATGCTATGAGTGTTTTTTTGTTACCTTTGGATACTTGCAAGGAGTTGGAGCGTCTTATGGCAAAATTTTGGTGGCAAACTGATTCTATTCAGAAAGCAGGTGTTAGTTGGATGAGTTGGAACCGGTTGAGCCGTCATAAACATACTGGAGGCCTTGGCTTCCGAAGCTTGCGGGATTTTAACTTGGCTCTTCTTGGAAAGCAATGTTGGCATTTGCTAGTCAATGATCACTCTTTGGTGAGTAAAGTTTTCAAAGCAAGATATTATGCAAATGGTTCTTTCTTTTCGGCTGAGTTGGGAGATAACCCAAGCTTCATATGGAGGAGTATTTTTGAAGCTAAGGGGCTGTTACAAGCAGGTGTCACTCAAACCATTGGTACAGGTGATCAAATCTCAATACTAAGGGACCCTTGGCTTCCTCACCGCTACAATAGTTTTGTCTCTTCAACTCATCCTGCTCTTCAAAACCAATATGTCAGCAGCCTTTTAATATGGACGACCGTGCTTGGGACGAAGAGATTATTAGAGATCTCTTTAACGTTCGAGATCAAGAGCTGATTCTATCTATTCAACTAAGTACAACTGTTACAAATGACTATTAGAGTTGGAAATATGAAAGCCTCGAACAGTACTCGGTCAAGAGTGCTTATAAATATTTACAAGAAATGAAAGGGGCCTGACCTAATGATGGTGGTTCGAATTTTCGGAAGGAGCTGTGGAATCTGAAGGTTCCACCAAAAGTTAGTCATTTTCTATGGAGGGCAGCTTCGGGTTCGCTTCCTACTTGTTTTCAGCTGAAGCACAGGCATGTTCCTGTTAATTCTATATGTCCTTTGTGTAATGCTTCAGATGAAACGATCTACCATGCTTTGGTGGGGTGTGATTTTGCTCGTGCGTGCTGGCATAGAACTATGGTGGACGTGGGCAGCACTTTAAACGACACTTTCTGCAATTGGCTGCTGGTTTTGTTTAGTCGTGGTAGGCAAGAAGAGATGGAGGAAGCTGCGGTTGTTAGCTGGTCAATTTGGCTTGCTCGTAATGACTTTGTTTGGCAACAAAAGAGTCGTACTGCTGCAAATGTGGTTGCTTCAGCAAGAACTCTGCTTGATCAATACAAATTCGCTCAAAAAAGAAAGGGTCTTTCTTTGTCTCCGTTGATTGATGGGGACTGCATGCTTGAGCGGTGGCCTGCACCTGCTATAAATAAGATCAAAGTTAATGTTGATGGCGCTTTGTTTGAGCGAGAAGGCCGGTTTGGTTTTGATTGTGTGACTCGAGATTCCAGCGGTAATTTGGTAGAAGTTTACACGATGGGAAAGGTGGGGCGGGTGCAACCTGAAATAGCTGAAATTGTTGGCATTAAAGAAGCTTTAAGCTGGATTGACCGTCATTTGTGGGGACAAGTGATTTTGGAAACTGATAGCTTAGTTTGTGTTCAAGCCGTGTAAAGCCAAATTACTTTATCATCCTCTTTTGGTCTGTTAGTTCATGATGTTCGTACTCTTCTCTTATCCTTAAATAATATTGAGTTGTGTTTTGTCAAACGATATGCAAACAAGTTGGCTGTTTTAGCAAGAGATTCTTTTTTCTCTACAGGTTGTGTGCTTCAGTTAGAGGATTGTTCCAACGAAGTGCGTTCTATTATTTTTAACGATTGCTAGTTAATAAAGTTGCTAAGTTTATTCAAAAATAATAATAATTAATTAATTAAAGATTAAATGAAATGTGAACTGAATAAATATTGGGTATTTCTAAAATAATAATTTTTGAAATAAAAGAGATAAACTACACTAGAACAATCTCTCTCATAAAGAACTCTTTTTCTATTGTTTTTTGATGTAGCTTTAGGAATTTCACACCATCCTCCTTTGACCATTAATTTACCATTATGTAACTAGAAGCACTATTTTTAATTACTAATTAATTTTATTAAATTGATTTAAACCTCTCTTTATTAATTGTAATTAAATAGTTAGAATTTATTTAATTATTTTAAGAGAAATATTTTAAAATATTTTAAAATATTTCAAAAATAATTAATTATTAATTAATTTTTAAAATTAACTATTATATACAATATATAACATATAGTTAGATTTTAAAACATTTAATTAACTAACTATAAGACAAGATAAATGTGCATTTAGGTTAGTTTAAAATAATATTATAAAATATTTGTAAAAATAAGTTATAACAACCTATAACTAGTTTTAAGAAAAATAGTTAATTTATTATATAATAATATAAATATAAATAACTATCATATTTATTCAAAATAAATAATTAATTAGAAAATATTATAAGCTTATAACAAATTTTTTTAAAAAAATATTATTTTTATATATTTTTAAAAAACATCACTAACCACTTTTTAAAAAAATATAATTTTTATATGGTATATATATCCTTTTTATGATAAAATATAATTTTAAAAAATAAAATATCTTGATATCTTTTTATTTGAAAAATGATAAATACATATACCCAAAATAATAAAATTACTTTTTGAAAAATTATTTATTTTAACATATTAAAATAAAAGAATAATACACATAACAAAATATCTCATATTTTTATCTTATTTTATTTTTTCAAATAAAATATTATATATACACAAGTGAGGGGCCAGCCTTTGTGGCCTTGGATGGTGGTGGCGGTGACGGGTGGTGGCGGTAGTTGTCGACCACCAGGGGATGAGGAGGAGGGATCGTCGGTGCTGGACCAGTGTGGCAGATAGAGGATAGAGGCTTGCTCCGTTTTGGCTAGAAATGGGTCAAAAGACTCAATTGCTCTAATCATGGAGCTTGACGGCCTCACACCTACCATGATTTTGTTGGGTTTTGTATCATAAATAAAACTCATTTCAATATAATCAGATTTACTAATTAATATAAGATCAGAAATCGATTCTGTGTTGCATGATTCGCATGATAATATTTCATGAGTTTTGGTAGATCGAGAGGTTCAATGGTGGAGGAGAGGAGATTCGGTGGAGGTGGTTGGTGGTCTCGGTGCATGAGTCTGGGTGTATCGGTGGTGTGAGAAAGAGGAAGAGAGAGCGAGGAAAAGGAAGAGACAGAGAGAGAAATGAAAAAGAGGATATTTTCAATAGAAATTGAAAATAATAGCATTTAATTGTATAAAGTAATTAGGAGTTTAAATTTTATTAAGAGATATTTTTTTTAAGGATATAAGATGAAATTTTACCAAATTCAATTAGATTTGTCCTATTTAGAGGGATGAGAGTTTGCTAGCTCTTAATGTTGTCTTATAAATATAATTTTTAATTAAAATAATAACATAAAAACTCACTGTGAAGTAGCAATTCTTGTTAATTTTGAGCTGGCATGTTAAATTAATACACATTTTTATTTGTGGAATAGAAGATTATGGAACAGTCATGACCAACTGAAAATGACACTTTACAAAGCTTTCACCACATTTCAATAAATTGTACAAATGCATTTGCTCGTTCCCAAGTATAAATATATATTTTTTTAGTATAATAATCAAAACTTATAAACTCTTTTAAGAAAAAAAAAAAAAAAACTTATTATCTCAAAAAAAAAAAAAAACTTCTAAACAGAATATATATGCTTGTCAAATTAACCATTAATTGTTATATTGAAGCAAGTTTCATTCGATTAAGACTCGGAAGACAAAGGAGAACACAAGAAAGAACAGAGAAAGTTATTCTGATCTGACTTTAAAACGTAAGACTAATAGAAATTAATAACACTAATGAATTAAGTAGTAATAATTAATCAAAATTACCGTGAAATATTGAAACATCAACCAATAATTTGTTAATGATCATTATGTATTATTATTAGTTCTTGCAAAAATATTGATTATAACAAGCAAAGAAAATGGAAAAGAAAAATAGGGCATATATGATATGAATATTATAAATAAAATAGAGGATATATATTATGGGTTCATCTTCCCGCCAAAAATGAATTGAAAGCAATATTGGCAAAACAATAAAAGAAAGAGAAAAATGGGTACTCAGTAGTAATGGTCACTGGTCAGGACTAGTATAAGGAAGCATTAGCCTCGTGGTCGTTTCTCCGTCTAGGCTCGGCGTACGAACAACTCCTCTTCGCTGCTTATTCTTCTCCATAAAGATCTTCAACCGTCCATCACTCCTCACTCTCTCAAGAACGTATCTTGGCCGTCCAAACTCATCCATCGAAGACAAAAATGGCGGCAAATTCTCCAAACCCGAACCAATACTGTTTCTCCTCACAATTCTTTCAGACATTGCTGTTTCATTTCTCGGTTTTAAAATCGATCTTGATGATGGTGGTAGTCCTTCCAGTACCGCCCGATACGAATCATCATTGAGATTAACGCTTCTCATTATTACGGAGCTCTCAAACCCCAAGCTCTCACTCAATTCGAATCCGCTAATATCGGCTTTATTGTCAAGGCATCCCAGAGCTCTGGTATCGCCGTAAGTATTAGATGCACCTTCATCGGCTCCGTTACCGGATTGTCGGTCGACGGCGGTTGACGCAAGAACGTTTCGCTGTACCGGAGCAATGTCGCCGGTTGATGGTAATGCGCTGAGTAAACCGGTTGTCGGAGGCGGAACATTCTTGCACCGATGAGTATGTTCTTCTGGTTGTTGGTCACTAAGCATGGTTTTCTTGAAGATACCCATACCTTTTTTCCAACTAATATTTTAGTGTGATAAAAATCCCTAAATAATATTATATATACGTATAAATAATACTTAAACAACGGTTTTAGATGAACCGGAGAAGGTCAGTAGTTTTGGGCTTTCGGCCCGTTTATTGACAAGGCCCATTTTGAACGCAACTCGTTACTAATGGGAAATTTACATGGTGTACTAATTTTTGACATTTTTTTATAAAAATATTTTCAAGCGGTATTTTTTACTTTTTTATAGTATTTTTTTTATAAGTTTCATACTGCAGTATACTGTGTTAAGTTTTCACTAGTGTTCTACTGGTGTTTTTTAGCTGTTCTACTGTTGTTTTGAGTTGTTCTACTGTTGTTTTGAGTTGTTCTGTTCTGTGTTCTACTAGTATTTTATAAAAACACAGTATTTTTTAAAACTTTTCCGTGTTATAATATTTTTGTAAAAATTAACCCAAATTCTAATGTTTTTGTAAGTTGCTTATTAGTAATTTTTCTCCCCAAACTTTAACATGTACCAAATTATACCTTGAATTTTTTTGGCCGTTAAAAATTTTCCCTTAACTATTGAGATTGTTAGATTTAAGGATTTTTGTCTAATTTTAGTAAAAAAAATTCTAACATGGATGAAAGTTCAAGGGCATGGTTTGGTAGATATGAAAGTGTGAAGATTATGGTTTAGTACATAAATAATCACTGAAACATTAAAATTGAATGAAATGAGAAAAAAATACTTAAATCTAACAATTTCAATAATTCGGAAGAATTTTTAATTCATAAAAAAATTCAAAAAATACGATTTAGTAGATGTAAAAAGTTTTTGGAAAAAAAATTAGTAATTAGCCTTACTGATACTATACTCAATGTCGCGGGAAAATTGGCGTTGACTCTTTTGTTTCAAAGTTGATTTAATCAAACTTTGCTGGCTTCACCAACAACCTCCCTAGTCACGACGGCCGCTGCTAAACTGAACGGGAAGCGCACAGTAATATCCTGCGCACACTTATAGCTCGGTTAGAGGGAGATGGCAGATGACGAGAAACTCCTGAAAAAGCTTGAGGACTCCACTAAGGATGCCATGCGCCACCAGCTTGAAACACTCCACTCCATACTCGAACACCAGGGTGGCGTACGTTATCTCCAGCGCCTCCTGCAAGGCTACGATGCGCCTTTCGACGTTGATACCTTTCGCCGCGTCGTACCGTTGTCAACTTATGAGGATTACTCGGACGACATCAATCGGCTCGCTGATGGCCCTCACGATCATGATCGTGGTCAACCTCTTCTGTCCGTTGATCCTCTAATCTGCTTCTTTTATAGGTAATTTTTCTTTCAACTTCTCTTTTGTTGTTATGGAGATAAGTTTGTATGAAATTAAATATTGTTGGGTCATGAAGCTCTGGCACTAGCTCGATGAAACCCAAGTTGATTCCTTACTATGATTCACATCTTTCAAAATCGGCCTCGTATGTGGCTCATCAGGGCAGCGCTGTAATTCTTAGAAGGTATGTGTTTGAGTGACCTTTGATTATTTAATGTTATATGCATTTGGGTATTAGTTAATCAAATTATGGGTTGATCGATATGAAACTTGTTACCAGATTGTTTCCTCCGAGACCCTCAGTCAATAAATTTATTGGCTTTATTTATGCTGATAATGTCACAACTACCAAACTTGGTTTTAAGGTGATGGCTGCTTCTGCTTTTGCTTTTCGGAATAATAGTAGTAAGGCTGCCTATTGGGCTCATTTTGCCTCAAGTTCTAGTACTATAGAAATCATTCTTGGATCCAATGTTGAGCACCAAATGTATTGTCATATTCTTTGTGGACTTAGGAACTCTGACCTTATTGATGGTATTCGTGCTCCCTATGCCATAGGCTTGATCCGGGCATTTTCACTCTTGGAATCCAAGTGGATGCAACTATGTGATGATCTTGAAAATGGGTTCTTGAGTTCAGAAATTTCTGATGTTGCAATGAGAGATTCAGTTATTGAGGTTCTTGGTGGGCCTCAAGTGGAACTTGCCAACAAAGTTAGATCAATATGTCAAGAAAAGAATTGGGGTGGAATTGTGAGGAAGTTATGGCCAAATATAAGATATGTTAAGTGTGTTACCACTGGAAGCATGAAACAGTATTATCCAAAACTTAAGCACTTTGCAGGAGAGACACCTCTGTTAGGTGGTGACTATTTTGCTTCAGAATGCTGTGTAGGTATTAACTTGGACATTACACAACCTCCAGAGACAACCCGATTCGTGTTGCTTCCTACAGCAGCCTACTTTGAGTTTCTTCCATTTGATTTCAATCAGATCAGTTGTGTTGGCGAACAAACGGTTGACATTTCTGATGTTGAAGTAGGAAAAATGTATGAAGTGATTGTCACTACTTACAGAGGATTATATAGATACCGTTTGGGTGATATAGTAAAAGTTGTTGGTTTCCACAACTCATCTCCAGAAGTTGAGTTTATAATGAGAGCACCTAAGTCTCTTTCAGACATAATAACCGAGAGGGGTTTGATGTCTGCAATTGAAATTTGTCAATCTGTCATGAAAAATGCCTTGAGACCAGAAATCACAGAGTTTTCAAGCTTCTTAGACTCGGAGCTAAACCCGAAGCAATTGAAAGTGCTAGTTGAAATTGGAGAGGAATGCATGATTGTGGAGGAGTCACTTATTGTTCTTCTTAGGGAGATTTGCTCTATACTTGAGGATAACTTGGGAAGTCTTTACAGGGTTAAGCGAGATAAAGGCGAAGTAGGCTCTTTGTTGCTAACCGTTGTAAAGCCTGGTAGCTATGGTAAGCTGGCCAAGGTAGCCATTGATAATGGGGTATCAGCTAGTCAGTATAAACCACCAAAGATAATACGACGCCGTGAAGCTGCAGCTTTTCTTGAAAGTTATAGTCTTGTTACTGTGAGTTCGGATTCAGTTGAACAAGGGAGAAATTGAACCATGGAGCCCCCAAGTGGTGGCCTGGGGTGTGTGTAGAATTGAGTTCATGGAGACTCTATAACTACAAATTTACAGTAAATCACTTTACAATAAATGGCCAAGAGCATGATAGAATATATATACTACAGCATTGTAAAGGTGTAAACTTTTAAAACAATGAGTTATTTGTTTAAATTTTACAATTATGCTTCAATACAATTGATTTGATGTAAATTAACTAAAAAAGTAAATAAGAGTATTTAAATTTTATTAAAACTATATAAAAAAAATTATTAAATAAATAAATAAGTTGTAAATATATTAATTAGTGACAAAAATATAAATATAAATAAAATATATAATACATATTATGATGTAAGTTTAACTTATATTTTCTGTCAAATTTGACATAATTTTTAGTATCTCAAATGTGAAATTTAAGACACATTTGCATAACTATTAGAGTATCATTTTATTAAAATACTTTTTGGGAATAATACTTTTTAATATCACAAAATAAATTACAATTTTTATTTATCATTGTTACTTACTTTGAGATGGCTTACAATATTATTACTTGTAATTCTAAATTATAGAACATATGTGTTGTAATAATGCGTCATGATTTAGAGAAATAAAAAAAATACTAAAATACACCAATGGTATTTAGTACTACCTAAAATGTTATATTATTATTATTGTAATTAAGTATCAAGTCTCACACAATTTAATATAATAACTTTTATAAAATATCTTTAACTATTCATAAAGCGTCACCTTATAGTAGTATTCACCACTATTATTGTAGCAAACAAGATTCTAATAAGTGGCTTGTGGACCTAACTGCTCTAGCTACGTAAAAATTTCGGTCATAAGCTTCTTTAATTCACTCTTTACATATATTATTATTTATGTGTATAAAGTTTAAGAATTGGTTTATTTTGTATTGAGTACTTAATTTAAAGTAATAAAAGCCACTAAGGCTAGTTTAGTAGTGAGAGAGGGATGGGAAAAAGGGAGAGGTCATGAATTCGAACCTAGAATCTTAAAGCTATTAAGCTATTAATTGATTGTAAAATATCATTATGCTACAAAATAAAAATAATTAAAGTAATAATATAATAAGAACTTAAAATAATAATATAATAAAAAATATTCTAAATGGAAAGAGTCTGACCTTAGCAAGCCAACCTTTTGCTTTAATAAATGATTTTATCTTGTTTTAACATTTAACTATTAGTTATGGTTAATAATAATAATAAAAAAAAATAATTAAAAAAAAAACTCAAGCATGGTTTTGCACGACTAAGAATATATCTCAAAAAGTTGATAAGCAAAAAAAGAATATATCTCAAATATACCATAAATGATTTGTGTAATACATTGCGCAATTTTCATTTTGGTATTTGAGCTTACTAAACTGCCAAGAATTACAGTACTAAAACATTTAATAGTCAAATTTTCCAAAGAAAATTCCCCACAAAAATAATACTTTTTTATTAAAAAAAAAAATAATAAAAATGATTTCTCAAATCTCTACACGTTAATGGATGCTTGGATTTGTTCCAATGTTTTCCCTTTTGTTTCTGGCACCACTATGATGATGAACAATATACTCAGAACATTAATTGCTCCATAGAGAATGAAGGTACCTGAGACCACATTCAAAGCCCAATTAAGTAGGAATATCTATAGTAAAAAGAACAAAATTAATACTTAATACACATTGTTTTTTGGAACAAATAAAAGGAATTGTCACTTATACTCACCATAAGAGCTCCAGGACATTAGAAAGTTAAAACTGTAGGAACACAACCAGGCACCAAACCAATTCACCAATGTTGCTAAGCTTCCAGCTTGACCTTTGATATTAATTGGGAAAATCTACAACATGGATATATTCAGAATTATTAATCAATAAATTCAAGAAGGGAAGAAATAAAAATCCATATTCTTTCTCTGTGGTAGGTATAATCATATAAAAGTAAATCTTGCAAAATTGTTACCTCAGACATTACAACCCAAGGAACAGCTCCCATTCCAATTGAGAATGATCCAATGTAAACCTAGCGTTCAAAGAAAGAAAAACTCTCAAAAACCTTTGGTAGACACCAATATCTGAATGGGGTACTTGACAAAACAGATTATATATATACAATTCTTTACAAAGTAATATTTCTCACACTTTCCATCTCAGTCTAGAATGCTACTATTACTAATATTTGAATAGATAATATGATAATATACCAGTATGCCAGTTACAGCAAGAATGGGGACTGCTTTGAGTGCCAATTCATGAACCTGTAAAGGAAGTTTTTTTTTGTTATTATTATTATTTTATTTTGTAATATTAGATATCCTAAAAAACCACAAATGTTTTGGTGTTGGATTCATAAATCTGTACAATATGTACCTTGAAGTAGAATGAAAGAGCAGGAAGAAGGCAGCCAAGTACCAATCCTGATCCCGAAATCTTGAAACATTGAAATAAGATTAGCTCTTTAGACATGGAAAATGGGATTTCAATAAGAAAAAACTTTGAGGAGAAAAGATCAAAGTGTTCTACCAATAACAGAGGTTTTCTTCCTAATTTGTCAACCACTATTGCCCCAAGTCCAGTAACCACAACCTGAAAAACAAAAACACACCAACAAGTTAATATTACTATAATAATTTTTAGTTTTTAGTGAAATGAAGAATAAAAATAGGAAAACCTGAAGGATAGCATATATTGTAGTTCCAAGGCTGGCTGAGAATCCTGAGATATTATACAAAAATGAATATTAAGTACATGTTTAAAGCTAGATTTTAGAGAGAAGTATCTGGTTTTGGTTTAAGATTTAAACTCGGGCAAGAAGTATCTCATTGCACTATTATGATCACAGTACCTGCTGATTCAAAAATGCTGCTGGTGTAGAAACAAACTCCATTAATTCCACCAAATTGTTGACAAACCATCAATCCTATTCCTATCTGTTCATAAAAACAAAACAGAATCAACAGAAATAACTAAAAGATATAGAAAGGGTAACTCTATGATTTGTTCATGATGAATTATTACAGTAACAGATCGTTGATATCTCTTTTGGAACAAGTCCAACATTTTGGCCTTTGGAAGGTTTTCGAGAGTTGTGATATAATCCTGCAAACCATGACATGGTATCTCTTGTTATGTTATCTTAAAAAGACTAAGACATGTTCAAAATTGGTAGCAAAACACAAAAGTTTATGATCATTGTTCATTGACAGGAACCTGAATTTCGGCTGCCTCCTGAGCTATGTTGGCATTCTTACCACGAAGCTTCTGCAATGAGACTTCAAAGTCTTTATGACGTCCTGTCTTCGCCTGCATTCATAGCGAGGTTGAGAGTTGAGACCAGGAAGAGAGTTTATATTGACTTTGTTCTTTTTACACTTTGATAGCATCATACCAGCCATCTAGGAGACTCCGGAATGAAAAAGAGACCAAAAAGCAAAATAGCGCATGGAATAAGACCTGCGAATACTTTGAAAGTGAGTAATTTGCAAATGTATCAATCAAAATAGAGATTTCCACTCCTAACTATACTTCTTTGAGTCTGTCTGACTATTTGTCACAACTGTTAATACATAATATGCCTATGAAATTTTACCAACTAATGCTAATGTCCTCCATGAGAGTACATTGCCAATGATGAAGGAAACAGATACTCCACCGCAGATCATGAACTACAAGAGCAAGAAGACATCATCAGGCTTGCTCATATTTCATGCTTTTCTTCTCTTCAAATAACTCTTTCCTATAAAATGACTATAATCTCTAAAGCATTGCAACATTTGAATATGTTCACCTGGTTTGCAGCAGTTAGTGATCCACGAAGATTCTTGGGTGCGATTTCAGCTATGAAAACAGGTACCTTACCATTTGTCCAAAAGAAGCATCAAAAGACAATGGTTTTATCAAGTAGGATGAACTAAAACGACTAGAATGAGAAGAAACTCACCACATAGGAAAAGGCTCCCATCCCATATCCAGTTGCAAGTCTTCCAAGGTCCAAAGGCAAAACTCCCTTTTTAGCATTCAAGATTCAGGAAATTAATAATACATAATATAATATTATTGATCATATAGATAACTATGATATAAAAAGAAAGACCACCCAACCACAAACAACTTAAGTTTTTTAGGTGAAAAAACTCGTGAAATCCCAAATTTTGATAGAACAGACCTGAGCAAAGTAAATGGAAAGCCACCCTGCAACACAGAAAGCAGTATACACTCTCATTGCCTGCAAAAACAAGTACATTTGCTATGTTAGATTTAGACTGAATTCTGAAACGAAAAGTTCAGCAAGTATTCAACATGGTGCTATCTTGCTTACCCATTTTCTACCAACATAATCAGCAATTGGACCACTTGTGATTGCACCAATCATAGCACCAAAAGTCAATATGGAACCAAATAGAGAATACTGTGTACATATACATATACATAAAAGAGTGGAAAATTCAGCTTATAAATATCATAGTCATAACAAGTATATTCACAGAACACATTCAAAAACCAATATTCAGTCAAGTTTCTTTTCCAAAAATCACAACATTTCATCAATAATTGATTTGAATACTGTAGCTTTCAATCTTTCTGAAATTGCCTGACTGAGATTTTAAAAGTTCATAAGCAACAGCAGCTGTCTTTCTTTCTTGCTAGTTTTGACCATGAAATTTCATTTCAAAGTGCTTTTCTCTACATACCTCGTCTAAAGATAAGTTGAGATCCCTCCTTATAGCAGTCTGAGTAGGTGATGAATAACCCGCCTGTCATTTAAACAAAATGTCTCAGAAATCATAATAACAAACAAATGTGTCTGCTTATTACCTTAATAAATAGAGTAGTTGAAGATGATTATATATTTCTACTAAGAACTTACACAGGTTCCAAACTCATAGGAACCACAAACTGCAACAAAAGTGCTAAAGTAAACCATCCATGGATGTTCTCTGCTACTTTCATGGTCAGTTGATCCATCTTCAACAACCATGAGTGGCTCTCTTGTCTCATCTTCTTTGGTAGCCATTTCTGCTTTTTCTAAATAACCTTCAGTTGATTATCTGGGTTTCTCTTTCTCCACATATATAATTAAAGAGTGTTAGAAGATAAAGATTCAGACCAAGTGTATCTTAAAAATGGTTTTTCACCAACTCACTTGAAAATAAAAAAATCAAGAAACCCACTTGGAGGGTGTTCAGTTTTCTAACAAAAATGTCACTTTTCAATTCCTATGTTTGGCCTACAATTCCTCTTTCCCATACTTCTCTTAAACTCTTTTAAAATGTAACGTAGTCTAATATTATATTATATGATATCTACACTTTTCTTGCTCCAATTTGATACTCCTCTATATAAATTGACAAGGCAATAAAATATTATAGTTTAGTTTAATGCAGAATTCCTTGTCTTTTTGCAGGTAAATCAATTAAATAGCACATGGTGTATCTATCTATCTATCTATGAAAAAGATCTAAAATGAGAATAGTCTTTTGTTTTACCTTCTCTATTGACTGTTGAGGCAAAATTAAAAAAGAAAAAGGTTAGATTAAATTAGACAATGAGTAAGAAAGAGATCCAAAACAATGAATGTTTTTGTTTTGGGTGGTCCTTAATTGAGTATGGCCCACATTATTTGGTCCTCTACCTGTGGTTGCAATGGATTTGAAATTAGCTGGCGCAGCCCTAAGTTATTACCAAGTTGAAGAAAGACTACAAAAAATTGATTTGAATCAAATAAGATCTTGTGAAAATGTGTATTTTTATCATTCTTTCAACTACCATATTCTTATAATTATCAAAGAATAGCATCAAATTATATGAAGATGAAAGACGTGAAGGTAGCAGTTGTTGCAAGATTAGTGAAACAAAATGTTAATGCATACCAGCTAGTGGACAGGTGGGGGTGGAAACGAGACAGGTGATGAGTGGGCAATGCACCTCTCCCATGCAAATGCAATTTACTCGCACTCATTCTCGACTGGTGGCGGGACGAGAGTTGCCCTTGAAGGAGGTAAAATCCATATGGAGAGGGAGACTTTTTGGCAATCAATTTTCACATGTAACAAATTATAGTAATTGAGAAATACTTTTTTGTTTTTATCAATTAACTAAAAATAGTTGTAGTTCTCAAAAAAAAAAAAAAAAAAAAAAAAAGACTAAAAATAGTTCTATATTAAAATCAATTTAAATCTACCCTTTATTATGCAATATACTCTTATATATACTACCTTAATTAATTGACTCTTAAATATAAATAACCCCAATTGTACCATAGCAGCCATGGGATCTCTACCTCCTCTATGACTCAAAATATCTTATAATAATAAGGATATAATTGGTAGAGTAGTTGAAAAAAAAAATTAAAAATTTAAAAGAGAGTAAAATTGAAAAACACTTAAACTTTTTTTTTTTTTTTTGATGAATTTAAAAACACTAACTTAAAAGAGGTATATAACTTAATTTTCAGTAAATTATACATGGGTTTTTTTTTCGTGTATATATTAAAATGGTAAAAATATTACACAAATATATTGGGCTGACCCTATAAATATTTGTACCGCAATAATTAAAATTTACAAAAATACCTCTTGCCCTAATCTTTCAGCCGCACGAACCACCTTCTTTAACAACAACAGCTTCTAGCAACCAAACCAGCAGGCCGACCGTAAAGAAATCAAGTCAGACGGAGAATCACCATAAATTCTGGCTATTTCACTTAAGAATAAGATCGTAAGAAATTCAAACACATATGATTTTGAAATTTGAGAAAAAAATATACAACACTTATATTTATTGTGAGGCAATTAATATTAAACCTTAAAATAACTAATAATGCCCTTATGTAATACAACAAAATTTACCACAATTTAATTTTTTTTGTACGATTCGTGTATTGCCAATTTTAATTTTTATTTTTTTAAAATAATAATATTGTAGTTGCACAACTATTAATTTTTTAGAATTAAAATTTCTTGACAATGACCAACTAGACAAGTCAAATATACTATCATAGGATGCAAATATAATAACATCATCCCTAAATTAGAAGAGAAATGTTAAAAGGTACTATTGGTGTCTAATATTTTTTTTGGTGTCATATTACTATTAATGTAATTAAGTATCATGTCTCATACAATTTAAAAAAAATAACTTTTAAGAAATATCGCTAATCTATCATAAAATAACACCTATAAAAAGTGTTGGACACCACTCGTACTCAATAACAATACGCTAATTAAAAAAAATAAAAAATATAACAAATTAAATCAATAAAACTCATTATAAACTCTTTATTTATTTATTATTTTCAGGAGGATTGCTATTAGGCACTTAACGCACTTAAATTCAATAATAATTACAGTAGAACCTCTATCCAAGAATATACTTGGGACCAAGTAAATTATATTCTAATTGGGAGGTTATAAATAAATAGAGTTACACTAAAAAAAAAAAATTAAAAAACCAAAGAATATCAATGTAACAATAATAACAATAAATAATCATTAATACTATATCATAATAAAAATATTTTAGAATAAATATAATACTCACACATGTATTATAATTTAAAATGAAAATATTAATTTTACATAAATAAATTTACAAAATACATGTATATATTTTATTAAGATGTAATTATTCTTGTATAGAGGTATACTTTCTTAATACGGGACTTAGAAAATGTATAACTAATTACAATTTAGAGATTATTCTTATTTATAATTGGCCCAAATCGGGACTTGATTTTTTTATAACAAATTATAAGTTATTCTTGAATAGAGTATTCTTAAATAGAGGTTCTACTGTAGTATGAAGTGTTTAACGATTTTATTAATAATTACTCAATGAACCCAACAATAGCAATAGGAATTAGGATGCCAAGTTACCATGCATTGGTGCCTTTTAGTTTTAGTGTTTATCATTTCTGTGTCGAAGATTGCAAATTTAGTTACTTTTGGTTCTCTCCCAAAGCTAAGAAAGCAAAGTATCAGCTACCATCATTTTTAATATTTCAGCACAGAACCGATACCCTATTGGCTTTTGACTTTATGGGTTGCGTTTCATAATTACAAATTAATTACCTAAATCATCAAAAAAAAAAAAAACTTGGTGCCCTCATGGTTGTGAAAAATACAAATATTTAAATTAAAAGCACGATTATTGGCTGCTAATTGACAGCTTGGGCCCAAGTCTTGGCATGTGCAAACTGATTGGATGCTTTTATTTATGAGAATCTTCCCATATAATCAGATCAGATAGACACTATTTTAATTGGGAAAAATACAACTCAATGATCAAAAATTGAAAATTTGAAGGAAGTCCTCTCTTAAGTTCAAGCTGATGAGAACATTAGAATTGTCTGTGAACTCTTAAATGATTCTTAAATTCATAAACTTGTCATTAGAAAAAGGGAGAAAAATAATGTATCAATTCTCTTTCCCCTTAAGTGTTTATTACAATGCTATATTAATAGTTTATTGTAACAAATTATTGAGATATCATTACCCTCTAAATTAATGATTAAAAGGTCAACTCATGGATCCATATGGTACTATAGTATACATAACATTTTACAAACTAAGCATGCACAGAAAAAGAGCCAAAAAAGAACACAGGCTTCAGCTTCACAAAAATCACTAGATGCACAAGCAAAATTAATCTGTGGAATATAAGATAATATATACAATTCTAATGTTCTATCCAATCAGGCTATAATGAATATGATACAAATGAAATTGAAACGTCAGTGGGTATGTTTGAAATCATCATCTCTGTTCAACTTAAGAGCATGTAGGAAGAATGAACTAATGATACAAGAAAGTTAGCTCCAGAATTAGGAACTTACCAATTAGGACCTGATACTTTCGATTTAGTTTCATTGCCTATACTACTGGAAGATACCTACAACCAAAGGGTGTTAACTGTGATACTGGTGAAAGCCGGAACTTGAGAGATTACCTGAGCCACTACTGCTGATGGATCTCTCGATATCATCAATATCAGCGACTAAAGGAATTGGTCGTTCTGGGATATTGGGAACTGACAAGTCTGTTTCTAACATTTTCACAACCTGATCCATAGTTGGCCTGGCATACAACTGTGGATGAGAACAGAGAACAGCAATTAACACATACTTTTCTAAGATTTCAGGCACACCCTTTTCTGGCATATTATCTTCAATAACATCTAAAGCTCTCCCTTCCCTTACTAAAGACCATGCCCAATCTGTTACAAGAGAGGGTTGGCTCTCATCATTCACAAGAAGTGCTTTCTTCCCACTTAAAAGCTCAAGAAGGACAACACCAAAGCTATACACATCACTTCTCTCTGTCAACTGGCCATACAAGGCATACTCTGGAGCTACATATCCCATAGTTCCAGCTACCCTCGTGCTCAAATGTGTCATTCCCTCAGGTGTGAACTTTGCAAGTCCGAAATCAGCCACCTTGGCTTCAAATGTCTCATCCAAAAGTATATTATTAGCTTTAATATCTCTATGGATGATTGAGGGTTGTGCTCCATAATGCAAATATGCCAAACCCCTTGCGGTCCCCAGGGCAATATTTTGACGAATAGGCCAACTGAGCTTGTTATCAGGAGATCCAAACAAGTGGTCATAAAGAGACCCATTTTTCATCAAATCACACACAATGATTCTTTGATGACCCTCATAGGGAGTAGTAGCAATGCAATAACCTCTCAAAGCAACAAGGTTGACATGTCTAACACTAGCAATAACCTCAACCTCATGAGCAAAATTAGTATCTCCTGAAGCTGAACAATTCTTAAATCTCTTCAAAGCAACTTCACTACCATCAAGCAAAACCCCTTTATAGACATTCCCATACCCTCCTCTCCCAACTATGTTATCCCTAGAAAAGTTTCTAGTTGCCTTCTTAATCTCATCAAAAGTAAACTTTATCAAATTAGTACTGCCACTAATGGACTCTAAAGCCGAACCCAAACCTCTCTCTCTATCTTTAGAACGTTCCTCCTTCCTCTTCTTCACCTTATACTCCTTATGTTTATGCCATAACAACCAAACCCCACCAATTATCACGAGCAACCCTAAGCCAGAACCAATCAAAGCGACGAAAATCACAACTTTCTTCCGCTTCTTCGTACCTGTTGATCCCGGAGTCGCGAAATCGAGCAAAAACAAGCAGTTAGCCGTCCCTATATCCGTAGGTCCAAAATGGTTGGCGAAAGCCGCCGCGTAAATCGACGGGAACGCCGTGCAATCGGAGACGTTCCCGATGGAAGCTCCGATCAAATACGAAGCCCGCAAATTGGACAGGCTGGTTGTGCAAGCGGCGCAGGGCGAACCATTGAGTAACGACTGGTTACAATTATCAACTATACTGTTCACCACCGATTTGGGGACAACGGCTTCGAACTGCGCCCTGGTGGTGATGTTCATGCAACCCTGGGAGATCCAGCTGGTCTGGAAGCCACACTTGGACAGAATATCGAAATTAGGAACGTAATCCTTAAGCAGGTTTTGGTAATCGGACCAGCACGATTCAGACGAGTTGAGAGGAGGTACAAACGAGTTGGTGAGTCGGAGATAGTTCGACTGGACGAGTCGGAGGCTCTGGAGGACATACCGACACTCAGTGGCGACGTCAAGAGAACGCCGTTTAGGGCTCGGAGCTAGTTGCCGGAGGACGGTGAAGTTCAAAGGGCACGAAACGGCATCGTTTTGAAGCTGAGTTAAGGCGACGGAGTTGAAGCAGGATAGCAGTAACAAAAGCCGGAGGGCGACGAGGAAGAGGGCAGAGAAGGACATTTGGGCCTAGGGTTTCATGGAAGGAAAAACAGACAGAAGAGACAGAAGAAGAGTTTGGTGGTGGAAGAGGAATAATGGTGGGATTGAGTGAAGTAAGGCAGCCAGCCAGTTATGACAGTTGAATATGGAGATTTTGGAGATGGAAGGGAAATTGATATGAAACTTCCCCCCAAAACGACATCGTTTCTTTTCACCTAACCTTACTTGCTCATCCAATTGGGCCTGGCCCAGTCCAATATTTCAAAGCTCAGTGGGCCCAACATTCGCCGGCTTTGCTTTATCTCGGAATATTATATACACTTTTTTATGGTTGTATTATAATATGATATAAAAGATAAAATTTCAAGTGGAAAATAAAACTGTCCTGAGCACTATAATGGTTATATTGATGCGTTATAAATTAATTGATTCACTGATTTTGGATGTAAGCTTCGTCTAAAGTCATCAAACTTTGTCCTTATCAGTTAATTACTATTTTTGGTAGCGGAGATAAGTGAGAGGAAAGAAAAAAGTGTGTTTGGTTAGAAAGTAAAGGTGGAACAGAAAAAGATTAGTGGAAAGAAAAATTTCGACAATGGAAGAACCAAAAGAAAAATAAATTATGCTTAGTTAGACAGAAAAAGGTTTAAGAAAAAACAGAAAAGAAGGGAAAAAAAATGGGTGAACAGTGCTTGATAGGCGGCGGTTTGCGACGAGGTGCTTGGCTGGGTTGTCGGGGTTTAATACTTGTCAGGCCGATCCTGAGAATGAAGATCTTTTATTAAAAAATGGTATACCATAGTCATTAAAATCAATCTGATACATTAATTTATTTGAGAGTATTTTAAGAAAAAAAAAAACTGTCTACTACATGGTTAATAGTATTTAAGAAAATAGTTAGTTGAGTTCACAAATTTGGATTGATTTAATACATTATGGTACACTAATTTTTCACAGATGATCTTAATTCAATCCTAAGATATATTGAGCAGAAAAAAAAATTATCATTTAAAAAAGATGCCGTTTTTAAAAGTGCTAAAATAGTCTTTTAAGAGTCATTTACAACAATAGTAAAAATAAGAGAAAGAATTTTTTCAATTCAACAAGAGTCTTGATCCAACTTTAAAGTATATTTTACTAAACTACCAGCATGGTTAGCATTGCTCCAAACATGTGAAACAACAACTCAGGAAAAAAGAATAAAAGACAACGAACATCCATAATTAAATCTAAGAAACACGATAAATCTGTCAAACTAGAATTCAAAGCATTAGAGACTCTAAGTGCATCGATTTCAATATGAGTAATATGTATTTGTTCTTGCATCACCCCATTAAGGCTATGAAAAAGGATCTTAGCTTCTATTTCATCTGAACGAGAACAATCTTGAACTGGCTTTGAGAGAGCGGCTATCACACGACCTTGATTGTCTCGAACAATGGCACCAGTATAAACTTGCCTCCAAAATTTAGAGATTTTTGCTCCATCAATCCATATTAGAATAGTGTTCAAATCTGTGCTCAAGCATCTCTAACCAAGCCACTTTTTAATCTCCTGTAAATAAGTCATGCTGAAATGATAGTTAAAGTAAAGATGCTCCACAGATTTAGCCTGAAAATTACACAATAGACATGTATTCGTTTGACAAATATTGAATTTCATTAGTCATCTCTTGTTTGCAACCTTTGTAGAACAGCTAGCCAAAGTATAAAACGATACTTTAGAATGGATAGTCTCTCCTAAACTTGATTAGTCCAATTTACTTTCTCATAAGTAGGAAGAATAGCCTTATAAGCATGGTTGATGGAGTATCGGTGAGCTAAGAACTGTTGCTCACAACAAAACTGCTTAATTTTGTCCTTCACAACCACTATTTGCCTCCAATACCAGCTACTCTGCATGTTGGAAGAGTAGTTCCATCAGTTTTAACCCTTCAAGTAAACACTATGAACCTATTTCACCCAAAGATTATCTTGCTTTGAAGAAATGGCCCACACATACTTGTCAAGCCGCTTGATTCCAAATTAGTAACATTCTAAAACTCAAGCCACCTTCTTTCCGAGACTTACAAAGCTTTGCCCAAGATACATAACCTGAACCATTATGTTCTTCTTTACCTTTCCAAAGAAAAGCTCTACAAATAGCATTTATTTGCTTCAGTATCTTCTTTGGTAATAACATGATTTGTGCCCAATAAGAATGAATGGATACTAAGATTGAGTTGATTAAAGTTACTCTTCCAGCAAAGAAAATGTTCCTTGAGCTCCGAACTCTAATGCGAGCCACCATTTTTTCCAATATACACAAGCATTCAGGAGTTAACAGTCTCTTCACACAAATAAGAATACCCAGGTACTCAAAAGGCATGCAACTCCTTGTAAACCCTGAAGCATCTAGAACTCTTTGGACTTCAACTTCTTCCATTCCACTACAATAAATTGCTTACTTGGACTCACTAGGTTGTAAAACCAAAGCAGAAGAGAAAAGTTTTAATCATTGGAGCATAAAATAGATAGACTTGAAATCACCATTGTAGGAAAGCAACACATCATCAGCAAAGCATAAATGATTCAACTGAAGGCCACAACACCTCTCTTGGTACTTGAAACCATCCATCCTCCTAACCTTCATCATAATCCGAGATAGGTACTCCATCCCCAATACAAAAAGCAATGGAGACATCAGGTCACCTTGACAAAGACCCCTTTTAGCTCCAAAAAAATCTTTGCATTTGCCCATTAATTATCAAACTGAACTGAGAAGTTCGGATACAAATCATGATCAAATCTATAAAACTCTGAGGAAAATTGAAAGCTTGCAACATTTCTTCAATGAATCCCTATTATATGGTATGATAAGCTTTCTTCACATCCAACTTAATCATACAATTAGGCCTCTAATTCTTTCTTCTATAAAATCTAACAAGGTCTTGGCACACCATTACATTATGAGCAATGTATCTATCATGGATAAAATAGCTTTGATTTTGAGAAATCAAATTATTAAACACAAGTCTAAGCCGAGAGCAGATAAGCTTAGTCACAACCTTGTAAATAACATTACAATAAGATATATGACGAAATTCACTAACATTTGCAGGGTATTTATTCTTCAAAATTAAAATAATGATAGTTGAATTGATTTCTTTCAATATTTTACCTGAGTAAAGGAAATTTAATATTATTATTTATTGATCTCTTTATTATTTATTTTAATTATATATAATTTGTATATAAAATTAAAAATATGTTTCTCATAATTAATAAAATGTATAATAAATTATAAATAAATTTTTATGCACATATAATATAATTAAGTACTATACATGAAATTATAAATTTCTCATAATATTTAATAATAATAATAATAATAATAATAATAATAATAATAATAATAATAAAAAGAAAAAAGAGTCTCCCGATAGCTTCGGACTGCTGAAACTACCTGGGAAGAAGAAGTCCCTTCATGGTAAGGGTGAAGTTCGTGATTTTCTTTGTTTTGTGCCTGGTTTTTGTTCTTGTTAACAGTGATAGGGTTATGGATTTAGAATTGGTTAATAGGCTATCTGAAGTCTTGGTTCTTGATGAGGGAGATGGCCCTGTTCTACCTCTTAACAAGGTAGGGATTGCAGAGGGTAAGAAGAAACTTGATTTGTGTTTGATTGGGAAGGTTATTGGTCCTAGACCAGCCAATAAGGATGGGATTGAGAGAGCAATGAAAGGGATTTGGAAGATAAATCACAGATTCCAGGTTGAAGAATTGAGTTCGAAGAACACTTTTCGATTTTCCTTTGGCTGCCGTGAGGATAGGCAGAGAGTTTATGGTGGTGGCCCTTGGACTATTGACAAACAATTGATATGCTTTGTCAAACCGATGGGTCTAGGTGAAATTTCAAAGATGAATTTTGATTTCACATCTTTCTGGATCTCAATTAATAATGTGCCTTTAGCTTGTATGACGGAACTTTTCGCTCGGGAATGGGGTGAACGGATTGGTAAATTGGAGGACATCAAGATTGTTAATGGCACCATGAAAGTGAGGGTAAGAATAAATATCACCGAGCCTCTTAAACGGGGGCTGCGGGTTGCGATTGATGATAATGGGAATGAGGTTTCTCTCCTCTTTCAATATGAACACTTACCGGATTTTTGCTATGATTGTGGCATCATTGGCCATAAGGCTTTAGATTGTCCCCTGCGAGACTTTGGTGGAGATAACCCACGGATTGACAATGGGAGATTTGGTTCATGGCTGTGTGCTCCGACATCTCCTCCCCGTGATAATTTTCGATTCAACAGAAAACGAGCGGACTCTCCTTCAAGCAGACCGATCATGACGATGGGCGAAGCTTCTAGAATCATCTCGGCAGTGGAACGGTCTCGGCCTCGTTATTCTGGCCCTACCCCGGAGCAGTTGGCTCCGACTTCTGTCTTGGAAGCTCGTGAGCGTGAAGAGGAGGAGAAGAGTGTTGCTGGTGTTGATCCTGGTATTAATGGTGATATGGGTGAAGTTAATAAAGTTGATATGGTGGGTGGTGGTGTTCATTGTGTTATGGCTGAGGTTAATAAAGATAATAATGTGGTGAGAGAGAGTGAGTTGGCCGAGATGATGGATGGTGTGGCATCACATAGTGTAAATGAGTTGTTGAAAGGTAAGGAGGTGATTAATGGTGGGTCACATGACGTGATAGCTTCCTCGGTTGGAGTGCAAATGCAATGTAATGTTTTGAGTCAAATAGAGGGTCCCAGTAAGGTGCCACTTCAACCAATTGATAAAGGAAAAGCAATTTTGCATAATCATTTGAATGAACATTTATCTTTTAGTCATGCTTTTCAACAAACTTTTGAACCCCTTATCAAAGCACAAAAAGCTAAGACTTGGAAGCGCGTTAATTCGTCAAAGGGTCGTGGTTCTAAAGGTATGCCTAAGTCTAATTCTTTTCCTTTGAGCCCGAAACTTTCTCATGTTATTGTGGCTAATGTTATGAATAAATTGAGCCCGCGAGGTGGGGGTGGTAGTAAAAGAAAAATGGATGTGGAGTATAGCAATGATAGTGCGAAGAAAGGTCGAAAAGATGGTAGTTCGGTTAGTCCTTCCGAGGTCACGAATATTGTTTTGGCGAAGTCTGCAGAGCAGACTCGCCAAGAGCCATGAGTCTGTTATGTTGGAACGCTCGGGGGTTGGGGAACCCCGGTGCGTTGACTGCCTTGCGAGCTCTGGTTCGTAAGTTTTCCCCAAGTTTAGTTTTTTTGTCGGAGACTAAACTTTATGGTGGTTGGGCGGAAGGGATTAGGCGACAAATTAATTTTCCTAATAGTTTTCATGTTGATTGTATTGGGAAGAGTGGTGGTCTGTTATTATTATGGAATGACGATTGGGAGGTTAATGTTAAGTCATTCACTTCTGGTCATATTGATGCTTTGGTTAAGTGTCCTGGTAGGGAGGTGTGGAGGTTCACTGGGTTTTATGGCAACCCAAAGGCAAGTTTACGGGCGGAGTCGTGGAGATTGTTATGTCGGCTTAAGGATTTATTTGATCTTCCTTGGGTCTGTGGTGGTGATTTTAATGAGATTCTATCGATAAATGAGAAGAAGGGTGGTGCTGATCGTAGTGTGGCGGCAATGTCTGAATTCCAACAAGCACTGGATAGGTGTTCTTTGGCGGATTTGGGGTTTGAAGGGCAGTGTTTTACATGGTTGAACAAAAGGCATGGAGATGCGCATGTACAGGAACTGCTTGATCGTTATTTTTGTAACCAAAGGTGGCATGATTTGTTTCCTTCTGTTAAGGTTCTTAATGGTGATTTTCTTCACTCTGATCATAGACCGATTGTGGCCACTTTGGAGAATGTGACTAGAAGGCGGCATTTTGACAAAAAGAGGGGTTTTCGGTTTGAGACTCATTGGTTGAAGGATCCTGAATGTTAAGAAATAGTTAATAAGTCATGGTTATCAACGGCGTCTCCTTTAGCTCATCAAGATAGTCTTATTGATATTTTTGGCTCGTGTGCTAATCAGTTGGGGGAGTGGAATAAAGGTAAGTATGGATCAATTCCTAGGTTGGTTAGAGAAACACAGAAGCAATTGGATGATCTTCTTAGTGTCTCGGCGCCTTTAGTGCATATGGAAGAGGTAAAACGTCTTGAGTTTAAATTGAATGACCTTTTGACTCGTGAGGAATGCTATTGGAAATTGAGATCGCGAGCTGATTGGCTTGCTCTTGGGGATAGAAATACTAAGTATTTCCACAATAAGGCCACGGGTAGGAAAAAGAAGAACGCAATTGTGGAGATTATGACTGAGGATGGGCGTAAGTTGAGTTCTGAAGAAGATATAGTTTGTGAGATTGAGAGATACTTTGGTACTATATTCTCGTCTACTTCTCCTTCTGTGCAGCAGGTAGAAGAGGGTATTGGCAATATTGAAGCCAGGGTCTCTCAGGATGAGCGGGAGTTGCTTGAGGCTCGGTTCACTGCTGATGATGTGTTTGCGGCGGTTCGGGCTATTGGAGCCACGAAGGCGCCTGGGCCGGATGGTTTCCACGCAATATTTTTCCACAAGTTACGGGATATCGTTGGTCCTCGGGTTCTTCTTTGTGTGCCTGGATATTTTAAATGGGGAGCAATCGGTCAAGAAATTTAATAAGGCGCATGTGGTATTGATTCCGAAAGTCAGTAGGCCTGGGTTTGTGAAGGAGTACCGTCCTATTAGCCTTTGTAGTGTGATGTATAAGATTGTGGCTAAGGCTGCGGCTTTGCGGTTAAAAGGTACTTTGTCTCCGCTGATTTCTTCGTTTCAGAGTGCTTTTGTGCCAGGGCGGGCTATTCATGATAATGTTATGGTTGGGTTTGAATTGTTACATTCTTTGTTTAAGAAGAATAATGGAGTGCGTGGGTTTATGGCGTTGAAATTGGATATGAGTAAAGCCTATGATAGAGTTGAGTGGTGCTTCCTGCGTGCCATAATGTCTAAATTCGGGTTTCCAAGCCGATGGGTGGATTTGATTATGGATTGTGTTACTTCAGCTGAGTATGCTTTCTTGGTAAATGGGAGGCCTCGGGGTTGTGTGGTGCCTTCAAGGGGATTGAGACAAGGGTGTCCTCTTTCTCCTTATTTGTTTCTATTTTGTGCTGAGGCGCTTTCGATGCTCCTTCAAAAGGCTGAGATAAATGGGGAGTTACTGGGGTTTAGGTGCTCTCGGTCTGGCCCTCATGTGTCTCACTTGTTCTTTGCTGATGATAGTTTGATTTTTGGTAGAGCCAATGGTAGGGAGGCGGAGGCGATTCGTCGGATTCTTCAGTGTTATGAGAGGGCCTCTGGGCAACAAGTCAACTTTGATAAGTCTGCAATTACATTCAGTCCGAATGTTCAGCAAGCAGACCGTGCTAGTGTATTGGGTATATTAGGCTTGGGGTCAGTGGCTACTCATGATAAGTATTTGGGGTTGCCGACAGTCATTGGGAAGAATAAGAAGCGTACGTTTGCCAGTATTTGTGACAAGGTCCAGAAGCGGGTGCGTGGATGGAAACGGAGTTTCTTTTCAGCTGGGGGTCGTGAGATTCTTATTAAGGCGGTGTTGCAAGCGGTGCCGAATTATCTTATGAGTATGTTTCAACTACCAGTGGCGACTTGTGATAAGCTGCGTTCAATCATTCTCCAGTTTTGGTGGGGCACTAAGGGTGATAAGAAGAAGATTGCATGGGTAAAATGGGATGATGTTTGTCAACCAAAAGTGAAAGGGGGGTTAGGTTTCAAGGATTTGACCCTGTTTAATCAAGCTATGGTTGCTAAGCAAGTGTGGCGGTTGTTCCTTTCGGCCGATTCGCTCCCAGGTCGGGTCTTGAAGCATAAGTATTTCCCTGAGACATCAATTTTGGACGCTAAGGATCGTCCTGGTTCTTCTCATTTGTGGTCTAGCTTGGTTTGGGGGTTAGAGTTGTTGCGCCTTGGGATGCGAAAGGTGGTTGGGGATGGCTATACTATTGATGCGTTTCGTGATCCGTGGATTCCTCGGCCGAGGACATTTCGTCCTATCACTGCTGTTCCTTCGACCCAGGTGATGGTTAATGAGTTGATTGATGTTGGGGGGGTTTGGAATATTCAGGCGTTGTCTCAACACTTCTTGCAGTTGGATGTGGATGTCATCCTTGGTCTTCCGTTGGGGTGTGGGGCTGGTGATGATCGGTGGTGCTGGCATTTCAGCTCTAATGGTTCTTATACTGTGAAGAGTGGGTATGCGGTGGCCCTTCAACTCTTGGGGGAACGGTTAGGCTCTTCTTCTTGGAACCAATCTCATTGGTGGAATGGGTTGTGGAATTTGAAGGTCCCTCAGAAGGTAAAGATCTTCCTTTGGCGTATGTTTTATCGGGCTCTGCCTACTAATTCCCAACTTATTAGACGCAAGGTTCCTGTTCAGCCGATTTGTAATAGGTGTGGGGAGGAAACTGAGACCCCGGAACATGCTTTAGTGTTTTGCTCATCTTTACTTCCTCTTTGGTCTAAACTTCGTGTGTGGCATCATTTATATCGGGGTCGGGTGGGTTCTTTGGCGGAGTTGCTTGTGTATTTGTTTGAGGTACTGAGCAAGGGGGAGTTTGAGTTGATTTCAATGGTGTGGTGGTGGGTGTGGTTTGATAGGAATTCTGTTTTGTTTGGGAAAAAACAATCGCGGTTGACCGGGATTGCTGAGCTTGCGCATGCTGCTTTGGTGGAGTTTCAAGGGGCGGGTGTGAGTGTTGGGGGAGATGGCAGGAGGGCTGGGCATGTTGGTGGTTCGGCTGGGCCGTGTAGGTGGCGCCCTCCTTTGAGGGGAGAGTTTGTGTTATCGGTTGATGCGGCGGTTACTCCAGGTAGAGGATTTGTAGGGTTCGGGGGAGTTGTTCGGGGTGGAGATGGTGAGGTGTGGGCGGCCTGGGCGGTGGGTGGGGTTGGGGAGTTTCAGGTAGCGGTGGCAGAGCTACTGGCTTTGCGTGATGGGTTGCGGTGGGCGTCCATGTTGGGGTACGAGTTGGTTAGAGTGGAGACGGATTCTACGGTTGTTCATTCATGGATTTCTTTTCCTAAGTCTATTTTTATGTATAAACCTATTGTTGAGGAGATTATTTCTCTCTTAGCTGCTGTTGGTGGTGGTTCTTGTTGTACCATTCTGCGTGTTGCGAATGGTGTGGCCCACGCACTAGCAAAGTCTGTTACTAGTTCTGTTGGGGTCGATTTGTGGACAGATGCTTGTCCTAGATTTATTAGTACTCCTGTAACAACTGATTTAATTTAATATGATACATCCTTTCTTTCAAAAAAAAAAAAAAAAAAAAAAGAAACGGGTACATGTTAGACTTGTAACCTACTTGTAAATGTACACAGGTTAGACCCGACTCGTGAGTATTTTAATGGGTTCTTTGTATAGTACGGGTTCATGAGTCCGGATCCAAACGGGTAACAAGAGTCCGAGTTAAACCCTAGGCAAATTTTCAGTCCTACTTTTACTAAATTCGTATTAATCTCTTTAATTTCTAATAGTACTATCCGAATTTGCCTGTTGCATGTGATGTGATATATTGCTCGAACATAAATCTACACTATAAATTCTTTTTGGAGTTTGTATGTAAATGAAATTTTTGATCTGATTATCTAATTATAGGCATATACTGTAATTATTTAGTACTATGTTTTTGTTTTATTAAATTTTGTTTGTTCTTGTTTCATCTAATTTACATTTTTTTTTCTCCTAGTTCAACCCATAATTTAATTTGTACTAAAAACATTTAGTATTTTGACATTATGTCCAGCATCTGCAGACCATTTTGCATTAAGAACGGTCTAAGCGTACGTTGCTAATTAATAGAGAGAAAGAGTACTTTGCTCACTAACCAAACTAATATATAATACATTATAATTAGTCTTATTTGATGATCATTCTATATAAATATATGGAGATCTTTTATTCATGAAATGTGTATCTAAATCAATATTAATGATAATATATATGTATGAGTTGGCCCATCACTTTCGTACTCCATCCTTTGTTGTGGTATTGTAGCCCATTTGAATTTCATTCATTTGTTATATTTGGCTTTATTGAATGTTTCGTATTACGTACAAAGTTAAAAGTCCAAATTTTTCGTATTAGGATTTGCGATGAGTTGCATCTCATTTGCATATTGTGATAACTATTTACTAATAATATTTTTTTTAAAGAAAGAAAGAATACTACTATGCTTTCTTTGCCTCTTAATCAATGGAATTCTTACTTGTAAACATACATATTGCTAATTTCATTTAAGATTTTAGTTTTTTTAAGATTTTAAATATATTTTATTTTTAAAAATTATAAACTTTTTTCTTGAAAAAATTAAATATTTATATTTGAAATTTCTTTATATATTTGAAATATCTTTATATTTGAAAAAATTAAAAATAGAAATGGTATTTCTGCTAAACCATAACACTTAATCATCGGGGCGAATTAACACCAACCAATAAGAAAGAAAAAAAACAGAGAACGGTTTCAAGGTGGAGTATTGTGTTTAATATATGAGTTTGCATGATCAGATTTAGAACAATTACAAATAATGAGAAAGTAGATACAGAATTAAATCTAATCAAATTTAAATTTAAATGGTATATGATTTAGATATTTTTAATTAATCTATTTAATATTTAATAATTATTTAGTCAAAAAAAAATATCTACAAACATCATAGTGAAAAAAATAATAACAATAAAAAAAATAGTTATTCTTATATGATAGAAAAATAGAAAAATTAAATTTTATCATCAATTAAAATTAATAATTATACCTGTATAATTAATAGGTTAAAAAAAAAGAGTAATGACTTATATTATAGATAGATATATAGATTATGGAGTGCAAACACTTGGACTAATTTGATGACTCTCTACTGCCAAAAATTTATTTAGAATAGAAAAGAAATTAATAAAGCAATTAAAAAGAATAACATCACATTATGCATCGGAATCAAAAAAATAAAGATTTTTTTAAAAAATAAATAAAAAAAATTATTAATATTCTCCCTATATAGGTTTGTTAGAGAGATATGTGGCTAAGATGATTTTTTTAATTTAAAAATAGATTATTAATATTTAAAAGATTGTTTAATTTTTTGGTTTAATTATTGGGTTTATTTGTTAACGGGAGATGAAACCTAATCGTTAAATTTAACAGAATATTTTATTTTTAAGTATATTCTGTTAAACCAAGAAATATCGTTAGATAAATACTTTTAATATATAAAGATATAATTATATGTATGAGTTGGCAATCATTATATTCCACGATATGTAGTTGTATTGACATCTAATTAACAAATTAATGATTTTTATAAACTCCCAATTATAACCCAACAATCTATATAAAACACAATGCAAAAGTTATTGTGTGTTCCCTAATTCAGCCTGCGAACTCCTTTATATATTTTATAAAATAAAATATATAAAAACATGAGGCATGATCTCAAAATAATACGTATTGCTTTTGATAATTTTTATATATAATTACATTTAATTGAACATTCACTAATTACGTACATATATATACATGTCAAGTTTGATCTTTTTTTTTTTCTTTCTTTTGAACCAAAGATTGATCCTTTTGAAGTGCATTAAAGCACATGACATTTGACCCTTGAACAGACATATATTATGCGGTTGATTAATCAATTTCCATATCTATAATAAATTTTAATATTTTATAACATGTTAGATCTCACTTTTGGCTAATGACACAAATTCAATTAAAACAACAAGAATGATAATACAAAAACAACAATATAAAACGACATACGAAATTTATAGAAATTCAGCTCCATATAGTGATAATAGTTTACTCCCATTTTAATTGTATCATTTTAAAAAAAAAAAAAAAACTACTAAGATCACAAGGTCCCTCCCCCACTGAATGGTTTCACTATTTATAGGGGAGGGGAGAGGTAATACATTTAAGTTCTAGCAGTAAATTAAATTCCCTATTTAGTTGAAATCAGTTGAAGATCGACTCCAGGCTAGCAATCCCATGAATCTTCGGTCTGGCGAGTTAATCCCGAATGAATAGGGATTATGGTTTCTATTGTCGTGGGAGCAATTAGAAAAGAATTTGGAAAAGATCTATTCCCAACATAAATATGTATACGAACAATATATTCAGCCCGACATGCTCAATTGCATGGCATATCATAAGATACTAGCTCCCTTCAAAGAATGGTTGCAAGATTGGAATCTAGTCAGCCTATTTGGGGAATATGCTCCGACCAGGTTCTAACATATTCGCCACATGTTATCTTGTGTCTCCACCTCATGTATTAGCTCAATCATGTGTAATACATGAGTTTCTACAAAGACACTCCTCAGTAAAGATAAATGTGTGGTTCTCGCAAACTAGCATCAAATTCATATTAATTAGATTTCCATTTATGGAATATTCACCATTGATTTTTTTAATTGCTAATGAAGCAATAAGAGAATTTGTTATAGTAAACATGACTAAAATAAATAAAGATAACATAATGAATATATTTGAATAATAAATATCATTTTAGAATGACTATAAATGTGATGCATGAGCGCATACAAATAAAACACATAAAATAATATTTAAGTTATTACACGATAAAATTCTTTGACAATTGATTGCCACCTTAGGGTCATTATCGAGTCAATTTCATTGAGCCTATGAGGCAGTTCTCATCTTTATAATTTTTATTTGAAAATACAAAGTATCGCTTTTTAGTCAAGTTAACAACTAATCATATAAAAGTTTAGTTACGTGTGAGATATTAAATTAATAATCATATATGTTCTGGACTTAATAGAATTTATACATTAAATATATAATCATAAAATAAATCATGTGAATCATGCAACATAAAATGATTTCTGATCTTTTATTAATTAGTAAATCTAATTATATTGAAATGAATTTTATTTAGGGCACAAAATCCAACAAAAAGTGTGCCCACTTTGTATATCTATCCACGATTACCCAAATAGAATCATAATACCCTACTGTTCTTGGTAATCCAACCACGAAGTCCATGACTATATCTTCTCATTTTCACTCAGAAATCTTTAGAGGCTGAAGTAAACCCGCTGGTCTTTGATGCTCTGCCTTGACCTACTGACAGGTTAGGCATTTCGATACATACTCCATAATCTCATCTTTCATGCCTGACCACCAATACATGGCTTTTACATCGTAATACATCTTAGTTGTTCCCAGGTGTAAGGAGTATGGGGTGGTGTGAGACTCATATAAAATTTCTTGTCTGATACCTTTGTCAACTGGTACATAAACCCTGCCTTTATACCGTAATAACATGTTTGACAAAATTGAAAAGTCTTTTACCGACCTAACTTCAAGCCTTTCTTTGTACACATGTAGCTCGGAATCACTCTACTGGGCCATCTTGATTCTTTCTAATAGATCAGACTGCAACGTGATATTAGCAAGTTTTCCAACCACGAACTCAATCCCCGCTCTGATCATATCCTCAGCCAACTTCAGTGAAATCTTCTTCAATTGATAAACTTACTCTAGACCTTTTCGACTCAGAGCATCTACTATCACATTTGCTTTTCCAAGGTGGTAGAGAATCTTGCAGTCATAATCTTTAACTAGTTCTAGCCATCGCCGCTCCCTCATGTTTAAATCCTTCTGAGTGAAAAAGTATTTGAGGTTCTTGTGGTCTGTGTAGATTTTCCACTTTTTGCCATACAGGTAATGGCGCCAAACTTTCAATGCAAAAACGACTGCTGCCAGCTCAATGTCGTGGGTAGGATACCGCTGCTCATATTCCTTCAATTGTCTAGACGCATAGGCAATAACTTTTTCAGACTACATTAGAGCACAACCTAACCCATGTTTGGAAGTGTCACAATAGATCACAAACTTCTCATCATTAACTGGCAAGGTTAACAATGGTGCGGTAATCAACATCTGTTTCAATTCCTAGAAGTTATCCTTGCACTTATCAGTCCAAACAAACGTACAGTTCTTTTGAGTCAATTCTGTTAAGAGCGTGGAAATCTTAGCAAACCCTTCAACAAATCTTCTGTAGTATCCTGCTAATCCTATGAAGCTTCTAACCTCAATTGTAGACTTGGGTCGAGGCCAATCCCAAAAATATTTTATTTCAAAAGTGGTATCTACTATATCCACATAATTCGATAAAATCTCCGTAATTTATAAATTATACTTTATTTAATTATTTATTAGATTTACACTAATTATCACACAATTAGCTTAAGTAAGATCATAATCTTACTCCAATATCAATATCTCCACAGACCAATTTCAGTTTATAATACCCATAACTATAGTAATCTTTAGGCTAATTAGGATTTTTACCCCTTGAACTTTGACATGTACCAAATTATGCCCCTTGAACTTTTAAGGTCGTTAAAAATATTCTCCATGAACTATTGAGATTACTGGATTTAAAGATTTTTGTCTAATTTTAGTAAAAAACATCTAACATGAATGAAAGTTCAGGGAACATGCTTTAGTACATGTAAAAGTTCGAGTGACATGATTTGTATATAACAAAGTCTGAGGAACATGATTTAGTACATAAACAATCACTAAAATAGTAAAATTAAACGAAATTAGACAAAAGTCTTTAAATATAATAATTTCAATAATTCAAGAAGAATTTTTAAATTCAGGAGGTATGATTTAGTACATGTTAAAGTTAATGGGTCAAAAATCCTACTTAACCTAATCTTTAATTATTTGGCAAAGTTAAAAAGTAAAAATGATCTTTAGTTGAGGTATGATGGAAATGGAGCTAAGCTACCCACCACCAGCTGATGAGCTTATATTTGAATCAATCAACCCACAATATACATAATACATATTAATATAATCATCGATATTCAAGCTTATAATCACCCATAAAGCTTCAAATACAAGCAATTGTATATTTTACCAGAATGATCTGGATATCCATAATTATAAATCTTTTTTCTTTGAAAGAGAAAAGAAGAGAAAAAGGTACAAAAATCAGAAAAGGAAGTAGTTGATTTGTAGAGGAAGAATGTAACGTAATCATCATTTGCAATTCCAAAATCCAAATCCCTTTGCGTGACGGTACGTTTTGATATATTGGGACTACTCCAATTCTTACTTATTATTACTTTGTCATCATTACGAAGCAATGTATTATTATACATATTGTATTTTTATGTATATATATATTTTTTAACAAAATACATTTTTATATATTTAATTTGATTTAAAAAGGTTGGTATATGCTTAAGGCATCAGCAATTACGGCATCATAGATTCCAATAATGTCTCTACTTTTTTTATATACCATAAAATAATTACCAATTACTTCTAATTTGTTATTTATGTCAGTGAAAAAGGTAAATAAAAGTTTTATGCTTCGTGTCTTAAGAGTGCGTTTTGCTTTTGTTTATAATAATTCGCATTATCATTATAACATTAAGTATTTCCGAGTAAAAAACCTTTCATATTTTTTTCCAATAAAATGACTCAAACAGTCTTACTTTATTTGATTAATTAGCTATAAGAGAAGAGTCTACCATATTATTGTTAAAAAAAAAAAGACTTATAATAATGATATGAAATAAATTAATAAACAAAAACAAAAATGCCACTTTTCAATACGTTATATCTATCCATAAATAATGACCAAAAACTATCGGATAATTCAGATAAAATTTATGTGCTTCCTACACAAAATTTGACCTATAAATCCACGTGTCACATTCTACGTACTAGTCAATCCACGTGGCAAAATCAATAGCATGTTAATGAAAAAAAAAATTATCACATACAAAAAAGAGACCACAAAATGAGCCGTGTCTGAATAATGAAGTTCCGGTCAAAAAAATTACAATTTACAAAATAAAATAAAAATATTATTAATAATAATAAGAAAGTGTTTAACGGCTAAAAGCCCGCAAAGTTATGTGTCTTTTTTTTTATTAATATTATAATAAAATAAAAAAAATAAATTTGTGTAAGCAATACGCCGGGAAACATTGAAAAGGGCGTCATTTGCTGAAGCGGTTTAGTGTAGAGTAGCTCTGAGCTTACCTCTAATGGCGGTGAGGTAAAATACCCATATTCCTGCTCCAAAAGTCCTTTCATTTCAGTATATTTCTCTATCGTTATCGTTCCCACGCTTTGGCGCCACATTATTCCTCTACTTTCATCTCTGTTCATCAGCTTCAACCTCTGTTCTCTGCTCTCATTCAGGTAAGCATTAGAGTCCCCCTTTCTCTCTCTCTCTCTCTCTCTCTCTCTCTCTAGAATGTATGAAAGCTTCTTACTTTCACATTTTTGTTTTCTGCACTCTTCCTTTTATGTATGATTCCTTTTATTTTATAAAGAGAAAGGGTGGAAAGGGGGAGAGAAAGTGGTTTAGAAAGCATCAGTAGCAGCTGTGTGTCAAGTGGGAATTACTGACGGTTTTGGAAGTGGGTGTCTTTTTTTAATTTTTCTCTCATGGCCGTTTTCTTAGTTTTGTTGGCTTTATTAGTTTTCTTGTTCTTGTTTATAACTTGTTAAGTTATTGATGTTAATGGCTTTGAATTAATTGTTGTTTCTGAACTTTGGTGGTACGAGTGGATGATGATGATGATGATGTTTGTTGCTCTTATTTGGTGTAGTATGGGGTTGCTATTTTTATTAATTGATTAATTTTTTTAAGATTGGCTACATTTTTATCCCGAGATGTAATTGTGTTTTTATTGAGATCTGTTATAGAGTTTTGGGGTTATGGTTCAGTCTGATTGAATTTCAGATGTTTATTCCATTAATGGGATGGACATTGCAGACCCATTAATTGATTTTGATGTTTTCCATGACATTGTTTTGTTTGGATCTCTTTGTATTGTCTTGGAATAGGTCGCTTTTTGTTGTTGAAAATATTGGGAGGAAAGGATGGTTTTTTATTGGGAAAGTGCATGTCTTGTTATGGTCACCATTGCAGTGGTCTCTGCTTGATCTAAGACTCTGTAATTACTGAAATTAATCTCTACCATTATGCATTATTTGGAATTTCGATGAGGACAATGATACCAAGTTTGATGGTATCTTTAACAGCAAAAAAAATAACAGTTTGGTGGTATAATTTTTGCTCTCTTTCTTCTTCTTAATCTTCTTTCTTTTTTGTGCTGTTGTTTCAGCTGCTGATTGGAATCTTTGCTTGGATGTTTAAAACTTTGTATGTTTATATAGATCCAGAGAAATAAAGAGAATTAGAGATTATTGTATTATCTGCTGAGTAGTAGTGGTCACTAATTATAGTTGGTCTATACTCTACAAGCCAATTTCAAAGCTACATCTATTATTATGAGATGCAATTTTTCTCCTCTTTCTTATCTTCACCATAATACACATGTTACTCTGCCTTATCTTTGACTTGAATATATCTTATTCCCATGATGCTGTAATAGCTTTCTAGTGATTTTCATTTTGTATTTTATCCCTATAGAATGAAATAAGGGACATATGTATGATTACTTTGATAATTCATTTATGCATTAGCCTCTGTTTTTGGATAGGTAACTTGCTAAATATGACGGAGAAGGAGGACACTTGCTCTCCCACTGGTGTTTTAGAGGATTATTTCAGAAGCTCAGACTCTGAAACATGCTCTTCCAAAGAGCCCAATAATGGGTCCGAGTCTCACAAAAATCCAAAGCTACGTTCTCGATGGCATGGTTTCATGCAATTGCTAAGAACAAGATCCAAGAAGCCTTTGAATACAATGCACCCTCTTAATGTTTTGAACCTCTCTAGGAGAATGAGTGGCAGTATGAGGGAGATTATATCGAAATTTGGGTCGGACTCTGATTATGGTTTGAAGTCTCCATGGAAAAACTTTTCTTTGTATGAGCTTCAGGTCGCAACAAACTATTTCAGACAAGGTTTTTACTTTGTATTTGGACTTCAAAACCAATTAGCTTATAAGTTGTTTGTAGAAATGTCTAACTGAATTTTGTTTTTCGGGGTCCTGTTCTTTGTTTTCGGTGCAGAAAACTTGATTGGAAAAGGTGGTTATGCTGAAGTTTACAAGGGGTGTTTGAGAAATGGGCAATTAGTGGCGATTAAGAAGCTAACAAGGGGAAAACCAGAGGACACTACTGCAAACTTTTTATCAGAGATAGGGATTATGGCACATGTAAATCATCCTAATACTGCTAAGCTAATTGGCTATGGAGTTGAAGGGGGCATGCACTTGGTTCTTGAATTATCGCCACATGGGAGCTTGGCTTCCATGCTTTATGGTTAGCTAAATTACAGTTCTCTTAATCTTTCATCGCTTTAATTAAATGTTATGTATCCATTGGTGGTCCATTTCAGCTCATTTTTCAACACTTTAAAAAAATAGTTTATTTTTGTTCACAGGCTCAAAGGAGAAGTTGAAATGGGGCATTAGGTATAAAATTGCGGTTGGAACGGCTAGGGGTTTGCTTTATCTTCATCAGAGCTGTCAAAGGAGAATTATCCACAGGGACATCAAGGCTACAAATATTCTGCTAAGTGAGGACTTTGAGGCTCAGGTACCTAACTTTTTGTTGATGAACTTAATGAGTAAAATCTTAATTATACTGTGTTTTTTCTAATGTAGCCACTGATTTCTACTGTTTGCAAATTAAGTAGTTACCACTCCTTGTACAGATTTGTGATTTCGGTCTTGCAAAGTGGTTGCCAGAGCAGTGGACTCATCACACAGTGTCAAAATTTGAAGGCACCTTCGGGTTAGTAAACCTTATACTTCAGTAACTCATTTCCCATCTTCCATGAAAGATTTTGTCTAGTCTTAACAGTTCTACATTTCGCAAACTCAGCTATCTTGCTCCAGAGTACTTACTCCATGGCATAGTAGATGAGAAAACTGATGTATTTGCCTACGGGGTGCTACTATTGGAATTAGTCACTGGACGCCGAGCGCTAGATTATTCCAACCAAAGCCTTGTTCTTTGGGTATGTTGTATTGTGTTGTAGTTCCCTTCTTACTTAGCCAAAGGATGATATTGGTTCCATAACTTTACATGCAATGACAAGATAAAAGGATGCTTTTTTTTGACTTTTCCAATTGCTCCATGTCAATTTTCTTTCTAGGCAAAACCCTTGCTGAAGAAAAGTGAGTCAAGAGAGCTAATTGATCCCTCTTTGGGCGATGACTACAACTCCAGACAGGTGAATCTCGTGCTCTTGGCTGCTACTTTATGCATACAGCCGTCGTCAATTCGTCGGCCCACTATGAGTCAGGTATAATATTTTTCTACAAAGTCAACCTCAACATATAGTATCTTTAAAAATTAATGAAAAACCAATCTGAGAGGGTAGGAATAGAATACGTGTTTTAACTTATTAATGTTGGTTATCTCAATTTCTTGTACAAGGTGATAACCTGTACGTGATATCATAACCACTGGATTAAATTAATAATTAAAAATCAGAAGCTGAACATGACATTAATTGACTCTTTCTGTATTTTATGAAATTGATTTGCATTGAAAATGGGGTGCAGGTTCTAGAGCTTTTACACGGCGACTTTAGTTGCTTGAAGAACGTGAAGAAAACTCGAATTTCATTTTTCCGAAAGGCATCTCGTGAAGAACTCACCAATACAGAAGGCCACAAAACAAAACCAGGAATAGGTTGATCTTTGATTAACCAATTCCTGAGACAAAGATGGTCGGTAAGAAAAAACATATTGATGATGGTGTACATAATGAAAAAGCAAGAACACGAGAATGAAAAAGCAACTTCAGTTTGTGTACATAGAAAGATAAAGAAAGTTATAGGAATTTTTACAACCAAATACAGTGATGCAATTACAAAGTCTCAACCCTATATCCTATATAAAGAGCTTCTGGCTCCTCTTCTAGAAGACTAAAAGTTCATGAGGAACCAATTTTTGTTTAAACAAAACTACAATGATAATATATTTGTGAATTTTGCATTACTTTCCCTTTTTTGTTTTCATCTTTTCTTTTTTATTTTTATCTATGAAGTTGAATAATTTAATATAAGGTGCTTCTATGTATAGACATATTTCTTCTCTGTCCGAAGAATTTAGACAACACAGAATTTATGAGTATTCAAAATTATTTGAACACTCAAAAATAAGGAGGCAAGTACTCAAATAATATAACATGAAATATATAGCATAAAATATATGTATATGTATGTACACTCCATTTGTGTAGAGATCTCTTTACATATATACTCACTCAATCTTTTTAAATTTCTTTCCAACACCTACATCATTTTTAACAAAATTATCCTCATTAGTAAATTAAAAATAATATTTACTTTTATTATTATTATTTTTTTTGAATGGAATATAATAATTTTATTAAATAATTATCTCAGTTACCAAACAATGTAACAAATTAGTAGGAACATATTCCAAATTGAAGCTACAATCAGGGTACTGTTAGACTATCATCATCTCTATTCCCTTTATCAATTCTCCTATCCCACCTAGGTCTATGAATTTCTCTATCAATTCCATTACCTTATCCTTACCCATGAGCTTCCAACATTTTTTCCTTAATTGACCTAGGAGTTGTTCCCGGGCATCCTAAAAAAAAGGTTATTATACATCCCAACCCCATCCCTTAGAAAGAAAAAGGTAGCACCGAAGAAAGGAAAGAGCGAGATGGTGGTTTTTGTTGTTCCCGCGAAGCGAAGATCATTCGCCAAGCGAATGAAGTGGGTCAACCTCTTTTTGGCTTCGGCCAAACACTTTTTCTCACTGGTCAAGCTTTCTACAAAAAAAGCGATGCGAGAACGTATTCTCTTATCTAAGCTTCTTCCCTGTGCATTCGCTCCCCCCATCGTAGATGGTTCAGCCACGCCCGGTGCCGCGAAATGATTGAGAACTCCGATGGGGTCGAAATTAATTTGGTTCTTTGTATTCAATATTTTGATAATTTCTGTGATTAGAGGGATTATACCTATTTGCACAAATACCTCGGCGATTACCGCTCGCTAGGCAAGGCTGCCCCGTCCCAACAGCTATAGTCTCTCTGTTGGTTTTTCGTGTTTCGCGATACTGACCTCTGCCTCTCTCCGCGATAAGGAGCAGGCTTTGTTCTCACGGGAAAAAGGGTTTTTGGTTTTGTGTTATTACATTAATTACTAGGAAAGGGCTTGATAGCAGGACGATGGACGCTCTAAGCAAAGCGAGCACGGCTTAGAGGTACAATGAAATTAATTGTATTGTGTTGTCCCGAATTAGCAAAAGCAATGTCTCCTTGCATAATATGGATTCCAAACATTCATGATCTGGATGTGAATGAGTCGAATTACTTATCCCTCGGTCTATTATTGAACTATCTCTCCAGGGATTGTGGCCAGTTGTGGGCGAGGAGGGATTCGAACCCCCGACACCGTGGTTCGTAGCCACGTGCTCTAATCCTCTGAGCTACAGGCCCCACCCCGTCTCCACTGGATCTGTTCCCGGGAGTACCCTTTATTGTTCGGAAATTCTCAGCTATATGGGGGGCTTGGATGGTGAGCAAAAACAATTGATCAAGAAGTTGGTCAACTTTCGCATGAAAGAAGGTAAAAGAACGAGAGTTCGTGCTATTGTTTATCAAACTTTTCATCGCCCAGCTCAAACTGAACGCGATGTAATCAAACTTATGGTTGACGCCGTAGAGAATATAAAGCCCATATGCGAAGTGGAAAAAGTAGGAGTCGCTGGTACTAGCATCAGTCAATCTTCTTTGCACGAGCATTGAGAGAGAAAATAAATAAAGAGCTGTTGTTCCCCTCCCAAGGGCAGGTTCTTACGCGTTACTCACCCGTCCGCCACTGGAAACACCACTTCCCGTCCGACTTGCATGTGTTAAGCATGCCGCCAGCGTTCATCCTGAGCCACTAATTGTAGTAACCAGAACAGGGCCTCGGCAACTTTCGATCTATTTCTTGCCACAACTCACTATAATTCTTCACTACTCCTACAGGCTTTACGGAGTCTGGAGGGATTCATTTTTTCTCAATCAACAAGAATGCCTCAACTGGATAAATTCACTTATTTTACACAATTCTTCTGGTTATGCCTTTTCTTCTTTACTTTCTATATTTTCATATGCAATGATGGAGATGGAAATGGTAAATTAGTGTATCAAGATGTCAATCTGAGATCTTATTTCGGTTCGATACGTCCACCTACGAGACTCACCTTTGGCTTTCGTCTCGGTAGGTGTATTATTCTACATTTTCCAAAAAGAACATTCATTCATTTCTTTCTTCCCCGTCGACCACGACGACTGAAACGACGCGCTCCTCGCTCACAGAACTCCCCCAAATCTCAGGTCAAGAGAGAAGAGCGATGGCATATTTTTTTAGTGAACGTGCCACAATTAATTACTCCTATTTTTTTTTATATTATAAAGACGAAGAAACAAATTCTATTTTCTCTCCTATTTACTACGGCGACGAAGAATCAAATTATCGCTATATTTATTCCTTTTTCTACTTCTTCTGCCAAGTGCAGGATAACCCCAAGGGGTTGAGGGTTTTTTTCTACCAATTGGGGCCCTCCGTTCACCACCCCCATGGGGATGGTCTACAGGGTTCATAACTACTCCTCTTACTACAGGACGCTTACCTAGCCAACGTTTAGATCCGGCTCTACCCAAACTTTTCTGGTTCACCCCAACATTCCCCACTTGTCCGACTGTTGCTGAGCAGTTTTTGGGTATCAAACGGACCTCCCCAGAAGGTAATTTTAATGTGGCCCAATTCCCGACCCTGTCCTATATTCGTTTTTTACGAACAAGAAAAAGAAAACAAGAAAAAGAAAAGGACATACGAGTACGCGAAGGGAAGAGAGTTGGGACGGAGACGAATCCAAGCCAATGAGGTTACGAACGAGTTGGAGAGCCTGTTGACGATGACTTTGAGTGCTATTCCCGCTCCAGTGGAGATTGCTTTCTCAATAATAAAATATATATAAACGATATATGATGCGAAATAAACTCTAAACATATCGAAAACGTATGTGCAATGAAAGGATCGAAATACTTCCAGCCATTGATGTTTGAGTTTCAATCCCTACGATAGCTTCAGTATTGGAGTTCAGGCTTCCTCGCTCTCTCAACTCTCTTTAGATGGAATTTTGTTGTTTTGAATAGAATGAGTGAAGAACTTGGGGATCGAGACCCTATATTTATAGGTGAGATATTCTATCAGTATATGTGCCACATTAATTGTCAGAATCTTTTGACAATTAATTTAGAAATCAAATCGGGTAATCAATATTGAAATCTGACCATATATAGAATGTCCCGCAATTAATATTGTCCAGATTTAATGAATATAAAATATTCATTTATCTCAATAATAATTCATTTATTCTATTTCATAAATACAAATATTCTAATATTCACCCACTTGGTTAGTATTTAGACTAAAACATTCAAATCCAATATTTCTCATTATATAATAAACACATCCTCATTATCAGTCGAGTATTATCTTTCATGTATTACAATATATTTACTATATAACAATATACTTTATGTGACAATGTACTTAAGCGAATAAACCTTAAACCTTATGTTTATTCAGGTCCTCTAAAATTTTTTCAAATGTAAAATTAAGATACGCATAATTATGAGAAAATATCAAAAATAAAAATTTCATTAATAATAACTTTATTTGTAATAAATTACATAAGGGAACCAAGTTCCATGTTCACTACATGATCCTTGAATTTATGAGGTGGCAAGCTTTTTGTCATAGGATCGGCAATCACTAATTCAGTGCTAATGTGTTGAATGGCCATTTTATTTTCTTTAACACGATCTCTAATAGCTATATATGTACTTAATATCGATGTGCTTGCTTCGACTTCCACTTTTGTTGTTCTTAGCCATGAAAACAACAGTTGAATTATCACAGAACATTTTTAACGACCTTGCTATGGAATCAACAACTCTAAGGCCTGAAATGAAACTCTTTAGCCATACACCATGTGATGTAGCCTCAAAACAAGAAATGAACTCGGCCTCCATAGTAGAAGTAGCAGTCAAAGTTTGTTTGTTACTCCTTCAGGACACAGCTCCACCAGCAAACATAAACACGTAACCTGATGTTGATTTACGTGAATCAATACAACCATCGAAATCTGAGTCTAAGTAACCAACTACTTCTAAATTGTCAGTTCGTTTGAACATCAGTGTGTAATCCTTAGTACCCTGAAGATGCCTCATTACTTTCTTTGCAACTTTTCAGTGGTCTATCCCCGGGTTACTCTAAAATCTTCCTAACACTTCGACAAAATAAGCAATGTCAAGTCTTGTGCACACCTGAGCATATATTAAGCTTCCGACAGCAGAAGCATAAGAAATGTTCTTCATTTCTTCTCTTTCAAGATCATTCTTTGGACACTGACTCAAATTTAATTTATCACCCTTCATAATTGGAGCAACACTCGATGAACAATCTTTCAACCGAAATCTTTCTAAAACTCTGTTGATGTAGGCTTCTTGAGATAAACCTAAGATACCTCGGTATCTATCTCTATGAATCTTAATGCTTATTACATAGGATGCTTCACCCATGTATTTCATTTCAAAGTTCTTTGAAAGAAATTGTTTCACTTCATGTAGCAACCCTTTATCATTGGATGCAAGAAGAATATCGTCCACATATAAAACAAGAAAACAAATCTTACTCCCACTTTCCTTCAGGTATATGTATTGATTCATGACATTCTCTTCAAATCCAAAGGTAAGAGATGACATCATGAAATTTTAAATACCATTGGTGGGATGCTTGTTTTAATCCATAGATGGACTTCTTAAGCTTGCATACCAAATCATGACCTTCACTAGAGGAGAATCTTTCTGGTTGTTTCATGTATACCTCCTCCTCCAGATCACCATTCAGAAAAGTAGTTTTTACATCCATCTGCTCCAGCTCTAAATTAAAATGAGCAACTAATTAATGCCAAGATGACTCTGAGAGAATCTTTCTTTGATACAGGAGAAAAAGTCTCCATATAGTCATTTCCTTCTTCTTGAGTGAATTCTTTAGCAACAAGTCTTGCTTTGTATCTCTCTGTGTTGTCTAATGAGTCTTTTTTAATTTTATAGACCCATTTACATATATTTATATATATGTATGTGCATTATAGTTAGATAATTAATATTTAAATAGAATAGTTTTTTAATTTTAAAAATAATAAATTAATTCAATTTTAAAATTTTATTGAAATAGTTTTTATTTTTTAATTTGTTATGTCTTATTTTTTTATAATATGAATTTTAAATTTTAGAATGATAAATTACACATAGCATAGTTTTGTAAAGTATTATTTAATTTATTTATTTTTTAAATTTTAGATTTTATTAATATTCATTTAATATTATTCTTTATTAATAAAAAATTTTAAAAAATAATTAATTAATTAAGAAAAACTTATACGCTATTTTGTCTTATTCTACACCAAACATAACATAGTACTAATATAATTCAATCCAGTCCAATCAAATTCACATTAATAGTCTAATTCAATCCAATCGATACTAATAATCCAATTCAATCTAATCTATACTATGTTGGAGTTATTATTTGCATCTCACATTAAGAGAAATAACATGTTCCATATTCTAAATAAAAAAAAGACATCTTCCATATTCTTAATTTAATTTTTGTAAACCATTGGATTACATCTAGGAATAACATGTTCCATATTCTGTAAAAAAAAAGGGGGAATTAGTAATGTGTCAGGAGAAATTGGTACAAGAAGCTGTGGATACCCTTCTTGATAATGAAATTCGCGGACAACCTATGCGAGACGGTCATAATAAGGTTTACAAGTCGTTTTCGGATGTAATTGAAGGCAAAGAGGGAAGATTTCGTGAGACTCTACTTAGTAAACAAGTTGATTACTTGGGGCGTTCTGTCATTGTCGTAGGTCCTTCACTTTCATTACATGGATGTGGATTGTCGCGCGAGATAGCAATAAAACTTTTCCAGACATTTGTAATTCGTGGTTTAATTAGACAACATTTTGCTTCGAACATAGGAGTTGCTAAGAGTAAAATTCGAGAAAAAGAACCGGTTGTATGGGAAATACTTCAGGAAGTTATGCAAGGGCATCCCGTATTGCTGAATAGGGCGCCCACTCTACATTGTGAGATATCACATTGTTCGAGGAACCCTAGATGCTGTCGGAGTAAAGGATCGTCAACAAGGGCGTTCTAGTGTGTTGTAGATTCTTATCCAAGACTTGTATCATTTGATGATGCCATGTGAATCGCTAGAAACATGTGAAGTGTATGGCTAACCCAATAACGAAAGTTTCGTAAGGAAACCGGAGCAGGCTACCATGAGACAAAAGATAATCTTTCTAAAGAGATTCTATTTGGAACTATTATATGTCCAAGGTCCAATATTGAAATAATTTCAAAAGTTTTCCTTGACTTTGTCCGTGTCAACAAACAATTCGAAATGCCTCGACTTTTTTAGAACAGGTCCGAGTCAAATAGCAATGATTTGAAGCACTTCTTTTTTACACTATTTCGGAAACCCAAGGACTCAATCGTATGGATATGTAAAATACAGGATTTCCAATCCTAGCAGGAAAAGGAGGGAAACGGAACCACTAAGGGTGTGAATTGATGTTTCATTTAGAGATGGAAATTTTAAGATAATATAGTAGGGATTCCCAACTTAAATAAAAAATGAAGTAGAGAAGAAATAATTTTCTATCTCCGAATATTAAACAGAGTGGGAATAAAGATAACACTTCCCGCCTCGACAGACCTCATTTAAATTTTTTATTTATTTATTTTTAGTTATTATACATATATATTTATGTGTTTTTTGAGTTTATTAGTAGCTTATTAAATAATTGTATTTTCTTTTATATAATAGTGTATGTTTTGAATTATTAATATTATTATAATTTTTGTGTAATTTATTTTATTAATTATAATTTCATTTGTGTTGAAATAAATGTGTTCCCCATAAAAATTACCCACTCCACAATGGGATTGAGATAGGAGAAGCACTCTACACCTATTTCTTCTGTTGACAAAACTAAAAATGTCAATGTTTTTATTTTTTAGAATTAAATGTCCACAGATTTAATTAGTTTTAAATATACAAATGTGGAAAAAACTCAAAAATAGCAGCTGACTGACACTCTTAACCGTTACTATTGCTTTATACCTAGAATCTAGCTAATTTTCATATAAACATGCACTAAACAAATTAGGAAAATTATTGACAGAAAAAAAAAGTGGTTTATAATCTCAATTAATTACTTTAGTATTTTTTGGTAAATAAAATCACCATAATTTCTTAACAAAGCAACTTCAAGTCTCTCACTAATGTATTAATTTCTGTTACAAAAACTTCTTGAAATAATACAGTTGTAATACTTCCTTATTCTTTAAACTTTGAAATACTACTTAAACTGTTCCATACACCATATTAATTTCGTGTCTAAATTATAAGAATATTAAAATATAAGTGCGTTTTTATTTATTTATTTTAGGACATAACAGAACACAATCTGCTGTAGATATAGTCATATATATTTTTCTGCAATTTTTTAATCTTAAAAAAACGTTTGACCGTTGTATTGTCTGAGTGGATATGAGGAAAGGATAAGTAGTGCCACAATAGAAAAATGGTCAAAAAGTCAGACATATATTCTATCTGGAGATCACAAAACCACTTAAATATTTTTTTAGAATAAGAAAAAGAGAGAAAGAAAAAAGGAGAATTATTGGGTAATAATTAAAATTTGGAACAAAATTGAGTAAAGGCTTGAATTACCAGTCCGACAATACCAACACGTTCTTGGCAACTCACTTACTGAGTTTTCCACCCATATCAAGCCATTAAATTTTTTTCCTTCAAATAACCAAAAACCCTTTTCAGGCATCTCTGTTTCTCTCCCAATTCCCTCTCTTTTCATCATTTTTAAGATCTGCCCACCTTCACATATCGTCTCATCTCATCTGGGTTCTTATTTATTTTGAATTTTTGTGGTTGAAAGTAACAGAGGAAGAGAACACACAAGACCATGGATGCTATTTCTCAGTGGCAAAAACAATGGTTTGATTACATCCACTACCTCCGTCAAGAGGTATTTTGTTAAATATTAAGTTGTGTATTTTGTTTATAAAGAGGTATTTTTTTTTCTATGTCGATTTTTGTTTTAGCGAAGATACTAGTATTATATATTATTATGAGTAGTATTGGTATAAACCACCAACAATATTGTTGAATGTTTCAAATGACTTACAAAATTGTGGGTTGTTTATGTTTTGAGAAGGGATTCTTGGACGATCAGTTTGTGCAGCTAAAGAAACTGCAGGATGAGAACTCCCCTGATTTTGTTGTTGAGGTTGTTTCTCTCTTCTTTGAGGACTCTCAGAAACTCCTCACAAACATGGCAAATGCTTTGTTAGTCTCTCTCTCTCTCTCTCTCTCTCTCTCTCTCTCTCTCTCTCTCTCTCTCTCTCTCTCTCTCTCTCTCTCTCTCTCTCTCTCTCTCTCTCTCTCTCTCTCTGATTATTATTTAATGATGTTCAATGGGCCATTCTCACTTTTGTAGTGAGCAAAAAGTGGTGGACTTCAAACAGGTGGATGCCAATGTTCATCAGTTAAAGGGTAGTAGTGCCAGGTATATACATTTTTATATTTGCATTTGCATTTAATTTTTTTAAAATTTTTTATTTGATTTTGTTTCTTATCTCTGTGATTTGGTTCTCGGTAACTTTTCCAAACATTCCTTTATGTTATATAATAATAATAATAATAATAATAATAATAATAATAATAATATATTCCTTTGGAAACTGTAATACATAATTGACTAAAATCTATACAGCTTGGAAAATATGTCTAATGATTGAGGTTTAATATAAGATTAATATGTGGTCTTCTGATCAAACAGTATTGGGGCAATGAGACTTAAAAACGTATGCGTTAACTTCAGAAATTACTGTGAAGCTCAGAACGTAGAAGGGTAAGTTCTGTTCTGCTCCTAAATTTTCTTGCTGGTTTTTTTTATTTTCATTTTTTTTTTCAAATTTTGCTTTGTCAAGATTTGAAAACTTATTCATTCTTTTATTAAACATACATGTATTCGAAATGAGGCAATGGATTACATCCTACGGGTACCTAGTGCCCTCTTTGGTGTTTTTCTTGATATATTTTCTATTAGTTGATGAAACCAAAATCTTGAAATGTGAGACTGAGACTGTGAAGTTGTTTATAGCATTGGTTTGTGTTGTAAAAGGTGTGTAATCTGCACCCCAAGATTTCAAATATCCAAAGGAAAGTAGTTATTATTGTTGATGACTTTAACATGGATTCATCTTCTACTTAAACATATTATCATTGAAAATGGAGTTTCATTATTGAGTATAAAATTATTGAAATAGGCTAACACTTCTTTTCTTTCTCTATTTCATTATTTTTTCACTGACAAATCTAATTCTTAAAACTTTTGTGCAGTTGTTTGAGATGTTTGCAACATGTGCAACAAGAATGCTCTGTGTTGAAGAGCAAGCTTGAGAAATTGTTCATGGTAAGTACATAAAAATGGTTTGTGATTGATCTTTGTACTGGTTTGAAGATTTGCTCTTCTTTTTCATGTATATATAATATGTATTTTTCTGGTCAATGTAGCTGGAGCAACAGATAGTGGCAGCTGGTGGAAAAATTCCTGTCTTAGAATAGATCAACTCTACTTGAGAAAAACGTCAAGAAACACTGATTTAATTAAGTGTGTAGTTTTTGATATGCATCCTTCTTGCTCACACAGAAGAAGGCACACAGGATTTTATCCAAGACCTTGTTTGAGAGCCTAGCTTTTTCTTAGCATATATAGATATATATATATTTATATTATCAGTTGAACCGTATAGAGTTAAGAGTCAATATTAGACTAGTGGTTTGATAATAGTCTATTATATATGACTTTGGTATGCATGTGTAATGGTGTTTGGTGTTACCTCTATTTTGCAAGACACATCAGGTTGTGTAACTTCTCTATGATATGAAATCTTCTTTGGTTTAATTACTTTTGAACACTCCACATCTTTTTATGTGCATTATTCTAAAAAGTTTTAGCTCAAATATTTCCCATTTGCAATTTTTGAGTTGTAAGCCTTATGTCTAAATAAGAATTTTGGGTATCTATATAAATAAGCTTTTGGTAATATACTAATTAATGTAGTGGTTTGGTGTAGTGATAAAGTTTTTATCGAGCACGGGTGAAAACAGTAATAATCGTCTGCTTAAATTTTAGGCTAATTAGTAATTTTTTCGCCGAACTTTGACATGTACTAAATCATGCCCCCTAAACTTTTTTGGCCGTTAATAATTCCCTCTGAATTATTGAGATTGTTAAATTTAAAGACTTTTATCTACATTACACTTGTAAGAATATTATGTATATGAAGTATTAAATTCGAGGATATGATTTAGTACATATCAAAGTTTGAGGGGCATGATTTGGTAGATATCAAAGTCTGAGGAGCATGGTTTAGTACATAAACAATCACTGAAACAGTAAAATTGAATGAAATTAGACAAAAATCCTTAAATTTAACAATCTCAATAGTTCGGGGGGAATTTCTAACGGCCAAAAAAGTTTAGGGGGCACGATTTACTACATGTCAAAGTTCTGGAGAAAAAATTACTAATTAGCCTAAATTTTATTTCTAGCTTCGTCCCTTCAAGAACAGAGGTAGTTTTGTTCTCAAACTAGTTATAGTGCATACTACAATAATGTATAGTATCGTCAATGCAATTTTGTTATTAAATTACTATCCAAAATTTATAAATATATACAGATAGATCTCAATGATACTGGTTGGGGACCACTTGGTACCAAGTGATAATATTATTCGTATAAACTCCCCCATTATTTAGTGTAGTTAAAATGGTGGTCAAATGGCCTAAACTTTAGCTTGAAGAAAACTTTTGCTTGGGGGCAACACCATATCATCATTAACACAACACATAGAATCTAATTTTCCCATTAAAACACAGGAGAAAAAACTAATGACACAACCAGGTCGGCTCTAGGCATAGACGGACTAGGGCAAATAAAAGTGATTTGATAATTTTTTAAAATACTATTTATCTTTAAAGTAAGGGCCCAAAATTTTATTTTAATAGTGGCATTGAGTTTTTCAACCCTTTGCCTTAGAATTAGTCAGTCAAAAAGAACGATAGAAAGCTCTGACAAAGCCATTCAGAGGAAATCGGGCAAGCATCAGGACCGGGCCGCACAACTTATTTCTTTCAATTCGTGGCTTTGCTCATGATAATTTATCGACCATTGACTATTGATTTGGGATACATAGAACTATGTTTCTTGAGTTGTTTTGTTCTCCCAAATCTAGATTTCATGAGCAATAATGTGAAACTCACATGAATATGTATTTTGAGGAGATAGATAGATAGAGTAGTGATTAGAGGTAAAGTTTATACCCCTATCTACCATATAACTACAAGAAAGTACTTCACAAAGGTTATTAGGTTACAAAAGGAGAGTGTAGCTGGATGAAAATGACATCTCAGTAAGAGTTACATAAATGCATGCATATGCATGCCTCTGGTTATGGAAAGGAGAAGATTTGCCATCCAAAAATTATGTAACTCCATAATAGAAAAAGGGGTCATTGGTACCACATCTACAACCATGAAGTGGCTATTGTTTTTTGGTAGTTGGAGTTGTTGAATTATATATGCACCCATCCCAATGGAAATATTATCACTATGCCATGGCCCATTTTGAGCTGAGGTTGCTATGATATACCTACATCTATTACCTAAACCATAAATTGGTGAAGAAAAAACAATCCCAATACACCAAAATTATTTTCTAAAAAAAAGGATTCAAATTTGAGATGTAGTATTACTCATATGACCATTTGACACCTAAGTTGAGTGTCACTTCTTCTTTCTTGAATTCTAATAAATATGAGGATGTGTATTAATGTACTTACAAGATAAAAATATTCCACTTATATTGTTATAAGGTAGAATCTCTCATATCTTGTCAAACTCAAACCCTCCAATTTATACTTATGTAACTTCTATTTTACAATGACTCAAATGAGCCACTCGTTCAAAACAATAGCGAGGTAAAAAAAAAAAAGTGTAAATATTATTTTAGATCTCTGTTTTGCAAAAATTATTAATTAGACTTTTATTTTTGTTAAATGATAAAATGAATTTTTTATTTTTTAAAATAGTACAAATAAAATACTCAATTGATTTTTTGTCAAAATAAAATTTAATAATAATCTGATCTAAAAGTATTATGACAAAATTATTTATATTTTCAATATCTGTTTGTGTTAGGATTGTTTCAAGTTAGTTATATTATGAAAAAAAGTTGTCTAAAATTAAGCTTAGTGTCTTATTTTTACCATTTTAGAAAATACAGGGTCCATTTTGTCATTTAACAAAACAGAGAGTCCAATCAGTAATTTTTGTAAAATACAAAGTCCAAAATGATATTACCCAAAAAAAAAATCGCTTAGAAATTCGATTTAAAATTGGCATCTTCTCCTACGTTTTATTTGAGTATACAAGATTTTTATGTATACAAAAAAAATCGATCTTTGTTATGTTTGAATGTAGCTCGAAGAGAAAGTGAAAGTTGTTGTCTTTAACCAAATGAGCTAGGTTCGATCAAAACATAGATTGTTCTTGGCTTTTACCTAACTAATCCACAAAATCATATGAGGTTTAAATCGTTTTGAATATCAATCCTCCTCTTACTAACTACCTAGTCTTTCTTCTTCTTCTTTTTTTTTTTTTTGGCAGTGCTTGATTTTTTGTCAATACATGTCCATATGTGTCAAGTTTGTATTAGTAAATGGTAACAAGACAAATTCCAAACCTTCTTTCAACCTTCCTCCTCATGAATAAATTTATATTATTCCCACATTTGGATATTTTGTCCATTTATTCATCATCATGGGTTTCTTATCCTGTTAACTCTTTTTTTGGTAGCACTAACTCTGTAGCTTAAAATGACTTTGTAAACCAAAAGTTACCAAGTCTAAGACTAAACAGCATCTAAATGTGAACTAAAAAGAAGTTTCTTTGACTAAAATTAGACAAACAGTTTTTATAGTCAGCTTTATAATTAATTATTTTATTTGTGTATGTTGGGTAACTTTTTTTCACTTGATAATAGTACAAAATAGCATAGAGGATCAAATAGAAGATTGGGAAACAAGTTAGCTTTTTTACCAAGTTTCTTTGACTCCATGGCGTGGGTTTGTGTGTACCTTGTTCTTTCTTTGGGTCCAAGGGAAAAGAAGAGCCTGGAAAATTTCAAGAATATATGCCAAAATGACAACAAATATGTGTGTCGTTACCTTTTGTTTCAATCTCACTAATTACAAAATGAATAAACAAAACTTCCAAAGTTTTTTTTTTCTTCTTTTCTACAGCAGCACATTTTTTACAAGGACTAGCACATATATCCTTTCTCCTTTGTTTTATAAAGTTTGTGTTACTTGTAAAAAGAAAAAATATATTATTATAATTATTATTATTAGAGTAATTTGTGACATAAATACTTAAGTTTAAGTCTCAATAGTAAATAAATACGCAAGTTTAATTTTTACAGTAATAATACCTAAGTTATAATTATGGAACTACTGTTAGTACATGACTGTTAAGTGTTAAGTAAATTGATATGTAGTAATTCCTAATTGGTCCAGGTCATTAAATTTTATTTTTTTAGAAAAATTAATTTAAATGTACCAATGAAAAAATAACATGTGGATGATGACTTGATATTTAACGGTCAGGTACCTACAGAGTTCCAGAAATATAATTTATGTATTATTACCGCCAAAAATTAAACTTAGATATTTATTTGCAATCGAGAGTTAAACTTATGTACTTATGCAGCAAATTATTCTTATTATTATTATAACCTACTTTTTATAAAGTTTTACTTTTATTATAATCAACAATCATTTGATGGTGAATTTTCTACAATCCAACCCATAAGCATATTTTGCTAAACCATAAGCAGTTTAGTTAGCATTTCTCTTTACATGAGAAATAATAATTTCAAAGAAAGAGGATAGAAGACAACGAATATCTACCATCAAAAGAAAAATAAGATAAACTTAAAGATGCATTATTATAGATGTTGAGACACGTAGGGCATCTGTTTCAATATGAATGATCTACAATGGAAGTTGAGAAATCCAATTAAGGGCATGAAAGAGAGCTTTTAATTTGCTTCTATTTTATCTGATTTGAAACAACCTTTAATAGGTTTTGACATCATTTGGCCCTCCTGGTTCCTTACAATCGCTCCTATTCCTAATACTTTTGTTGATGTATTTACTGCAACATCAACATTAGGCTTCAACCCATTTAAGTGAGGTGGTTTCCAAGGAGTTCCTCTAGTTGGAAGTCTTGTATTGGGTGAAGTTGAATAAGGTTCAACAACAAGAAACGAGTGGATTTTAGCGTTATGATAATTGTCCATGTAGTTTACAGCATATGTAGCTAAAGAGGAACCATTAACTCACAGATAACAGACATATATTAATCATACAATTTATTCTTAAATCAATAAACAAACAAAATCATACATTTCAACACTAAATCACACAGAATACTATAAAATAAAATAAAAAACTTACATTCATGGTGTTGCGAAAATTATTATTTACTACGCAAGTGCACGCAATCAAGTAGTATACTCACGCAAGTGAGGTCGAACCACAGGGAATTGGATTAATTACTACTAAATTATACTTATAATTCTATTTGGCAAATCAAAAGTATTTATGATTGAAAAAGGAAGAAAGAAATTCAAGAAACTTAAAGAAACAAGTGAATATTAATCAAGATGAGAGATTAGGGAGACGAATCCTGTTGTTAAGTTACCAATGTTAATGTTTAAATGCTATCCTTCTCTTGAAGTGAATGACAGATTATGAATCAACCTAGCTCTTTTCAGATCTTCTAGGTTCTAAATCTCATGCTCTCTAATTAATTTCTTAATTAAACCAACATGAAATCAGCATTAAGCAATAATCTAAATGTCACAAAGGCTATGTAAATACTTTCGTTTCACATCAAAACCTAGACTATCCAATTTTAGCATTCTCAATTCTCACTTTTCAGATTTTGAATTAAGATCATAAAACATGTAAAAGGTGATCAATCTTGCACATGGAAATTAAACACAAATATGAATAGTATTCACAATCAAGATGGAGGAATGGCAATTATTCATTAACTAGGAAAAACTTAAACAACATTCATCATTCTCCCTAAATAGGAGTTTAGTTCAAAACATCCATAATCAAATCCATAATTAACATTGAAATAGAAAAGAACGTAGAAAAATTAAAGAGAAGAGAAAGAACTAGTTGAAGCAATTGATCCGGGTCGCCACAAGCCGCTCTTCTAGCCTCCTTCTTTGTTTCTAGGGTTCCAATTCTGAATACTCCCTATTTTTCACGAACCCTTGCTATTTAAACCAATTCTCATCTTCAAAATTCGTGAAATTACGAAATTGCCCAAAAATCCCGTCAACAGGGTCCCCGTCGCGATCGGCACAGCCCCCCGTCGCGACGGGGTTGAGCAGAGAATTTTCGAAGATTTTCTGTCAGTTCCCGTCGCGACTGGCAAATCCCCCCGTCGCGACGGGAGTTCAGCATTGAATTTTTGAAACTTTCTGTAAGTTCCCGTCGCGACTGGCAAATCCCCCGTCGCGACGGGAATAGGCAGAAACACCAATTTTGGTTTTTCTTCTCGATTCTTTCACCGTTTTTCCTCAATTCTTGTACATACTTTCTTTAAATGCCTGAGGACCTGAAACAAAAGAATCAAGCGTAATATAGCCCTAAAACTAGAAACAAAGAGTGAAAACTAACCGAAAATACGACCCGAAACTTAGACTAATTCTAGCCTAACACATGGCGCGGTGGTCGTGGTTCGGAGATCATAGGTCTTGGGTTGGTAGTCGTTAGTGGGTTGGTGGTTGGTAGTCGTGGGTTGTTAGAGTCTTCGTGTGTGTGAGAAGAAGAGAGCGAGAGAGACATAGAGAATAGAGGAAGAGGGAGAGCAGGGGTGAGTTATGAGATGAGTAATTTTGAGTTTAATTAGGCTAAGTTTTGTGTACCAATTTTGTCCAAATGCAAGATATTAATTTAAATTTTTTTCATGTATTTTTTTATTGAATCCCCATCAAAATTTAAAAATTTCTTTTCACTTTAGCTTTAAATAAAAAATAATCCATTAATAATTTTTCGGGTTATACTCAACAGTTTTCTTTGTATATGCAAATAAATATATTTTCAACTAAGCAGTAATGCAATTTTTTGTTATATATTTTGTATTTTTTTTTTTTGAAAATATATTTTGTGTAATTTTTATCTCTTAAAATTGATATAATGCAATTTCATTCAGAAAGAAAAAAAAAATTGATAATTTAGTTTTATAAATGTTACACTAACATGGTGAATTAAGAATTATTATTATTTATTATTTAAAAATTATATAAAGAAAACATTATGATTTATTCACAAATTAAATTTAAAAAATTAAAAGAAGAAGAAAAAAAATGTCAACACTTTAAAATAATAATGAATATAGTATATGGACCTTAGTCTAAGCTTAGCAGTAAGTAGGTTATGGTCCATGCACTTAGCTTTGGCAATTGCAATTATTATTATTATTGTTGGATGAATTTAGACAATATTAAAATAAATAATATAATAAAGATATAATAAGAAAATGTGCGAGTATTCAAGTTATGAACACACAGACGTATTGGAAATATAATGAACACAAGAAAATATAGTGGTCCAGTCAGATCATAGTCAGCTTAGTCCACTGTTGCAAGGGATTTTTGTCTTGCTTATTTCATGTTGGATCACTCATTTATATACAAAGCAAGTGTCCTTTGATTACACAGAGATTGAATTAATTATCAATCCGTTTGTACGTTGAATATAACATTTAAATCAATAAAAAACGTAAATAAAGTAAATGAAGAATAATTTTGGCCCAATTTACTAAATAAGCAACGTATGCGACTTCTATAGTACGAGTTGCATGTTCAGATTCTCGCATAAGCTCGCAGGCTTAAGATACACACAAGACTAATCGAGTTTGGGATGTCTGCGTCCTGTTCGAGTCGAGTCACTTATACGGACATCGATCCTACAGTAAGTTGATAACTTAAGACATGCGAGTCTTCATCGGGCTATCGAGGTTGTTGGATCATCCGGACCATCTCGCTGAGTATAGAAGCGATCTTTACCTCTTCGCAGGAAGATCTTTATATTTCTCGCAACCTGATCTTCAGTCCTGCTTCATGCAAGCTACTCGAATGCAACTAGACACTGTCAAGGTCACATCATCCCGCTGAATCTGGTTCAGGCGAGGTTTGCACTCAAGAGATCTCCTAATAACATCTCAGCCCTCCTCGAGGAGAGTGAGTCCACGTATCATTTTTATAGGAGCCTAGTCTCAAGTTTTTAGGTGAGATTTCTCACTATAACAATTATTATTGTTGTTGTTGTTGTTATAAGAGTATATACAAATACAAAATCTGTACTACTTCGGTGGGAGTTCATGTTTGGGCAGATGTTTGTTCTAGATTTTTATGTACTCCTGTAACAGTTGATATTTAATAGTACCACGTTTTCTTTCAAAAAAAAAAGTCCACTCCAATTGTATGCCAAATTATGATACAAATATGTCACATAATAAAAAGTGATTCAAATTTAAATCACAATATAGCATTGTGCAAAATTTACATCACAATAAATTTTATATTTTTTTATTTACAATTATACTATTTTTAATATATTATTATTAAATTTTATAGTTACCTTTCTATTATTATTATTTTATATTTGTTTAATAAATTATTAAGTGAGCATTAAATGATATTAAATTTTGCATCAAGATTTATAATTATGTAATAGAACACGATAGTAAAAGTTAATGTAAATATATCACAAAACTATTTTTTGTGTCAAATATAACTAAACTTTTACATCTCTCATTGGAAATGATTGCTAATGCTATTAAGCATATTATTGATATATTTTATCTTGGGTTTACTATTATGGACATTACTTATCTTTGTAACACCTTTAGTGATCTTTCATTTTCTTATTGTGCTGGAGTTGTTAATAATGTTGCACATTTTTTAGCGAAACTTGCTCTTTCTTTGGACGATCATTATGTTTAGTGGTTTGGTTACCGGATTGTATTAGTGCCTCTTTAGAAGTTGATGATTATTGATTAATGATATTTTTAGGCACTCTTTTTGAGAAAATAGCCTTAAAAAACACCACCAATGAGCATGAAACTCAAAGGGGCTGAGAGCTATAGAGATTCTTTAATAAATGGCATGAGTTAGGACAAAGTTCCTGATACAAATAAGATATCTAGGCCACCAGACTATGCTAGAATTAGTTGTTAAAGCAAATTTAGCAAGAGAATCAACTATTGCATTAATAGTTCTGGGACAAAACATACAACATTGAGATGTTTACATAAAGTTCTAATGTCATCTAAAATTAAACCCAAAGATGAATCTAAAGAATTATTAAGTTTATGAATCAAGCTTTTGCAATAAGATTCAAACTGAATATTATAGATGCCAAAAGTGAGACATTGAGATACTTCATTTCGAATAGCAAGGGCTTCAACCCACTCTGATGGGAAAACATTGTCGATCTTCTAAGTCGCCGACGTGACTACCTTCCCATTTGAATCATGAAACACCATTCCTAAATAACAAGAACCTCCAACAGAGTCAATGATTGTGTCTGAATTGACTTTGAGCACATCGTGAGCAAGGGGAGCCAATAAGGAGGAGAACTAACTCTGTGAGTAGCAAGTAGCTCATGATTATGAAAAGAATCTCGCTAGTTATCATCGCAATAGGCCTTGAGGAAATTAGTCGCCCATGGACCAACTAACTCAGACAAGATGATGGTTTTATCATGTACTTGCTTGTTACTTCGATACCAAATGTGCCACCAAGTGATCAAAACTAATTCAAGAGATACCAAAGGGGCCACCAAGTGATCAAAACCAATTCAAGTAATGGTTTTGGCCACTCTTTTCCCTCTTGGAGTTTTTACTCTCGGTTTACTCAATAGATTTTAACGAGGCATGTTTCTTCTAAAAAAAACACAAAGGACTATTAAGTAACAAAATAAGATAGGAGAATTTTTATTTTTATAGTTTTTAAGATATAAATTTGTAAAAATATGGTTTTTTTTTCAAAAAAAAAAAGATTATTTTATGAAAAATATTTAGAAAAAAAGTTAAAAGAAATGGGAAAATAGTATAAGGTAATTGGTTATCCCTCTAGTTACCATAAGAGTACCTGATTTTCTATAATTTTCAAATTTTTTTCAATTTTCGTAAAATAAATTTTTTGAAAAAAAAATTATATTTTTACATAGAAAGTATAAAAATCTATAATATTTGTAATTTCCTTAATTTGAAAATGCTTAAATAATCAAGTCTAATATCATATAAATAAATTTATCATATTTAATGTAATTTAATTTAATAACCAAGTCTAATATCATATAAATAAATTATTATTTTTCTTTTTCAAAAATTACAATCACTTATTCTATATCTTTTTCTCTCATTTATATTTTTTTTTTTACTAATTCATACTATTTTTTTAATTAATCACATTTTATAAAAGAATTTTAATTAAGAATAATTAACAATTTTACCCCTGAATCTTCAACAATACTAATTTTGACCCTTAAAATATACGACTTGTTAAGAATGCCCCGTGAATTATTACATTTACAGAAATTTAGTCCTTCTATTAAGTTCCGTCCAATTATTCCGTTTAAATGATGACATGTCTTTGTCAATTAGCAACTTTGCCACCTAAAATTTGACAATTATTAAATTCCAGTCATTACCCTTTTGAAACCCATGTTCAAAACCCACGAAAACTACCTCTCAGTCATAACTTTCGCCATCTTCTTCTACCAACTGCCTCCTCTATCAGTTTTTTTTTTTATATATCATCTTTTGCTTCTCCATCTTTATTGCCAAAAAAAATTTCAAAAATGGGTCATAAATCAGCTGTTAACAAGGTTAAAGGAAAACGCCCAATCATCGACGATGATGACTCTGATTTTGCTCCCCCCGTGGCTAAAGGTGGTCGTCGTCCAGTAAAAAAGAAGTCAAAGGTGTCTTTACCTGAAAATAATTTCAACTTTGACGATTAGAAGAGAAAGAAGTTAACTTCAAGGCAACTGTGATAAAACTGTAATGACACAGATGTATCTATTGTGAGCCAACTAACATAAAACCACAAAACAACTAATAATTCCACATATTTAATACAAACAAATATTATAACAATCGTGTTTTATCTGCTGAGGTTGCGTATTTGACAATTCCAAGCCCTGTTTTTATAATACTATAGTATTGTAGTAGCAAAACTATTATTTAACTAACGTGCAATTTAATTGCAACTAAAAATATTAAATGTGAATGTGTATCTATAAGAAACTATTTGTTATTATTTTTTTTTATCACTGATCGATAATTACTTATACCTTAATAGTAATATGTGGAGAAACAACTGTTAGCAAAATGTTTATGCAACTGTTACGAAATATTAAAAATCAGAACACTGTTTCCACGTACATAACTCTATCTACATGTCTCTTCGTGATTCAATATGAACAAATTCACCATTAAAAATTTAGAAAACAACAAAAATGCACCAGGATAAATATTTTACTTTAGTATTGATGTAAATTTTTTTAGATTATACCTGAGTTGGATTGTTTGGGAACTCCAGTTTATCTTTTTGAGATCTGCATTTCATTGATCTGAAAATTGAAGTCAGGACATTAGTTTATGCGAATTAAACTGGATTTCTGGTTGAATTTTAGTTTCATAGTAATTTTTCTGCACTTTTTTTATGAATTCGAAACAACCCTTATTTTTATTGATTCATGTCGTCTTCTCAGGTAAAGTTTCTGGAATTAATAGTGGTTCTCTTTCTAGTTGGGTTTCGTTTCGGTTGTGTTGGGTTGCTGGGTTGGTCGTAGGGCTGAGCATCGATTGGTTTGGTCATTTTTTTATATAAAAAACCAGAATTCGATTTTCGGTCTGCATTGGTGCAATCGAAAACTGACCTACCAATCTAGATTCTATCTTAAAACTGACTGTTTTGAACCTCGTACTGGTCGATTTAAACTGCCCAAATCGAACTTTTTTTTTCTTTAAAATATGATCCAATTTATTCTACAAATACATTATTCTACATTTTACAACTACAAACATACAATTAATTGTTCAAAAACTAATTATTTTATTCTTTTAACTTTAATATTAATAAAATAATAATATATTATTAATAACTACAGTACATAAAGCAAAAAAAAAAACTTAATAAATTAATATATATGTATAACGGTCGGTTTCGGTTTTTTTGGTCGGCTTATTTCCAAAAAAAAACAACTGACCGTTTAATAGCAATTTAAACCGTTAGTAGTTTTTTTAGTTTTTGGTTCTATCGGTATCAGTTCCAACGATGTTCGGTAGGTCAGTTTGAACAGTTTTTTTGGTTTTTTGGATTTTATGCTCAGCCCCAGTTGGCCGATTGAAGGTCAAATCACATGAAGGTTTCAATTCCAAAAAGCATAGATCATGAGTTGAAGGTGTGTGTAAAAAATATTTGCATAATTTTTTTTATTTGAGTTGTACATTTATTTATTTGTCCGGATAAGTTTTTTTTTTTGTAATATTATTACTTTTTTTAGTTAAAATTAAAAAAAAAAATTATAAATTTTAACAGTGTAAATAAATTTGGGAAATTCTACAATGCACCCCCTTAAAATGGATATATTGATATACCCTTATCTATTTTAGCACCCGAAATAATTTTTTAGTCAAATTTTTTTCCATAGTCATGTACGTTATAGTTATTTAAGATATCCTGCAAAATTTTAAGAAATTTGAAAAAGTTTAGCACGCTGAAAAATACGTTCAAGCAGTGTGTTGCATGCGTGACTATTTTATTTTATACGCGTGTAAAATAGACTATTTGAACATTGTTCTGAATTTCTCAAAATTTTATAGGTTATCTTAAATAGGTATAATGAACATGAATATGAAAAAAAATTAGACTAAAAAATTATTCTGAATGCCGAAACAAGTCAAGGGTGCATCAGTACATTCCTTCAGTACATCCTTTTTAAGGATGTGCATTGTAGAATCACCCAATAAATTTTTTTAAAAAAAAAATGGTTGTAAAATAATCCGAGGTGGACAATGGAGGAAGGGTCCCGCAGTTAGCTGTCACCCACCCGAATATCACAGTACAACTCCGCCTCTTTCCTTCTGATGTTTTTACTTTTTAACACCACTTCACTGCTAACGTGGCAACTTCATTGGTTAATGCCATTTACTATTTCTGTTCTTCTACCACCTGTCTGTCACTCTAAAGTTAACCAACACACCACTTTTGCTTCGTTGGCTTTAGTTTAGTGTTAGTAGTAGTTGCTTCTCTTCCACGATACTCACGTGACCCAACTCCAAACCACCGTCCCAACACCTGCTGAGCTGTCTTCCGAACCTGACACTCCTCCTTCCACGTAGGCTCGGACAACCGTTTGCCCCATTTCCCAAACCCCAATAAACAAACATTATTAAAATACATTAATAAATAAATAAATAAAAATAAAAATAAGAAAAAATATATGAGTGTGTCTTCTTCCAGACTCTGTAAATTACAAGCGTCTTGTTTGAGAAGCCAAAATAATGAAAAAGCAGAGACATTGAGAGTTTCATCAGAAGTAAGCGAACAGCAACAAAGATTCACACGAAGTTTCTTCCTTTCCAAGCCAAAATCCATTACTCTAATATATTCATAGCTCTTTCTCTTTCTTTTTTTTTGGTTTTTTTTTTTTTCCTTTTTATACATATTTGTAAATATATAGACACTAATCTATAAAACTCGTTAGCAGAGATTTTGATACTGTTACTACTTACCAGTCTAGCCATTAAAGCTTTCACGTTCTTGTTGTACCCCACGAGAAATCGGGAGGTTCTTCTCACGGAAAAGCATTTCTTTTCTCAACCCCTCTCTTTGACCCTTTTCTCCAAAAAGCTCACTCTCTGTCTCCCTCTATATAAAAACCAGAGATCTTCTTCTTCTTTCAACTCACTTTGAATCTCAAGCTTTATTTTTTATTTTTTTGGTTTTCTTTTTCTTCACTCTCTAATGGCGAAACAGAGGTGTTTGGGAGTTGGGTTTTTGGTATTCTCCCTCTGTTTGTTTCAATGTAACATGATCACATTTGCCATTCTCGACCCACTTGATTTCTTGGCTCTGCAATCGATACGGAAAGCTCTCCATGACTTGCCTGGCTCAAATTTCTTCGCCTCCTGGGATTTCACTTCCGACCCATGTAACTTTGCCGGGGTTTACTGTGATTCCGACAAGGTTATTTCCCTCAATCTCGGCGACCCTAGAGCCGGTTCTCCGGGTCTCACAGGTCGGGTCGACGCAGCAATAGGAAAGCTCTCCGCATTAGCCGAGTTCTCGATCGTTCCGGGTCGGGTCTACGGTCCGCTACCGCAATCAATCTCTCAATTGAAAAATCTCAGGTTCCTCGCCATCAGCCGGAACTTCATCTCCGGCGGCATACCAGCGACACTGGGTCACCTCCGCAATCTCAGAACTCTTGACCTGAGCTACAACCAGCTCGCCGGAGAAATCCCACGCAGCATTGGAACGTTACCAGAGCTCACAAACCTCATTCTCTGCCACAACCACATCTCCGGTTCGGTCCCTCAATTTCTGTCTCAATCACTGACCCGACTCGACCTGAAGCACAACAGTCTTACCGGTTCGCTAGCTCCGAGCTCCCTCCCACCTTCTCTACAGTACCTCTCCCTGGCGTGGAACAAGCTCTCCGGTTCTGTAGACCGGGCACTGAACCGGCTCGATCAGCTGAACTACCTAGACTTGAGCTTGAACCAGTTCACGGGTTCAATTCCGGGTCGGATATTCACATTCCCAATCACAAATCTCCAATTACAAAGGAACCAATTCACAGGGTCAGTCGAACCGGTCGACCAAGTTACGATCCCGACCGTTGATCTGAGCTTCAACAGTTTCTCAGGTCGAATCTCACCTTTGTTCTCGACCGTACAGAATCTCTACCTCAACAATAACCGGTTCACGGGTGAAGTTCCGGCTAGTTTCGTGGACCGGTTACTAGCCGCTAGTATACAGATACTGTATTTACAGCATAATTTTTTAACTGGGATTCAGATTAATCCAACGGCTGATATTCCTTTGAGCAGTTCATTGTGTCTACAGTATAATTGTATGGTACCTCCCGTACACACTCCTTGCCCCTTCAGGTCCGGAAAACAGATTACAAGGCCTACATCTCAGTGCAACGAGTGGAAAGGGTAAATCTGTAAACTCGTATTAATCTCTAAGGGTATAATGGGAATTCAAAGTTAAAACGGGTTTTTTTGATGGCATTATTATTATTAAACTAATATGGACTCCTTCTGTCTTTTGGGGATTCTTTTATAATATTCATTTTATTATTTATTTATTGAACATTTTTGTCTAAATTTGTGGGTACAAAACTAATGTTGATGAAGAGAATAAGATTTTGTGGATACTTGAGAAAAATAGTTAATTAATAGCTATGAATGCAGGGGCTTATTTTTTATATTTTGGGGCAGGAATTAATGTTTATGTATCATAATGTTATGGTTGTTATTAATATATAATACTTCTATTATATATTGAAGTGTTTGCCGTTTAGCTTTTAATTGTAGCTCAAAAGTTGTCTGTCTCTTCATTTACTTCTTCAGCAGAACTCTACACACACTTTTTTGTGTTTCTTTATTAGTTGCTATGTCAGTTTTTACAATGCCATGAGAGAGTAATGCAAATTGGTATCTTGACTTGAATCGATGATCATTGAGCTTTTAATTAAGTTAGATATTGGTTCAATCTTATCAAGCTCTTGTAAATAATGGCATACCAACTTAAATTTGGGAATTGATTGAGAAATTGTTGAGATATATTTGTTCATTTTCAAACTCAATTGATAATATAAAGAAAATACAGGATATATATCAAAGCTATATGTTAGAATGTGCAAACATGATTGTGAAACTAGAATAAAGTGTATGGTTAAAATTATAGAGTTTCATCTCAAATGTCTTTTTGATTTAAATTATATACTCATGGTGATATGTAGGTAAGAAGTAATATGTTTCCCCTTAAAATTAAAATTAATTAGCAAGTAGAATAACCGATAATATAATATTACAAGAGTGGTTTAAAATGCATACAAAAAAATTGATAAAAAAATTATTAAATTTTTTCTCATGTTACATTGGAATGGTCATTCTTTTTATTTCAAAATTGAATAGTCATTATACTAAAATAGTAAAAATAGCGTTTCATTAAAACGACATTCTAATATTTTGAAATGTAAACGTACAAAGAAATGGAATGAAAATTATTTATTTTCAATTCTATTCTATTTCATTATCTCCCACCAAACGCCACCAAAATACTAAAGTGAATCATAGCATGTTGAAATGAAGTTGGGCAAAACACTTCTATTGGTGCTGAGACCTTTCTCTGGTACTCCCAAATGCAACAAATGGTCATTCTTGAGTGTTCCAACCATAAAAAGGCTGAAATGCTTTTCCATGGAAGAGTTTTTTTCATGTTGGGTACTCCGATGATGGTCCTAAGTGCTTTTCAGCTTTTTTATTTTATTTTCTATGCACGAGTATATTGATTTTTGTGGATGTAAATAATCATCATTGGAGCCAGCTACTTCATCTATTCATGTACTTATTATTTGTAGGTTTCACCCACCTTAAAAGGGGTGGCCACAATAATATCTTCATCTTGTTATTGTAAAATAAAAATAATTGTATAATTTGTTTGGTTTTGGTTTGAATGGTAATTTTGGATGAACAATACTAAACTCTCTTTAGAATCATATTGTGCCTTCTAATCCAAGCCATGCATGCACATGTGAACGAGGATGAGATTAGGTGGGGTTGGATATTATATATCATCTTTTTGTGGCACTAGCACATGGATATGAGACCGAATAGGCAGTCAATCCAATAATATATATGCTATTATTTTTTTGGAAAATTTAATTTAAATTTTACAATTATGGATTAAATAATTTTGCTACCAAAATATTTTTTCTTTTACTATAATCGATTATTGATATAGACGTATTATTTCAAAAATTAATGTAGTGGTACTGGTAACAATTACCATCATATAGCTTACTAAAGTAGAAAATTGATAGTAGTAATCGGTTATTATACCAATAAATTTTCAATACAACTAATTCGACCGATTATTTTAAAAATAAATATATCAATTTCTAAATAATAAAATATGTGAAAAAAATCCCATAAGAAAAAAGTCAAAAAATACACAGTTAAATGTTGCATATTTATTAAACTTAAAGAGATATTTGTATATTTTTATTTCTGATTTCCTCTTTTTTTTTTTCTAAAGAATTTCATTCATTTGCTTCACATCAAACTAACTACATAGTACATTAAAATAAAATAAATTTTGTAGTAGATGTTAGGTTATTTTTAGTATTAATTTTAGATTAAGTTTAGTATATTTTTAATTAAGTTTTAATCGTGTTTGGAGCATTTTTACGCTTGTTATCTTTTATTTTTACAGATTTAAAATAGAAGAAGATTAGAAAAATATCAGAGAAAAAGATGGGAAAAAGATAAAAAATATCATGATATTTAAAATAGAGAAAATTGTGGAAGCCGAAACTTCAAGCCTTAATTCGACGATGTTTTGTTCAGATTTTGGAAAAAATCAAAACATGAAAGTTCTAGATCTCTCTTTTATCTTTCCAGGACATCTTGAATCGTCAAATTCCGAGCAATATTGAGAGAGATATGGCCAAAATACTATCAGTCAACGCAGCAGAAAAAATATCTCGTTTGAGGTTTCCCAAAAATTTAAATCCGAATGGGAATTTAAATATTGCGTTTTTTTCCATATGTGGAGAGATCAACTGCAATATTGGAGGCATTCTTCAGAGGGTTTTCAACATTCTTCTCTTCTCTATTTTCATGTCTTTTCTTAAAGTTAATATGTGTGATTGTGCTCTCATAAACATGAGTAGCTAAACACTTTATTAGGGTTAGATGGATATTGTTTGACATTGTTTATGGTTTTAATATGATTTATTTTCCCTCTAATTTCTATGTATTCTATTTTATTTGTGCTTAATTACTTTTAATTGTCTGATCACCAATTATCTGTCTATGAGTTTGATGCGAGATCTGAGAAGTGAGTATCAAATATGCTATAGTAAAATAGAACTGAATTTCGATATAGGACGAGAGTACCTATATGGTTTAGATAGCTTATAGGGTTTTTATGCTTAATGCCTGTTGCATGTTAAATTTATCACGAGAGTAGAAAGTTTACATGTAATTGAGGTTTATATATCTGAGAAGACTATAAATTACCTTAGTAAACCTGCTATTGCATAGGAATTAATATTAGGAAAATAATCATATTAGGCCATAATCAATAGAAACAATTGAAATCGACACCCTAGTTTATTAACTATTAATTTTCTCGAATTGTTGCTTCCAACTATTTTTCTTATACTTCATTGTTTTTTTTTCCTATCTTTTATTTAATCAAATAGAAGTAAAAATTTAATTTTAACGTACTTAAACTTGTTGCTATAATTTTAAACACTACGCAAGTATACGCAATCAAGTAGTAAATCTCACACAGGTGAGGTCGATCCCACAGGGAATTGGATTAAGTACCACTAAATTATACTTATGATTCTATTCGGTAAATCAAAAGCAATTATGATTTAAAACAGTAAAATATGAAAGAAATTCAGAAAACTTAAAAACACACTTTAAGGTTGAGCAAGATGAGGCAATAGGGAGGAGAATCCTGTTGTTGTTTACCCAAATTGTTAATGATTAATTACTACCCTATTCTTGGAGTGAATGACAGATTATGAAATAACCTAGCTCCTTTCAGATCTTCTAGATTCTAAATCACATGTTATCTAATTAATTCCTTAATTAAACTAACATGAAATCAGCATTAAGTAATAATCTACTCGTCACATAAGTCATGTAAATACTTTCGTTTCACATAGAACATCGATTATCTTAATTTTAGCATTCTCAATTCTCACTTTTCAGATTTTGAATTGAGATCATAGAGCATGCACAAGGTGATCAATCTTAAACATGAAATTAAACACAAATTAAGATAATTTCACACACAAGAATTGAGGAATGGTAATTAAACATTAACTAGGAAAACATTAAACAACAATCATCATCCTCCCTAAATGGGAAATTTAGTTCAGAAATAAATCCATAACCATTCCTATAGCAATATTCAACATAAATAAATTAAAGAGGAATAAAGAAAAAGAACTGTTTGAGGATGAATTACGGATCTTCACTTGAATCTCTATGCTCTTCCCGCCGCTCTCGAGTGTGTTTTAGGGTTCCAAATCGCTCTTTCTGACTTTCAATCGCAGTTTTCTATTTATAATTGAAATTTAGGGTTCGATGGACGAAAATGCCCCTGGTCCGTACGGGATCTCGCCGCGGCCAAGCTTCCTCTCGCCGCGGCGAGAAATTGCCAAATTTAGGCCCTCTCTGTATCTCGTAACTCGCCGCGGCGAGCCTCTTCATCGCCGAGGCGACTGATGCTTCTGAATTCTCGAGATCTAGCCGCGGCCAAGTTGTGTTTAGCCGTGGCCAGATATGCACAAAAACTCAAAAATTAAGTTTTTCTTCGGCTCAGCACGTCTTTTAATGAATTTCTCACTTTTAGAGACCTCTTTTACTCCAAAGAACCTGAAAACATAGAAAACAAGCGTAATTCCGTCCCAACACAGCTAAAGATGCACATAAATTGGATCCAAAACATAGGCTAAAAATAGCCTAACAAACTCCCCCAAACTGACTCTTTACTCGTCCCCGAGTAAACTAAGACTAAACTAAAAAAAACTGACAATGATAGCTGAACTTTCCAATAATTAAATTGTTACCACCACCTGCACAACTTCAATCCATCAATAACCAGAATTTCAACTTGCCAACTCTAAGAACTAAGTTGAATGTGCAATTTACAAGTAAGTAATTCATACAAACATAAAGCATCGCAATTTCCATCAATATCACAACTGTTCTAACTTTCCAACATCCCACTAACACATGATCAATAAGTTTGAATGACATACCTCTCTCCACTAATGTTGACAAATTTCTATCTGGAATCAATAGGTCTTTTTCGGTTAAAATCACATGGCTTAGGTACATGGGTAGGTGAGAAGTCATTTAGGCTATACTATACCATAAGCACAATTATACCAAACAAGCCTAGACATTTATTTTGCTTTCTTTCCATATATCCCAAAAACAAAAATAAGAGATTGCAAATTTTTTTCTTATGTGTGCCTCATAATTTTCTTAACTTTTTTTCAAGAAGACACATTTTTTTTCATAGGCGCAACACACAATATTATTCTTTTTTTTTCAATCTCTCATTCCTACACTTTATATTTTTTCACTTACAGCACTTATTCCCCCCAAACTTGCTTCAAGGCTCATGGCATAATAAGATATGTTCAGGGTGAAAAGAGTTGAAGATAACGAATTTAGCTCAGTTAAGTGGTGAAATTTTTTTTTTTCAAACAGGCTAAGGCTCAACTTTGGGTATACTATGGTAAAAAATTCATAGGCAGGCTTGAAAGGCTCAATCGTTCCAAAGAAAACTTGCCTAAATCACTTTCCAAACAAAAATCATCAAGGATTTCGCTTCAAGAGAGTATGTCAAACAAATTCTATTCCATGTTCAATCAATCATTCCACAATCCAAATAGAACAGAGGTGATACGTGAGAATAGCAAATGTTTTAAATCTACATGAATCACTTCCTAGCACACATCCAATTTAATTCAAACAGTTGCAAGTCAAGCACACAGTTATGTTTCAATCCATTGCACAAGTGAATAACAACAATTTAATCCATCTTTCAATTTAACTATCACGCAAGACTAAAAAAAACTAAAACAAACTAAACTAAAACAAATAAACTGAAAAATTTAAGTCTCCCCCCCCCAAACTAAAATGCACATTGTCCCCAATGTATGAAAATAAACCAGGGTGAGAGAAACTTACCTGAGCCCCATCAGAAGGGATCAAGTCCACCCTTTGCATTCAAAAGAGCCCTCGCACTAAATGAAGAAAATTTACCACCAATAGTGTTGATTTCAGAGTTTTGCACAAGAGTAAGCTCACCTTCAGAACTACCACACATCAATCTTTTCCAACGACGCTGAATCGTTCGAAGTCGCTCTTTAGGCTTTGCTTTCTTCTTATCAGCTTTAACAAAAGAACCCTTCACCATCTCAATCTTGCAACAGGTAGGAATGTCAGTTGGGGCAAAAACATTAAAATTGACCTCTTCATCTTGGACTCGCAACTTTAACTCCCCCTTTTGAACATCTATTAATGCTCGACCCGTGGCCAAGAATGGTCTTCCCAAAATAATGGGAATAGTTGAATCTTCCTCCATATCAAGAATTAAGAAATCAGCAGGGAAGATAAACTTACCAACCTTCACCAGTACATCTTCAATTATGCCACGAGGATGAGTTAGAGAACGATCCGCTAGTTGTAGAGTCACTGTTGTGGGCTTTGCTTTTCCCAATCCTAGCCTTTTGAAGACAGACAACGGCATTAGATTAATGCTTGCTCCCAGATCACATAGAGCTTTAGTTTCCACTGAACCCCCTATAGAGCATGGAATATTGAAACTACCCGGATCTTTAAGCTTGGGCGGTAGTTTCTTTTGCAAAATGGCGCTACACTCCTCAGTTAATGCCACTGTTTCATAGTCCTCCATTTTTCTCTTCTTAGACAATATCTCCTTCATGAACTTCACATAACGGGGCATTTGTTCCAAGGCTTCAGCAAAAGGAATGTTGATGTGTAGTCTTTTGAAGACCTCTAGAAATTTTGTAAACTGCTTGTCTAGATTGGTCTTTCGGAGTCTCTGAGGATAAGGTATCTTCACATGATGATCAATACTGATTGGTGGAGACTGTTGTGGTGGTGCAGGGCTATCAGTAGCCTTCTTTTCCTTTGGTGCCGGTGTCTGTGCCTGTTGATCCTGAGCCCCATCTTCAACTGGTTGCTTGCCACTAGGTCCTTCATAACTCTTTCCACTCCTCAAGGAAATTGCTTTACATTGCTCTTTTCCTTTTGCCTCACTAGTGCTAGGTGAATTTCCTTGAGCTTGGTTTGCCACTTGAGTAGACAATTGTTCCATTTGAGTTTCTAGAGTTTTAATAGAGGCTCTAGTCTCCATCATGAATTGGAGCAATAAATCAGCTTGGATATTGGAGCCTCCACTAGGACTTTGTTGTTGGTTTTGTTGGGGCTGATTTCTCTGCTGGTAGAACCCCTGTTGGTTGTGCCCATAATTATTATTTTGGGAGTAGTTCCCAATGGCTTTTGCTTGATCCATTGGCAAATTATCCACATCTGCCTGACACTCTGAAAAGTGATGGTTGCCTCCACATATCTCACAAATAACTTGGGCTTGTTTAGCTTGCCCTGCAATCAGCTTTGTCAAGGCCTCAACTTGAGCTGTCAACTTTGTGATGGCATCAACCTCTAGCACACCAGCTACTTTCTTAGTTTGACTCCTTTCAGTTGGCCACTGCTGATTATTTAGAGCCATCTCCTCCAATAGATCGTACGCCTCATTAGCACTCTTTCTCATAAAAGCTCCACCAGCTGCTGCATCTATCAGAGTTCTAGTGTTACCAACCAACCCGTTGTAGAAATTGTGAACCAGCATCCACTTTTCTATGCCATGATGAGGGCATTTTCTGATTAGATCTTTAAACCTCTCCCAAGCCTCATGGAGAGATTCATTATCTTGCTGACAGAAGTTGTTTATTTCTCCTCGTAGCTTTGCAGACTTTGCTGGAGGGAAGAATTTAGACAAAAATTTTGTTGCTAAGTCTGTCCATGTTGCTATAGAATTTGGTGGCAAGGAGATCAACCAACTCTTGGCTCGCTCTCTCAGTGAGAATGGAAACAGTCTCAAACGGATGGCGTCATCACTAACCCCATTGACTTTGAAGGTCTGACATAACTCCATGAAGTTCGATAGATGCAGATTGGGGTCTTCAGAAGGGAGTCCACCAAACTGGACTGAAGACTGCACCATTTGTAGTATGGCAGGCTTAATCTCGAAATTGTTTGCATCCACTGCCGGTGGCCTGATACATGACTGCACTCCCGTCAGAGTAGGGAGAATGTAATCTCTCAAGCTACGGCCATTGGCTTGATCTTCCACGGCACCTCCATTATTACCGTTATTACCCCCATTGTTTCCAGCATTATTGTTCACATTCGCAGCCATGATCTCTGATGTTTCAGCAGTTGCTGAAACTCTTTCTTGCCTCTTGTTCTTTCGATTCCTCCTGCAAGTTTTCTCAATTTCAGGATCAACTGGTAATATGACTGTTTGTCCTTGGCGGCGCATGCACTTAGGATTCCTGAAATGGATGAAGAAAATCTTGCAAGAAAAAGGTTAGAAAAATCAGCAAGAGAAAATATACCAAAGTAGAAGTTAGTATAATTTTATGTAATATTAATCTTTAACAATTCCCCGGCAACGGCGCCAAAAACTTGTTGCGATATTTAGCACACGCAAGTGTACGTATCGTTATAAGTAGTAAACTCACTAGGAGTGAGGTCGATCCCACAGGGAGTAGATCCTTGTGAAGAGGAACTCATTGAACATGAAATCACAAGCAAGGTTATGGATAGCCAAGTGGAGAGTGAGCAACAAGAAAAAAGGTTGTTCGATGAAAGTGTAGATACTGTGACATTGGAGGATGAGGAAGAACATGGCATCATTGATTCGACTTCATCAATGATATTGACTAATAAATCACTACTGAATCCATATATTTCATCTGCACCATATTATATCCTCTACAAGCCACAAAAGATTTCTCCCCAACCTCATCATCCAAAGACTTATGTTGTTGGTGCTGACTTTGGTTCAAACTCATCACTTGCCAAGCTTGAAGGCAAGTACAACAACAATTTTCAAGTTGTCTTGCATGACGCTTATTATGGGCGTCAACCGATTATTGATGTGGCACCCAGGTAAGTTTCCTTTCCTTTTTCTTTAATGTCACATTGGGGACAATGTGTCACTTTAGTTTGGGGGGAGCAGTGACTTAATTTTTATTTGTCAAGCACACAGTTATGTTTCAATCCATTGCACAAGTGAATAACAACAATTTAATCCATCTTTCAATTTAACTATCACGCAAGACTAAAAAAAACTAAAACAAACTAAACTAAAACAAATAAACTGAAAAATTTAAGTCTCCCCCCCCCCAAACTAAACTGCACATTGTCCCCAATGTATGAAAATAAACCAGGGTGAGAGAAACTTACCTGAGCCCCATCAGAAGGGATCAAGTCCACCCTTTGCATTCAAAAGAGCCCTCGCACTAAATGAAGAAAATTTACCACCAATAGTGTTGATTTCAGAGTTTTGCACAAGAGTAAGCTCACCTTCAGAACTACCACACATCAATCTTTTCCAACGACGCTGAATCGTTCGAAGTCGCTCTTTAGGCTTTGCTTTCTTCTTATCAGCTTTAACAAAAGAACCCTTCACCATCTCGATCTTGCAACAGGTAGGAATGTCAGTTGGGGCAAAAACATTAAAATTGACCTCTTCATCTTGGACTCGCAACTTTAACTCCCCCTTTTGAACATCTATTAATGCTCGACCCGTGGCCAAGAATGGTCTTCCCAAAATAATGGGAATAGTTGAATCTTCCTCCATATCAAGAATTAAGAAATCAGCAGGGAAGATAAACTTACCAACCTTCACCAGTACATCTTCAATTATGCCACGAGGATGAGTTAGAGAACGATCCGCTAGTTGTAGAGTCACTGTTGTGGGCTTTGCTTTTCCCAATCCTAGCCTTTTGAAGACAGACAACGGCATTAGATTAATGCTTGCTCCCAGATCACATAGAGCTTTAGTTTCCACCGAACCCCCTATAGAGCATGGAATATTGAAACTACCCGGATCTTTAAGCTTGGGCGGTAGTTTCTTTTGCAAAATGGCGCTACACTCCTCAGTTAATGCCACTGTTTCATAGTCCTCCATTTTTCTCTTCTTAGACAATATCTCCTTCATGAACTTCACATAACGGGGCATTTGTTCCAAGGCTTCAGCAAAAGGAATGTTGATGTGTAGTCTTTTGAAGACCTCTAGAAATTTTGTAAACGCTTGTCTAGATTGGTCTTTCGGAGTCTCTGAGGATAAGGTATCTTCACATGATGATCAATACCGATTGGTGGAGGCTTGTTGTGGTGGTGCGGGGCTATCGGTAGCCTTCTTTTCCTTTGGTGCGGTGTACGTACTGTTGATCCCGAGCCCCATCTTCAATCGGTTGCTTGCCACTAGGTCCTTCATAACTCTTTCCACTCCTCAAGGAAATTGCTTTACATTGCTCTTTTCCTTTTGCCTCACTAGTGCTAGGTGAATTTCCTTGAGCTTGGTTTGCCACTTGAGTAGACAATTGTTCCATTTGAGTTTCTAGAGTTTTAATAGAGGCTCTAGTCTCCATCATGAATTGGAGCAATAAATCAGCTTGGATATTGGAGCCTCCACTAGGACTTTGTTGTTGGTTTTGTTGGGGCTGATTTCTCTGCTGGTAGAACCCCTGTTGGTTGTGCCCATAATTATTATTTTGGGAGTAGTTCCCAATGGCTTTTGCTTGATCCATTGGCAAATTATCCACATGCGACACTCTGAAAAGTGATGGTTGCCTCCACATATCTCACAAATAACTTGGGCTTGTTTAGCTTGCCCTGCAATCAGCTTTGTCAAGGCCTCAACTTGAGCTGTCAACTTTGTGATGGCATCAACCTCTAGCACACCAGCTACTTTCTTAGTTTGACTCCTTTCAGTTGGCCACTGCTGATTATTTAGAGCCATCTCCTCCAATAGATCGTACGCCTCATTAGCACTCTTTCTCATAAAAGCTCCACCAGCTGCTGCATCTATCAGAGTTCTAGTGTTACCAACCAACCCGTTGTAGAAATTGTGAACCAGCATCCACTTTTCTATGCCATGATGAGGGCATTTTCTGATTAGATCTTTAAACCTCTCCCAAGCCTCATGGAGAGATTCATTATCTTGCTGACAGAAGTTGTTTATTTCTCCTCGTAGCTTTGCAGACTTTGCTGGAGGGAAGAATTTAGACAAAAATTTTGTTGCTAAGTCTGTCCATGTTGCTATAGAATTTGGTGGCAAGGAGATCAACCAACTCTTGGCTCGCTCTCTCAGTGAGAATGGAAACAGTCTCAAACGGATGGCGTCATCACTAACCCCATTGACTTTGAAGGTCTGACATAACTCCATGAAGTTCGATAGATGCAGATTGGGGTCTTCAGAAGGGAGTCCACCAAACTGGACTGAAGACTGCACCATTTGTAGTATGGCAGGCTTAATCTCGAAATTGTTTGCATCCACTGCCGGTGGCCTGATACATGACTGCACTCCCGTCAGAGTAGGGAGAATGTAATCTCTCAAGCTACGGCCATTAGCTTGATCTTCCACGGCACCTCCATTATTACCGTTATTACCCCCATTGTTTCCAGCATTATTGTTCACATTCGCAGCCATGATCTCTGATGTTTCGGCGATTCTTTGAAACTCTTTCTTGCCTCTTGTTCTTTCGATTCCTCCTGCAAGTTTTCTCAATTTCAGGATCAACTGGTAATATGACTGTTTGTCCTTGGCGGCGCATGCACTTAGGATTCCTGAAATGGATGAAGAAAATCTTGCAAGAAAAAGGTTAGAAAAATCAGCAAGAGAAAATATACCAAAGTAGAAGTTAGTATAATTTTATGTAATATTAATCTTTAACAATTCCCCGGCAACGGCGCCAAAAACTTGTTGCGATATTTAGCACACGCAAGTGTACGTATCGTTATAAGTAGTAAACTCACTAGGAGTGAGGTCGATCCCACAGGGAGTGTAGTTAAGTACGTTAAAATTAAATTTTTACTTCTATTTGATTAAATAAAAGATAGGAAAAAAAAACAATGAAGTATAAGAAAAATAGTTGGAAGCAACAATTCGAGAAAATTAATAGTTAATAAACTAGGGTGTCGATTTCAATTGTTTCTATTGATTATGGCCTAATATGATTATTTTCCTAATATTAATTCCTATGCAATAGCAGGTTTACTAAGGTAATTTATAGTCTTCTCAGATATATAAACCTCAATTACATGTAAACTTTCTACTCTCGTGATAAATTTAACATGCAACAGGCATTAAGCATAAAAACCCTATAAGCTATCTAAACCATATAGGTACTCTCGTCCTATATCGAAATTCAGTTCTATTTTACTATAGCATATTTGATACTCACTTCTCAGATCTCGCATCAAACTCATAGACAGATAATTGGTGATCAGACAATTAAAAGTAATTAAGCACAAATAAAATAGAATACATAGAAATTAGAGGGAAAATAAATCATATTAAAACCATAAACAATGTCAAACAATATCCATCTAACCCTAATAAAGTGTTTAGCTACTCATGTTTATGAGAGCACAATCACACATATTAACTTTAAGAAAAGACATGAAAATAGAGAAGAGAAGAATGTTGAAAACCCTCTGAAGAATGCCTCCAATATTGCAGTTGATCTCTCCACTTTGCATCTGTATTCTCTCTTTTTTTTTCTCTCTAAAATTGCTTGATGAAATCAACTCCATTCTTCCCTTTATATAGGCATTGAAGGCCTAAAAATATGGAAAAAAACGCAATATTTAAATTCCCATTCGGATTTAAATTTTTGGGAAACCTCAAACGAGATATTTTTTCTGCTGCGTTGACTGATAGTATTTTGGCCATATCTCTCTCAATATTGCTCGGAATTTGACGATTCAAGATGTTCTGGAAAGATAAAAGAGAGATCTAGAACTTTCATGTTTTGATTTTTTCCAAAATCTGAACAAAACATCGTCGAATTAAGGCTTGAAGTTTCGGCTTCCACAATTTTCTCTATTTTAAATATCATGATATTTTTTATCTTTTTCCCATCTTTTTCTCTGATATTTTTCTAATCTTCTTCTATTTTAAATCTGTAAAAATAAAAGATAACAAGCGTAAAAATGCTCCAAACACGATTAAAACTTAATTAAAAATATACTAAACTTAATCTAAAATTAATACTAAAAATAACCTAACAAATTCCCCCAAACTAAGCTTTTACTCGTCCTCGAGTAAAACACTAAATAAACATTAAACAAGTCAATCTCCAAAACACGAGTAATTTTCAAGTAGGTTCAATAATATGATTAAGAAAAAAATTCACTTATGCATATAATCCAGAATTTTAGTTCAATTACACCCTTGACAGATTTCAATTTATTTTCATTTAGCTCATGAAACCATAGAATGCAATTAACTAACAATTAAACCACTTTATGCATGCCAATTAAAATAAACAATCCACTAACCCAAAATTTCATATGCTTGTAATACTTACTATTCTCCACTAATATAGATTAATGCACAACCAAGAATCAGAAGGTCTTTCTAGGCTTGTATTGTTAGGCTTAGGTAAGGTAGTTGAAATGGTCATTTAGGCTTTCCTATACCATAAGCTTCTCAAATTATGTCACCCACAATATTTTTCACACAATTCCAATACCCTTTTTTCTAATTACATGAGAGATATATTCTTCAACAAGGGTGCAACAACTTTATATTTATTTTTTTTTCTAGATTTGACACTAGTTGTCAGATTTTTCTTTCTTTTCTCCTTTTTTTTCAAGTTGTTGTCAATCAATTTTTTTTTTTTTTATATTCTCTCAATTTTCACACTTTTTTCCACTCACATACAACAAACTTCCATCCAAATTCCCCAAACTAAAGATCTACTTATGGTATGATTAGAATTGAAATTTTGGGTATTTATGGGTTTATCTTTTTAGGCTCAATATGTGTAGAAAAAAATAAGTTAAGGCTCAAAAAGGGTAACTAGGATAAAATTATAGGGATGGCTTGACAAGCACAATCGATCCAAAAAAATTGCCTAAATCACTTTCCTAGTCATGCATAATCTATTATTTCGCCTCAAATAGCAAGCAAGCAAGTTCTAGAATTTTCTAGACAACTTTCCACATGTCAAATTAGCATACATAAATCAATTCAATTGCGAGAAAATTACCTAATATGATTCTATGCTCAAAATTGAAATTAGTCAAGAACGTAATATCACCAAGCACACGGATTTTTCGAAAATAAGTGAACTTTTCAAATCATGCTATCTACCTACTTTCAGATTGACTCATATTAAGAAAATTTACTCAAAACAATAAAAACTAAAAATTAAAAGACATAAAACTTAAAAAAAAAACTCACAAATAAAAATTAAGTCACTGCTCCCCCCAAACTAAAGTGACACATTGTCCCCAATGTGACATTAAAGAAAAAGGAAAGGAAACTTACCTGGGTGCCACATCAATAAGCGGTTGACGCCCATAATAAGCGTCATGCAAGACAACTTGAAAATTGTTGTTGTACTTGCCTTCAAGCTTGGCAAGTGATGAGTTTGAACCAAAGTCAGCACCAACAACATAAGTCTTTGGATGATGAGGTTGGGGAGAAATCTTTTGTGGCTTGTAGAGGATATAATATGGTGCAGATGAAATATATGGATTCAGTAGTGATTTATTAGTCAATATCATTGATGAAGTCGAATCAATGATGCCATGTTCTTCCTCATCCTCCAATGTCACAGTATCTACACTTTCATCGAACAACTTTTTTTCTTGTTGCTCACTCTCCACTTGGCTATCCATAACCTTGCTTGTGATTTCATGTTCAATGAGTTCCTCTTCACAAGGATCTTGATCTTCAATTGTAGGCTCATTATCTTCCTTGTACTCAACTAATGACCCTTCTTCATTGTAGCAATAACTCTCATAACTTTCAGTATTGGAGTTATTACATTCTGAATCATGAGCCACTAAATTATCACATAAGGATCTCACCATGTTTGTTAAGCGATTAATCTCTCCTGGAAGTGATTGAAGAAGTGCTAGTAGTTGTTCCTCTTTTTCAGATTGTTGAGATGAATTTGGGCAATAAGGTGGGTATTGGTGACTCCAACCCTGAAGTGATGGATCCCAATGCCAATCGTAATCAAAATCTGCCATATTATTCAATAGATCTATTACATCATAGCCTCTCATTAGTAGAGGCACTCCAGTTGCCTTTGCTCCATAATCAACCCAACTTCTTGTTTCATTATTAAGTCCATTATAAAAGAGCCACGTAAAACATCCACTTGAGAACGTGGGATAACATCTCTCTCCATACTCTTTAAATCTCCTCCAAGCAGAATAGAATGGTTCATTATGTTGTTGGGCAAAATCCTCAAGATATAGCATCTGGATTTACCTTGCAGGTCAAGCTCATCAATAAAACATTAGTAAAATAATAAAAAAAAAAAACTAAATTAGTACTAAAAAGATAAAAATTTGAAAAAAAATAATACTAAAACTAAAAAGAAAAACCAAATTAGAACAAAATTTAATTTTTAATAATATTAACTATCACTCCCCGGCAACGGCGCCAAAAACTTGTTGCTATAATTTTAAACACTACGCAAGTATACGCAATCAAGTAGTAAATCTCACACAGGTGAGGTCGATCCCACAGGGAATTGGATTAAGTACCACTAAATTATACTTATGATTCTATTCGGTAAATCAAAAGCAATTATGATTTAAAACAGTAAAATATGAAAGAAATTCAGAAAACTTAAAAACACACTTTAAGGTTGAGCAAGATGAGGCAATAGGGAGGAGAATCCTGTTGTTGTTTACCCAAATTGTTAATGATTAATTACTACCCTATTCTTGGAGTGATAGTGGGATGTTGGAAAGTTAGAACAGTTGTGATATTGATGGAAATTGCGATGCTTTATGTTTGTATGAATTACTTACTTGTAAATTGCACATTCAACTTAGTTCTTAGAGTTGGCAAGTTGAAATTCTGGTTATTGATGGATTGAAGTTGTGCAGGTGGTGGTAACAATTTAATTATTGGAAAGTTCAGCTATCATTGTCAGTTTTTTTTAGTTTAGTCTTAGTTTACTCGGGGACGAGTAAAGAGTCAGTTTGGGGGAGTTTGTTAGGCTATTTTTAGCCTATGTTTTGGATCCAATTTATGTGCATCTTTAGCTGTGTTGGGACGGAATTACGCTTGTTTTCTATGTTTTCAGGTTCTTTGGAGTAAAAGAGGTCTCGGGTGCAGAAATTCATTAAAAGACGTGCTGAGCCGAAGAAAAACTTAATTTTTGAGTTTTTGTGCATATCTGGCCACGGCTAAACACAACTTGGCCGCGGCTAGATCTCGAGAATTCAGAAGCATCAGTCGCCTCGGCGATGAAGAGGCTCGCCGCGGCGAGTTACGAGATACAGAGAGGGCCTAAATTTGGCAATTTCTCGCCGCGGCGAGAGGAAGCTTGGCCGCGGCGAGATCCCGTACGGACCAGGGGCATTTTCGTCCATCGAACCCTAAATTTCAATTATAAATAGAAAACTGCGATTGAAAGTCAGAAAGAGCGATTTGGAACCCTAAAACACAGCTGAGAGCGGCAGGAAGAGCATAGAGATTCAAGTGAAGATCCAGAATTCATCCTCAAACAGTTCTTTTCTTTATTCCTCTTTAATTTATTTATGTTGAATATTGCTATAGGAATGGTTATGGATTTATTTCTGAACTAAATTTCCCATTTAGGGAGGATGATGATTGTTGTTTAATGTTTTCCTAGTTAATGTTTAATTACCATTCCTCAATTCTTGTGTGTGAAATTATCTTAATTTGTGTTTAATTTCATGTTTAAGATTGATCACCTTGTGCATGCTCTATGATCTCAATTCAAAATCTGAAAAGTGAGAATTGAGAATGCTAAAATTAAGATAATCGATGTTCTATGTGAAACGAAAGTATTTACATGACTTATGTGACGAGTAGATTATTACTTAATGCTGATTTCATGTTAGTTTAATTAAGGAATTAATTAGATAACATGTGATTTAGAATCTAGAAGATCTGAAAGGAGCTAGGTTATTTCATAATCTGTCATTCACTCCAAGAATAGGGTAGTAATTAATCATTAACAATTTGGGTAAACAACAACAGGATTCTCCTCCCTATTGCCTCATCTTGCTCAACCTTAAAGTGTGTTTTTAAGTTTTCTGAATTTCTTTCATATTTTACTGTTTTAAATCATAATTGCTTTTGATTTACCGAATAGAATCATAAGTATAATTTAGTGGTACTTAATCCAATTCCCTGTGGGATCGACCTCACCTGTGTGAGATTTACTACTTGATTGCGTATACTTGCGTAGTGTTTAAAATTATAGCAACAGTAGACATTCTATCTTCTATTTATACATGCATTTTTCTGAAAGAACCAAAAAACACAATCTATATAGTCATATTTATATAATCTACATTTTCCTGTGTTGTGTGTGTGTGTGTGGCTCTTGTGTATATATAAATATCTATAGAATAAACAATATTCTACTCTGTGTCTTTACAAATGAATGAAAGCATATGGTACTAAGAACATTTGGGTAGCCTATGCAAAGTCAAAATCATATCTTTTTAGTCTATACTACAAACCATTTCTAGGTAGGTAGTGCGCAAACCAGCTGTGTAGTGACTGTAGTCATCACAATTATGTGTGCAATTTTTTACACTAGAATTAAGAAGATGGAATTTCAATTGGATGAGGACAAATGGAAGAGAATGAAATAGTTAGTAGATTATATTTGCTTGGCGGAGAAATAGAAAAGATAAGAGGAAACACCTTAAAACAAATATATGTTGTTTAAATTAAACAATAGTATAATTGAATTTGGTTCCAATATACTCTCTCCTTCCTAAAATCAAAATCTTCTATGTTTTTCTTATTCTTCCAAACATTAGATTAAAGTTCGACAATACAAGTAAGTGGTATGTTGTTAGTTGTTATTGGTCCTATGATTCAATATTATGTCTTACATTTTTTAATTAAAAAATAAAATATAAAAAATTATTAATTACATAAACACTACCTCTTGTAATATTAAGCACATTATTATGCTTAATAACAATTGCTCAAATGTTAACAACGCAGCTTTACTTATAATGATAATTCGATGATCACTGAAAATATTAATTTACTAATAATTATCTAGAAAATTATCAAAGGAGGGTAACTAAAGAAACATATTAATTAAGATTGATATATATATTTATTGTGAATATTATTATGGGACACTAAAGTATTTAATACCATTACGAGATTTTATTTTATAATTGATTAACAATTTTTTATAATCTTTATTAAAATAAAATAAGTAAACTTGAAATTAAATTGTACCAATAATAATATTACATTTTATAAGAATGCTAGAGGCACCATGAATATTTTTTACCATTTCTCATATACTCATATAGAACTTCATCAAGAAAAAAAAAAAAAAAGGATGGATTTTTAGGAATAAATAAAAGTCAATAATGTGTTTAGTACACGAGGGGGCCGAGGGTGACTGCTAATTATTTAATAATTAAGTTACTGAAAAGAGAGGCTGCTAATGATGATTTGTGTAAGCTTCATTATCCTCATACGTCTTTTTTTCTTTTTTGTGAAACCTAGTTCTCCAAGAAGTTTGTCTCACTACTTTCTAATCTTAATTTAATAATCACTCATCATTCTTACCCATATGGCCCCTCACATCATTTCTATCTTCTCATTCATTATTCAATAAATCTTTGTTTGCCCTCTATGAATGACCACTTGTTTCTAAATGGTCCCACTAAACTTTAACTTCTGAATAGTGACCTTTTTCTCTTTTCTCCTTTTTTTTTTCTTCGTTAAAACGGCTCCTTTAGCCAGATCATGTACGTATATATATATGCATACATTGTTGTACATGTATACGAATACGAATATAAAGTAATAAATGATTACCCTTTGAGCTTTCGATTGTAAAGAAGTATTTTTATGATTATTATTAAAATTAAAACGTAGTATTTATGTGAACCAACATGGCAGAAATCTTCTTTTATTCATGAATTTACTACAAAGGTGAAGCCCGATATCGATTGTTGCATTAAGTGATTATTTATATACAAGACATAAACATTTAATAAACTGTTCTCAAATTCCAGCAACCAAGCCTTACTGATCATTTAAAACCAACTTGAACTACTACAACTAATGATCTCCCATTTTTATATATATCCAGAAGAAATATATTCAAGATTCGCACCTTTAATACCATACTCCAGCCCTGTCTGCCTTCTTAAAGGAAATATCTCCTCCGAACTCGTTTCTTGGTCAAAGGTGAAGGAGTTTCTCCATTACCGGGGAATTCCCATTTGACGACATCACCGTCCCAAGAAGAGCTTACCAGCATAGGGTAATAAGGGTGCCAACTACAATCTCGGACGGGAGATTTGTGATGCTTGAGCGTCGCAACTAGTGCACCACTTACCTGTAAGAAAATAAGAAAGTAAGTAATCCGTGAGGACAGATCACTATGGATGTAGAGGCAAGGCATCAACATTCATCACATAATAAAACTTTAGGTTGGCACAAGCTATACTTGGCCATTATTGTGCATTGAAATCAGGCTACCAGGTTAGTTGGGAACATTTACTAACACTGACACATGTGAATTGAAATTTTCTTCCAATAAAAGATTGGTTACTCACTTGACATATTTTAGGTAACAATATTATTTACCTATTGACTGTCAAGAGTATAATATTGTAGCAAATCTTTAAATAAGCTAGAAGCAAATGAACCTTCATGAGCCAATTTCTATGAGAAGTACAGGAATAATAAAGAAAAAAATATGGCATCCCCAGACTTTTCCCTCTCATCATCATTACAGTTTGGCAGTAAAACAAGAAAAATACTTCAGAATAACGAGAAAACAGTGTAAACTGTAACTACGTACCAAATCGTATATATAAACGCAGGAATTGTGAGATCCTGTGTAGATGTACTTCTGACCAGTGCTGCAATTTTTAAAGAACCAGAAATATTTCAATCAAAATAATAAATATTCATCACCAATAGCAAATTGTGACAGTGTTAGTTTAAATGTATCCAACCTATTGAGAATTCAGCATTTTCTTTTCTATTTGAAACAAAATAAACAATAATAACAATATTAATTATTATGATTATTGCTTACCTGTATGCTGGTGAGAAGTAGCAGCGGATAAGTGTACGCAGGACTGAATGACCCCTATATGTAAAGATTGATTGATCACACGGATGTTTTAAATCCTTTGCTTGGGTTGGATAGTCCATCCATCTGTAGTCCCATTCATAGTTTCTATACGCTGGAGTGCTGAAAATACAAAAATGGGAAGGAAAAATAGGTTGGACTTTAAAGGATTCTGATCAAATGGAAAAAAAATTGTGAAATGTGAGTTATATATTATCAAGATAATGTTTTCCGAGCTATATGATATGTCATAAATCATTGCATAACAATATAAGAGGACAGAGTTGAGTTCAGTGAAACGGATTAACAACGCTCAAATTATTATATCATTGCATAGCAATATCTTCTCACAATTCCCTGTTCCTATATCCCCAGCTAGTTTGTGCTATAACTCCCTTTGCAGATGGTAACATATGGCTATGAGACTTGCATCCAAATTCTATTAATTCCTTTATGAAGTTACAAATTATACAATCAAGATCAAAGATAGTATCTATCAGAAGTTTCTTAAACCAAATGAAGATTTCAGAAGATAAGCATACCTAATAGTAGTATTAGAGGATATTCCCCTGATATCCCAAAGTTTAATAGCCTGATCTTTACCATTTGAAATGAGATAACGACCATCTCCCCTAGTGTCGATGAAGGTAATACCTTCCAGGTGTCCAGTCAAGACCCCTGTTGGTTTCCCGTTAGCATTAAAGCAACGCCTGTCCCAGACCTACACAAAGCTATAACATTATCCTCAATATTACACCGCCTCTGCTCATTGTGGGCCTGACATGTACCCAGCATGCAAACCCAGTACTACACTTGGGTATAGGAACGAATTGCAGAAATAGACATTGATATAAGTGATGCTGATTCTCATAAGTTAACAATATCCATTCAATACAAGTAAAATGTAAAACAATATTAATTCCTTCAAAAAAAAATAACTACAGTTTAAGTGGTATTAGAATTGGTAATGGCCTTCTCTACCAGGCCAAACCACAACATAGATCGGATGCCACATTTCTTGGTGCAGCATGCATTTTCTTTTTTCAAGGGAAAACTAATAAATAAACATATTGTATGAAAAGAAAAACAAAGAAGGATACACTTTTGCTATATTTACCTTACAGAGAGCATCATCACTCCCAGAATATATAAGATGGCCACTTTCATCAGCGAAACATACAGTGTTCACGTCTGACTGCAAAATGAAAGTCATGCAAAAAGGTAATTACACATTAGTCAGTATAATGAAGCAAATATGAAAACATTGACTTGGAAAACAATGAGTAGTCTCAACATAAATAGGTAGATGAAGCACAAATGAAGAAAAAACACATAAACTGAGTCAAAGATTCCACATTAAGTTTTCAATGATAAAATGTATGCCATCAAAAAACAATAAGAGAGGGGTATAATAAAGACTTCTATGATATGGCTATATACCGAGTGTGCCCGAATCCGAAGGGATTGCTTATTCGCATTAAGATCGTAAACATATATGGAATCATCACTACTTCCAGCAACAAGTTCTCTTCCATCAGTCGAAAATTTCACAGAAAAAATACCAAAGGAATAACCTCCATCATCATCGGCAGAAAAATCCAAACCTTCATGTATTTCCTGCAAAACAAATAAACATTTTATATTTTGGGAAAGGTAACTATCCAAGAACAGAGATATCCAGGGTTTAAGTGAAATTTTATAAACGCCAAAGCAATCATTTACAGTTACAATCTTGCAACAGTATTTAAAAAGCCAAAATTACAGAAAAACTCATTTTTCTTTTAGTGACAAATTAGAATATCATTGTCCAAATAAATTATAATTCATTTCATACAGTAACGTTAGCTAGTGACTCCGTTTCAGCAGACCCCACGTTAACAATATGGACAATAGGTGACATACTGGCATAAACCTGCAATACCAAAACATAAGTCTGTTAGATTAAAGATAAGGTCTTCAATGACACTTTGAGAAAAATCCTCAAATTACTGAAAGATATGTGAACAAAAGGAATTTACTAAACGCAGCAAAAAGCATACAAAAGTTGAGCCATGTTATGTGGAAAATCAAATTCTGTTACCAATAATTTTGTCCTAGTTCCCAGAAACCATAAATCTCATGTATAAAACAAAAGGCATTTCAAAATTATGAAGAGCAAAAACACCAATTATACATAAAGTACAAATGATATACAACTTACCAGATGACGTTGATCTGCGGAAAGAGATGTATCAGTAATAGTCCATCGCAAACTTTTGGCAACAATATTTTTCTGCACTTTCCAGCCTTTGTCCACGTTATATACTCTAATATTACTTCCCTGGAATTTGCAAATGAATATTCTTTCAGAATGGTAGGTAGGACTTGAAAATTTCCTTAAAGGAATGACGAAATGAAAAATTTAAAATTCCAACATCAAGTTTTCAGTAATGGAATCTACAATAATTCCCATTAATTTCAAATGTTACTTGTTTCTGTCATTTTGTCTCAGCAAGCTCACCAAGGATTTAAGTCTTTATTTCAACATTTAGAAGATTTAAAATTTTCTTTTCTGGCATTAGATTAAATACCTGGAATCCAGCCACAAAAAGAGAACCATCAGCAGAAAACTGAGAGACATATGCCCGGGAATTCATTTGGTCCACAAGCCATGGACCATTAACTGGCAAATATCTGCTTAAAACATGACAACAATCTGCAGATGAGAACCTTCCTCTTCCAGAATAATTACCTTCTCGACGTGCAAGCATCTTCACTGTAGACACTTGCTGCTCCCTCCTCCCAGGTTCAACATGGCTTAGCAACTCATGAGGTCCTGATCTTAACTTCGTAATCTGGGCTATCTCATGGTCTAGAACATTTAATGGTCTGGTGGATCTTTGACTACTACTGACTTCAGGGATGTTTTTCTCACCATCACAGATATCAGACTCTAACTCCAATCTACTCATTGAATAGCCCATCTCATCAACGTCTGCAGCTTCAGCTTCAGCTGTAACATACATCTCAATGAGACCAAACGGAATATTTGCTACAACAAAATTACTCAAATTGAAGTTGAACCTTCATATCACTCCCACGTGTGTTCCAGCCATTTGAACTCTGAAAAGCCAAGTCATAGAACACCCATAAGAAACATAATGGGAGCCCCAATACACCCATTGTTCAAATTCTCATTTCGGTCAAAGAAAATCAAATCAACAAACAAACAAATAAATAAACCCCCTCAAACTAATCACTGACTAAAATATTTTATTTTGCATTTTCTTCTATCTTTAAAGTCAGCCAAATTGTTGCAGTGTGACAGTGAGTTAACTGAAAGGAAAGTGTGTGGACTTCCTGCTACATGAATTGAAACTGAAAATACTGCATTTTCTCGGGAAAATTCTGATTTTTTTTCTTCCCCATTCGAAACAAACAAAAGATAACAAAAACCAATTTCCCAATATCCTCAGCAGAATCAGAATATCATAAATATACCTCACCAACACCCCCAAAAATTCATCCAAAAAAAAAAAAACATCCGCATCACATAACCGAACCATTTCAAAATAAAATCTATAAAAAAATGAGTTTCAAGACTAAATAATTTAATAGTTATCCATCACGAAATTAAACAATTGACCAATTAAATAGCTGGGAAATGAAAATCGGAAAGAAAAGAAAATCCCAAAAAAACAAATTCAAAGCTAATCAGGCACTGAAACAAACCAAAAAATTAATATAATAGAAGGTTGGAGCACAAGGAAAATAGATTTTTAAGGAGAACTTACCTGACCTGTTAAAATTATGAAGCTAAATTTGTTGTCGGTCTCAAAATTTCTTCGGTTTACATTACGATACGAGTAGATAATATGTGTAGTTATATATATTAGCGGGTAAAGAGTATAACTTATTTATTAAAAATATAAAATAATAATAATAATAATAATAGGGTCACTATTCACTATTCAGTATTGTGAAAAAAAAAATTATGGGGTTGGAATGGGCAACAAAACAGAAGAGAGGACTTGTGATTGAGAAATGCTAAAGGTACTTTTTTTTGTGTCAATATTTTTTTTAATCCAATTAAGTATCTGTTTTCATATAGTTTAATATAATAATTTTTAAGGAGTATTACTAACTAATCGCAACGCGACATGTGAAGAAGGTGTTAGGTACTACTGGTGCCTAGTAGCAATACTCTGATTGAGAAATATTAAAGGTCACTAGTAGTGTCTATCACCTTTATATGTGTTAATATTCTTAACAGCAATTAGGAGTGTTCATCAAACCGCTAAAACTGCTCAAACTGCTTGCACCACATCGCACCCCAAAAAAAATATGGTTTGAAATTCTTTGCGGTGCAGTCGCGGTTTGAATTTTTTTTAAACCGCACGGTGCTGTGCAGTTTGTGGTTTTGAATTGTTAATATGCGATTTAAACCGCACCGCACCATACATTATAAAAATACTAATTTTTATATTTATTTAGGTCCAATATGTGAATGTCCAACCCAAAGCCCACTAATTATTGTATTGTTGAAACTTAATTTATTTTTTTTCATTTTTATTTTCAAGCCTTATGTTCAGGGCCGGCCCTGAGGGTAGGCGGGCTAGGCGTGCACCTCGGGCCCCCGACCGCTCAGGGCCCCGAAATTGTGAAAAAAAATATTAATATATAAATAAAATATTAAATATGAAGAAAATATAATAAAAATTGTTTGGTGTAGTGGTAAAAGGTCTTACTTTAAAGTAAGAGGTCAATGATCAATTCCCAACTCTTACTTTTTAATTTTTTTAAAAAAAATATTTAATATGTAGTTACGAGGGATTGAACCTTGGATCTCTTAAGTTTTTTCCAAAACTTTACCATTACACTAAGCACCAGATCTATAATTTTCATTATAGTTAAACTATATATATAAGCGCTGCAAAATTTAATTTCGCCTTAGGCTCCATATACCTTAGGGTCGGCCCTGCTTATGTTATTTTTGATAAGTGTTGCTCAAAACTTTATTGTATTTGTGATTGTTTAATTATTTGGTGATAGTCCAAATCGCAAAAATTGTACCGCACCATTTTTTGCGGTGCATTTTTTAGTTTCGCAGTGCGGGTGCAGTTCGAGAAATTGAAAAAAACTGCATGTGTGAGTTGGTTTGAAAAAATTGTTTAAACTGCACCATCCACATCGCGAACACCCCTAATAGCAATGCTCCTTGTGATTTGGGCTCCACTTGCACTTGTTGTTATATAAATCACCACGTGTACTCACCAACTATATTTATTATTTCTTTAAAAAAAAAATTGTGTGTTTTGTCCATCATAATTTATATTACAGTTAGTTTTGGAAATTGATTAATTAAATTTATGAGAAAAAAAGAAGAATTTGGATGAAGGAAAAAAAAAAAAAAGGCTAATTAGTTTTTTTTCCCTCTGAACTTTTTTGGCTGTTAAAAATTCTTCTCGAATTATTAAAATTGTTAAATTTAAGGACTTTTGTCTAATTTTAGTAAAAAAATTCTAACATGGATGAAAGTTTAAGGGGCATTATTTAGTACATATCAAAGTTTGATGGACATGATTTGGCAAATATCAAATTTTGGGGAGCATGATTTAGTACATAAACAATTATTGAAACAGTAAATTGAATGAAAATAGACAAAAGTCCTTAAATTTAACAATCTCAATAGTTCGAGGGGAATTTTTAACGGCCAAAAAAATTCAAGGACACAATTTAGTACATGTCAAAATTCAGGGGAAAAAATTACTAATTAACCATTAAAAAAAAAACTTGTGTGTGTTTTACCCCATCCATCATAAGATTTTCATAATTAAATAAATGTTATTTTGTTTTTTTTTTTCCGGTAAAGAAAGTCCTCACAAATTTTTATTCATTTATTTTGGGAAAAATTATATATTGTATGGCGTGCCCTTGTAAGTTGTCTATTGCTATCCAACGTCAATGCAATTGGAGAGCAAGTATTTTATTTAATAAAAAAAATGATAATAAATTGAAAGTGAACCCAATTAAATTATGTGGTCCAATACCTTATGTACAAGTGGCTTGGTTCAATTGAATATTACTTATTGGATTGTATGTTTAGTCAATGATAAATAATAATGATTAATCCTATTTGTTAATCTTTTTCAAAAAAAAATCCTCTTTGTTCATTTTGAATAAGAATATACTTTCTCTAAGAAAAAAAATATAATAATAATGACAAAAATCTTATACCATTTATTTTAAAAAATCAATGATTATTTAAAAAATTATAATATTAATTCTTGCAGCTTAATGCTAGAAGAAGGGCTGTGCTGCAAGATGCTCTTCAAGTGGCTATTGTTTCAGCCTTCAGGCAGGCCCACCCAAGTTCATCAGGAGTTTTGGAGCAAAAATTTTAATTTGAGTTTTTTCTTTTAACAAATTAGTTTTTTTGGTATATAATGGTAAAATTTTAAAATAGGTATTTTGAATATTTAATTATATTTATACCATTTTTAAAAATAAATGGGTCTTTTCAATAAAATAATTATATATTTATTAAATAAATAGTGTTACAAAACTAAAAGATGGTATTTTTAAAAATAAATTGGGCTTTTTTCTAAAGAGATTTATAGGAAGAAATTAGACTCTATACTATTTTTATATGTCTCTTTTTATATTGTCTTTTTTTAATTTTATTCTCTTTTTTAAATCTATCATTTTTACTTCTTTTTTTAAATACTGTACCAATTTTGCCCCTGTCACTTCAAGATACTCTCCATATGACTCTCTTACGTCATGGTATATTGGGTACAGTATATAAAAAGAGATATGTTTCAATTAAATATAAATTAGAGGTAGATTTGGTTAATTGATAAATAAAAAAAATATTTTTTCAATTTATAGTTGACGTGGGCAATACCCATCCTAAAATTATCCCAAGTCAAGCACGCTTAACTGTGGAGTTCTTTCGTGATGGGCTACCGAAAAACAAGATGCACCTTGTTGATATAGGTAGTACCAATCAATCCATTTAATCCATACTTAAGCGGGCTTGACCTGGGGGTAATTTCAAGATGGGTGACCTCCTGAGAAATTTTCCCAAGAAGTGTGCGAGTGAGGACAAAGCATGCTAGAAACACTCATGTTGGTTTGTAGGGTTAGTCATCAATCCAGGAAGCAGCTAGAGTGGCGTACTCATGTATAAGAGCCATCATTCCATGGGTGTAAGGGCCCAATGGAGACTTAAAGCGGGGATGTTACAAATAGTATCAAAGCCTTTACCTAGCCGGAAGTGTGGTCAACGAGGATGTCGAACCCGGTAAGGGGGGTTATTGTGACAGTCAGTAGTCTCGTGATCCGTAGGGAAAATACCGGGTAAGCTATGCAATCCCACACCGCCTGGGGAAGGTCAAGTGGGATGATTATGAGATTGTGTAGGTATGGGACTACACAGCTGAAAAGGGTTTAAATTGATTGATTGATACTACTTATATCAACAATGTGCATCTTATTTTTCGGTAGCCATCACGAAAGAACTCTACGGTTAAGCGTGCTTGACCTGAGAGTAAATTCAAGATGGGTGACCTCCTGGGAAATTTTCCCAAGAAGTGTGCGAGTGAGGATAAAGCATGCTGGAAACACTTGTGTTGGTTTATAGGGTCAGTCGTCAATTCAAGAAGCAGCCAGGGTGGCGTACTCATGTATAAGAGTAATTATTTTGTGGGTGTAAGGGTCTAATGGAGGCTTGAAGTGGGGACGTTACAAATGGTATCAAAGCCTTGACCCAGTCGGACAAATTATATTTTTATTCCATTGCAATTAAAGTTTAAATTTTCCCGCTCTTATCTTCCTAGTAATCCCGATTTACCGGGATTAGGTTATATTATCAGTTGTCGTAGTGTGACATATTGTTAGGGCGTTACATTTGGACTTAGTGAAAACTCAAGAAAAAGTCTTAGCTGGTCAGGCTAAAGATTTCTCGGTCTCAAATAATGGAATGTTACTTTATAAAACTCGAGTTTGTGTTCCAAGCAATGTTGAACTAAAAAAGAGAGATACTAGATGAAACGCATACCACTCTCTATTCATTACACCCTAGTACCACCAAGATGTATCAAGATTTAAAGCGCTTCTACTGGTGGTACGGTAAGAAGAAGGATATGGTGGATTACATGTCGAGATGCTTGACTTGTCAGTAGGTTAAGGTTGAACATCAAAGACTTGTGGAGTTGTTGCAGCCATTGACACTTCTTAAGTGGAAATGGGAGGATGTCACTATGGATTTTATGGTTGGTTTACCTAGAACCACAAGTATGTTTGATTCCATATGGGTGATTGTGGTTTGATTTACTAAATCAGTGCATTTTCTGCTAGTGAAAATGACGTACATAGTAGATAAGAATATGTTCAATATATTTTTTTTTGTTGAGAAAAATTATGTTGAACATTATGTACAACTTTATGTGAAAATTTAGTAATGGGCCATAATTATAGTAATATTAATTTGATTATTAAACATGTATTTGTAAGTTTTTTTTGGTGATTTTGAAGCTAATTTTAATCAAAACAATCTATTTATGCTTTAAAATATAGAAACTAATTTGAAAAGTAAAAAAATTAGCAATTTTCTATAGGCCCATTTGATAAATATGGGTTGGTCATTTCATAAAAAACAGGATGGCCCGTTTAGGCCCAGCACAAGTTTGGCCCAGCACGAATAATTTGTGCTTAGGTCGCTGGACTTACTTTAAAAATATGGGTCAGGCCTGGCCCAACCCATTTTATAAAATGGGTCGGACTGGCTCACATTAATAAAGTGGGCTTTTATAAAAACAAGTCGGGCTAGGCCGAGTCGCCTGAATGTACATCTTTAGTCACAATACAAAATTAATTGTAGGGGTGTATGTCAGACGGTTTGTTCAGTTTACGTAACATTTTATTCAACCAAATGTAAGAACAGGGTTACAAAAATCTAAGTGCAACCTACCCAATTAAGAAAAAAAAAATTAAACCCGCCCAATGAATTGGTCAATTTGGTCGAGTTAACTCGTCTAAACCGAGCACTAATGTTTTTTTTTCACATTCAATTATTATATTTTAGTTAATTGTGATAATGAGACAAAGTATAGAGAATGAATTCAAAGTTCAAATCATCCACCATAAAAGAAATATAGTAGTTTGGACTTTCTATTTTTTATAAATATGTATATAAATTATATAATATATATACTATATATAATAAATATATATATAATTCAAGGGTTAGTTTGGGTTGATTAGGCGGGTTATATTTTTGTCGGGTTTTTCGGTTTACATTTTTCATTGAGTTTTTCGGTTTGCATTTTTCGTCGAGTTATCTCAGTTTGGTTTAGGCAGATTATTCGGGTTTGGCAATTTATAAAAGTTTATGTATATCTCTAATTAATAGGTTCGAAGATTTAGAGAAACTTACTTGTAATATGACGCGGGGACAGAGGAAGGTGAGGGTGCTTGGCCTTGAAATTGAAAGCCCAACAAAAAATCTGGTCACAGCCTACTTGAATGTCAACTATATCAGACGACTGGGGGTGGCTCACAACAAGATTCAGTGGCGGCACTCTTGAAAACTCCATTGCTCAAATTTATAGTAGGAGGTGGATAACAACGTCAAAGAGATCGCTCATTCACCAAAGGGTGAAGCTTAGGTTTATTGGGATTTTTTCTAGGGATCGTTCTCTCGTAAAAATCTTTCATTCAAATTCGAAGGCAAAAGTTCAAAATTTTTAAAGTGCAAAAAAGGTGAAAGTGGTTTCCTCGTGCCTATATATATGCAAAAGTGGATATCCACGTACTTTGAAATCAAGGGCCAAGATCTCCCTAGAAAAACACAAATCACAATTTAATGGATATGGAACTGAGGGGATGACATTAAATGTCTTTATAGGAATCGAGGCATTTTTTCATGATTAATACTCACCTCGGGGCCCACATTGACAGTAAATGGTCGCCGTTCCATCGTTTCACACAGAACATGCCTTCCTAAAGTGCATGGCACTCATGAACCCAAGAGGTGGTGACACGTATGTGATGACAGTTGTTCTCCAAGCAGATTCTCGACTCTTCAATTGGTCGAGTGTAGGAAAGAGAAAAAAGCTTCCACTACTTTTAGAATTGTCCACGTGCCTAATGACACCAAGGTTATTCAGAAGGAAGGTTTCAAGCTTCTGTCACTCTTAAGTCCTCGAAGCTTGGGGGAAAATATTATTCGTGTTTTCGAAAGATAGAGACATTGCATAATATGAAGGTAATCACCACTTAAAAATGGGCCTAAGCCTTCCCCCTCCCAGAAGGCCAGTCTAGACTTGGAACCGACCCAAGCCCAACGAAGACCCAGAACTTTGCCTTGGGTACATAATGTTCTTCCATGTCCCGAAAGGCTAGGGAGGCTTTCGGGACATGGAAGGAATGAAAACCTCCTAACAAAGATAAGGGCACACCTAGAGGTAGGCCACACGAGATACTCCTGAACGCCTACCACAAGATGATGCTCGGAAGCCTACCACAGGTCAATAATCAGATGTCTACCACGGGGTGAATAACGGATGTCTACCTAGAGACAAGAGGCAAATGTCTCCCCTAAAATAACGTGTCCACCTATTTGACACAAGACTAGATATTGTCCCCTATGTCAAAACATGATAGTGCGGGCACCACTACTACATTTTCATACACCACTTTTGTCTGACGGCTCCCCTGACACCTTTGTCTGCCTAGCATGACCCCCGTGTAACACGTGTCCTGCAACAAACGATCCCCCTTTTAGTACGGAACCGTCACCCCATGAGCTAGACATTCTTAGCGGGCCTCATAGTAATGTATTTGTGTATTTTATCCCATTATAGGGCTTGCTTTTACAATAAAATCCAAATGGGTCATAGGTATGCCCAAACCCGAACTATAGCCTATATAAATAGAAGGGGGACGAAATTTTAGCCGAAGCTCTACTAGTTTTTATTTTAAGATTTTTTCTTCTTCAAGAGAAACCACCTTATAGTAAGAGTTAAGGTTCCTTATTGTAAAACTCATTTGTAATACATTTCTGTTGACCGAGGTTTTCGGCAACTATTAAAATATATTTATAATAATGAGCTGTAAGAAAGCGAGATGAAGACTTTTTACGTGGTTGGGGCGTTAATGAGCCTTAGTCCACGAGCCACTGCTATTAATGGATGTGTTTAATACAGATTCTACACTTGAGAGAATGTTTTTCTCTTTAATACAGAGAATGTTCTTGGTGAGTTTTTTCTCTTCTTGCTCTTTTGCAACCAAGATTCTCCCACCCTCTTAAATGAGCTTTGAGGGGGTATTTATAGTGTTTTGGTGGGGTAATCCCTAGAATTGTTCTTACACATGTATCTGTAAGTATCCATAAAGTTGGGCATTTCCGATGAATATACCATGGGTGATGCATGGTCAAATCCCTAGGTGCTGTAGGGCTTTTATGGAGAATGTCCTTTTTGTCTTATGATTGATGTGACTCTTCGCAGAGTAGCCGTCGCTAGACTTAAATGATCATTACTGTAGCGCTGCTGTTTGGGGGTTGTGCCGTCAGACTTTATTGCGTGTTACAGTCCCAACACGCTTCCTTCCATGCAGCATTAAATGCGACTTGATTTCTCGGGAGAGACCTGACACATCCCGGAGAGCCTTCACGCTATATTGGCTTCCAGGAGTAACTTGTACTCCGGGTGTCTCCTCCGGGACCCATGTAAATAGCGCTTCCTGGTGGCATAAAAAGACTTAGCAAATCTTTCCAAGTTATCTGATCCACGTGTCCCCTCTTGACTGGTCCACGTATTTTGGGCGAATTTTGGAGCAACATTTACCCCCCAAGCCTTGTTTACTTAGTAAAAATAAACCAAGGCTTGTTCGAGTGTCTCCGGTTGACCCCTCGTTTCCCTAGCTCGAGCCTCGAGCGCGTGGGGGCACATTAAATGATGTTATTTAATGCAGCAATATGCTTGTTCGCAGGAATGTTTCCAGCCGCCTCCTCGGTCTTATGATACGACTTGGGGGCGCGTGAAGGTGTGTCTAATAATGGCATTAAATGCGGCGATTCTCTTTTGCAGAGGTCGATTCGTTTCACGCCCCATGATTGATGCGGCGCATTGATGGTGTCAGACGGATACTCAAACGTTTCCACCGCCTTAATGGTAGATTGATCTGGTCCGTTAATCTTTTGGGAATTCGAATCGTGCGTTTCCCCCACCGCACGATTGGTAGGTGAAGACGCCTGTTCCTCATGCACTTTTGCCTATAAAAGCCACCACCTTTCCTTCATTTCGGTTACTTTCCATTCCTTACCATTTCTGCTCGAATTTCTCAGAAAGAAAATTTCTCGAAGTAGCACAAACTGCGTTAACACTTAAACACTTCCTTTAATTTTCCAGTGTTCGGTTTTGCCAGTGCTTCTCAACTTTCACTCAACTATACCCAGTACTCCTAGTTCAACAATCAACTGTAAGTTTCTTGCATCTTTAGATAATAACATGCTTACACTTACTTTGTTTGTTTTCTGGGTTCGCACTTAGAGATTTCTGGGTGTGTGATTGTTTAAGTTCTTCGAGTTCTGCTTTATGTTTACTGTGTTAGTTGTAGAGTCGCCATTGTCATGCCTCTGTTGTAGGCGTACAGCTTTGTTTGAAGAAGGCCATGTGTTCTTCGATTAGCAATTGCTTAGGGCATAGGAAGACTTTTCTCTTTTCTTTTCCTTTTTGCAAAACCACTTTTCTGCGATTTTACTGCACCCGACACTTGTTCAGGGATTCTCTCTTGAGTTTCCCAGGCGACACGTGTCCGGAGGGGGCCTCTTTCCAGCGGTTAGGGGACCCCCACTCCCTTTTTTCTGATTTAGGGTTTGGTATGGGGCCTAACTGCTGGGTTTTTTTTTTTTGTCTTTCTCAGAACATAAAATGTCTGCTTCTGGCTAGAAGTCTTCGAAGAAGAAAGGGAAAAACATAGCCACCCTGGAGGAGGTTTCTCTGGGACCTGTTGCCCAGGAAGGGTACAAGTCCCGTGCCACTGGTTGGGAAGCGGCCGAGCTTCGATCGACCCTGACTTGCCCTCACCAGCTGGAGAACATCATTAATGTGGCTGGGATCAAACCTTCTACCTCAGGGACCTTCCACCGGCCTCCTCGTGACTCGGAGACGCCTAATCACAACTATGACGGCTTCGGGGCTTGGAGTCAGACCCACTTGATGGCCGGTGCCATGCTCCCGCTCCAAGATTACTTTGTGAATTTTCTTGTTTTTGTCGGCCTTGCGCCATACCAACTTATTCCTCAAGCTTACCGCCTGCTCTCAGGCTTATTTATTTTTTACACCGCCCGCGGCTGGGGGGCTCCCAGCCCGGCGGAAATTTTATATTTTTATGAACTTGTATCCGTCCCCAAGAAAGGGGACAAACTTAAGGATGGTTTTTATGGGTTCCGGATCCACCCTGCTAACGAGGGGATGGTTCCATATAATAGGCAGACTCATGTTAAGGAGTACCGCCACCGATTTTTCTTCTCCTCCGGGTTCAGGGCCGTGGACCACCCGGAGCTTCTCACGGAGTGGGTGCGGATCCCACCTTACCAGCGGACGCTCCCCACTCAGGCTTTCCTTCGAAGGGCCCAAGCCTTCGCCTCCTACGACCATGCCGATCTTGATGTCGGGGGCCTGGTCACCACGGAGAATTGTAGAAAGGCTAAACTTATCCTTTCTCATCAATCCGTGGATGACTCCAACCTCTCCAAGGTCATCTGCCCTAATGTGAAGGCGCCGGTTGCGGAGAAGGCCTTCCGGGATGAGCTCATTGCTACGACAGAGAAGAAGTACCAAGATTATCCCTACCGGAAGGCCCAGGAGAAGGCGTATTCTAAGGCCCAGGCTGCCTCTGGGAGAGGGCTTCGCGTGGGGAGTCCGGTGGTGCGAAGGAGCCAAGCCATCGGCGGGAAGTCCGAGGCAAAATTTTTTGACAAGATTCTTCAAGAAGAGATTGGGGGTCCTTCCGCCGGGGGGCCCCTTCGTCTTGAAGGTTCTTCTGAGAACCAGACTTCCCGGCCTCAGCCTTCAGCCCCCGAACCAAACTCGGGTGCTCCTGGTGCTAGCACTTCCGGTGCTGGTGGTAAGTCTCCCTTGATAATTCGCTATGTTCCTTCCGTTGATGAATATACCAGTCATAGGCCCATAGGGTTTGACGAGCGTCTCCGTAGGTTTAAGATGCCGTCGACCCGGTGGGGGGATCATTTGAAGGAATTTTATTTTACGAACTTAGGAGATTACCTAGGTCGGTCCCGGATGGGCTCCGGCCCTCCGGAACCTATTCCCTTAGGTCCGTCGGCTTACATAGCGTCCAGCTGGTTTCGGCCCTCGGACAGTTATCTCGGAGATGATGCTGCCAGCATTACAGTTCGGGACTTTGCTAGGGCCGAATTAGGAAGTTCGGTTAGGAGTAGTTTATTTGCTGCACCTTTTATAAGCAGTTTCTCACGAACTTCTAACACTTGCTTATTTTATTATAACAGGTACCTCCATGGATGCCATCCTGGAACAGCTTGCCGGGGTTCATACTCCCGTGGCTCCTCCGGCTTTCACCCCCTCTCCCCCGGCTCCTTCCTTGAAGGTTTCTTCCGGCGCTCCTCCCGAAACCATTGACTTAGTGGATGACGAGGAGGTGCTTCCGGGAGAAGGCCAGGGGAAAGGGTGGGACTTCTCGGAGGAAGCCGCCGAGGGTGCTGGAGAGCCTCAAGCCCTTCCAGTGGTAGCAGAGGAGGACGAGGAGGAGCCTGAAGTGGCTCTGATTCGCAAGCGTAAGGGCAAGATGATTGCCCAGGACGAGCCGAAGAGGCCTCGGAGGGCCGACACTCCTGCTCATGGCCTAGACGGCGGGGTTTCTCCGATGGAGGAAAATCCTGCTCCTCCTCACATTGATCTTACCCCGATTCCGGGGGATGAGGTGAGGCAGGAGCTTCGCATAGCCAAACACAACTACGCTATGGATGAGTACTCCCGGGGATATGCCGAGGTGGAGGCCCTTAGGAGGATTCTGCGAGCTGAGGTTGAGGCGAGCATCAACCATCCGGATTATCATGATCCATGGAACCTCAACCTGGACCCTTTAACGGACTGGTTCCGTCCCCTCCTAGGGCCCACTTTGGCTCCCTTTGCCGCGGAAATGACCGGTGAGTTTGCTTCCCAGCTTACACGCTGTGCGCCCAAGCGGTTTGCCACTTGCGCTTCCCTGAACTCCATCTTCCAGGTCCAGGACCTCAGCCATTCCCTCACAGTGGTAAGTACTTTGCAACTTTTTGCGTTTCCTTTTTGTTGTTTGTATTTTGTTTTTTTTTTTCTTTGAGTAATTTTTCCTTGCGCCCCGTTATGGTTCAGCTTGCTGCTGAGGCTGGTCGTCTCTCCAGGAACATCATAAACCATGGCTTCGCTCTGTCCGAATTTGGGGACATGAACGACGTCAGGAAGGTCCTCCAAGACCTCACAGCGGAGAGGCAGATCTACCAGGAAGCTGCCGAGCGCCAGGAAGCGGCGGCCAAGGCCAAGGAAGAGAGGGCCAAGGCCAAGGAAGAGGAGGCCACCCGGAGGGAGGCTCAGGCGGAGGCCATGATCCAGGCCGAGGCCCAGCGGAGAGGCAGGATGGAGGCCCACCATCAGGAGGAACTAAGGGCTCAATCCGAGGCTGCCGAGAAGGCCAGGCGAGATCTTCGGGAGGCCAGGGAGGCTTTGGATGAAATGGCCGCCAAGGTGAGGTCTCTAGAGGAGACTCACCAGTCGGATATCGAATCCAAGGCCGCTCTGGCTGCGGAGTTGAAGGAGCTTCGGGACTACAAAGATCAGTCTACCAGGAAGGCCAAGAGGGCCGAGCTCCTTTCTCCTGTCTCCTGCGCCCGGTGTCCGAAGCGCTTTGACGATGGTGTCTACATGGCTTGGGCCACCAACGATCAGAGTATCAAGCTCACTTTTTATCCCAAACCCGAGGACATGATTGCCAAATTTCGGGAAAAGAAGAAGAGGCTTGATGCTGAGCTTGAGGCACGGATTGGACCTCGTCTTCCACCGCGGGCTGACTGAGCTGCCATATTATCGACCCAGATTTTACCCGTTCTTCTTATAACTCTTTTTTTTTTTTTGTTTGTACATATTTGCTGCTGCCTTAGAACAATTTACATACAGGCGGCAGCTTTTATTTGAAGGGGAGACAATTTAAGGCCTGTCCCCGGGCCATTTACATGTGTATGACCTACCCTTTGGGCTAGGATATTTTTTATTTATTTATATATATATGCGATCTTTTTTTTTTCACACTTATATATTTCAACCTGTCCTTCGGCTCAGGGTTTTTATACTTATGCTTTTTATTTTTGCGCATATTTTTTGACCTGCCCTTTGGGTCAGGATATTTTACTTAGCTTGACCTGCCCTTTGGGTCAGGATATTTTACTTAGCTTGACCTGCCCTTTGGGTCAGGATATTTTACTTAGATTGTTTTTGTTTGTCCGTGCGGTATACCCTAGTACCCCCCTGAGTGGCATAGAAACTTTGTTTTTAAGGCACTCAGTTTTATTTAATATAGAGGAGGCATACATTTGGACGGTACAAACCCTTTGAACAAAATCTAAGTTTAATTCGCTACTGGTAATATTTTCTGAGGTGATCGGCATTCCAGGCTCTTGGGACAGTAGTTCCGTCCATTCTTTTCAGTTTGTAAGTGCCAGAACCGATTTCGTCCTCGATTTCATATGGTCCTTCCCAATTTGGTCCAAGTACCCCCACTCCGGGTTCTTGGGTGGCTGGGAAGACCCTTCTTAGGACCATATCCCCAATAGCGAATTTTCTGTTTTTAACCTTGGAGTTAAAATACTTGGTCACCTTCTTTTGATAAGCGGCCATCCGTATTTGGGACTCATCCCGGAGTTCTTCGACTTGATCCAGAGCTTCTTGGAGCAGGGCCTGATTGGTGGCCGGATCGTAAGTCGTCCTCCTGTGGGATGGGAATAATGTTTCCACCGGGACCATTGCTTCACAACCGTACGCCATTGAGAACGGCGAGTGACCGGTTGTGGTTCTGGGGGTCGTCCGGTAGGCCCACAATACCCTTGGCAATTCTTCAGGCCAGTTATTTTTACAGGCCAGCAGCTTCTTTTTCAAGGTGACCTTTAGGATTTTATTGACTGCTTCCGCCTGGCCATTTGTTTGAGGCCGGGCAACCGCGGAGAAGCTTTTCACTACTCCGTGCTGGTTGCAAAAGTCAGTAAATTCCTCGCAATCAAATTGCTTTCCATTGTCTGAGACTATTTTGTGAGGCAAGCCGTATCGACACACTATGTTTTTAATAACAAAGTCCAACGCCTTCTTAGCAGTTATTGTCTTCATAGGCTCAGCCTCTGTCCACTTGGTGAAGTAGTCCACTGCTACTATTGCATACTTTACTCCTCCTTTTCCCGTAGGTAGAGACCCGATGAGATCTATGCCCCAGACCGCGAAGGGCCAGGGGCTGGTCATCAAAGTGATCTCATTTGGAGGAGCTCTCGGTATGTTCGCGTACCTTTGGCACGAGTCACACTTTTGGACATAGTCTATACAATCTTTTTTCATTGTTGGCCAGAAGTATCCCTGCCTCAATATTTTCTTTGAGAGGCTGGGTCCTCCCGTATGATCTCCACAGAACCCTTCATGGACCTCCAGCATGATTTGTCTAGCTTCAGGGTCCGATACACACCTTAAATAAGGCATGCTGAGTCCTCTCCGGTAGAGAATTTGATCCATCATTACATAACGATGAGCCTGATACTGAATCTTTCGAGACAGTGCCCTCTCTTGGGGCAACTCACCTGTGGTTATGTATTTTATGATGGGGACCATCCAGCTGGGTTCTTGCCCAACCGTTTGTGTGGTCTCTTTTATTTTGATGCTTGGCTCTGCCAAGCGTTCCACTGGTACTACCCCCAGCTCTTCGATTTCGCTATCCGAGGCTAACTTAGCCAGACAGTCCGCGTGAGCGTTCTTTTCTCGGGGGATTCTTTCTATTTTATAGTCCGTGAACTCGTGGAGCAGTTCTCGGACTATTGTTACGTACGCGGCCATCCTTTCGCCGCGAGTTTGGTATTCTCCGGAAACTTGGTTTACGACCAGCTGAGAATCGCTGTAGACTTCCACCCTCTTGGCTCCTACAGCTTTAGCCAATTTTAGCCCTGCTATCAGGGCCTCATATTCGGCTTCATTATTCGAAGCTGTAAAGTTGAATCGGAGTGCTGCCTGGAGCCGCAACCCAGTAGGTGATATCATAGCCACTCCGGCTCCTGAACCGTTTTCATTAGAAGCTCCATCCACAAATACTCTCCAAGTGGGGATGGGTGGCTCCGGTGTATTGGCTGTTGCCTCGGCTTCGTTACATTCGGTGATGAAGTCCGCCAAGGCTTGGCCTTTTATGGAAATCCGGGGCACGTAATGTAAGTCGAACTGACTCAGCTCCATTGCCCACTTGAGGAGTCTTCCGGATGCTTCAGGCTTCTGGAGAACTTGCCGGAGTGGATGATTGGTCAAAATTCTGATCGGATGGGCTTGGAAGTATGGTCTCAACTTCCGTGATGCCATCAGGAGGCAGAATACTAACTTTTCAATAACCGGGTACCTTGTCTCGGCCCCTATCATGCGTTTACTAACATAGTACACGGGGTGCTGAATTTTTTCTTCCTCCCGGACTAGTGCAGCACTGACCGCATGCTCGGAGACGGCCAGGTAGAGGAACAAGTCTTCTCCAAGGACGGGTTTTGACAGGATAGGAGGCTTAGCCATGTGGTCTTTTAACCTTTTGAATGCCTCCTCGCATTCATCTGTCCATTCGAACTTTTGGCATTTCTTCAGTATGTTGAAGAAGGGTATGCACTTGTCCGTGGACCGTGAGATAAAGCGGCTCAGTGCGGCTACCTTTTCGGTCAAACTTTGCACGTCCTTATGTTTCTTGGGGGATGGCATGTCCAGGAGAGCTTGGATTTTCTCCGGGTTCGCCTCGATCCCCCTTTGGCTGACTATGAAGCCCAGGAATTTTCCCGACTTGACCCCGAAGGTGCATTTTTTCGGGTTGAGTTTCATGCCGTATCTCCGGACGACATCGAAACATTCCTCTAAGTCGCTTGCATGGCTGTTGCATGCTTTGGATTTGACGAGCATGTCGTCTACATATACTTCCATGTTTCGTCCCAGGAGGCTTTTGAACATCCGGTTAACCATTCTTTGATAGGTTGCTCCGGCGTTTTTCAGTCCGAAAGGCATGACTAGGTAACAGTATACCCCCTTATCGGTCCTGAAGCTAGTGCACTCCTGGTCTGCCGTATGCATTTTTATTTGGTTGTACCCAGCATAGGCATCCATGAAAGATAGCAGTTTAAACCCGGACGTGGCGTCCACCATCTGGTCGATCCTGGGCAGCGGAAAGCAGTCCTTTGGGCAGGCTTTGTTTAGATCTGTGAAATCTATACAAACCCGCCAAGTCCCGTTTGGCTTGGGCACCAGGACCGGATTGGCCAGCCATTCCGGATAGTATACGTCGCGGATCATGCTATTGGACAAAAGTTTATCCACCTCTTTCTCTAAGGCCTCGGCCTTCACCGAGTCGAGCGGGCGTCTCTTTTGCTGTACAGGGGGCAAAAGAGATGGTCATGTCTTCTTGGCGCCATGCAAAAATGTCGATGGCGCCCTTCAGTGTTTTTATTATTTTATCTTTTTCCTCCGGATCTAGGCTTCTCCCTATCCGGAGTACTTTGGTGGAGTCGTCGTCGCACACTGGTATCTCTTCGACGTCCTCCATTGGTTCTACGACCCTTTCGGATCCTATGCGAGGATCCAGCTCGTCTTCTTCAGCCTTCTCTACTTCAGGGGGCCCCCGGACCATGAGTACTGGCAAGTGGGTGGCAACGTTGTAACATTGCCTGGCCTCTCCTTGATTTCCCCTCACCGTTCCGACTCCGGCTTCCTGGGTAGGGAATTTTAGGCATAGGTGTCGGATTGAAGTTATTGCACCAAAGTCGACGAGGGCCGGTCGGCCTAAGATTGCGTTGTAGGCTGTTGGACAGTCTACCACCACGAAGGTGCAATACTTGAACGTGCTCTGGGGGGTATCCGGGCACAGGGTAACTGGGAGCCTGACTTTTCCCATCGGGATTAGCGTTGTCCCGTTAAACCCTGTGAGCTGCGATCCGCTAGGAGAGAGGTCCCGGTCGGTCAACCCTATCGCAGTGAAGGCTTCTTTGAAGAGCAAGTTCACGGAACTTCCATTGTCAATCAGGACCCTAACCACCACTTTATTTGCGATGAGGGTCTCTATGACCAGCGGGTCGTGATGAGGAAAGCGCACCGTCTTGGCGTCTTCTTCCGTGAACGTTATGGGTTGGTCCATTAGCCGAGGCCTTTGAGCTGGGAGTTGAGTGACCTCCCACACCTCACTGTGTCTTGCGGCCTCGGCATATCTCTTTCGCTCCTTTCGAGTGTTTCCTCCGATATGGGGACCTCCGGAGATCATGGCTACCCGTCCATTAGGCCGGGGCGGTAGTCCGGGTATATGCTGGGTGTCACCTGCGGGAGCAGCTGGAGGCAATACTCCTGCTGTACCCCCTGGTGTTCCCGAAGGCATACCCCCTGCCACCTGCCCCGGATTAAGGTGGGGCAACCTATTTTTGATCCACTCATAGAGGTGGCCCAAACGGATCAGATTCTCAATCTCATCTTTGAGATTTTTACACTCGTTGGTGCTGTGGCCAATGTCGTTGTGGTACTCGCACCTTTTACTCGGATCTCTCCGGGAGCTGTCTCTGTACAATGGCTGGGGTCTCCGGTAGTGCGTATTCTGCCTTGTGGCAAAATATACACGTTCCTGAGAGTCCGTGAGCTCTGTGTACTGGGTGTATTGGGGTGTGTACCCCTTCTTTTGGCGCTTCTCTCCCGTTCGGGTGCTGCCCTTGGAAGACCTTTTGCTTCTCGACCCTTGGGTAGGGCCTGTTAAGCTAGCGGTTGGGGCAGCCTGTGAAGGAGTCCGTCCATTCACCCCGGACGGGTTGCCGTAATGGGAAGATGCCGGGGGCAAAGCTTGGCCCTGGCTGTATCCGGGAGTAGCAGAAAACTGTATGCCACTTATCGGAGGGGTCGCGGTTGGGACAGTACCCGAGGGCGATACTCCTGGCATGTATCCTGCTATCCCGGTGGGATAATAGCCTCCGTAAGCCACGATCTGGGCTTCTTCGAGGTTAATATATTTTTGGACTCGCTTCTGGAAGTCCTGAAGGCTAGCAGCGCCTTCTTGCTGTAATTCGTTCCAGAAGGGAGTCCCGGTGCGGATTCCAGCTTCTTCGAGGTTAATATTTATATATATTTTTTTTTTTCTTTGCTGATTTTTTTTTTTTTAAACTAAAAAGGAATTTAGTACTATATTATACTTATACATAGCAAGAGAAATTTAATTAAAAACGCATACTAATATACCTTGTGAGCTAATTCCCCCCACCCCAAACTTACAACCCAACATTGTCCCCAATGTGGCTAAAAGTATGATCTTGAATTAGCTCGCCACCTAGTACACTCACCACACTCACCCCAAACTTAATGTGAAACTTGGCTCTTGACAAGTGAGCAATTAAGTTAAGATATATGTGGAAATGCAAGTTAGAAATGATGTGATATGGATGATCGGGTTGCACAACAAAACGAGGTTAACGGCTCAAACTTGGGTGACTAGGGAAAAATGGATTGATAGGGAGAGTTAGAAAGGCTCAAACGTCCAAGGAAGGCCTAAATCATTTCTAAGGGACAAATCTAACTAGGATTTCGCTTCAAAGAGATGCACTAACCAATTCTAGATGCTAAAATTACATGTAAAATAATCGTAGGAGAAAGGTAAAGCATGGTGGAATAATACAAGTATAAACTAGTGAGGAGAGACTAAGGGGAACATCCATAATATCCAACAATGCAGCATGATAAGGCAACAAGTAAATGTAGGCAGCAACAATAATGGAATGGGCGGAAAGTATCATCATCGAGCAGAACACTAGGCCACCGAAAAACTCATAAATCTCTCAATGTCAAACTAACAATCACATAAACAACATAAAATAAAAGTTTCAAACACAAAAGACAACACACAATGAGCACAAGACAATCTAAACACAAACAACACAAAACAGAAAAATATAAAATAGCTTAGGTATGAGAAAAACTCCCTCTACTCGGAGTCCTCGTGGGGCTCCTCGGTGTTCGAAGCTGATGGGCCTCCCCACGGGTCTAGAACATGCTGAGGGAAGTCCGGGAATTTGGGATCAAAACGGGGCGTAGTCCTCTTGAATGCACGCTCCATGACAACGTCACGCTTCTGCTCATAATCCCACATCGCGTGCAATCGATCACACATTTGTTGTTGCACTTGCTCAAAGCGAGCAAAGCGATCTACGGGAGGCTCCGTGGCTGAAGACGCCGCTGGGGTAGGCGTTGTTTTCGGGGTTCGAGGTGGACCAAAATTTATAGGCCCCCGAGGATTCAGAGCGCCTTCTTCCTTCCACATGGGTACACCCGCCTTGCGGCAAAGAGCAGTGATGGTAGCAGGGAGAAATAACTTCCCCTTCCCCCTGTGTGCACAGTCAGCAATCTCTTGGGCAAGGACAGCCCCGACGTCAACATCCCAGCCCATTCTAATGCAATAAAGCATCCAGGCGCGGTCTCTACTGACGGTCGAATCATGTGAAGTAGGGCAGAGAGCAGTTTGCACGAATGTATACCAACATTTCAACTCGTGCTCCAAATCAGTGCGCCGAAATCGAAGATTGCCATAACTATCAAAACTCCATTCAGATCCTGGCTTAGCGAGCGTCGGCATCATGTCACCCACAGTCTCGTCGCTCACCTGCCCTTTTTGCGCGGAGTATTGGCACTCGACAGAGCTTAATCCAAACAGGTCGTTGATTGCTGCAGCTGAAAATGAGACTGGGACTTCACGCACCACCACTACAGTTGGCCATTCTTGGGATAGGAAGTTGGCGTAAAATTCCTTGACAACTTCCATGACCGCCTGCTCTCTTTGTTGGACAAAAAGTCCCCAATCTCGCTGATGAATTGTTGCACTGACCCATTCGGGCAACTCATCAATGTCCTCAATATCGGCTACTAAACCACGCTCCATATAAAATTCCCGATTGTCCACCTTCTCGTGATACTTTGTCTCAGCTGCCGGGCAATGAAACTTAGGAATTTCATGCAGTGATTTCTTTTTATTCTTGTTGGCGGTCTTCTTAACTTTGGGCATTTTCTTTTCTTTTCACTTGCACACTACCCCAACACAATAATTTTTTTTTTTTTTTCTGCTGTCTTACTCACTGCTGCCCTTTTTATCCAACACCACTACTCTGTTCAATTTGCAATATTTCCAACAATACTACAAAGTCCAAGTCAAAAGTGTCACACTGCTACCACACTTAAATCACAATGACAATCCTTAGCACCCAATCTATCCAACACTACAACAAAGTTCACACTTGCACTATGTCTAACACGACCACTGCCAATTCAACCTCATACAAACACGGTAGAGAACAGTAAAGAATTCAAAACCACACTGAAAAACAAAAATTCCAAATGACAACCCCAAGTTCACAATCAATATTGTTCTCAGATTTACCAATCTTTCTCAGCCCAATGTGCAAAAATCCCACCAAATTCCAATTCAAATCGTCCAAACCAACATTATCACACTACTGCTACCACCTTTAAATCATAATGACAAACTCAAGCACCATTGACTATAACACTAGCAGTTCAACCACAGCCACTAATTAAGCACTGTAATCCAAAATAAATTCCAAATGAAATCACCAAATCAGAACTTAGCTTGGATTGGCTGAAAAATTTGGCTTGACAGAGAACGCTCGGTTGCTGTGTTTTGAATGAAGTTCGAATGAGACAACTCGGGCGTATGAGTGCAAGCTGAAGGGAACGGAGATGGAGCTGTGATTTGAGTCTGCTGGGTTGTTGCACTTGGTGGTTCTGATATGAGGTGGCTGCGCCTGGTTGTGAGTGGTGTAGTTCGAAGGTTGGTTCACGGTGGAATAGCTGAAGGGAACGGCTGGGTTGTTGTGGTGGCTTCGGGTGGTACAGGGAAAAATGGAGATTGGATTGTGTGCTTGGAATGAGGTTTGAAGGAGATGGCTCGGGCTGGTGAATGGTGGTTGCTGGTTGACTTCGGGGGTGCTACTGCTGTTGAATGAAGTGGCTGAGTTGATGTTGAGTGGTGATTCTGTTTCGTGGTTGGGTGGAAACTCAGGTTCAATGGGGGAAATGGAAGCTCGGGTTCAATGGAGCGGGTTGAGTGGTGTTGGACTGGACAATGGTGATTCTAGTGGGTTGGTGTCGACTTGGAGGTGGCTCGGGCTGCTATGGGATCAGGCGGGTTCGAACTTGGTGGGTGAATGGTGAGTGGAAGCTTGGTCTGTTGAGTTTAGGCGGGCTGGTGCGATTTGGTGGATGGTGAAAGGGACGGCTGAAGGTGGAAGATGATGAGGAATGTGAATGGGGTAGGGTTAGGAGCTATTGGGCTGGTATTGAGAAGGTGGGCTAGTCAATGACAACAGGGGGCCCAGTTGACTCAAACCAAAAGAGAAAACCCAATAATTAATCTTTATATGCTTTATTTGGCATTTTTGAATGGAAGGGTCAACTAAAGTACATAAATCCAAATCATTGGGCTGAGTAAAAAGAGTTTTGCCCAATGATTGCATCATTAACAGAATTGTCACATGTTCCTCTTGATTCAGACCATGTACTTTTTTTTCTTCTGTTTGTTTGTTTTTTTTCTTTTTCAAAACCCCAATCCTTTGATCAGCCCAAAACCAAAACTCCTCTTGCTAAGCCTTTGCTATAGCAACGGAACAGCTTCATGCCACCCCAAACTTAATGCTTTAGCCCAATTCAAAATTTCTTCACTTCCACAGCCTTTGTCACTTGAGTCTCTACACAAAGAAAAGAAAATTTTCAATTTTACCATGACAATTATTTAAACTAATTATAATATATAAAGATATAATTTTTTTTTATATATATTTTTTTCTTCTTTTATATATATAATTTTTTTTTCTTTTTTTTTCTTTTTTTTTTTTCAAGGGGTGCCTTTCACCGATTTTTTTTTTCTTTTCATTCTTTTTCAATTTTTTTTTTTCAATTCAATCATTTTTTTTTTTTTTTTTTAGGCACCCCAAATTACAATGATCAAGCATCTCTCAAAGAAATTGAGGTCTTCTCTCGGTTGACCTCGCCTCTCCAATAGTGTTTCAACCGCTGCCCGTTCACTTTAAATTCCCTCTCGGATTGTTGATCTTTCACTGTAATCGCACCAAAAGGAGTCACTTCTTGCACAGTAACGGGCCAGACCAACGGGACTTTATTTTTCCAGGAAAGAGTTTGAGCCTTGAATTAAAAAGTAACACTTCTTGTCCTTTTGCAAAAACTCTTTCCTTGATTTTCTCATCATGCCATCTCTTTGTCTTCTCCTTGTACAATTTAGCATTCTCATAGGAAAACAAACGCAATTCATCCAACTCGTTCAGCTGTAACTTTCTTGCTTCTCCAGCTGCTGAAATATCCATATTGAGATGTTTTAGTGCCCAAAACGCCTTGTGTTCTAACTCCACGGGAAAATGGCATGCTTTCCCATAAACTAGGCGATATGGAGACATGCCTAGAGGAGTTTTATATGCTGTCCTATACGCCCAAAATGCATCATCGAGGCGTTGGGACCAATCTTTTCTGTTGGGATTTACAACCTTCTCCAATATGCCTTTAATTTCCCGATTAGATATTTCAGCTTGCCCGTTAGTGTGTGGGTGATAGGCAGTAGCAATTTTGTGTTTTACACTATATTTTGCCAAGAGGGCAGCCAACACTTTGTTCACAAAGTGTGTTCCCTCATCACTTATCAAAGCTCTAGGAGTCCCAAACCTTGTAAAAACATGTTTATGAAGGAACTTCATAACCACTCGAGCATCATTCTTGGGACTAGCAATTGCCTCCACCCACTTTGACACATAATCCACCGCCACTAGAATGTAGAGATTCCCAAAGGATTATGGGAAAGGTCCCATGAAGTCGATACCCCACACGTCAAACAACTCCACCTCCAAGATACAATTAAGAGGCATTTCATTCCTGGCGGAGATATTTCCAACTCTCTGGCAGCGATCACATTGTTGAACAAAAGCATGAGCATCTTTAAAAATAGAAGGCCAATAATACCCGGATTGAAAAACCTTGGCCGCCGTGCGTTGTCCACCAAAATGACCACCATAAGGAGCTGAATGACAATGCTCCAAGATGCTTCTAACTTCACCCATTGGCACACATCTCCGCATAATACGATCGGGGCACTGCTTGTACAAGTATGGCTCATCCCAAAAATAAAACTTGCTATCATGAAGGAACTTTTTGAGCTGCTGCTTGGTAAAATCAGGTGGATGGGCACCTCCAACTAAGTAATTGACAATGTCTGCATACCATGGTACCCGTGTTTGCTCTACCAATAGCAGTTGCTCATCTGGGAATGAGTCTTGAATTTGGAATTCTCCCTCTAAGTGGCTGCTGTGATTGTTAGTTTCCAACCTAGAGAGATGATCCGCCACTTTGTTTTCTGTCCCTTTTCTGTCTCGAATTTCCAAGTCAAACTCTTGTAGCAACAAAACCCAACGAATAAGCCTCGGTTTAGAATCTTTCTTGGTTATCAAATACTTGATTGCCGAATGATCAGTATACACAACCACCTTGGTTCCCACAAGATACGATCTGAATTTCTCAAAGGCAAAAACCACCGCTAGCAACTCTTTCTCAGTAGTGGTGTAGTTAATTTGGGCATCAACAAGAGTTTTGCTTGCATAATAAATGGAATGAAAGATCTTATTCTTCCGCTGCCCTAGAACAGCCCCAACGGCAAAATCACTTGCATCACACATGAGTTCAAAGGGCAATGACCAATCGGGTGCTACAATCACGGGGGCCGTAACAAGAGCTGTCTTCAACTTCAAAAATGCTTCATTACATTCAGCGGTAAACTCAAATGGTCTATTTTGTTCTAGCAAGTTACACAAGGGTTTGGACACCTTAGAAAAGTCTTTAATGAAGCGCCTATAGAAACCGCGTGTCCAAGGAAGCTTCTTATGCCTTTCACCGTGGTAGGGGCTGGTAGCTTCTCAATCACTTCTAGCTTTGCCTTGTCAACTTCTATCCCCTTGCTAGACACTTTGTGACCCAACACAATACCCTCTTGAACCATGAAGTGGCATTTTTCCCAATTAAGCACCAAGTTGGTTTCTTCACATCTTGCTAACACTCTTTCCAAATTCTCCAAACACACCCCAAATGAATCCCCGTAGATAGAGAAGTCATCCATGAAAATCTCCAAAATACTTTCAGCCATATCCGAGAAAATAGCCATCATACACCTTTGGAAAGTCGCGGGAGCATTGCACAATCCAAATGGCATCCTCCTGAAGGCAAAGGTACCATATGGACAAGTGAAGGTGGTTTTCTCTTGATCTTCCGGTGCTATAGAAATCTGATTGTAACCCGAATATCCGTCAAGAAAGCAATAAAACTCTTTTCCCGCCAAACGATCCAACATTTGGTCAATAAATGGCAGCGGGAAATGATCCTTCCGAGTAGCATTGTTTAGCTTCCGTAGTCCATACACACCCTCCAACCTGGTCACGGTTCGAGTAGGAATCAACTCATTGTTTGCATTGGCCACCACCGTGACTCCTCCTTTCTTGGGCACACATTGAACAGGACTAACCCATGAGCTATCCGAAATTGGGTACACAATACCATAATCTAGCCACTTGATCACTTCTTTTCGCACCACTTCTTTCATGACGGGATTCAATCTTCGCTGATGCTCAACAGAATTACTACAACCAGCTTCTAAAAGTATCTTGTGCGTGCAAATCGTTGGACTAATACCCCTTATGTCCGCCATAGTCCACCCGATTGCTTTCTTATGCTTTTTCAACACCTCTAGCAAAGCACCTTCATTTTCAACTACCAAGTTTGATGCTATAATAACTGGCAGCGTGTCATTCTCCCCCAAATAGGCATACTTCAGATGGCTTGGCAAGGGTTTCAACTCCAACTTCGGTGGTTCTTGGATGGAGGGTTTTGGAGGCTTAAAATTACTTTCCTTCAACTCCAAAGATTCAAAGGGCTTCTTGAAGTTAGGAATAGGTTGCAATGGCTCCACCCAAGCAACTTGGTTGTCTTCATCTTCACTCAAGTCTTCAAGCTCATCAAAAGAACTTATAAATTTCTCATCCCTCCAAGCTTCCTTGTGAAATTTTTCAGCCACTATCGAGTCAATTACACTTATGCGAGAGCACTCTTCTATCTCATCCGGAAATCTCATAGCATTGAACACATTAAAGGTGACTTTTTGGTCATTCACCCTCATTGTGAGCTCCCCATTTTGCACATCAATCAGAGTTCTCCCGGTAGCAAGGAATGGTCGACCCAAGATAATAGGCACATCTCTATCAGCTTCATAGTCTAGGATGATGAAATCAGCTGGAAAAATGAACTTGTCAACCTGTACTAGAACATCTTCTATTTTTCCTTCTGGATGGGCCATGGACCTGTCAGCAAGTTGCAATGTAACAGTTGTAGGACGTGCTTCACCAATACCCAACTTCTTAAAGATCGACATAGGCATGAGGTTGATGCTTGCACCCAAATCACATAAAGCTCTTCCAACATCCCGCCCCCCAATAGAACAAGGGATTGTAAAACTACCCGGATCCTTCAACTTCGGTGGAATCTTACTTTTCAACATGGCGCTGCATCCTTCGGTAAGAGCTACAGTTTCAAACTCCCCCAACCTCCTTTTCTTCGTCAAAATGTCTTTTAAGAACTTGACATAGTTTGGCATTTGCTCCAATGCTTCCACCAAGGGAATATTGATATGGAGCTGCTTCAACACATCTAAAAACTTCTTGAATTGCCCATCTTGCTGTTGTTTCCGAAATCTTTGAGGAAATGGAAGGGGTGGTTTAGTACATACCGGTGCGGATTCTTGGCTTGTCGGGTTCGACCACTTTCTTTGTATCAACCGGTCCGGTATCGGCAATTTCTCGGCGCTTTTTTTACTCAATTTTTCGTCGTTTTGGATTGAAGTGGGCTCCCCACTACCCTTTATTTCCTCCTCAGAATTTCTCAGATGCTTGCCACTCCTCAAGTGAATGGATTTGCATTGCTCCTTCCCATCCCTCCTTGGATTCTCTGTGTCACTAGGCAAAGAACCTTGCGGCCTAGCTTTTAATTCATTGGCCAAATGTCCAAGTTGCAACTCTAAGTTTCGAAGAGAGGCAGCTTGACTTTGTATCACCACATCATTTTTTGCCATATAATCCCGCATTAGACTTTCCAAAGAACTTGGTTGGGCATTTTGAGCATGTTGTGAATGTCGGGGTTGTTGTGAAAAACCCGGTGGATATGCTTGTCTTCCTTGGGCTGGTGCGGTGCTTGAGCTTGCTCCTTGACCTCCCCAAGACAAATTAGGATGATTCTTCCAAGATTGATTGTAAGAGTTTGAGAATGCCCCATTGTTTCTGTTAAAATTCTGATTTCCCATGTAACAAACGGACTCCGGATTAGATGGACACTTCTCAAACACATGCCCTTCTCCACAAAACACACATGAGACATCATCACTTTGAATGGCAGCAGCTGGTTGAATATTTTTAGCGTTCCCAATACTCAAATTCTTCAAAACATTCGTCATGGAGGCCATTTGAGCTGTCAAAGCCGTTATTGCATCTACCTCAAGGACTCCCGCCACTTTTCTACTTGTTGGAGCTCTAGTGTTGGACCATTGGTAGTTGTTACTTGCAATGGTCTCCAAAATCTCAAATGCTTCATTGTAAGACTTCGACAAAATAGCACCATTGGCCGATGCATCCAACACCATTCGAGAAGCTGCATTCAAACCATTATAAAAAGTCTCCATCTGAATACAATGTGGAATGCCATGATGTGGACACTTTCGCAAAAGTTCCTTAAACCTCTCCCACGCATCACTTGTGGACTCATCTTCAAGTTGCTGAAAAGACATGATCTCACTTCTGAATTTTGCATTTCTAGTAGGAGGAAAGTATTTCCTCAGAAACTTCTCAGCAAGGTCATTCCAATTGGTCACAGAATCAGGCGGCAAAGTGTTGAGCCATGATCTAGCTCGGTCTCGTAGTGAGAATGGGAATAGCTTCAACCTTAACACCTCTTCACTCACTCCTTGGATCTTGAAAGAATCACTCACCTCCAAGAATGAACGGAGATGGAGGTGAGGATCTTCAGTTGGCAACCCGCTGAATTGCCCCACGGTTTGGAGCATTTGAAACATCACTGGCTTGAGCTCAAAGTGCGGTGCTTGTATTTCAGGCCTCACAATGCCTGGATTGAGCTCATTAAACATGGGGGCTGCATACTCCCTTATAGCCCTTGCTCGATCATCTGCCAATATGATGGGATTAACAATTTGTTGAGCAACCCCATCATCATCAAAATTTTCAGCCATGATGTCTCGGCCCTTAGCCTTTTGAACCCTTCTTCTTCTTCGGAATGTACGTTCAATCTCGGGGTCAATAGGAGCAAGTTCAAAGTCCTCTTGTTGGTTCATACACTATAGATACCTGAGATTTCAAAGACAAACCAGCAAGATTAAAAGCACAAAAATTCTTAGAATGTCAATTAGTTGATAAAACAAAATTTAGAACTTAAAGTCCCCGGCAACGGCGCCAAAAACTTGTTGTGAAAATTCTATTGCTTTATAATTGCGCAAGTGTACACAATCACAAACAAGTAATACAATGATAAGTAAATCAAAGTTCGTCTCCACATGGACTTTTTACTAAATAATGCTAGATCAACTAAGAGCAATTCCAAGAATTTCAAATAAAAATAAAATAAAATCACACATCAATTCATAAGAAAAATTTATAGCCTTGAATCTAAACTTGAGAACTAATTTTTTAAACTAAATAAACTAAGAATAAGAAACTAAAAGTGATTAAAATGGTGGTAATTTCAGATTTGGAAAATAGACTTGGGTGATTAATTTCCCCTTGTATGTCCCAGTTGATACAGCAATGACACAGCAATGACTCAGCAATCCTGGGAAAGTTAACAGATTTCAAAAAAACCAGCAAGCTTTTTCCAAAACTTGCAATAAACCATTCACAATCTCACAATGCATTCCTACATCAGTTTAGATCACAAATAGCCCAATAGAGCATCAAATCCTTAGTTATACATGGTAGCAAAATATTCCTATTTCACTACTAATTAATACCTAAAAGAAAAGGTAAAAATCATGCATCAATTAGAAGGGTTCAACTAGGTCTTACTTTTCCAAGTAGGATCTAGCTTGCTAAATGTTAAAAATGGCCAAAAATTAACATTCATTCAACATTTCATCACAGCTAATTGAACTAAGTCAAGATTACTTCATCATTGCAAAGTCAAAACACTAGTCCATACAAGGGTTTATAACCACCCAAATCTCAAAAAGTTTAGTTCATAACTGAAATTAAAAACTCAAAACCAGAAAATGTATTGTTCATGAAGTTAAAGAGAAGCTTAAGGAGAAGAAAATGATACAAACGAAGTAGAGAGCAAGGGAAATGAGTGATGAGCTCAAATCCTTCCTTTGGTAGTTGCCTTCTTCTCCTTCTTCTCAATCTTCTTCTTCCTTGTACTCTCTTTCTCTGTACTCTTTCTATCCTTTTTGCTGCTGTAATTTTCGTACCACTCTTCTTCTCAATCTTTTTTTTGCTCCCCAATTAGGGTACCAAAGTTTACCCTAATTGGAAATCCCAATCATCACCCACTTGTCCTTCATTTTCCACATGTTTGTTGAGTCAATAGCCAAATTCCGCCACCTCAGCTCGTTTTTCTTTTCATTAAAGCCAGCTGGACTATCTGCCAAAATAAACTTACTGGGCTGACAAATTGCTACGCGATGAGTGCTACAGCAATGCCAGTCAGCAATAATCATTTTCCTGCTCCTTTTTCTCCTTGTCCCAAACATTTTCAAATACCTATTCTTGTATTTTTTCTGCTTAAAACACATAAAAACAATAACATAAGTCTATTTAACACTTACTAACACACACACTTTCATTTATTACAAAGACACAACAAACTAGACACAATTACACAATATAAACATTAATTGATCCACAAATCACATTAAATTCAAGCTTAAAGATATGAAAATAACTCTAAATATTAGAGTTATCAGAAGATGCCGGGGGCAAAGCTTGGCCCTGGCTGTATCCGGGAGTAGCAGAAAACTGTATGCCACTTATCGGAGGGGTCGCGGTCGGGACAGTACCCGAGGGCGATACTCCTGGCATGTATCCTGCTATCCCGGTGGGATAATAGCCTCCGTAAGCCACGATCTGGGCTTCTTCGAGGTTAATATATTTTTGGACTCGCTTCTGGAAGTCCTGAAGGCTAGCAGCGCCTTCTTGCTGTAATTCGTTCCAGAAGGGAGTCCCGGTGCGGATTCCAGCTTGGAGAAGCGCAAGCTGTTGTCCGTCGTCGACCTTCTTGGTCTTCAAGGCTTCCTCTCAGAACCTCTTGATGTAATTCTTCAAGGTCTCGGTGGGCAGTTGCTTGATGTTGGTCAAGGCACTAACCTCCAAGTTGACCTTCCTGGCGGCGACAAATTGTCTCCGGAAGTTGGTTTGGAGTTTGTTCCAACATCCCACCGATCCTGGTTCCAATTTCTTGAACCATTCCTCTGCCGATCCGCTCAGAGTGAGGGGGAAGCATAGGCATTTGGCGTCATTGCTGACCCGCATGACTGTTATGACTCGGTTGAATCGTGACAAGTGATCACTGGGGTCGGAGTTCCCAGTATATGCCGCCATCTCGGGCATCTTGAAGTTTTTAGGGAGCTCCGCCTCCAGGATATGTTTGGCACAAGGCTCCCGATCCTCACTGTCTAAGTCGGAGTCATCTCCCTTCTGCCTCCGGGAGACTCGGGCAATATCTTTTCGAAGTATGGCAAGCTCTGCCATAATCCCTTCGTTTACAGTACCCGAGGAGATTACGGGTCTGTATCTTTTTTGGTCAAGGTGATCCCGGAGGTCACCTTGATTCCCATTGATTTGATTTCTCAGATCAATGGGTGGACATCTCTGTCCTCCTCTTCCTCTACCCCCTGGTTCCTGGTGCACAGAAACGCTTTTCCGGTCCCCTCGATCCTGAGGGCCAAGACTCCCTCTTTGGGGCTTGCCCCTCTGCGGACCTTTCCCTTTAGGGAAATCCGAGCGGACCTTTCGCGGATCCTGCGCCTTTTTCTTTCGACCAGGGGCAGAAGTAGGGTTTTTTGCTTGGTTTTCCTCAGCAGGGTGCCTTATAGGGCTAGGTTCCCTAGGCCTTTGCTGCTGGGAATTAGGCGAAGACGTCGCTGGCTCCCCGTCGAGTCCAGCGGCCATCGCCTTGGGATGCACGTGAATACCAGCTGCCTCCATGGCTTTCTGCATGGCTAGCATCACCTCATGCATCTTTTGATTTTGCACTTTCTGAGCTTCGATCTCAGCTTCGTGATCGATAGCTTTTTGTCTGAGGAGCACCAGCTCTTGGTAGCTTCCATCATCGTAAGCGTACTCGTCGAGGTGTTCCTCGTGGTTTTCATCTGGAACTTCTTCCTCGGACTCCTCTGCTGCCCTTGAGGCTACATCTTCCTCATTGGGATCTTGAGCGTCTTCTAGAGGGCGAGGATGACGTGTAGCTCTTGTCTCCACCATTATCGTGAAGTTAAATGCTTGTTGTGAAGCTGCTTTCCTCAGCTCTCAATGAAAGCACCAAAATGTTGACCTAGGTTTTCGGCAACTATTAAAATATATTTATAATAATGAGCTGTAAGAAAGTGAGATGAAGACTTTTTACGTGGTTGGGGCGTTAATGAGCCTTAGTCCACGAGCCACTGCTATTAATGGATGTGTTTAATACAGATTCTACACTTGAGAGAATGTTTTTCTCTTTAATACAGAGAATGTTCTTGGTGAGTTTTTTCTCTTCTTGCTCTTTTGCAACCAAGATTCTCCCACCCTCTTAAATGAGCTTTGAGGGGGTATTTATAGTGTTTTGGTGGGGTAATCCCTAGAATTGTTCTTACACATGTATCTGTAAGTATCCATAAAGTTGGGCATTTCCGATGAATATACCATGGGTGATGCATGGTCAAATCCCTAGGTGCTGTAGGGCTTTTATGGAGAATGTCCTTTTTGTCTTATGATTGACGTGACTCTTCGCAGAGTAGCCGTCGCTAGACTTAAATGATCATTACTGTAGCGCTGCTGTTTGGGGGTTGTGCCGTCAGACTTTATTGCGTGTTACAGTCCCAACACGCTTCCTCCCATGCAGCATTAAATGCGACTTGATTTCTCGGGAGAGACCTGACACATCCCGGAGAGCCTTCACGCTATATTGGCTTCCAGGAGTAACTTGTACTCCGGGTGTCTCCTCCGGGACCCATGTTAATAGCGCTTCCTGGTGGCATAAAAAGACTTAGCAAATCTTTCCAAGTTATCTGATCCACGTGTCCCCTCTTGACTGGTCCACGTATTTTGGGCGAATTTTGGAGCAACAATTTCAAAGCCTAAAAGGTCAATATACTGACACGTGGACTAGGGATAATTAATGCCTGAATCACGTAAAAATCATCAATCTCTTTTACTTAATCTTTATTTAATTGCTTGAAACTCTTACTTAATTAGTTTTCAAAAATCTCGATAATAATTTATAATTTTATTTATTTGGAAAATGAATTTTAAAAAATAATTTTTAAATAATAATATTAGGTGTACCAATATAAACGTGACACGTGTATAAGAGTGTACACATGAGCAATCCATGGTGGTAGTTAACTGGATGACACCTTAAAATTGTCACGATTTAATAATTTTAAGGGTTTTAAAGGGATTTTTACACCACATACTAAAATTTTTAATTTTTTTTTACTGTGGGGCAGAATTGTTTTCAAAAATACTATATATATATTTTTTATAATACTGTGTACTGTGTTACGTTTCATCTGTTGTTCTACTGTTGTTTTTAGTTGTTCTGTTTGGTGTTTTATGCTTATTTTATAAAAGGTAGTATTTTTGTAAAAATTTCCGTGTGGCAGTAAAATTGTAAACTTTTTCCCAAAATTTAGTTTTTTTGTAAAAATCCCAAAGTTAAATAGTATTTTTGTAAAAAATTCTGTGTGACAGTAAAATTGTAAATGTTTTCCCAAAATTCAGTTTTTTTTTTTTTGGTAAAAATTTCAAAGTTAAATACAAGTGAAAGGCCACCAAAAACTCTAAATTAAATGATTTTGGGAAACTTACAAAAATACTAGAATTTAGGTTAACTTTTACAAAAATACTGTCATACAAAAATCTTTTCAAAAATACTTTGTTTTTATAAAATACTAGTAAAACACAAAACAGAACAACTTAAAACAACTAAAAAACACCAGTAGAACAACAATGAAAACTTTATACAGTATACTGCAGTATGAAACTTATAAAAAACTACAGTAAAAGAGGAAAAAATACCATCTGACAATATTTTTATAAAAAAAGGGCAAAAGTCAGTAAAATTTTCCATGATCTTTTAGTTGGTAGATGGGCAAACCCAAGTTTGGGCCGTTTTGTTTTGCGACAGTGAATCCTTAATGGGTCGAGGATATAATGGGCCAATTCGAGAGAGAGAGAAAGATAAGTAAGCCTAGTTATGGATCTGGTGTGGTCCACGTTGCACCGCCGCTTTCACCCGACTGCTCCCTACGTTCTCCAATCTTCTTCGTCTTCAATTCGCCCAAACTCAAAACCCTTCAAAAACCCTCAGAGGATGAAACCTTACGTTATCACCAGGCAATGAAGCGGGTCTGGAAGATCTCTCACTTGGCCCAATCGCAACTACTCTGCCACCATGGATTCTTCTCCTCAGCGGCTAAGCGCAAAGCTCCAACTCCTTTTGCTTTCCCTGTTAACGAATTTCCTAATTACGGCTTCATTCGTGACTTCAATGCCGATACCCACCCTCCTCCTTCCCCCGGCTTTCCGCCGGAGGTTATTGGATTGTTTTCATTGAATCAGTCGCACCAGGACTCGACGCACTGGGAGGATCTCACCAGGAAGGTGACCCAGCTCAGGGATGAGCTTTTGATGAACGACGATGACTCTGACAGTGCTATTAGGTTACTCGAAGAGAAGGGCGATACGCTACTTCGGAGCTGTACTGTTGGTTACCCAGTCGTTGAGCTGCTGAAGCAGTTGGATTCGCGGCCTCGGTTAGCATTAAAGGTTTTATATTTTTAAATCTTTTAAATTTATTTTGTATTTTTAGGGGTTTATATTTTGGCTCTTATTAGTTATTACTATTTAACTTGTCCAATTGGCTGTGGGTTTGAACGATGGGAATTCAAATTTCGTTTTTAGTTATATTTTGATTTGGGTTTTGGTTCTAGTTGCGTGGAATTATGTATATTGAGGCATGTTAGTGTACTTTTGGCCCATTTGGATCTATTTGCTTTTGGTGGAGATTCATAGTTAGATGAGTAAAACCTTATCATAGTGCCAAGTGCCAACCGACTTTATTTGGTTTGAAAGAGTTTTCTTAACGAGTCTCATTAGTTTGATGTGTGAAAAAAATATGATATGCATGTAGAGAAGGAAGGCCATTGTAAAGAAAGATTGTAGGGAAGCATAATGTTCTTATTACATTCGTTGCTTTCTCTAAACTTTTATATGTTTTAGGTCCTTGATTGGAAAAGAAATCTGTCCAAATCTGGAGTTCCAATGCTAGCAGAAGAGTACACCAAAGGTATTAAACTTGCTGGTAAAGTAAAAAATGTTGGTCTTGCTGCTGAATTGTTTTCTGAGGCTATAAACAAACGGATCAAGACAACGACTATCTATAATGCATTGATGAGTGCTTATATGTTCAATGGTTTTGCTGACAAGTGCCAGTCACTGTTTCGGGACATGAAGAGCGAAAAAAACTGCAGTCCTAATATTGTAACATATAACATTCTTATCTCAATTTTCGGTCGGTTGATGCTACTTGATCACATGGAAGCAACTTTTAGGGAAATAAAGGAATTAAATATGTCTCCTAATGTAAAAACATACAATTTTTTGATAGCTGGATATCTCACAGCTTGGATGTGGGATAGTGTGGAAATAACATTTGAACAGATGAAAGAGAGTTCTATTGAGCCTAATACTCGAACGTACATGCTACTGCTACGAGGGTATGCGCATTCTGGTAATTTGGAAAAGATGGAGGAGACGTATGAATTAATAAAACATTATGTAAAGGAAAAGGAAATCCCATTGATTAGAACTATGATATGTGCGTACTGCAAGAGTTCTGACAAAGAAAGACTGAAAAAGATTGAGGAATTATTGAAGCTTATTCCAGATAAGGATTATCGACCTTGGTTGAATGTCCTGCTGATTAGGGTTTATGCCGAAGAGGATTGGTTAGAAGCAATGGAAAGATCAATAGATGAGGCATTTAAGTATAACACATCTGTACATACATTAAGTGTGATGCGGTCCATTATTAGTAGTTACTTCCGATGTAATGCTGTGGACAAACTAGTAAATTTTATTAAGAGTGCAGAAGCTGCAGAATGGAGAATATGTCGGTCCTTGTATCACTGTAAGATGGTTATGTATGCTTCAGAAAAGCGTTTGGACGAGATGGAGAGTGTTATTTCAGAGATGAAGAACAATAATCTGTTTATTACCAAGAAAACATTATGGATTCTTTATAAGGCTTATTTGCTTTATGGTCAAAGGCACAAAGCCGAACAAGTTATAGGATTAATGTGCAAGCATGGGTATGAAATTCCTTTGGATGTTCTTCCATCATGATGCAGTCACTGTATTGTCACATATGGAATGCTATAGAGATTGCATGAAGTGTTCAGCCAAATATTTTTTATACCATAACATCTGATAGATGTAATGGGATTCAGTAATCAAAGAGGTATTTATCTAATCTCATGCTTTTTAACAGCTGACAATAAAATCTATGTTGTTGTTGTTGTTGTTTTTGACTGACTGCTACCCAAAATTGTTATTAGAACCCTGATAATTGGCGGAGGAGTACCATGGTTACAGACCTTGGGACTCCCAAGAGAGGGAAAAAGCAAAAATATCTACATTATAACTGAAACAGTACCCTCATAGCCTGTTGAATATAGGAAAATAACCCGTCTAAATAGTTTTCCCCACTCTCTTCCTATACAATCAGCTTCTGTGTTCTTAGATTTTCAACCCACGTGAAAGATGTTAATCACTTTTGCTTGTATTGATTCTATTGAAAATATTTATAATATGCCTAGTATAGAACTGCAACTTCAATTTCACACAGTTTCATCATCTAGCAGTTGCACTACTAGATGCAAGTACAGCATCTCTCACCTAGTGCTGTGCGTTTTCAGCCGATGTTTTTTAATAACATGTACTCACAGTGGTCTTACTTTGGGAACAGAAGAGGATAAAGACTATTGAAGATAGTGGGCTTCACTTATTTGGCTGAGAGTTGTGACCTTATGAATAGAACTACTGTTGGTAATGGTTTTAGATTATTGGAACTTGCCCTGCTTTCAACTATAAATGCCAATCATTTGATGTGGCCTATGTGCTATAGTTTCTTTCCTCTACCCTCTAAAAACAAAAGAAATTATCTGGAGAAGTCTTTTTAGGATTGAAAATTGTTTTCAGTGAAGGATGAGTTTTTCGCTGTTTGAAATGATAGTTAGGTTTTCAATTAATATAGGTGGGTTGGATGATGGATGGAAAGAATTATAAGGATGGGACTGAAGGTGGCCTATGTTTAGATCTTTTAGGTTGTGTTTGGTTGGAAGGAATGAAAACACAATAATAGGAATGAGAATGAGAATAGGAATAGTATGGAATGGAATGAGATTTAAAAATACATAAAAAAAATTGATAAAAACATAATTATTTTTTATTTTTTTCATCTTGTATTAGAATGATTTTTTTTCTCTATTTCAAAATTGAATAGTCATTCTACTAAAATGGTGGAAAAATCATTTCATTAGAATAACATTCCAATACTTTAAAATACAACTAAATAAAATAATGAAATAATTACCAAAAGCAACCTTAAGCAAAATCTTGCTTAGGAGGCAAAATCAAGCCAACGGTTATCTTGACTAAAGTTCATAAAACCCAATTTTTTATTGCCGTTATTGTTACTGTTACTGTACTTGCATTTACAATTTTTAATATATGAATCTGTCAGGGTGATTTTAACTCATGTAATATCAAGACTTCTAATGGAATTAGCTAAATCTCATACGAAGAGGGGTCTAGGTTACATTTGGGACATGTGTCCATCTTTTTCTTTGAGGAAGATAAAATGCCAGCACCACCACCCTTTTCCTTTTGCTTGAGTGCGTCATTGAAAATCCATAATGAGTTTTAGAAGGCCCAACTTGTTGAGCAGGATTTCATGAACCTACTCACACTTGTGCACCAAATCCCATGATTAGTTGACTGGGTTCTTTTCATGAACTTTTATTTCAATTGGATCAATTAGTTATTGGTTTCTATGTAGTGGCCGGAGATATTAGGCGTAGCATCCTTGATTCTTAGCTATTATTTTTTATTTCTTATTGTCAGTTCGTGGTATACCAATGTTTTAAGCAAATTCTTTGATTGGTCCCATTTTTGTATGTTTCTTTTTAGCTTAATTGATTGGTATTAATTTGATTGGTTCTCATAATACCAGTTATGGAATAAAATTATTGCGTTTTTGGTGGGTTTATATCACTTTTGTTTATAGATGGTTGCATATTTAAAACTTATTAAGTTAACATCATTGTAATGCAGCACCTGTATATTAGATGATTGACCAAGACAGATGCTATACCAAAAAGACTGAATGCTGAGACAAGTATTTCAAAAAGGTTATGTCAAGCCAAAGATCAGATGGAACAATTTATTGGTTTATTATTATTAGTTTTCATGGTTTTAAAGTCTCAGCTCACGTCGTGCACTGCTTACTAAACTGATCACTTTGTTGGAGATATCATACAACTATTGTGATATTTATTTATTCTTGAAATACAGCTATGTAATAAAGATCTCACTGTTGTTCATGGTTTTTTAGCAGTAGAATTTGAAACAAAACACTGATATAACAAACTTCGAACTCGGGTTGCTTGCTCGAACACTTTCTCGACAATTTTTAAGATTATAATAAATTAGTCTTAAGCCTGCGCGGCTGCGGTGACCTCATATTTTGACAGTGTCATCGCTCGTGATAGACAGGATAGAGTGAATTTGGCAGGTTTTTATTAGCTGGAGGTGCGAGTTCGATTGTATTTTTTTGGCCACACTAATGTCTAGGGGATGTCATAATAAGGTTTTTGATAGACATAATTTAGCTCTACGCTGCTCTTGTATCGTCCACGGGCGTGGATTTGTACTGCTTACCCGTTTGAAAAAGGTTAACTATAACCTAAGGTTAGGTCATTTAGGATTCCATTTATTTTAAAATTTTAGGTTTTTTTAATAAATTTAATAAATTATATTTATAAGAAAAATACATATGTTAGTGCAGTTTAATTTGATTTTGTACTTTTTACTTGGCCTTTTTGGAATCTTAGGGATAAACTTGTTAATAGACTTAGAAATTGGAAGTGGTAATTCTTTTTTGTATTTTAGTTATCAAATATTGGGTGCTAACTATTCTAGAAATGAGGGGAAGGGGAGTTTAGAGATGAAGTAGAAGAAGAGGTTGATCTTCTTAATCCCTTCTTGAGATGGAATCAGAAAAAGAAAAAAGAGAGATTTACTTAAAATTTTGCCCGGCCGTTGGAGGAAGATTGTATTTACATGTCACGCTCAGGCATGAACATTCTTCCTATATTCATCATTTGTCTGTTAATATTAATAACTATGTGATGCATTTCCTTATTCACCAAGAAGTTCACCTTTTCTACTTTAATGTATTTGTTTGAGCACATGTCCTTGTAAAATTTTGAAGAATTCAAAATAATTTATAATGTTAAAATATCTTAAATAACTACAATATACAATGTCAATTGCTAAAATAAAATAATTAAGATTTAAAAATTATTTAGATAGTGAAAATATGAAAAGGATGTATTGGTACACTTTAATTTATTTTTGGGTGCACCATATAGTTTTCCCAAAATTTTATATTTATATTTTCAAATTTTGTTTTTTTTTAAAGAGAAAGTAATTTTTGTAAATAAAATTTGATTTAGTTATTCTAATGAGATGCCTTAAAATTTAACTCGTATTGTTGCGTATAGTTCCCATATACTAAAGCTTGTGGCTATAACAAGAACAAGACCAATTGGGTGCTACTTTTCACATTTTGAATATAGACAAATACCACAATTTATTGAAATATCTATTTTTTTGAAGACGAATTGAGATACTTGAAACTCAAATCTATAAAAACAGCGTTTGAAGAAAAGTACTAAATATGACTATTCAAAGACTTTAAAATTGTCATAAAGCTTCAACTTTTTATTGACAAGTCTATGTTCACGATTCATGATTCACATGGTGAAATAAACACTATATATTACTTTGCTCTTTTTTTTTTTTTTTTAATTAGAGAGTTGTTGAACCTAAATAATCTTCATTTTCATGGACGCCTTTGTGCTCAATCCAAGTCCTCATTGAGAAACATGGATGAAACTATATCTATAAGGTCCTAGAAAAATAAGAGTGCAATGGGAAACTCATTTCTAATTGGAACTAGAGATAATTATTAGAAATTATAACGTTAGACTTGTTATTGTAATTAGGAGATTGTATTGTAATTATATAGGCTAATTAGTAATTTTTTCTCCTGAACTTTGACATGTACCAAATTGAGCCCCCTGAATTTTTTTTGCCGTTAAAAATTCTTCTCGAATTATTGAGATTGTTAGATTTAAGGACTTTTGTCTAATTTCATTCAATTTTACTGTTTCAGTGATTGTTTATGTACTAAACCATGCTCCCATATCTACCAAATCATGCCCTCAAACTTTGATATGTACTAAATCATGCCCCTTGAACTTTTATCCATGTTAGATTTTTTTTACTAAAATTAGACAAAAGTCCTTAAATCTAACAATCTTAATAGTTCAGGGAGAATTTTTAACGACCAAAAAAGTTCAGGAGGTATGATTTGGTACATGTCAAAGTTCGAGAAAAAAATTACTAATTAGTCATTTATATATATATGTTGTGTAATTCAGCTACTCGGACAGTTGTGTCCACTTGTCTTGCTGACTTTAGGCAGTTAATAATTTCATCTCAAAGTTTGTTGTGTTTCTTTTTTATCACATATTTTCATTTATGTATTGAATTTTCCTAAGTATTGTGAGAGATTTGGAGGGGTGTTAAAGGGTGCATAGTGTTTCTGATCAATGCGTCTCTTGTGAGTTAAAATTGTAACGGTGCCAGGCTAAGTTGTCTTGTCTCAGATTGTAAAAGCACATTAGATATTTAATTAAGTTTTCTGCCATCATTAAAGGCTATTCTGTTTTCAGATTGATGTTAATTACTCTCTTCTTTCTATTTCTATTTTCAATTTCATTTGTTTAGTTTGATTCTCATTCTCTTGATTGCATTGATTGAACTCTATTCTTGTATAGGTGTAGTGTTCTACATCACAAGTGTATCAGAGCTCTGTGCTTGAAACATCAAGAACCTACTGCAAAAATTCAAGAAAACTTCAAAAATGGCTGGTGTGAAGTTTGAAGTTGATAAATTCACAGGCAACAATGACTTCAATTTTTGGAGAATCAAAATAAAAGCACTCTTGGCGCATCACAGACTTGCTGAACCATTGATCCAAGAACTGCAATAAAGAATGAAGAAGATGATGATGGGAAGTTCAATACTATTGAAGTAAAGGCTCATAGTGCAATTCTGCTCAGTCTTGGAAATGAAGTTCTTCAAGATGTGTCAAATGAGGATACTGTTAAGACAGAATACTTAAATGGTTAAAGCAGAGGATTAGTATTAATTGTGTATTAGCCCTGTTCTCTTTATTTTACTCTTTTGTCTTTTGCTTAACAAATTCTGTTTTGCCTTTCTTGTTTTCATCACCTTGTACGGTGCCACTTGTCACTCTTTCTTTTGCTGTAATGATTGATTCTCTGCTGTAATGATTGGAGCCGTTATGCTCCTCTTTCTATAAATGAATCTCTCCTCCTCAGTCTCAATTTGAGCTGAGAAATACATTCTGCATTCTTTCTTGTTTTCTGACTTGGTATCAGAGCAGTAGAGGCCCGCGCCATGTCTACTGGGGAAAACCAGACCCCACGAAGAGGAGGTCAAAATCCTGGTGTTGCAGAAGTCACAGACCAGCAAGTTCGAAGTCCTGGTCATCTCAGCTCCCCTCAAGTCGTCAATGGAGGTTCTCAATCTGGAGTCAGTTCTGGATCTGGAAGCTTGAACAACATACCATTTGGTAATACTCTCACTCAACCTTTTGCTATTAAACTAGATCGTAATAACTATACTCTATGGAGAAACCTGGTGTCAACTATAATTAGGGGACACAGACTTGAAGGTTTTACAAATGGTACTAGACCATGCCCACCAGAATTCATCCCTGCTGTTAGTGGTGAAAATACTCCTGGTTTTGGGGTTCAACTCAATCCAGATTATGAGAGTTGGATTATTTGTGACCAACTACTCATGGGCTGGCTCTATGGATCTATGACTGAAATCATTGCAACCGAAGTGATGGGATGCACCTCTGCTCGCACACTTTGGGTTGCTTTGGAAAATCTTTATGGGGCTCATTCTCGAGCTAAGATGGATGACACTCGCACTAAGATTCAAACCATCAGGAAAGGGGGTACTTCTATGGCTGATTATCTTCGACAAAAGAGAGCTTGGGCTGACAGTTTAGCCTTGGCTGGAGATCCTTACTCTGAGGCGCATTTAATTGCAAATGTTTTAAGTGGACTCGATGCTGAATACCTCACCATTGTTTGTCAACTCGAAGCTCAAGCCAAAATCTCACTCTCTTGGCAGGAAATGCAAGAAACTCTTCTGAGTTTTGACAGCAAACTTGAGCGTCTAAATGTTTTCTCTGCTAATGGCAAAACCAGCACACCTACTACTGGTGGTCCTTCGGCTGCTCTTGCCAACAGACAGTCTAACTATCCCTCAGGCAGAGGAAACTACAACAATCAAGGTCGAGGTGGAAGGAACTCAAATTTTAACAGTAACAATGGTGGAAGAGGGACTGCTCCTGGCAGAGGCCGAGGCAGGGGGAGAAGCACCAAACCCACCTGTCAAGTCTGTGGTCGTTATGGCCATTCAGCTGCATACTGTTACAACAGGTACGATGAAAATTTTATGGGATCCGCACCCAACAGCACCAACAATACCAGTCAAGACAAGAAGGATCCCAGTGCCTACATAGCCACACCAGAAGTTGTTGATCATGAAGGCTGGTATGCTGACTCAGGAGCAAGTAATCACCTCACTGCTGATCAAGACAACATGTCCAACAAAGCTTCATACAGTGGTAAGGATAAACTCACAGTTGGGGATGGTAATCAACTGTCTATTTCACATATTGGTTCTGCAATTCTTCAATCTGACAATGGTAACCTGCTGCATTTAAATGATGTCCTACATGTTCCTAAAATTGCTAAAAACCTCATCAGCATTTCCAAACTTACAGCTGACAATAAAGTTTTTGTTGAATTTTACTCTAATGTGTGTTTTGTGAAGGACATGGCAACAAAGAAAGTGGTGCTCCAAGGGAAGCTTAAGGATGGTTTATATCAGCTTGAAGGGTCAACAACCAGGTCCAACTCTCACAACCAATCTGCCACCATTATCCCAAGTCTCAACCATGAATCTTTTCTGTCAAAATTTAGTCATTTTTCTGGTTTAGTAGAATCGAGTCCGAAGTCAGTTTCATCCACAAATCAAAGTCATGTTAATCAAAAAGATATTTGGCATAGAAGGTTAGGTCATCCTTCATCCAAAATCTTGAGTCAAGTCCTAAGTTTGGTCAATGTAAAAGTTCACATGAATGAAAATCAGTTATTTTGTGAAGCTTGTCAATATGGTAAATCACATGCTTTACCTTTTAAATCATCTAACAACAAAGCTACCAAGGTTCTTGAACTAATCCATACTGATCTTTGGGGACCATCACCAGTCATGTCTAACACAAATTTGAGATATTACATCCATTTTGTTGATGATTTTAGTAGGTATACATGGATTTATCCATTGAAGGCAAAATCTGATGCTCTAGGTGCCTTTATTCAATTCAAAAACCTAGTTGAAAATCAATTTGACACTAAGATTAAGAAATTGCAAACTGATTGGGGGGGAGAATATCAATCATTTAGCAATTTAGTCATTGAGAATGGTATTCTCTTTCAACATTCATGTCCACACACCTCAGAACAAAATGGTCGTGCTGAACGTAAGCACAGGCATATAGTTGAAATGGGTTTAACCCTTTTAGCTCAAGCACATATGCCATTAAAATTTTGGTGTGATGCTTTCCAAACCTCTGTTTATTTAATTAACCGTTTGCCAACACCTGTCCTCAAAGGAAAATCACCAATTGAAACACTTTTTGGTAGAAAACCTGATTACAACTTTCTAAAAATTTTTGGAACAGCCTGCTATCCATGTCTTAGATCCTATCAAACACATAAGTTTCAATACCACTCAACCAAATGTGTTAATCTTGGGTATAGTGAGTTTCACAAAGGGTACAAATGTTTAAGTTCCACAGGAAGAGTCTACATCACTAGACATGTTGTTTTTAATGAAGGAGAATTTCCATTTGAAAATGGCTTTCTTAACAATTATCAAATGGAAACTGACATCACTGTTCAGTCTCCTAGTTCCTGGTTTCAACTCCCTATACAGCAGTCACAAACAAGCAACTCTCACTCTCCCACAAATGAAACTGAAAACCAAAGTCCAACACCTCATTCTACTGCTTCACCTGATATAAACCAGTCTGTATCTGCTCGAGGAACACCACAATCTATGATGCAAAGTCCTTCACACACAGATCAGGTAGACATTTCAAACAATCTTTTTGTCGATTTGGATTTTGCTTGTGCTACTGCCACTGACCATATGACAGCAGGAAGTGAAAATCTTAACTCTGTTGAGCAGCAACACCAGGTTATTCAAACAGTTCAACAACCAAGTCACCCTATGGTGACAAGGTCTAAAGCAGGAGTGTTTAAGCCAAAAGCTTATACTTCTCAGGCCAAATGGGAACAAGACTTAGCAGAACCTCCATCAATTCAAGCTGCTATATCTCACAAGGGGTGGAATAAAGCAATGTCTGAAGAGTATTTTGCACTACTAAACAATGAAACATGGGTTCTTGTTCCTAAAGAAGATTGGATGAATATTGTTGGATGCAAATGGGTTTTCAGAATCAAGTATAATGCTGATGGGTCTTTTCAAAGGTTCAAAGCTCGTTTAGTTGCTAAAGGTTTCCGTCAAAGACCTGGGCTTGACTTTGGGGAAACTTTCAGCCCAGTTGTTAAAGCTTCAACAATTCGAGTGGTCCTTACCATAGCAGTATCTAGAGGATGGGATGTTAGGCAACTTGATATTAACAACGCGTTTCTAAATGGAAGACTTGAGGAGGCTGTTTATATGTGTCAACCCGAAGGTTTTGAAGATAAATCCAAGCCCAATCATGTCTGCAAGTTGATAAAATCTCTTTATGGGCTTAAGCAAGCCCCTCGGGCTTGGTATGAAGAACTGAAACAAACACTTCTGAAGTGGAAATTTGTCAATTCCAGAGCAGATACCTCTTTGTTCCTACTCAAGACTCCAACGTTTGTCATTATGGTGCTGATCTATGTAGATGACATTGTCATCACAGGCAATAACTCTCAAGAAGTTAATAACTTCATTGCCAAGCTGAACAAGGTCTTTGCCTTAAAAGATCTCGGGTGTTTGAATTATTTTTTGGGAATCGAGGTATTCAGAGATGCAACTGGAATGTATTTATCTCAGGGAAAATATGTTTCTGAACTGTTAAAGAAACTCGAAATGACCAACATCAAGCCTTGTGCTACTCCCATGACAGGGGGCAAACCATTATCTTTGCAAGATGGTACTGAACTGAAGGATTTCACTCAATATAGGAGTGTTATAGGAGCCTTACAATATCTCACACATACAAGGCCCGACATTGCTTTTGCTGTAAACAAGTTGAGCCAATTTTTAAAGTGTCCAACATCAACACATTGGACGGCTGTAAAGAGAATTCTAAGATACTTGAAAGGCACAGTACACCATGGAATTCATATCAAGTATAGTGACAAACTACCAATTGTTGGTTACTGTGATGCTGACTGGGCATGTTGCCCTGATGATAGAAAATCAATAGCTGGATACTGTGTCTATCTTGGGGACTCCTTGATCTCATGGTGCTCTAAGAAACAGTCTGTTGTTGCACGATCGAGCACAGAGTCTGAATATCGTGCTTTGGCTCAACTTGTTGCTGAAATAACTTGGCTTGAATCTCTTCTCACAGAAATTCACTTCAGCTTACCTGCCATTCCAGTAGTTTGGTGTGACAATATGAGTGCTATTGCTTTAGCATCCAACCCGGTCTATCATGCTCGCACAAAGCACATTGAACTTGATGTGCATTTCATTCGTGATAAAGTCCTGCAGAAACAAGTCGAAATCAGACACATCTCTTCTCAAGATCAGGTGGCTGACTGCTTCACTAAAGGCCTAACACAACAAAAGTTTCAGATCTTCTTCGACAAACTTGGTGTGACCAACTCACCCCTGCGTTTGAGGGGTGGTGTTAAGACAGAATACTTAAATGGTTAAAGCAGAGGATTAGTATTAATTGTGTATTAGCCCTGTTCTCTTTATTTTACTCTTTTGTCTTTTGCTTAACAAATTCTGTTTTGCCTTTCTTGTTTTCATCACCTTGTACGGTGCCACTTGTCACTCTTTCTTTTGCTGTAATGATTGATTCTCTGCTGTAATGATTGGAGCCGTTATGCTCCTCTTTCTATAAATGAATCTCTCCTCCTCAGTCTCAATTTGAGCTGAGAAATACATTCTGCATTCTTTCTTGTTTTCTGACTGATACAATAATTGGTTTGTGGGAAAAGCTTGATGCAATCCACTTGAAGAAATCCTTGGAAACAAATTATATCTGAAGAAGAAGTTGTATACTCTACATGATGTTAAAGAACTCAGAAAACATCTTGATGATTTCAACAAATTCATCTTGGAGTTGAACATCATAGGTGTCAAACTTGAAGAGGGGGATCAACATAATTTTTAGTCACAACAAAATGTTAATTGTGACTAAAACATAGTATTTAATTACAAGTTGTCGCTAATTTAGTTTTAGTCACAACAAGTATTATGACTAAAAATACATTTAGTCACAACAAATTGTAATTTTTGTGACTAATACTTTTAGTCACGGACCTTTTAATCACAATTTATAATTAGCCACAATTTTTTCACTTTTAGTCACAAATTTTGTTGTGATTAAAAGTAAGATTTTTTGTAGTGATTTTTATAGTTCTACAATTTTTTAGTGTAGTTTTTCTTTTGTTTTAAAATTAACATTGTTTTCACGTTACTGCTTCGAGAAAACAAAGTAAAAATAACATTTTGTTTTAAAAAATAATAAGTGAAAATTTTGTAGAAAACAATAACTTTAAAAGTAAGAAAAATAAAATATCTAGAAAAATGTAGAAAAAAAATAAATCTAATTTTAAGTACATTATTGTGTACCATCTGTAGATCAAGTTGCAAATAAACTGTTAGAGAGTCCCAAATAACATTATTGGTTCTTTTTCTCTTTGTTTTTCCCAGACAAAATTTTATTAGAGCTTTCTGTTTGTAGAAAAGCTTCTTTTACCTTATTGTTATTATTTTGAAGATAAAATATAAAAGAGGGGGGAAGAAAAAAAAAGATGACCTTATCTTTGGTTTAGTTTTCTTAGTGTCTCTTTCTGTAATGGCATCAATTGCTTTTGTTTGATGTATTGTTTGTTCTTGCTTGTATTATTGCTCACTTAGTCGATATCACACTATCACTATATAATTTCATCACGTTTATTTTTTATTTTATTTTTTGCATATTCCTTTTACCTCTTTACTCTAAATTATACCTCTTTTTCTTTTTGGCTTCATTTTCAATTAACAATAATAATATGATCATATATAGTTAAAACTTTGCTTAATTTGCACCCATGAAGGACCACAGCATTAGCATAGAATGTAAGTCATGTTTAGGAAAAGGCAAAATCACCTTCTTTCATTATGATTTTTGAAGTGAGCTCATGCAACTAACTAATAACTATTCACTAAACTTTATGACTAAACCCTAATAAAAGATCAGAAAATCTAGGCTTTTCTCATTAATTAATTAATTAGCTGTCTGCATTGTCATGTCTTATTCTCAAGTTTTTAAATATTTATAAGCTTTACTGTTTCATAGATTTTGACATTTTAACCAAAAATAAAAATAAAAATGGCATTGTATTGCACTACATGGCATCATGTTCTTATTTCCAATTCAATCCTTAGGGAGGAATATTTATAGGATAAAAAATTAATATTTGTCCCTATGGATTAGGTCGAAGACTTATGTAACACTTAATAAAATAATTTGTGTGATATAGGAACATATTTTATTGTTTAAAATAAACAACTGTTTTAAAATTTATTTTTTTTGTCATATACCAGTCAACTTAATATTACATTTATGTTATAAAACTTAAATTTCAACTAACTATTATGTCGAAAAAAAAAAGACAAATAAGATTTCCTCCCCCGGCCCAACAAAAACTATTGCCTTTGTTGAGTTATGTCATTCAAATTTTTGGTTCATTTTTTAATATACTTGATAATATAATGAAACTTAAAGATAAATTTCAAAAATATATATCTTTATTATTATAATTAATGGTTATTTATTTAGGGTTCGTTTGGTATAACGTATTACATCGTATTATATTGTATATAGTATTATATTAAATTGTATTTCATAGAATATTTTTATGAAAAACTATATATAGTATCGACTTTTATAGAGATCTAAATATATAATATTTTAGTATAAATTAAAATTTAACATAGTATTATATAAATATATAATACATAATCTAATTCAATATAATACAATACAATATAATACCACCTAATACAACGTACTAAATGAGCCTTAGCGACAATAAATTTAATTTTGGCTTGTTTATAACTAAACTATTGTACTGTAATTGTATGTTTGTGACCTATGACCAAATTAGCCAACTGTTCAAACAAATGAATACAATGCAACAAAATGAGAAAATTTACAATAGTTCCTATAATTCGGAAAAAAAATTTAAAAAAAATGGGCATAAAAGACTGTATAAAAATATAGTTTAGAATAAGCTATTTGTCCAAAAATAAATAAATAAATATATCTCAACTAATTATTCTTCAAAAAAAATATTTATAAGTTGGCATAATTAACTCAACTAGGGAAATAAACAAATATTAATTATGAAGAAATCTTTTAAAACTTTATGATTTGAAGGCTTAAAAATAAAACTATTTTGGCAGGATTCGTTGATGGGCATAAGTGATTTGTCCAATCAATTTGATTAGGTACACAAAAACAAAGAGGATCGAATAAAATGATTTTGATTATTTTAACATTAAAAAAAGAGAACATAAAAACGAAAGATTTTCGAAATAGAATATATATAATTAGAAGATTAACCACTTTAAAAGACATTAATTAGAAGAAACCAAAAGTGGACACGCAAAACCGGAACCCAGTGACCCACTGAAATAGATTAATTAATAACCCCAAAAACCAAAAAGTAAAAGTGAGTGACCAAAGAAATTAAGGTTTTTGTCCATAATCACCACCATTAACCAAATAAACCATTCTTTTGTTGACAAAGACTTTTGTTTTTGTCGTATTAGGAGAAAACAAAACCAAACCCACAACCAGCTAATTTTGGTTGAAGAAAATTTTCACAATAAGACATGAGAAAACTATGACAATATCAACAAGAAAACTTTTAATATAATACAAAAATAATGGCAATGATAATAAATGCATAAATACCAAAGTTAATATCTTGGGTAGAAGAGGCAGAGAGAAAGATGAAAACTATGCATATATTATTCTAAGCAAAGGGAAGGTCTACAAAGTCAATTAAAATTAAAAGACAGGGTTCTATGTCTTTGTCTAAAGCTTAGCTGTTCTTACCACTTAGTGTCCATTAAAACATTCAAAAGCAATACCAACAAAGCTTAATTTGTTTTCACCAAAAAAAAATACAACAACAACAACAAAGTTTGTTTATTTTTTATAATTTTTTTTTGTGTGTATTTTTTTTGTTTTATTTTATGGTGTGGTGTGCTGTGGTCCTTTGAGAGCCCCTCCAAATTCACAACCACTAAAAATGTAATGCAATCACGAGTTGACAACAATTTAATCAAACTGATATATAAGAATAGAGAAGTCCAATGATTCTTGCTTGTGTCTCCAATTATTGCTTTTCAACCAAAATTTTTGATAACTCTTCTTTTGGGTGAAATGGAAATGGATTTTTTGTTTTTTTGGCCTTTGGGAATTTGGTCATGTTAGGACTGATCTTGTTATAGTACCATTTTTGTTTTAACACTATATTTTGTGTGTTTATGTATTATGTCTAACAAAATCCATTTTCTCATACCTCTTTCTGGTATGGTAGGGACAAAAAATAAAGACTAATTGGTTAAAAATCAGTTTGCAGAAAAATAAAGGGCAATAATCAAAATGACAAAGTAATATAATCACAAAAATAAAACCTTCCAAAATTACTTTATCAAGTTACACTATCCACTCTCTCAACTATTTGTCAAGATTAGAGATGTTCATTAGTAAAACAACAAAAAGACTAAGAAAAAGAAAAGAAGTAAACAACATTGAAACAATACAAGAACCTTGCTCTTGCCATTGTAAGATGAAACCCCCCAATTACTGAGAGATTTAAGAACAAAACATTGATGTTTTATATTAAGTCTAGAACACAACTCGTATAAGTAATATAAGTAACATACAAAGTTCATAACAGAATGGAGATATTCCATTTCATGTTTCTGAAATTAGTGCTTATATGTATGCATTTTACTAAGACAAAGACTCAGCAAACCACCAAGTGTGTTTTGCTTTTGTAACTTTTACCCCCAACAATGCTCTCCTTCCCATCATCATTCATGGCCAAAAGTTAAGCCAGGGTAGTAGAAGTAGTTCTGGTAATGGTGGTTCTGCCAAATCCCATTGATGAGTTCTGATCCTTCCAAGCTGATGAAGCTAGAACAAACTAGTCCAAGCAGCAGAACTCTCAAAAACACCACCACCAAATGATCTATATAATAATAATAATAATAACAAATATGGTAAGAATTAATACTACACAATCTTACATCTACACACCATCACTGTGAAAAAAGGGGGGGAAAAAAAAGACCCAAGTGAAATGTCAAGCTTCTTCTGCTATGTATGGCTGCCTGTAGGTAAAGTTAAGTAGTTATTAACAGTTAGGATTGACGAAGTTCTTCAGCTCCTCCATTAGACAATAGAAGTGTTCATTATTTGGCAAGAAGTAGAACCCAATTGTGGCTTGCTTTAGGTAAAGGAGCTTCACATCCTGACCGGAATTCTCGAGCCCTTGGACATAAGCTAATTGCCAATCTTGGACAAGATCCAAACCAGCCACAACAACAAGACTTTTAGGAAACTTAACACCCTCCAAGCTTTGACCCCTTGGGCCAAATATGTTACAAGCTGGATGGTCTCTGTCTTCTCCTTCAGGAAGATAAGCTCTCCAATACCAATCGCGGTCTTGAACTGTAACAAAGTATTTACCATCCAATCTCTTCTCTGATTCTGTTCTACACTCCCCACCAAACATGGGGTGTAAAAGAATGTTTCCCAATACCTCAACATCAGATTCAGCTGCTCTCACAGCAACATGATGAGCAATATTACCACCAGAACTATCTCCAGCAAGGTATACATGAACCTTAGAGTCTTTACCACTTTTAAGCCAACTTCTTGTTGTGACCCACTTGAGAGCAGCCCAACCATCATCATATGCACAAGGGTACCTGTGTTCGGGTGATCGACGGTAATTTACAGAGACAACAACAGCTTGGCAATTGTTAACAAGTCGACGACAAAAAGTGTCATAGATGGCACTGTTTGCAGATGAATGAGTGAAGCTTCCACCATGGAAATAAACGATGACTGGAACAATCTTGGTGTTGCTCAGGGGCTTTTCAAGGTCTACAAGACCCCATTGAGCTTCTTTTTCAGGGGCACGTTTATAAACTCGATTGAGGAGACCAGTGGCTCGATCGACATGGTCAAATGAGAAAACCCCATCAACAGGATTAGTATTGGCAGCAACTTTACGGTCAAGAAACTCTGCCAACTCACGGTTGAAAGTTCCATCAGACCGCCGAAGAAGATTATATGCTAGCTTGAAATTGGAGATGAGTACCCATGTGTTAAGCGGAACCACTCTCTACAAAAGTTTAATTAAAAAGGAAAGATTAGAACTTTAATCAAATATCAAACAATGCTTGGAGAATCTTCAAAGCTTTAATAAAAAAAAATAAGAAAGGGTATGGAAAATAGGCATGGGAGTAACTCAAAAAACTCGTTAGGAACAACTTTTGAGACTTTAGAACGTAACGAGAATGGAAACTCTGATAAAGCGGGTTTAGCTTCCTGAACAAGAAATTTGGATACAGCCACGGCAGACTAGAAAGACATGAAGAAATAGATCATAACTAGCCCCATGAAAACAGAATTGTGTCAGGTCATATTTAAGAAGAAGAAGGAAAAAAAAAACGATGGGGAAATGAACAAGAATGGCCCCTGCAAAATCAAGTAGAAAGAATAAAAGTTTGCCGAGGTCGTCTATAATCAGAAAAAGAAGACCCAGTAAGAAAATATCCATTACTTTTTGAAGACCATATAAAGAAAGAGAAAACCCCATGAACCTAATCACCCCACTTTCTCCAAATTGAGCCAAAAACAAGCTAATAAAGCGTTAGAACAAAGAGAAGAAGATGGAATGCTTGATCTAGATAAGGAAAGAAGAAAAACAGAACAAAAGTACCTTAGATTCACTGAGGTTGACTTCATTATCACCAGCCATAAGTCACCCCCTTTCTTATATCTCTCTCTCTCCACACCGAAAGCACCAAAAAAAATGATTCAAAATCCACAAACACAGGCCTAAAACCCAACACTAATCCAAAGAGAAAAACCCTGTTTATTTCTCATTATAGTTTTTCTTCCTTCTTTTCCCCACTTTTTGCTTAAAGTTTGGAAGAAGACGAGAAAAGATTAGATGGGGATTAGAGCAAAAATAAATAAAATCCCGAAATGGGGTTATCTATATTTCTCTCTCTTCCCCTGTTTCCTTATCAAACTTGTACCCACTTTCTTGTTTCGTGTTTTGGTGTTGGGGTTTACTGAATAAGCAACAAGGTAAAGACACTTCTTTTTCTTCTTCTTCTTCCTTTCTTCTCTGTAATAAGGGAGCAGAATACGCTCAGAACACTCAAGAGAGAGAAAGTGAGGATCAAAGCTAAAATAGAAAGAAAGAGTAATGGGTTACACGACTAAAGAGAAGAGAAGAGAGAGAGAGTCAAAGGCAAAGCAACGACGGAGGTGAACGGAGACGACAGAGACGACAAAGAAGGCGGCCGAGTTATACTGTGTAGGTGGGTCCCATCCTCTCTTTTTTCTTTTGTTTTTAATAAAAAAAAAATGGGAATTCTAATAAATTGGTCTTATTATATACTACGATAGTACGACTCTCTTGTGTCTTTTTTTTTTTTTTTTTCCTTCCTTCTTCTTCGTGTGTATGTATGTATTGTTTTTATATATATATATTTTTAGAGAGAGAAAGAGAAGGAGAGAGAGTGTGTTGTGTTTTCTGACCTGTGGATGGGAGAAAAAGGTCGAGTACTTGGGTTTGGTTACTGACAGGCCGGTTATCCCTTACTGCCAGCTAATTCCTTTACTAATTTTTCTATTTATCTCTTTTTTAATTCCATAATTTCTTACTTATAAATTATTTATGCTTTATAATATAATATTCCTAACCATACATACAATATAATATTCGACGGTCCAACTTCAGAACATTTGTATTTTTTTTTAAAAAAAAATTAAGAAATATTAATATAACTAAATATATTATAAATAGTCTTAAATTTTGTACGTTGTAATTAAATAACATTTTTTTTCACATTACTTTTACTAAGTTAAGAAATAGTCAAACTTTATCTTTGTCTTTTTTTTTTAATTATTACTGTTATTAATATTAATCTATGAAGATATATTTAAAATTTAAAGTACACATGTTAGTGTGATAAAAGAAAAACCATCGTGAAGTTACTTGGAAATTAATGGGGGACAAAAAACAAGAGAGAATAAACAAATATACAAATATGTGTTAGCAGTTAAAACAGCTGTGAAACTAGTGAAAAAAAATGAGATTTCAAAAGAGAAAATAAAATGAACATATGTAAATATTTTAATTTACGAGTGGAACAAACAAAATTAAATAAATAAAAAATAATTTGTAGTTTATATACTTAAATTTAATTAACAATTATAAATAAATTTATAATATTAAGTAAATTGTCACGTGATAATTTTTAATAGATTCATGTTATTCAAATTTTAATTTTTTAGAAAAATATATTTTAAATATACAGTAAAAAATAAATAATAATTTAATAATTAAGTATAAATTATAAAAATATAACTTATATATTATTATTAAAAATTAAATTTAAATATTTTTTTAAAATTAATAGTTAAATTTAAATATTCATACTATAAATTATTTATAAATAAATAAATAGATAACAATAAAAGGAGACAAGAGTTTCCTGCGTGCGGCCGACGCCAAGGCACGTGACGACAAACGGGGTTCCGTCTCGGCTCTTTTGCCAAACTCTGGCTCCGAATTTCCCAAAACACCCCCGGACACTCCACTAAACGACGAAATTGCCATTGTGAACGACACGTGTTTTGTCAGCTAGCGAAAAGCGCGTGACGGCATGTTTTTTGTCAGAGCCTGGGGGTTGGGAATAGAAAAATTAAAAAAATAAAAACAAAAATGAAAAGAAGCTTTTCGTTACATTGAATGAAAATAAAATCATTAATTTTTTATTTTATTATCACAAATAAAAAGAAATTTTAAATTCCAAATGTGGGCATTAAATATTTGTCGTATTATCTGGAGCCCCGTTCTATCTCTCGTCGCCGGGCTAGGACACGTGTCTAATGGATATAGATCACGTTTTCCGGTGGGTCCCTCCCCTAAGTCTTATTCTTTGAACGAGTTACGAGCTGATACGATGAAAAACTCTCTTACGGTGGGCCTACTTCTCTAATGATCGTGAGCTTGACACGCGGATAGCTGTGGTTCGTTGGACTGATGTGATTAGATTTTTGTAGTGGACATGAGATGATAACCACTTGTGGATGCAAGCCGTTGATTTTGTCCACTGGAAAGGTCCAATTAACCGTGGCCCTCCGATCACTTTACAAAAGGATTTAGGTTAGTGCAAGCGTGGTCTCTATATTGGATAATTCTACCACTTTCTATAATCGTGACCTTTTCTTTTCTTTTTTCTTTTTTTATTTCCTTTGAAAAGAAAAAATCTGGTCACGATTTCCTTCTTTAGGAAAAAAAGGTTTATTACAAATCTTCTCAGTAATATAAACAACAAATAGCAACAATTAATTTCTTTCAATTAAATAACAATATGACATTAGTAATATCCATTACAAGTTACTATTTACTACCACTACGTCCTTTCCACGTGGGAAATTATTGCATTTCTCATCATTTTTTTTTTCTTTTTTCAAATATTCTTCTTTATTGAACACGAGACAAGTTTATTAACTTAATCTATGTATTAAATAAAAACAATATAAAACTTCACACATAACAGACTGGTATTTTTAGTACATGCATTTTTTAATGTGTTTTTAAAAGCTATAAATTGATCGATTAAATATCAATTTAGATTTATATTAAGATTTAATTAGATGAAATGGATAGTACTATTACATAAATATGGTTTAATTAATTTTTCGTCTAATTCATTTGGGTGCCTCGTAAACATTAAGATTTATCAAAAAAAAAAATCATTTAACTGTAATCTTATTGTTATAAACTCATTTTCACCACCCAAAATACAGAGAGACAGAGAATTGTCCTTCTATTGTAGTGGAATTGTCATATCTAAGGATGAATGATACACAATTTGAGCAGGCAAGTACTACCAGAAGACAACTTACATGTATACTTTTCAAAAAATTATATACTTTTCTTTTTTATGAAAACGTACACATATACTAAAAAGTACAAAAATATGTACAAGATATACATCAAAGTGGCATGTATAAGAGTACTCGTATCAATTTTTCAATTATATTCTTTAAAATGTTTTATTAAAATTTTATTTTTTTTATTTAAATTTACACATTTATATTACACTGAGTGACGGGACACAGTAATAAGAGTGTGGGGGCTATAGCCCCCACTAAAAAAAAGTTAGTGTGAAAAAAAATTAAATATTTTCTATTTAGTTAAATAATTATACAACAAAATAGTAAAAAGTCCCCACAAAATAGTTATAATTTTAATGTAAAGTAAATAATAAATATTTTTATAACAATTAAGCCCCCACAAATCAAAAATTCTGGGTCCGTCACTGATTACACTATATATTAATTTTTTTATATTATTTAAAAAATTATTTATTATAATATATTTTATTTATTTTAAAAATAATGATTTTTTTTTTTTGATTATCGGTACCTCAAAGGAGCACCCAAGAACACAGAAACAAATTGAAGAAGAACAGACCAACCAACACGAGAAAAGGGAGATAACTCCCAACCGCAACATTAACAAAAGGAAAACACTAAACACTAAACAAAAGACAACAAACTAAATAAGAAAGAAAGTCAGAGACACAAAACGCCAACACAGCCATATGCTCAACCATTAAATAGGGAGCTGTCAAAATTGGACAGATCAATGTTCTCGAATTGATTTGAACTGATTGTCCATTTGGCCACACCATGGGCTACACCATTTACCCTTCTAGGGATCTAAGGAACCTCCTAAAGACTTAGATGTTTTGCATTGTTGTGAAACTTTGCCACTAAATCCTGGACATTATGATGCAAGGCGTTGATATCATTCCGCTTCCTATTGTACAGACCTTGATTGTTGGCAGTTTTAGCACCCCCGTTAAGAGCAACAATCTCGCCAGCAAAAGGATCACTATAGCTCAGTCGCGCAGTGAAGATGTTCGTGGTTTTCCCATCTTCATTCCTGAAAACAGCTGCTCCAACAGAATGACGATCACCAATAGCAACATCAGTGTTGCATATGATCCATCCAAGTGGAGGCGGGAGCCACTTGGACAATGACATGCCATCGAGGTTGTGAAGGTTTTCCATCTCTAGGAGTCTCCTATTGATTTGAATAATTAACACCGTAAGAGAAGTATGACTTGCATTGTGGATTCGATTATTCTGTTCTTTCCAAATATGAAAAGATGATCGCAGCCCCCTCGAAGAACACACTAAACCTCACCCCCTGGCCAGTTAGCTTCAACCTTGAACCATGACAGCCAAGTATCTCAATCTGTAATGCAAGGGCCACTGGTTTTAAGCTGCCAGATACTACCAAACCAAATAGCTCTAGCGAAATGACAAGTCCAAAAGAGATGAAAGGAGTCTTCCACAGTCGAAGAACAGAATGGAAAACTTGAGTCATGTAAGCTAAGCATCGAAAGAAGTTTACCTCTAGTGAGTAGACTGTTGGAGAGAATTTTCTACCATTACATCTTTAATCTACTATGGATTCGAGTTCCCAAGATAGTTCTCCATTTCTCATTATGGTTCTCATTTGCCTCAAAATTCTTAACCACCCTATATGCCGATTTGATGCTGAACTTACCAGTGGGTTCCGGAAGCCAAATCCAGGAGTCCTCAGCGCGATGGTTAGGGAGTGTAATGTTGAGTATTATTTTGGCATCCTCGTGGCTAAACCAAAGTCTAACCATATCTTCCTTACAATAATTGATGTGGATAAAATTACTCACCAAGCTCACCCCTACTGAAGCATCTAACCGAGGTAGAGGCTGGAGGTTGCCATTCGGGACCCAGGGATGGAACCAAATCAAGGTAGATCGACTGTTACCAATCTTCCAACAAAGGCCTTTGAGGAGATGGCTTCTGGTATGCATGATGGCCTTCCAAAGGATCGAGTCAGATGCATTAATTTCTAAATTAAGGAAATTTTGGTTCTTCAGATATTTGGCATCCACAACTTGACTCCATAGGCTAGTGTTGTCCAAAAGAACTTTCCAAGCCCACTTCATTAAGAAAGCTATGTTTGTGGCTTCTGTTGATCAAAATCCCAAGCCCCCACAAACCTTTAGGCGACACAATTTCTCCCAAGTAATCGTGTGCATAGATCTTTTCCCATCCAAGTCTCTCCACCAAAAGCCTCTGAGTGTCTTATCAATCATGTTCGCGATGGAGATGGTAATGACATCTGAGAACGCCACATAGTTAGAAATAGCAGAACCCACATACTTGATGAGGCAAGCTTTCTCGGTGCTCAAAAGGAGGTTAGCCTTCCACTCTTGGACCTGTTTCAAGACTCTCTCCACTAGATGGCTGGTGTCATAAGTTCGTTTGAGGGATCTAAATAATGGTAGACCCAAGTAGGTGGCATTAGTCGGCATCTTCTTCATCGCTAGTAAATAACCTCCTGAGTAAATGGTGCCATAAGATGCTCATTTTCATCCACCGAAATACGTGAATTAACAACTTCTGTACCACGCTAGAGTTGGTCATTTGTCGGGTTGGATGTTTGAAAAATATCTATAAAATACCGCTCCACTTCACCAACAATATCTTCTTCAACACACAACTTTTGACCAGTTTCCGTCATAATCTCAGTAATAGCATTTTTCTTCTTCCTCACTGACGCTTTGTTATGAAAGTATCTTGTGTTTCTATCACTTGCCAGAATCCATTCCGATCTTGATCTCTGCTTCCAATAAAGTTCATATCTACTCATAAGATCATCCAATTTAAGTTCTAGAGTTTTCTCACCTCATCCATTCGCTCATTGAGAGCATTAGCATTCAAAAGTTTATCTATCTCCATCTGAGTTTCCACTACTTGCTTAGACAACGACCCAAATCTTTGCTTATTCCAAGTTGACGGGCGATTTGCACAGTATTCAAGAGATTCCCGAAGTCCCAAAGGGTCGGCCACATCTATTGTACATCTTTGCCAAGCCTCCAACACGATGGATCGACATTCATCTTCTTTAAGCCAATGTGATTCAAAACGGAATCGCCTTTTAACTCGCTCATGACTTCGTACGACAACATTCTCAAGTTTTGCAACTATAAGACGATGGTCAGAACGAAGAAAATCACCATGGCACACTCGGACTGAAGGATACAACTAATACCAAGCTTGATTGCACACAAACCGATCTAACTGTTCTTAGACAAGTGAAGTACCTTGTTTTTTATTCACCCAAGTGAAAGATGACCCTTCATACCCCAAGTCATCTAGCATACAGTCATCGAGAACTTTTTGAAACTTTCTCATCGCCATAACATCGCGATCTGCTCCACCCTTCTTTCCGCGCATAGATAAAAACCTCATTGAAATCCCCCCTCACAAAACCATGGTAGATTAAAGAATTGCTTTATACGCCTAAGGAGTAACCAAGACTCTTTTCGGAGGTGAGTTTTTAGGTTGCTATAAAAGCCCATGATCGCCACAACTCACTCCCCGAACATTGTACAAGAGCATCAATATGTCCAGTAGAGTAGCTTTTAACAGTAACATCCCAGTCATCATTCCACATTAATAAGAGCACCCGCTGCTCCCCACACAATCCACATGAAAGCTATAAGTAAAATTGATATGTCTTCGAATACCTTTTGTCAAATTACCGTAAAGCTTAATCTCATATAAGAAGACAAAACTTGGAGAATGCTTGCGCACAATAGTCCGCAATGCATTTACTACATCGGGGTTTCCTAGACCCCATGCATTCCAGCATAAGATACTCATTGGGGCTGGCAAGTCTGCTCCGCAGACTGCACCATTCCATCATCAACCACCATAGGACTAACAACTGGTGGAATATTTTGTTCCACTCTTCTCTCTTCCACTGTACCAACAACATCATTTTTTCTTTCCACACCGCTAGGAGATCGATTACCCTCAATCGAATGTGTAGCATCATGCTTGGAAGATTTTCAGCTTTCTATGTTTTGACAAATCGAACAATAAAATAATTTTCGTGTATTTGAAATCAACATGTGCCTTGCACTTGACACATTCTACTAGTATGTACACAAACGACAATCTTAGATAGATCACACAAAATAGCTTTTCTACTCTATCTTTAAAATACTTTATTAAAACTCTAATTTTTCTATTTTACCTCACATATTTATATTACATTATACTTTATTTATATTTTTTTCTATATTATTTAAATATTATATTTTGCATATATTTTATTAATAAAAATAAAAGAAAATACACAAATAAATAAAAAGAAGAATAAAAAGTTAATCAAAGATATAAAAAAGAGAAAGAAAAAATATAAAATATATTTACTTCTTCACTATTCATTAAGCTATATGTAGAGAGGATTTTTTTTAGAGTTCGGGATGATGTATAAGGTGCGTTTGGTAACATTTTTTTAATTAGTTTTTTATTTTTAAAATTAGAAAAGTGAAAATATTTTTCAAAATCATGTTCTATAAAACTGTTTTTGCTTTTTAAATTTTTAATTAAGAATCTAAATTTTAAAAATAAAAAAAATCACTTTCAAATTTTTTTTAATCAATATTTTGGATTCCGAGCCCAACTTAGATTTTGGAAACCGAACCCGGACACGGCTTAGATTGGACCCGCCCTCGGACCTGAATTAAATAAAATTAACAAATAAAATTTATAGAACACACTTTTATTTTTTGTTTTTAAAATTAAAAAATAAAAATAGTTATTAAACACTTTTTTGTTTTCTAAAAACAAATTTTACTTTTAATTTTGTGGTTAAAAATTTAAACTCTTAATTATTTTATTTTACCTTTTTAACTATTCTACCACAATTGGTGTAAGGGCTAAAGAGACCAAGATAATAGGGATTAATAGAAAAATAATTTTTTTTTGTATCTATTAATAAAAAATACTTTCATATTAGATTTTATTAAAATATACTTACTTTTTTGAGTGGATTATATAATATGTCCTCACTCTTTATTTAAGTCTAACATAATTTATATTAATTTAAATGGTCTAATAAAAATATCATCTATATAAAAGTAAGTATAGCTTAAAAAATATAAAAAATAAAAATAAAAAAAATAAAATGAAATGAGTATAAGATCCAATTTCCTCAAAATAATACATATACTTGAATGTGAATATGTATATCGTAGATGTAGAGTACACATAACATAAAAGAGTATTTCATAGGTCCTTTTCAGTTTTGGTCAAATAAAGAGGCATTCTTCACCTAGGTATGATACCCAAAAAAAGGGTATAAACAATCATACCCAAAACTCACTCCTTATTCCCTTCCAAAACTTCATTCATAATTATCTCCATGCCAAATAATCCAAATACTACTTATATAATAATATAAATAAATTTTTATATATATCAAAGTTACTTTTTATTATTTTAAATTAAATAATAATAATAGCAATGTAGTGCTTATATATTTGGACGTATTTGTTGTCCTATGCTATAATAAATGGCTAAGCATGTGCCACACACACACAGTACTATGCAAATTGTATTGCCGTGTTGCATTTATCTTCCCATTAATAACCTTTTTTGTCTTTTTCTTTTTATAACTTAATGAAAGAAAAGAAAAATAAAATAAAATAGTCAATAAAAGACACATATGATTAAATACAATTAATAGCTTATATCAAATAAATCACCACCATAATTTTTGTAAATTTTTGTGTGTTGTTCATTTGACAAAACCAGCACTAACGTGGTTGTAGCATATAACGACACTTCTAATCCAAACAAAGCCATTATTTGAACAAGAATTTAGAAGTTTTATTTATTTATTTATTTTTAATTAAATGGTTTTGTTTTAAATAACATTATCTTTTTAATTTGAGTTTACTTTTTGAATCCAAAAAGGAAAATGTGTTAATAGCATGCGGGCCACAATGAGTTTTGGCCTTTAGTGCGTTAGGTCAACAACTAGGAACAGCTTTTGTCTTCTTCTGCTGTTTGGGTCAATCCACAAAGTGGAATTGAGTCATTTCAAAATTTGTGTTTTTATTGTATATAATATATAATGACCCCAAAATATTTAGACTATGCACCAATTTGAACAAATATCTTTCTACAATTATCATTATTATTATTAATGCTACGTGTACCTTTATTTTCACATTTTTATTTTTTTCTTACTTAAGAAGAAATAAAGAGAATATTTCACAAGTTTAAAAGAGGAAAATATTTCACATTTTTCTTCGGAGTGCTCCTAAAAACAAAAACAAAAAAAGAAAAAAAAAAATGGAAAAAAGAGGAAAATTGGTGAGCATTCTTCTACTCCATCATTCTATTTGTTTCCTATACCCGTTTGGCATATAATTTTAGTCAACGGAATTTTTGTAACACATATTGTCTTTATGGAGGGTAAAAATCATTTTTACCTATTATTACATACAAATGTTATAAGAAAATATAAAATGAGAAAATTTTCTTTCTAAAAAAAAAATTGAAGGTAAAAAAGAGTAACCTTATAAGGTTAGAAAACAAAGGAAAATATTATTATTAATATTGGTTTGTTTTAACAATGTTTTCTATGGTTTTTTTTCTCTTATTTTATTGAAGATTGATGTTGTACTGAGTGGTGAGCTATTTATAAATATTGACAAGGTAGATTAAATATAAAGTTTTTTTTTTTATTTTTACACTTTAAAATATATATATATTTTTTTTTTGTATTTTTGCAGAATTTTACATAAAAATTCATATTGCAACTAGAGGAGCAACCTAAATAGCAACAAAAAATCGTATAGCAACTCATATAAAAATCACTTTAGAAACTCAAACCGTAAATTTTTTTAAAAAATATTTTCATTATTTTCATGTTAACCTAGGCACTGGTGCCCTATGTTGGCTCCCAAAGGATCTTGTTTGCTCCCTAAGATCATTTATATTTTCATTATTTCTAAAAATGAAAAAGATGCTCGAAACACTTTTCGGAAAAAATGTCCATGTCAACTTGGGTGTTGGATCTCAATTCGGGCTCCTAGATTACTCTGTTTGTTCCTCAAAAACACCCCAAATTTTAAATATTGACAAAAATAGAGAATATTATGGAAAGACTTCTTCTGAAATGTTGATGGAAATGGCCAGGTTGAGAAAGTGTCTACTTGGGCGCTGGGTCCCCGTTTTGACCTCCAGGCTGTTTCTTTCTCAAAAGAACGTGATTCTTCATTTTGTATGGAGACAAATAAAATACTCAAGATACTTCTTTAATATTTTGATTAGAAGTGCCCCAATTTGAGAATATGTCAACCTAGGCGTTGGGTGCACTAGGTGCCCCGGGCGCCTAGTGGCTTTGGTGCTAAAAAATGTCAGTGTTTCGATTTTAATTCAAGTGCCTCAAATATATTCGTGATAGGTCTTATTCTTTTCAAAGTATACCTTTTGAACTATTTTCACTAAGACGAACCGAAAAACTAAAACCATAGTTGGGATGTCAACTTGGGCGCTGGGTGAAAACCCTTGGCGCCTGGGGTGACTTCTGAGGTACTATTTTGTCTCTTTTCAGTTACCAGGCCTTGGACTTGGATTCTTCTTATCTTCTTAGTTCATAATACTGAAAGATGATTAGTTGGGAACAACTTGGCGGGATCTAAACACCCATTATGGAGTTTTTGGAGTCAACTTGGGTGTAGGGCTAGGGACCCCTCCCAAGTCGACTGCTGTGACTCAGGACTAGTCAACTCTAGGATGTTTTCTTTCTTGCCACGTGTCAAACATTGATGTCCATGTCATCAGGGTTAGTTTTCATATAAACATTTCCCCCCAAGTTAGCTTTGCACATGTGCGAGGCAAACTTCACGATGCGGGTTGAGCCCGTTTCATGCGAAACTACCAGGTGGGCATCAATTTAGACAATCCCTGTAATTTTTTTTTTCTGATTGTCTTGAACAATTTTCTTTGATTTGGGAGACTTTTGAAATATGTTAACACCAAAATATCATAACCAACTTTGATCTTCAGCTATTTTCTTAGCATTGGCTATCTTGTCACACTACGTGTTCAAGTTGATATAGATGCAGTCTTTATTCTCTCTTGAGTTGTGAACTTGGAAGTCTTTAATGTTCCCTCGATTGTGTTCACAGTGGAGGCAATCTAGTTCATCTCCTTGGCTTTATACCAGAGGAAGCCTTCGTCATCGATTTAGATTTGAAGCAGAAGAGGCCTTCATTATCTCCTTAGCCTCACAACAGAGGAAGCCTTTGTCATCTCCTTAGCTTCACAGTGGAGGAGGCCTTTGTAATCTCTTCAAATTTTTGGTGGAAGAGGCTTTCATCATCTCCTAAGCATTAAAGTGGAGGAGGCCTTCATCATCACCTTGGCTTTACAATGGAGAAGGCCTTTGTCATCTCCTCTACTTTACAATGGAAGAGGTCTTCATCATTTCCTCGGCTTTACAGTGAAGGAGGTCTTCTTGGCGACTATCAACGAAGTGTTATAGCAGGCGCTGGTCGTTCTTTGGTCAATTGAGGATATGACCAACTCATGAATTAATATATCCAAGATAGGAGTGATGTCTTCCTGACTTGGTCGCACCTTGAAGTGATCGTAGGTGCGACCTCCATTTCTTCCTTGGCCATAACCATAAAGGTCTTCATCTTCCCTTCGGCTGTATTCATAGTAGAAGAGGCCTTCTTTGTCTCCTCAGTTGTCTTCATCTTCCCTTATTATTTGTCTAATAAGACAAAATTGTAACGTCCCCGCTTCAAGCCTCCATTGGGCCCTTACACCCACGGACTAATGGCTCTTATACACGAGTTCATCACTCTGGCTGCTTCATGGACTAATGACTGACCCTACAGACCAACACGAGTGTTTTCAGTGTGCTTTGTCCTCACTCACACACATCCTGGGAAAACTTCCCGGAGGTCACCCATCCTTGAAATTACTCCAGGCCAAGCACGCTTAACTATGGAGTTCTTTCGAGATGGGCTACCGAAAAACAAGATGCACCTTGTTGATATAGGTAGTACCAATCAATCCATTTAAGCTCTCTTTAACTATGTAGTCCCATACCTACACAGTCTCAGAATCATCCCACTAGACCTTCCCCAGGCGATGTGGGATTGCACAGCTTACCCGGTATTTCCCCTTACGGATCACGGGACTACTGACTGTCACAATCACCCCCCCTTACGGGGTCCGACGTCCTCGTCGACCACACTTCCGGCTGGGTCAAGGCTCTGATACCATTTGTAACGTCCCCGCTTCAAGCCTCCATTGGGCCCTTACACCCACGGACTAATGGCTCTTATACACGAGTTCATCACTCTGGCTGCTTCATGGACTAATGACTGACCCTACAGACCAACACGAGTGTTTTCAGTGTGCTTTGTCCTCACTCACACACATCCTGGGAAAACTTCCCAGGAGGTCACCCATCCTTGAAATTACTCCAGGCCAAGCACGCTTAACTATGGAGTTCTTTCGAGATGGGCTACCGAAAAACAAGATGCACCTTGTTGATATAGGTAGTACCAATCAATCCATTTAAGCTCTCTTTAACTATGTAGTCCCATACCTACACAGTCTCAGAATCATCCCACTAGACCTTCCCCAGGCGATGTGGGATTGCACAGCTTACCCGGTATTTCCCCTTACGGATCACGGGACTACTGACTGTCACAAAAATGTTCTTGATGCCTCATAAAGCATCCTTACCACTCGTCATCCACGAGCTATATATGTCACTATCAATGCCCGATACAACAATTGATAAGTAAGAAACCTATTTGCGGTTTCAAGAAAGTAATTACTCATTCACACTAACGGTAATAACTGTTGGAAATATTTTACTAGGATCTAGACTTACTACCAAGTATGTTTTATTAACATCCTAATATGAATTCTAAAACAATGAAATAAACACATAAGAGTTTAAGAAAACCTTACATTGGGTGCAGCGAAATACTATGACTCATTCCATTCAGATCTCTAGCCCTTGATTCCTTTCTGTAGCAGAGCATAATCAAGATCTGAATCTGGATCTCTTTCTCTCCTTCTTTGATGTTGTTTTTCCACAGTCTTACATAGGGGTGGGCATCATCCAATCCAATCCAATTGAACCGAACCGATCCAATCCAATCCAATTACAAAAAGTTGGATATCCAATTACAATTGGATTGGATTGGATGTTAAAAGTTGGATTCTAATTGGATTGGATCGGTTATTGGATATCAATCTCAAAATCCAATTAAAAACCGATCCAATCCAATTACATTTATATATATTAAAAAATTATTTATATAATAAAAAATATTGAAAAATACAATAAATATTTATTATATTTTTATTAGATTTTTTTGTATGTTAAATTTGTAACACTTGATTGTTTAGTGTATTTATTTTTATGATGTTTTGTTCTATTTTATTACTTAGAAATGTTATTGTTTTAATTATTTAAAACTTTTAGCTACAATACACTTGTAAGAATAGTATATTTATGAAGTATTAAACTTAAATAAAAAGTAATACTTAGTTTTTTACGTATTTTTTTTTATATTTTTAAGCTAATATTGAAATTTAGGTGTGTAATTGGATATCCAATTAAAAAACCGATCCAATCCAATTAGTAATTGGATTGGATTGGATTGGATTTTGAGGTCTAATTGGATTGGATCGGATGATAATTTTCCAAATCCAATTACTAATTGGATTGGATTGGATGAGGAAAAAAAGGTTGGATTGGATCGGATGCCCACCCCTAGTCTTACATACTATGATTGAGGTACAACTTGATGTGTGTGGGCACTACTCATTCACTCAAGGGATTTCGAAATTTAGAGAAAAAAAGAGAGAGGAAAGTGGTAGCTCAGGAATTCACTCTGAAAAGAATGAGATGCAATTGTGTGTTGTTTCCTGAAGCCATTACTTTCTATTTATAGAATGCCCTCTAGGTTTAGGTTAGAATTGTGTGGCATTAAAATAATGGAAAAATAAAAATGGTAAAAGCCTATGCATAGTGGGCGGCCCATATAAGGAAATTGGGCCTCACTTTGCAACTTTCCCATTTTGTTATTTTTCATTCCCATTTTCTCAAAAATGCCAATTTTCTAATTTAACCATTTAAATGTCAATTCTAATTATTTAATAACTTAAAAATAATTATTAAATAATATTGCCATTTAATGTATTTATTAATTTAGACATATAAAGTATCTTAATTAATAAATAAACCTAGAATCTCTTTTCTTTATAATTTCGCTTTTGCTTGGTGAAAATTCATAAAGTAGACATAGTCTAACTTTAGAATTATAATTGATTAATTAAAATCAATTAACTGAGTCTTACAAGCAGTATGGTCTCAACTAGTATGAGGACCATGGGTCTATATAACCGAGCTTCCAATAAGTCGAACTGAATTTACCAAGTAAATTCCCTAACTTATTAATTCCTTATTGAATCCACTCTTAGAACTTGGAATTGCACTATCAGTCATATAGAACGCTCTATATGTTCCATGATATAGACACGTCATTAGTTATCTATTGTTATAACCCTAATGTGATCAATGACCCTCTAATAGATGATCTACATTGAAAAGGCACTAAGTTACCGTTACACCTTCAATGTATTTTATCCTTAAAACACTTAGCTCCGTATAAATGATATTTCAACAAAGTGAAATGAGATCTCCACCATTTATCTCTGTTTAGCCAAGCTCGAAGGATATCATCGTTTCACTTTTAAATACCTATAGAAGTTATAAATTCCATATTTATGGTAGCGCTCCCACTCAATTATACTATCATGTTCCCAAAATGTACGTATCACCCTGACCCAAAAGTAGGCTTAACTAACAAATCAAAGAACATGTATAGTACTCTTGAGATCGAACCTAATCATATCAGGATTAAGGTCATTTGATCTAGGATCAACAGGTGATATTGAATTGAATAGATATTACGGTAAGTTTTAATATATCTAATCAAAGTTCAATATTGGTCCCTTCCGATGTATACTCCATACATCCGATACTGGTTAACTTTGCCAATGTCCTGGAAAGGACATAACACTTTTCTAAGGTGTAAGAATACCTATCGCTGATTATACCATGTCAGTCTAAATCCAGTGTTCTGACAAATCAAGGAATAAACTTTTGAACATATAATTAAGATTATATTTCACTGTACTGACAACACTATAATCTTTAACAAATTCATATGTTCTGGACTTAAAAAAAGAATTTATACATTATATACATATAATCATGAAATAAATCATGTGAACCATGCAACATAAAATGTTATTTCTGATCTTTATTAATAAGTAAATATGATTATATTGAAATGGGTTTTATTTAGGGCACAAAACCCAACAATAACCGCATCTTTTACCTCGATTATAATTGAGTCACAAACAATAGAAAACGTTATCTCGATCATAATCGAGTCCCAAACAATAATAATTATCTTCCTCATTACGCTCTTGTTATATCTCAGACCTCTAGTGCCAAAGATTTCCACGAGAAACTATCAATGCTATCAGAGAAACCAAGAAGCTTGTAAGCCTTCATTTTCCTTTCTTTTCTTTTTATTTTCTGTTTGTTTCTTTTAAATGTTCATGTGTGAATTTTACTCTGAAGTAATTTGGTAGTTTAAACTTTAGAAATTTCCTTCCCTGAATTTTAATTATTTTTCAAAGTTTCAGAATCCCTTATAAATATCTTCTTTTTCTTATGAAAAGGATGTCCATTTATAGTTCGAAATTACACGAAAAAATAAGTCAAACACAAGCTGGGCATGCAACAGTCTTTTGAAGGAAAATAAGATTTTCTCTCTAGTTTTGTATTTCAAATGAAGTAATGAGGAAGACAATGGTAAAAATCCTTCTTATATTGAAAGATGGGGAACCGTTGATCTGGTTCTAAATTGTATCAAATGGTCGGACATCTTTCCAGGAAAAATGAAAAGACATGTAAAATACCCACCATATGAAGGGACATTTAATTAAATGATTAATTAACTTTTCTCGGGAAAAATAAAATTGCCAAAGAAATGTACTCATTACCAATTAAGGAAAGACCAAATTATCCCAACTAGGATCTTTTAAAGAAACTCTTCCACTTCTAAAAAGAGCTTTTCAGGGGCAATTGTTATGCTCATATTTTGAGCCATAAATATGGACAAGACATGTGGGTATTTTCCTCGAATATTAAAAGATGATCATGATTACAACGGCTATCATGCATCGAGAGAAACAACCATAAATAGATATCAACCTTGTGCTATGCTACAATATCACTAACACATAACAACGATAAAGTACACAGTATTGTACGATATCAACTTCCTAGAGTCATCTTGGAGCTAACCGAGATCACTAGAAAGCATGCAAGAACTGAAACAATGTCACTGAAAATGGTAGATAAAAAGTTCTTTAAGAGCTTGTAACTTATTGACCCGCATACTCGTGAGTATGTTGAAAGACTAAGGGAAATGTACAAAATGTGACTTATCTAAGGATTCCTAACAAACTAATCTTAGGAGTTGACATAAAAGGCAACAACGAGGACAAACATCCTAACTAGTGTCTCGCGGAATATGACCACTCATTCCCAAACATGTTTGAAGAATGCGAGCTATATTTTAGATATATTATCTCAACGACGAAAACTATTTCCTGATAAAAACAAAAACAGTTTTCAACAATTATTCTATTTTATCTGCATGTTTAAATATGAAATGTGGGGGTTATTCACGTTTCATGAGCGGTTACCTAGATAAGATTCAAAGAGAAATAACTTCCTCTCTAAAAAAACCTATAAATAGAGACAGAACCTTAGGGGAAAGGGATTGATCATTTTTGGAATAAAAGGACCTTATAAGATTTAGTGAATATTCATAGTAATTCTCTTGTAATCTATACATATCATAAGGAAATATTCAAAAATAACAATGACTCGTGGAGTATGTAGATTTTAACTACTAAACCACGTTTAATTCTTAGTGTTTCATATATAAACCATCAATTTTTTTTAGGCTAATTAATAATTTTTCCCCCCGAACTTTGACATGTGCTAAATCGTGCCCCCTAAACTTTTTTGACCGTTAGAAATTCCCCCCGAACTATTTAGATTGTTAAATTTAAGGACTTTTGTCTAATTTCATTCAATTTTTTTGTTTCAATGATTGTTTATGTACTAAACCATGCTCCCCAGATTTTGATATCTACCAAATCATGTCCCTCAAACTTTGATATGTACTAAATCATGCCCCTTGAACTTTCATCCATGTTAGAATTTTTTTACTAAAATTAGACAAAAGTCCTTAAATTTAACAATCTCAATAGTTCGGGGGAATTTTTAACGGCCAAAAAAGTTCAGGGGGCACGATTTAGTACATGTCAAAGTTCGGGAAGAAAAATTACTAATTAGTTTTTTTTTTATTTATTTATAAGACTTCATTTACTGTTAGTAAAAATTTGAGTTTACAATTATAATATTATACTTAAAACTACTAAAACATGAAAAAATTAATATTATATATTATTTTATTTATAGGGTGCGATATAAAAGTTTGAGTATTTATAAGTAAATATTTAAATTATAATGATGCTAATAATTTTTTTTATATGATTATCTATAAAATATTGTTTAAGAGTTATATAACTAAAACTGTAAAATGTACATATTCTTTAGTAATAAAGCACGAACTTAAGCTTAAGATATGAAAATAGACTGACCTGTTTGAGAAATACATGCTCACACAACCAAACTTGTGCTAGAGTTATCCATTAAAGATATTGACACAACACAACACGACTCATATTTTTTTATAGCACGATACAATACGATTCGATTTATTTTTTAAAAAATACGAATTAAATAATATAAATCGGGCCAGCACAAAACTTATAAATTTCTTACATGACTAATCATAAATACACTAAAGTAGGGTCTATGTAAAAGGTGTCTATTGTAGACATTCCCTAAAATATTTATATATATTTTACATGGTGGTAGTAATGTCAACAGCAAATAACAAATTCAAACCCTAGGAACAAAATTGCCGGAAGAAAATGATAAAATACTAACCGTTTTGATTCCAAATTTAAATAATAAATAAATAATCACTGTTAATAATGACTACACATGTATGCACTGACAAAATGAAGTTTATTTTAATAAAATAATATATATATATATGGGTTAAAATAATATATATATATGGGTGACTATTTAATGGTTACATTTTTATTGTAACCATATGGTTACATTTTTTTTTAACCTGTAATAGCAGGTTATTAATAGGTAGACTTTCCTTTTTTAGATTTAATTAATTATAATTAACTATTTTTATAAAATAATTAATTAAATAGTAGACATTCCTTTTTTAGAATTATTTAATTATAATTAACTATTTTTTTAAAATAATTAATTAAATATTTAACAAGACCTCTTTTAGCAATTAATATTTATATTTAAATCCTTACTTGAATTATTTTAATAATTAAGCCATTTAATTATAATATTTACAATAAAATTTATTTTTTTACAAAGATTAAACTTCTTTTGACACAAATTAAAATTCTCTTCTTATAATAAATTTTCACATGATTAATTATTTTTAAATGATATTTAATTATTTTGTAGCAATTATATGAACTAAGTATGAGGCCTCAAGCTAATCAATCGATAACAAGCGCAGCCATTTTTTTTCTAAAAAATCCTTCAACTTATTTCATTTTTTACTTTATAAATATTTAAATAAAAAAATTAAATAATTAAGTGTAATAATTTAAAATTAAGATTACAAGTATAATAAAATTTAAATTATGAAATTATATGTATATAATTTTAAATTATAAAAAGTTTTGCTATAAAATTTTAAATAATTTAAGTATAAAAAAATAAATTGCCAAAAGATCCTTATATAGTAATAAATTGCAAAAAATTAATTAATAATTATAATTAATTTAATTTTAAAATATAATTAATCTTAATTAAAGTTTTATAAGGAAATAAATGATTAGGTCACTTTCAGGTTACAAGTTATTTATTATTTATTTTTATTTAATTTCCAAATTAATCACAACCATTTAATAGTAATCCAATAACTTAAAAAAATGTAACCATGATGGTTACAATAAAAATGTAACCATTGAAACCTCTTCTATATATATATATATTACATAAAAATTATTTGTTGTTTTTTTTTAAAGCAAAATTATTTGTTGTTGGGTTACATAAAAATGTCTCAAATTGAATTTTTTTTTTAAACTAATTAAGGTTGCCTTTTTATTTCACTTTGTTTAACTTTTAATTAGATGCAAAGACAAAGAAAGCTATGTACATTGAATGGTTAATTGATGATTTCAATTTTGATTAAATACAAAACAAAATTGGGACACTATCACCAGACACGTCCATTGTACATTGTATGTGAACTATTTAAGTTTATTAGATTCTCTCAATGGAGAGAAACAATCATCACGTGTATTCTAGAGAATTTTAAAGGAAAACAAATAATTCAATTTTTCTTATCTACCAAACATCATTTTCTTGGATTATCTTTTAATTTGTTAGGTGAAGATTAAAATATTCAAACCATTTCAAGTAAGGAAAAAAAAAAGATATTACTTCTGTGTTGTGATATTTTGATCTGTAAACAGCTAGGTGGTATTAAAAGAAGAAGAATAAAAATAATTAAGTTCACACTTCACACATCAAAATCTATAAATGGGTCCTAAAAGTGGCCCGTTAAACCAAACCTTATACAAAAATAACACATTTTATTATTACTTATTACAAATATTGATATATTTTCCCCTTTAAGGGAGACAATTTACTCTCAAGATTTGTATTATAAAACTTTACAAAAATGTAACATTTTATTATTATTCCACCTTGAAGGAGACAATTTACTCTCAAGACTCTTATTTTAAAACCTAACAGCTTAGACTATATATACTTTCAAGATCTTGTTTTAGTAATACTATATATAGTATTTGCAGATTAGTAATTAGGGCATAATATTTTTAAGCCATTGGATTAATATAGAATATAATACTATAAATGGTGACATAATAATGTCTCTGACTTAGTCTTTTCATATCAATTATTTAATAACAATAGCATGTGTTAGTTAATGCATTGGGGATAATTTTAGTTATATTGGCTACGACATCCAAGGAACCTTAATATAACATATAAATATAAACAATTATAACACAAATAAATTTGGTTCATGAAGATTCAAATAGCAAGCTAGTGACATTATGATTGACTTATTCTCTTTTAATTAGTAAGATAATGTATAGATAACTTACTATTAAAAAAATCTACATTATATCAAATGAGCTTCATCTACATCCACTTGTCAATAATATGGTGTTATAAAAATCAGGACAAATCACAGTGTTCATAGATCATATTAAAAATATAAAACCTAATATTATATAATATATATATATAAACTACCTTGAAAAGAGTTATCTTCAAGTGGTTGGTATTGATAATATCTGCAATTATTTAGGCTATGGACAAATAGCTTGGAGAATTAATAGATAGATAGTAATTTCCTTTTATATTGTTTTGGTATTAAAACTGAAGTTAAAATATGAAATAACAAGAGCACTCCCTCTAATGGTGGGATGAACTAAGGTGGATTTGGTTGTGAAGAATGAAAATATAAGAATAGGAATGAGAATGAGAATTGGAATAGGAATAGAATAGAATAAAATTTAAAATGTATAAAAAAATTGATAAAAAAGAATTATTAAATTTTTTCAAATCTGGCATTGGAATGGTCTTTTTTTCTATTTCAAAATGAAATAGTTATTCCACCAAAGTAGTAAAAAAGTCATTCCACCAAAATAGTGAAAAAGTTATTGCATTGGAATGATATTCTAATATTTTAAAATGCAATCAAATAAAGAAATAGAATAAAAATTATTTTTTTTTCATTCCATTATATTTTATTACCTCCAACCAAACATCACATTATAAAAAAATAAATAAAAAAAAAAACCAAACGCCACCTAAGGATAAATTTTTGTTTTGTGTTTTCTTTGGCTTATTTTGTGTCCGTTTAAACTTGTTTTGTATTTTTTTAAGATTGCCAAGCTTGTTTAGTATCATTGTTATAGTTAGATATTCTACGACTTTTAATTTTATATTTATAAGATCTCAAACTTATGGCTTTAAAAAGTATTTTCCATGAGTCGGATATTTTGACACAAAACAAAATTGAGACGAGCATGATCCAACAAAAAAAAAATAGATTTAGACACGACAATACACGACACGGTACAATATTATAAAAATTAATCAAGCTATGCAAGTGTACATAGTCACAATTTATAATAAATATTGATAAGACGAAGTATCATCTCATAAAAATTGATTATCAATTACCAGTTAACTAAATTTTTTGTTTCTATTAATTAAATAAAATTTTAGAAGTTTTAACAAGAAAAATAACAAGCCTGAAAAGCAATAAAAAAAATCAAGAAAATAATAATGAGAAATTGATTACAACACACAACTTTCATTTAATGCAAAATATTTTGTCGGCGAGCTTAATGTTACTGACAAAACTTTTTCATCTAATTTTTCGCTCACGTTTTTATTGTACGGGAATTAAACCGCCAAAAATTTTACAATTTTTGTCAGCGTATTTACTTGACGGCAAAAGTGAAATTAAACTACCAAATATTTATTAACTTTTGTCGGAGCACATATTTTCATCGGCAAAAGTGAAATTGAATCGCCAAAAGTTGCCTCTTTCCTTTTGGCAGTTGATTTACCACCTTTTGCCAAAGAAACTACTTTACTTCGCGGTATAAGTCACTTATGCCGATGAAGTAACTCGCTGGTATAGAAGTTTCCCAAAGTGGAGAATAATTTGACACCTTTTGCCAGCAGGGTTAATAAATTGCGCCGACAAAAGTCAACTTTTGCCGGTGCATTTCATGAAATGTGCCAGCAAAAGCTCTTTAATTTCTTATAGTGAGAGTGTACACGTAAACAATCCATTTTGAAAGTTAACTGAGATAAATAGATATCACCTTAAATTTACTAACGGTTCAGTAGCTGGAAGAGTTTAACTGCTAAAAACTCTTAAAAGAATAGGTGATATTTTTAAAAATTAGTAAAAAAAATATGTATTTCAATTTTATTTGTATTTTGTTTGGGCTTCTAAACTGAATAGACCCTAAACACGTACGACCTTGCAAGAAGAAGGGTGACCCTTTCAAAAAAAAAATCAATGCAATATTTTATTCACCTTTTAAAAAATAAGGTATATTAATTAAAAACGAGAATATAGTTATTTTCTTATATATTATTCACCAATATCTTTGATTTCACACTTAAAATCAAATAACACAAAATAGTTTAATACAGTAAAAACTTTATTTAAGAATAATTTTTAATTTATTATATAAAAAGAAAATTAGATCATGATTTAAGCTAATTATGAATAAAAAATTTATAAATTATAATTAGTTATACATTTTCATAAAATTTTATATTAAAAAAAATATATTTCTATAGAAAAATAATTACATTTTAATCAAATATCTATTATATTATACATTTATTTATGTATAACAAAGAATTTTATTCCACGTAATTATGTATAATATATGCCTATATTTTATTTACTCAATTGTAAAGAGTAAATTAATGTCAAACAAACTATATAGAATTATGCATTAGAATTTTTTGTTATTGTCGTTATATATTATACATTTCGACGTTTTGAATTTTTTCGATGTTTTGAATTTTTTTTTTTTGATAATTCATCTGTACTTACAATCTTTCAATTGAAATGTATTTTATTTGATCTCAAATATATATATTTTTTTAAAAAATGAACGCGATTATTATTAATCAAATAAATCAATTACTATAAAAGTATTTAAAAAAGTATCTATTTAAATAAAAACTCCTATAGGACTAATAATAAATTTTGTCAATACATTGTTAGAGATATTATTACAATGGAAGAAAATCAAAATATTACAACTCTATTGTAATACAATACAAGGACCAACAAAGAGATTAAATAAATGTTACAACAACATATATAATATACAATATATATACACTATATATATTATATATAAAAAATGTAGAAGAAGATAAGAACACATGCAATATAAAATATGTATATATATAATAAGTAAATAATATATATGTATATAAACACTCACTCACAACCTTAAGTGTAGATTAGTGGGGATCACCATGACTTGAACAAGGTATTACACCTTTGTCCAAAAGCTTATTTCCCCCTATCTCTAAGTACTAAGGGAACTCTCTAGGAAATAGTTTTAGGAATTATCAAGCCTTAGGGTTTTCTAGCAATGTGCTTTTTTGATAGAAAACTTCATCTCAATGAGCACATTAGACTCCTTTAAATAGTGTTTAGATGATCACTCTTAGGATTCAAAATACCATTCAAAATACCACCTCATTTCTCTCCCATAAATGAGTATTACATTTTGTAACAACTATATCATCATAATTTTGAAATCCTTAAACCAAATTGTGTAACAACCTTTTTATTACACTAATAATGTGTGATCAACACAAGAGTTACAAATGACAACAAATTGTAACTCCTCTCCAAGTTACTATGTAGGTTACAAAAGTGTAAGTTAAATTATAGGTTACACATTTATTTACCATACACTTAATATATATTATTCACATAATATTATATATTACCACATTTTAATCTACATATTATTATATTAAAAATAATATAACATTCATGACCACCATTCATAACAGGTAAAATAGCATAATTCGAATTACACTAACAGTAACTAATAAAAAGTATTTTCATCACTAATAAGCCTAAAAACAACATTAGATTAATGGAAATTAACCCATTTGCACACAATACAAGAATGACTTCAGCCTTGGATAAAGAGAACCCCAAATTAAATGCCCATTCTTAAATATAAATTTTACATTATCTTTTCAATTCATTTCATTATACTCTCAATCCTTTCTACTTTTGATCTTTAACACAACTTCCTACTAACAAACAAACAAAATAAAAATATTAAATCTTTTTTTTTTTTCAATAATTGTAATATATAATATATTTATTTTACCACTTTCTTGAATCTTTCCAAAAATAGAAATATTGAGTGGGAGTGAAAAAAATCTCCATCCATCTCTCTTTTTTTTCGCCAAAAGAATATTTCCTCCCTTCATTTCTGTCCATCCACCAAACTATTTGTTTATTTATTATTATTTTTTTAAAAAAAAAATAAATAAAAAAGCCTAGTCTATACATTGATGAAAATAATTGTATATTAAGAAACAAGTAGCTGTGATAGTAAAGAAAAAGACAAAGGAAAATATATATTCATTTGTAAATGGAGGTAGCTTTCAAAATTAGTTGGCTAGACATATTCTTACAAGCTTTTCTGGAGTTTGTTTGGTATTTTAAGCTTTATTATAATTTATACTGTATGTAGAAAACAGAATTGGATAATTTCAATTTTGAGTCAGAACAACTCACGTTATTGAGAGAGAAAATTGCTTGCCTTACTTGTTGTGTGTGGTGCTTAAAAGATAAGGACTTTGTAATTTGTAATTCAAAATAATTAAGAAAATTAATATTAATAATAATAAAAATAATAAAATGATTGGCGAAGGATGATGACAGCAATGACGGTATCGATTAAAGAATTAATTTTTTTTTTAAGAAAATAAAAAATAATTAAAATAATAATGCAGAAAAGGATGTTGTGGGTGAGCATAAAAATATGGTTCCCTTTGTTGAGTGCAAAGGGTGTTTCCACGTTTACAAGATATTTGGAGAAAAAGTTGCTTAATTGGGTGTGCCCTACTTTATGGAAAAACCCACCATTCAAAATTCTTACCTTTCTTTTTTTAGAAACAAAATTTCAGCCCACTACTACACTTTGTGCCTTAAATTTCAAAAAGTTTATTTGTATTATCAGCCCTTTAATGATTTAAGTTTGGATTTTTTTTTTCTTAATAAGTTAAAGAAATTTCATTTGTATAATATACATAAATAATTACATAAATAATGTAGTCAAAATTAATTATTATAATAACACCATACATTAAATACCTCATTACAAAGGAAAATTAGAATTTTTATACTTAAATGAAGCCTCAATAACAAAAGAATTTAAAAAATTATACAAGTATTCTACTTTGTTCTAAATTTATTTTGACATTTCAAATTCCCACTACTTCTCCTTAACTCTCTTTCTTTCTCTTCCTTTCTCATTCTCTCTCTCTCACTTTCTCACAAAACTCCCTCCCCCTCCCCCTCCCCCTTCCTCTATTCGATACCCTTCCTCCTCCCTTTCTTCTACCCCTATCTCTCTATTACGTCTCTTCCTCTCCATACCTAACACGTCCACCATAGGCTCCACCACCACTGACCCTTATCCTCCTCCTTTAACCGCAACCTCGTCGAGACCTTGAACGAGGTTAGTTATTTTGTTTTTTTAATGTTTAATTTATCTAGTGTTTATGTGATTTTTATGTGAAGTTTGATAAATTTTGGTGTGATTATTGTAACGACCCAAAACATTTAAACATCTCAAAAGAATCTAAATTTTTGTTAAAATTTAAATTTTTTAGTTTGCACTAGAAATCTAAGAAGACTTAGTAAACAAAGTTTAAAATTTATGTGTACACTTACATAACTAAAATATTTTCAAGTTTAACAACATAGTTTAACAAAATAAATAAAAAAGGTTCACAATTAACAAAATATAACTTTTCTCAAAAAAAGACCCTTCTTTCAAAAGTCTCCAGAGGTCAATCCACATGTGTATCATCACAATCAGACTCCAACGCTTATTGGTCGACTTTCAACTTAGAAGTATCACTGCTGGGCGAACTCTACTAATGTAGCTGGGATAATTCTACATCGTACATCACTTCTCACCTCTTATAAGTCCATTTGCATTTCAAAATATTTAAAGTGAGACAAAGGATCTTCTTTGCCCGTGTACATTTTCTATGTTGGCATTTTGAACTTGGGCGGTAGGTTGAGAGCATTGATTTCTGGTGAGAATGGTGATCTTCTAGTCCGGTCAAGTTCTAATCTGTGAGTATTGGGTCGATCAGGCCTTGAACGAGGCACTTAAGTTGATCTATTTGTGCTTGTACCGATGGATTAACTTGACCTGCCTGTTGACCGACCTGTATCACTTGAGGATCTCTTAGAATTGGGTTGGGCACATAGTGATTTGTATTATTTGGCTGAACTATAGAAGGAACTTCATGTCCATCTAATCCTCTTCTACGATTCAGATCATTTGTGAGATTGTGCATGGTGCCTAATCAGTCAAAGACTGATTTGTCGAGAGGCCTTCATGCCTAGCTATTGTGAGCAAGGGGTTGGCCCGGTATTTTTGTCTAAGGACGGATGTTAAGCTAGTCATTCCCTCCCAAATAAAGTTGGCAAAACTTGTTCGTCTACCATGTGGCCCACAGTTTGACTATGTGGCCACAGATTAGACGATCTATATACTTGGGTTTGTTGAATGTATTTAGCTGGACACTCTTCTGGCCCGTGTTGTGGCCTAGTGGGAATTTAAGTATCTGCTACTATCTATTGCTCAATGACTTGGTAGGCTCTCCTGATCAGTACAGTGACCTGCTTGCATCGATTATCAATCACTTCTTATTGGGCTCTCATAATTTCCATCTCTCAATCCCTCTACTCTTCGAATTGGCATCTATGCTCTTCAAGAGAAAAATTTATAGATGCTCTAGTATCTTGCTGATCGTAATAAAGAGTATTATTGTGGCCTTGTATTTTCCCTAGTGTAGCTCGTAAGTTCTGTAGTTCGGTGTCATCACTGATTGGCCTTTAAGAATTTGTAGCAGATTAGATTCCAGTACCGGGGGAAATTTGCTCAATCTGAATAATAGTGGTTCCAATTTTTTGCACGCCCAAAGTGAACTCAACCAGAGGTGTAGTTACTCCTTGACCTACAGTTTGTGGGCCTATTGGTTGTTGAGGATTAGTCAGAGTGGGGTTTGTCCTAACTGGATCTTTAGGGTTTGTAAGTGTCTAGACTTTTGGATCCATAGCCATTGGATCCGAAGTTTTAGTCTATTTTCCCCTCTGTGTTTGTACAACTATCTGTGTCCTAAGAAAGACTTAAAACAAAGACTTTTGTTTCTTTGCTCTTAATGAAAGCACCAAAATATTGACCTCGCTTTTAGCCAACAATACTGAGTCAAATTAAAGCGATTTAAGAATAATTGAAATATAAAATATGAATAATGTAAAATAATAATTAAAAAAAAATACCAGAATTATAGAGGTTTGGCCCCTTGATGATGGTAATAGTCTAATCATCTTTAGTTGTAATTACTTGTGAGTAGATGAACAAGAAAACTTTGATCTCTCTGTAAAGTTCCTACAATGATCTCTGAGTATTTTACTCTTAAATCTACATTTCTTGAGTGTTCTTTGAATGAAATTTGTGCCCCTAAATAGTGAGATGAGTTTGCTATTTATATGGATTAATTACATCAAATTGGTTTCCCAAAATCAGTAAGGAATAAAATAGAAAATTTGTTTACCTTCTATAATTACAATAAGCAGAATAGGAAACTAGGTAGGTTTTCTTTCTTCTTAAATTCTATGAATCTATCCCATGAATTTACTGATTTTGATGTGTCTTGCAAGCTTGAGTATATAGAGGATACATCTCATAAATTTTCTAACTCGCATCTCCTGGTCGGTGCATGCAAACTGCTCACACGAAAGAAGTTGTTCGAATGTTTTTGCATACTCTGCTCGGACGTCCCAACTTCTGTTAATGACTTCAAGTATCAAATCTCCCTTCACGACTCATTATAGATGGGATTGCCCGTCCAGGTTATGAAATCTATTCCACGAGTCACACAAATGAATGCCATGTCAACCTTTATAGAAATTTGGATAACAAAAACCAAATTAATTAGTATAGAGATTTATCTCTTGTTGCCCTACTAGATTAGACACGTTATCGTGTTTTCTAATTATTGTGATCACCTTTGCTAATCAAAAGGTTTACTGAAAAATGTGAATATTATTTAAGATATATGGATTAATTAGTGATCAATTAATTATATTAATGTTTATTATGATATCTTAATATTATTTAAGATATATTTTGGTAACTTTAGTTTAGTGTAGAAACTTATTTGTTATTTATAATAAATTTTAAATATGAATAATAAAATATATTTTAGTAACACGTGAATTTGGTTGGTCGATTAAAATTTTTTTGATTGTAAAATTTGATTGCTTTTAGTAACTAAATGAAAAAAAAAAAAACTACTCTTGAATGTTGTTATTTTAAAACTATAAAAAAAATAAAGTGAGAAATAATAAAACAATATTTAATAAACAAATAAGATATTATAGTTAAATTTCCCTAATTTCTAAACCATTTTAGTAGAGTGAAAATTCCTTCCAAAAGTTTCAGAAAACGTCATTTCAAGGCAAAATTAATAAAAACTTAATAATTTTTTTTCTTTTATATACAGATAAAAAATTTCGTTCTTTTTTTTGATAAAAAATTTCATTCTATTCTTATAGTTATTTTATTTCTATTTATTCTTAGTTTTGTTTCTCCTAAACGATGCTTTCTCTGGAACCATTTATGGGCCTAATCTTCAATGTTTGCAGGCCCAAGTACTATCATTATGGGCCTAATCTTCTATATTTGTCCAGCCTAGTGTGGTGCACATGAGCTTTAAGTGTTACACAATGGTATTTTGATCTTATTGAAACTTGAAAAATAGTTGGGAATCTCACAAAAATATCCACTTTTTTTTTTGTCATTTTACTGTCACGTTCTTTTTATATATATATATAAATATTTATTATACCAAGTTTTCAAAAATACTATGCTAAAATTTCAAAATTACAAAAATAATATATTGCAGTAAAATAAAAAAAAAAATACTAAAATAACGTAACAAACAACATGAAAACAACAAAAATATAACTACAAAGTAACAGAAAAAAAAAACAAAATAATGACCTAATTACAATATACAAAACAATATCAACTGTTCAATATATTTCTGTATTACAGATTTATTTTACTTACTTTTAAGAACTTGATTTATCTTTTTGTACTGTTACATTATTTTATTTATGGTTATTGTTGTTACAATTTCATACTTTCAATTTTTTTTTCTCTTTTCCTTTTTGAGTTAGTGACAATTAAAATAATAATTTATTTTTTAAAAATTAAATAAATAATTACATTAATAATAAAATCTTTTGATTTCAATATGGGGTATATATGTTGGAACTTATTTTACCAAGATCTAAATTTACTAACTTGCATGTTTGATTATAATCTATAATCTATCATCCTAAATATGAATTTTCTAAAACGATGAAATAAACATATAAGAGATTAAGAAATCCTAAAATTAATGGCAGCGAAATAATAATGACTCCTTCCATTCAGATCTCTAGCCCTTGATTCCTTTCTGTAGCAGAACATTATCAAGATCTGAACTTGAATCTTCTCTCATTCGATTTGGGTTGAAATATGCTAATCATTCATAAAACACACCATGAAAAAAAATATACATGAATAAAAAAACAATTAAAAGTACTTGTTCAACAAAAAAAACTGGAAACCACTTAAAAATAACTTGTAGACTAAGGCATAATAACACCTTAACTACGTAAAAATTCTTGTTGCATTGTCTACTATTTATATTTCTTTAAGCTTAATTTCTTTATTAATCAGTTTTTAAAAATCTCAGTAAAAAAAAACATGTGTTGTTGAGAATAGGGTCTTGTTGTTGTGTAAATAAAGCAGCAAATATATGAATAAATCAAAAAAAAAATAGCAATGAATGAATGATGAGAATATGAGTGAGTGAGTTATTGGTTGGTTATTTTGAAGAAGTTTTTGGCCAAACAAACTTAGCATATTGGAGCGTTTTTAATAGTAGCATTCTTTTAAAAGTGTTATTATATATGTTGGGTACTGCTGTTATGACATTTAGCAGTTAGTTGGAGGAAGGTTTAGATACTTGGTGTTATGGTCAATTTGGAAGGTCAGGAATGACATGGTATGGAATTCTAAACAGCCAACATGTGAAGAAATGTTGCTTTTAGCAAAAATAAACTTTGTGGACTGGTATAATGCTTAAAAAGAAGACATGGATTCTTCTATTGATGCCAATAGAAATCGAAATGAGCATTGGACACCCCGAGATTTCAACCAAATCAAAGTAAATATCGATGGCGCACTTTTTGCTGGTGAGAGGAGGTACGACATAGGATTGGTTGCTCGTTCTTCAGATGGAGCAATTATTCAGACAACAAATATGAATAAGGTTGGTACATTTCAGCCCCATGAAGTAGAAGCTATTGGAATAAAGAGGCTTTGAGTTGGATCAAGAATATGGGTTGGACTAATGTGATTGTTGAGTCTGATTGTCTGAGAGTGATTAATGATTTAAAAAAGAATAAAACTATGGCCTCTCCCTATGGCCATATTATTTCTGATTGTAAGGCTTTGTTGGCCGATGTTAGTAGTGTTTCTTTTCATTTTGTTAAGCGGTCTGCTAATAAGGTTGTGCACGTTCTAGCACGATCTTCTCTTGTTGAGGTTGACCGTACTTTTAGTAGCGTTACTTTACCTACTGTAATTGCTTCACTGATTTTGGAAGACTTGAATTAATGAAGTTTCTTCATGATTATTCAAAAAAAAAAAGTGTTATATATCTTCACATTATCTAAAAATATAATATTTTATTTTATTTTTCTTTCACATTATTTTTGGCACCCTTACTTTTAAAAATACTCCAGTGATATAGCACATTTTAAGAATGTTATAATTATGATCTCACACATTATTATATATAATTTTTTTTTATTAAATTATTATGTATATTGCACATTTAATTTTTGTTTTTTTTAAAAAAAAAAATATAGCATCAATGTCATTGTATAACATCAATGCAAATTTTCAGAATAGTATATTTTTTATCTCCAATAGTACAACATCTATATATTTTGTCACCTAAGTATTCCACCTCATATTTTCTAAAATGCTACTATTAGGGATGCTCTTAGCAATAGATGGTTTGAACTCAAACCTCAATTCTTAATCCACTTATTTATTTTACTTGGGAAACTTATAAAAATATTGATTTTTTTCCCCTATCTTTATAAAAATACTGTCAGAAGGCAGAAATTTCTTTTTTACTGTATTGGCCAATTTTTTTTTTCTTTTATACTGTAAACTCCAAAAAAAAAGAGGCCTCCATCTTCCACACCCATGGACGGAACCACCACAGGAACACCAAAACAATCGAAAAACAACTATTAATTCTGATGAGATTGAGAAAAAAAATAATGAAATCAACGTCAAATAAATAATCATAGCAAAACAACTGTAAAACAATTGTAAAGCAACACTAAAGCAAAATAAACAAAAGAAAGGAAAACATGATTAAAAAAAACTAAAAAAAGTTATGCACAGCTTCAATACCCAATGCAATAGCAGTTATATTTGCAAGCCCAATCTTAAAAAATTAGCGCCAAAAAACTACTAAAACAACACAAAAATAAATGTAAAACAATAAGCAGATATAACAACTTAGAAAAACAATAAGCATATATATATATATATTATATTCTCACTTAGAAAAATACTAAAGAACTACACACCTTAAAAAAATAAATTATGGAAAACAACCGTAAAACAACACTAAAACAAAAAAATAAAAAATAAATACAGTATACTGCAGTATAAAACTTATAAAAATACACAGTAAAAAAATAAAAAAATACCACCTAACAATATTTTTTGTAAAAAAATTGTAAAAATTAATATACCATGTAAATTTTCCTTTTACTTTTCTACGTTGTTACTGTTTAGATGACCAATCAAATCGATTAGAGATGGAAAAAGAAAAAGATTAAAGAGAGAGAGAGAGAGAGAGAGAGAGAGAGAGAGAGAGAGAGAGAGAGGGAGAGAGAATTGAAAAAGAAAAGAGTAATTTAAGGCATAAATACCGAAGTTTTATGCCGAGTAGCAGATAAATACCTAAGTCCTATTTTTGCGGTAAAAATACCTTCCATCACTAGTGTGGAACTTCTGTAGGTACCTGGACGTTAAATGTCAGGTCAGTACCTACATGGCACGTTGTGATTGGTCCAGGTAGATTTATTTTCATTTTTTATTTTAAATAATTATTTAATATTTTAAAAATTAATTTTAATTTATAAAAAATAAAAAAAATTCCTTTTACTCTCTCTCTCTCTCTTTTCATCTTCTTCCTTCCTTCTTCATCTTCACTGTTCTCTCTCTCTCTCATCGAAATCAAAATGGAAACCCCTGCCTTCTCCCTCTCGCTCCTGCCTTCACTGCTCTCTCTCTCTCTCTCTCTCTCTCTCTCTCTCTCTCTCTCTCTCTCTCTCTCTCTCTCTCTCTCTCTCTCTCTCTCTCTCTCTCTCTCTCTCTCTCTAAATCACTAATTAAAACCTAAAAACTAAAAATAACAAATAAACACAGAAGAAAATTGGAAGCTCATCCTCTTCGTCGTCCTCTTCTTCTTCCTACCCTTCTTCTTCTTGCTTCATCATCAGCCTCCACAGTTCGCAACCCTTCTTCTTATTCGATGGGACGCCTGGTCTTGGCAGAGATCTCGGAGAGGCTTCAATGGGACGCCAGGTCAAGTTCGCAACCCTTTTGAAGCTCAAGTGTTTTTATTTTTTGTATTTTTCACTGGGTTTTTTGTATTTCTTTCTGGGTTTCCAGTATATGGGGAGGCCTCTGGTTCGCAGGTTGTCGAGAAAAGAGGAAAAGGAGGATGCGGTCTTAGCAGGCCTCTGGTTCGCAAGTTGTCGAGAAGAACATGAAATCTGTTCTCATTCGCAGAAGTGAAGGGGGAGAGAACATGATTTTAGGGGTTAAGGATTTTATGTTCTCAGATTTTTTAGGTTTTGAATTTAATTTTGTATTTAATTTAATTTTAAGTTTTTGTGTTTAACAAAACTAATCCTCTTTTGTTGGATTTTTTATTAACATAGGATTAAATTTTAAGTTTTTTTTTTTTTTTTTTTTTTAGATGAGATTAAATTTTAAGTTTATGTGTTTGATAATTTGGTAATTTTTTATTTTATAAATAATTTTTATTTAATTTTTAAATATATAAGAATTAATGATAAAAAAATTTGATTATATTTATTTTTGTTTATTTTTTATATTTTTAAAATTATTTTTAAATATTTAAATAATAAATAAAAATTAATGACATGGACCAATGAACAAGTGACACGTGGACACTAACCTGACACATAACGGAAAGGTACCTACGGAAGTTTCAGAGTAGTGACGGAAGGTATTTTTACCGCCAAAAATAGAACTTAGGTATTTATCTGCTACTCGGCATAAAACTTATGTATTTTTGCCGTAAATTACTCAAAAGAAAAAGATAAACTGAGAGGGAAGAGAAATAAAACAAAAAAGATCAATCAAACTTAAAAAAAAATTAATGAAAAACAAAAATACAAAGAGATATATATATAAAAAAAAAAGTTTTATAGAATCTTTAATAAATAAAAATGAGTAAAAAAAATAAATACAAAAAAGTACAAATACATTTTTTTTTTTTATCAAACTATAAATATAAACTTTAAAGAAAAATTAATATATGGTATAAATATTTCAAAATAAAATATGTGTGAAAACACTGCCTAAACAAGAAATTATTGGAAAATGACAAACGTGTAATGATAGAACCGACATGAGATTATATAAAATGCAGAAATCTCTTAATCCATAGAGACAAAGTTTATAAAACAAATAAATAGTTAATGTTTGTGACCCCATGAAAATTGACAAGGGTGAGATCATTAACTTTTGTTTTTAGTTTATACAGCTAATTAAATTTTTAGTACAAATTATATTTTGAATTTGGATGATGTAACCTACATAAAATATGACCACAAATTAACTAAGAAATTTCTCAAATGGTCAGAGAATATTGGAGTCTCTTCTCTCTATTAATTAATTCTTGATGTGGGAAGGTACTGTAAAAATACATAAGCTACTAATTATGGAAGCATTGGCTTTTATGTTTAGTTTGCAATGGTTACAAGAAATGAATTTACCTATTCACTACATTGAGACGGATCAGTGGTCAAAGAATTGTATTCTATGATTTTAATGTTTCTGATTTTCATAGTATCTTACATGACATTTCTATTCTCATGTCCGATTTCCCTAGAGTGCAGATCTCTTATGTGTTTCGATCTGCTAATACTTTTGCTCATGTTTTAACAAAGTATGCTTTTTCGGTGGACAAAAAATGTGTTTGATTGAAAGAATTCCCACCTCCTCTAATAACTATTGTATTATAATTTTCATTCTAATATAATAAGTTTTTATCTCAAAAAAAAAAAAAAAAAAAAACCCTCTAAAAGAACTAATAGATGCAAAGATCTTGATTTATTTAATGCATTGAACACTCTTTTATTTTTTAACGGTTTTTTTTACCTTATAAAGTTAACAGTTAAAATTACATTGTTAAATCAATTAATTAATTATCTTTTTATTAAAAAAATAATTTTAAATATTTAAATTAAATTTATTTATTAAAATATGACTTAGATAATTATTTAAATGTATCAACAAAATTAAATAATTATTTTTTTTATATAAATTTTAATTTAAACTAGAAAACAAAACGTGCTTCGTGTGCGGTTGTATTTTGTTTAATACTAATTAAGTCACAAAACTATATCAAATTTTAAATTTTCATATTTTGATGTATTTTTTATTAGTATGAGTAACTATTTTATTAAAATTTTAATTTTTGCACTCAAGATGAATAAATTAATATCTTCAAAGGACAACCATATATAAGAATAACACTTGTAAGTATCTTTCCAAGGCAAAACCTCCAATAACGGTCCTTCTCCATAGTCAAAAATCTTTGATTTTTCAAAATAAAACTTCCATGACAATATATTATGGATACCACATTCTCTAAATATTAGAGTAAAAGGAAGAGATGACTTGGAGGAGTTGTTAATCCTTTTTTGACGGTGAAAATGATTGAATTTGGCACTAAAATTTAATTTAGAATCAACAATAGCCGAAAATCAACGCTTATAAACAAGCGCACACTCAACTATACATATAAAATTTGAGAGTCTAAGAAATATCTCAAGTAGTAGATCATCATTAAGAATTGGTATCGAAGTCATGATACCGCTAATTATCTTCCGTTTCTTACTTCGTCATTGAGAATTGAGAGTTTTCGTATAGTAATCTTCTAGATTTTATTTATCAATAAGGTCTTGTGGTATTTATTTATATAAGTCACTAACTACCTTGGGTTTTGGGTTTTGGGTTTTTTTAGAATGAAAAATTATATGTTTAAAAAGGATATTTAAATTATTATAATAATGAGTATTAGAAAAAATTAATAAAAAAAAATAGAAAACTAACGTGAAGAATAATGGAAAATTAATAATTAATATTAAAAAAATAATAAAAAAGTAAACGTAGAGAAAAAAGAATGAGTACTTTAAAATATTTTTAAACCGCCACGTCACCGTTTTATACTTTTTCTTTATATATAGATATAAATTACACATTATTATTAATTAATAATACTTTATAGTAAATTTATTAGTTATATTATTTAAAATATCTAAATTTATTTACTTATTTTATTACTTAATTAAATTAATTAAATATAATTTAAAACTAGATAAAAGGTTATATATTTAAAAAATATAATTGAATTGTATTAGATTTAATTATTATTATTTAAAATAATAATTAAGTAATAACAACTCTAATACAACTAATGCATTACATATTAATAATACTTAGTATTAATATTTATATATATAGTATACCAAATTAAAATATAATTTTGTAACTATGTTATTAACAAATTTAATGAAAATGAGATCCAACATATGAGATTTACAATTACAGATATAAATATATATTATTTCGTTTATAATACAATAATTATAGGGATTATTTTACAAATACACTTAAACAATAAAAAAATTACAAAAATACGGTTATGCAGAATTTTAAATATTTTTATGATTTTATTTACACAATATACAGTCTTTTAATGTATTTTTATGTTGTACTTTTATTAATTTGTTGTTGATTTTGTGTTATTTGTATGTTACTTTTTGTTATTATTTTGATGTTGTGTGGATGATATTTTTTTTATTATTTTTTTTTGTAATTTTTTTTATTATTTTCGTGTTATTTTTTTAAAATACTGAAAAAATATTAAAAAAATTCTTTGAACATAAAATTATAAAATTTTATAAAAAATAATACTTTATGTAATTATATCATAATTTATCTCAAAAAAAATTACACATATAGTTTATCTAAAAAAATATTATACCACATAGTTTTTGTAACAAATTATACTATGTAGTTTATTTATTTATTTTTGTAAGTTTTATTATTATCTTTCTTTGAAGAAATTCTTTGAAGAAAATATGAGAACATAAAATAATTTTTGTAATTTTTATAAAATAAAAGTGTCATTATTGCACACACAACTCTAGCACCCACAAAAGGAGAGAGGATAGGAAACCCTTTGTGAAAAGTTTAAGTAGAAAAATATAAAAATGTTTGAATCAAAGGAGAGAGGACAGAAGCCCTTTGTGAAAAGTTTAAGTAGAAAAATATAAAAATGTTATATAAAGGATAATATTCTTAAAATATATATTGATGCGATACAATGACATTTATGTTATGTTTGTTAAAATAAAAAATTAAAAGTGTAATATATATAATATTTAATAAAAAAAATAATTTATATATAATAATGTGTGAGATGATAATTATAATATTTTTGAAAAATTATACTATTAAAGTATTTTTAAAAATAAGAGTGTTAAAGTAAGAAAGATAAAATAAAAATATTATGTCTTTGAATGATGTTGAGATATTTAATACCTTTAAAAAATACTACAGATGTTCCGAAGAATTATAACTCAAGCTTGTTGTACTTTTTTTTAAGCTACTGATAATATAATAAACGATATTGTAAAATTATTAATTTTTTTTTTAAAGATGTTACTGATAAGTAATAAATAATAAAATTGTTAAAATTGTAAAATTGTTAATTGAATATTGTAAGATGTTACTGATAAGTAATAAATAATATAGAAAATTTCAGGTGGCTACAAGCAATACTCTTTAATTTAATAAATAATAGCATTGCTGTTTTGAAGAGTTTGCTATTGTGCACAATGGTGGCTAGCACCAGCTGTTGGTAGGGTCTTGCGACTCATTGGTCCAACCCCAGAGGAGTCAAAGGTGCTTCAGTTGAATTGATCTTAAGGCCATCCAAAGCCTTCGGCGGTAAAAATAAATCACCCTTTTCCTTTTTTTTGAAGGGAAAAAAAAACTAACAATTAAGAATAATAGAATAGAGTATTAAAAAACAAGCCAACAACTAACGACTCTTTCATCGTCAAAGTCCCCAGAAGAATGTCACAGTCATAGTCACTAGCTAGCTTGTGCCTAAAACAACAACTTCTCATCAGATTTATACACATAATTAAATCCTTCGTAGGATTAAAAAAATGATGTACTAAAAGGGAAGGAAAAGATCAACTCACCCCGCCCACCACCACATCAATCTTTCTCTCATAATCTTTTCCCTGAAAAAGAAAGAAAAGGAAGGATTTGATTTGGGTTGACGAGTCTCCCTTTAACCATGGATAGGTTAGTGAAGCCAGATGTCAAAGAGGTGGAGCTCAGCTTCAAGAATGGCCAGAAGTGTAGCACTGTTTTCAGGCTCACCAATCTTATGCACACCATGTCTGTCGCTGTCTCTCTCACCACAACAAACCCTTCTGTCTTTTCGTTTTCTCAACCTTTCTCTGTTATCCCACCTCTCTCTTCTTCCTCATATACTCTTCAATCTCAGCCTTTTGATCAACCGCCTCTCTGTACGTCTCTCACAGATGATCTCATCACCGTCCGATCTGCCATGCTCCCCACCGGAAAAGCTGACCAGGAAGATTTTCGCCGACTGTTTTCTGTCCCCGGACGCCATGTTTTCAAAGACGCCTTCATACCCATTTCCTTCGTCGGTCCTCAGGTCGTAGAGTTTCTCATCACACACCACGATAAAATTCCCGAACTGAGTTCTTATATGGGGAAAGCTATTTCTGGGTGTACGGAATCTCAAATAACAAATTCCCTCAAATTAGCCATAAATTCTGAAAACCCAGATCTGGTCTCTGCTTTAATTGACGCTGGAGCTAAAGTCAACGGTAAAGATTCCGAGGGAAGGTCGTTGTTGACTGCCGCTGTTAAGGCCAGAACCGTCGACATGATGAAGGTTTTGATAGCTTCTGGTTGCCGATTCGATATCTCCGTCGACAGAATTTTGCACGACGCAGCGGCGATGAACAGAGCCGATATGATCGAGATTCTCTGCAAGAGTATGGGAAACCTCGGAGTGAACTCGTCTGATACAGATGGTTGGACTCCGATGCACGAAGCGGCCGCACGGGGCCACGTGGAAGCTCTGAGGTCCCTTCTCTCCGCCGGGGGAAATGCCGAAATTAGAGACAGTAGGGGATGGACCCCGCTCCACTGTGCATCGTCAGAAGGCCATTACGAAGTCGTAGAGTGTCTATTGGAACGGTCAAACGCCAAATACGTCGTCGACCGAGACGGGAGGACAGCCTTCGCACTAGCAGCCGATAACGGCCACACTGAGCTTCTTGCGCCGCTTCACTTGAACGACGCCCTGCACCGCGCGGCGAGGCTGGGCGACGTGAATGGATTGAAGAGTTGTCTTGCGGAAGGAGCAAACGTAAACGTTAGAGACCAGAACGGGTGGACGGCGTTGCATAGGGCAGCGTTTAAGGGTGATGTCGAGTCTGCAAGGGCTCTAATCAGCCACGGTGCTCAGGTCGACGCGTTGGACGACGCTGGGTACACGCCGCTGCAGTGCGCGGTTGAGGCGGGAAAGGCGGCCATTTCGATGCTTCTGATGGCCAAAGGAGCACGAGCCAATATTAAAGGTGTGAAAGGAGGAGAAGGAGGTTTGCCAGTGGTACTTAACTTGGATCGTTTCAAGAACCAACCAAGCTTTGTTGTGAAGCCTTTTTACCGGGAGAAAGAGCGAGTATAACAAAATGGGTGAAGAAGGAAGTTGTACGCCATTAATATGATGTAGTTGAGAAGCTTTTGTGTGTGTATATATATATATATATATATATATTTATATATATGTAGTTGTTGATATTTTGGGGATAATGGTTGAAGGTGAGAGACATTGGATTGTTGTTCCATCGCTCCACTTCACTCCTCCAATCCTCCCAAACCATTTTAAGCTGAAATTAAGCACTTCATTTCTCCCTCTCTGTATACTACGACTATGAGGATCATGCGCCAATTTGGCAAATTGTGAGCACGATAGATAAATTGTGTCAAAATAAAAGAAACTTTCCAACCTATAACTCTTTCTTTTTCTTTCTCTTTTTTTGTAAAGGAAAACTTCATTGAAAAGCACTTAAAGCTCAAGCAAGAATTAGGGGTGATCACAGTGGGTACGGTATTTTTTTTTTTAAGTGTTTATATATTATGACAAAGGATAATTTAGGACTCAAATTTAGGAAATCCAACACACAATTACACTCTTATAACCACTTGAACTAGCCTCAAGTGGTTGCAGTAAGTACCGTATGAGTTTTGGTTATTTTTTCAAACCAAACACATGATTTCTTAGACAGCAACAAAATCCCATAAACCACACCTCAAAAATATGTTGTGGTGTAGGCAATTTACACTATCACTAAGTAAATAAACAATATAATAAAGTTTTACAACATAATAAAAATACACATGCCATTAAAATTCAACAAACAGACCTGATAAAAATAAAATAAAATTACTTCCAAAGTTCTAAACCCCACAAAATATATCAATTTACATTTTTGTTAGTCACTCTTTTTCACCCCACTATTTTTTTTATGAGATTTGATTGTGTATATACAATTTTTAAAGGGAAATTCGATTTTCTATACTTACATATACCTAATATTTTATTTCTAAACTAATACATATCGTCATTAAAAATATATGACCACTTTATTTAAAATCCAAAAATACCCCTCTCAAATTTTCCATGCTTTTTTTTAGTGCAAAAACATAAAAAAAAAAAAATTGGTAGTCCGATGGAGTCCGATGGTGGTCCGATGGTCACCTGATGCTACTTTTGTATGTACAAAAACATAAAAAAAAAAATTGGTAGCAAATCTGGTCCGATGGTAGTCCGATGGGTGGTCCAATAGGGTGGCCCGATGGGTAGTCCGATGGTGTAAATGGGGTGATGTAAATGGGGGTATTTTAGGAATATCATAAAAGTTGTCATATCCTACAAATATTAGTTATTATTTGTTTAGAAATTTTTTTTAACCAAATGTAAGCATAAAAAATCAAATTTCTCTTTCTAAATTACTATTCATATATTATATTATAGATTTTTTCTCAACGAGTCTCTTAGTCACATTCTTCTTCTTCTTCTTCTATTAATTTATGTTTAATGAAAAATCTAATTGATTACGAGTGTATACATTTTTCAAATTTTCATAAGTTATTTGTTTTTTTAGCATATATTTATATTATAGATTTTGCCTTGCTTCTTCGACTTATTTTTTTTTATTAATTTATGTTTAAGAAGGTAGAAAAGCCAAAAGAAGCTCTCAAAGAGAATGTTTCTCAGCAAAAAGCAGAAGGTGCGACTACTGAAGCTTTAACAGTAGTTAAACCTGCTGCTGAAGAAAATTTGGCAGCAGCCATTGTTCAGGAAGTTTGTAATGAAGATCAAAGCAACAAAGGTTTATCTGAAGGACATCTTAAAGGGGCGGCAGACCGTACAGAGAAGGAAATTGTTGGGGGTTGGAAAGCTACCAAAAGTAGAAATACCAAGGGCTCGGGCTCAACAAGAAAAGTCTTGGACTCTAACGAGAAGGTTCTTATGAATTCTTTTGCGATTCTAACGGGGGAACAAATTGAAGAAATAGGGGGAGTAAGTCTTGACAGTTAGTGTTTGATGGATTTCTGTAATATAAGTAGTTGGAATGTTAGGGGTATGAATAAAAAAGAGAAACAAGAGAAAGTTGCGGAAGTGTTGAGAAGAAATAAAATAGGAGTTGGGGCTTTGGTTGAAACTAAGGTTAAAAGGGAGAGGCTTCAAGCAATGATGGTGAATTGCTTTTCTCATTGGGATTTTTATTCTAGTAATAAAATGGAAGGAAGGATCCTTTTACTTTGGAGAAAGAAGTTTGTGAATGTAGAAGTTATAGAAGACTCTAAGCAACGTGTTCATTGTCTAATCAAAATGATAGGGCAGAAAAAGGATTTTTTTGCTTCCTTTATATATGGAGCTAATACTGTAGAAGGAAGGAAAGATCTTTTGGTCTGCTCTTTCAAAGATCAATGTAACTAAAGCTTGGATTATTCTTGGAGATTTCAATGCGGTGTTCAACCATGATGATAGACAAGGGGGGAATGCGGTCAGTGCTTCAGAGCTTGAGGATTCTAATGATTGGGTGGTTAACTCTTCTGTAGGGCCGATGAAACGGACTGGATCGAATTTCACTTGGACTAATAAACAGAATAGTAGGATCTTCTCCCGAATAGATCATGTTTTCCATAATGAGGATTGGGTTGATGATTTCCCGAACACATCAGCTCACTTCTCTTGGGAAACTTGCTCAGATCATTGCCTTTGTGTGATTCATTCTAATGCCACTGAGCTTATTGGTAGTAAGCCATTTCGGTTTTTTAATTTCTGGACCGATCACCCAGATTATAAAAAGATAGTTATGGATAGTTGGGGGAAGCCTTTGAGATGTAGTGGTTTGAAGGGGATTTATCTCAGAACGATGCGTCTTAAGCACAAACTGAAGGCCTTCAACAGGAATGCAATAGGGAACATTGGTGAGGCGTATGAGAAGGCCAAAGATGCTTACCTTGAGGCTCAATATCAATGCCAAGCTAGTCCTAATGACAATAATCTTCTTAGTTTGGAGATTGAGGCGGCTAAGCAGTTTCACACACAGGAAAAAATGTATCAAAGCTTCTTGTACCAAAGAAGCAAAGTCAATTGGGTTCAGAAAGGGGATAGAAATACTGCTTATTTTCATGCTTTCTTGAAAAAAAGGAAGGAAGAAAACAGGATTGTCTCGTTTGTGACTGAGCAAGGGGTATTAAACGATCATTTCCCTGATGTTGTTCATCACTTTCTTAGTCACTTCCAAAGCATTATGGGGAAAGTCAAGCCTACTAGTATGGAGATCCAACCTGATTGCATTGTGATGGGGCCTAAACTTAACCTTGACCAACAGGTTCATCTTCTAAAGCCATTTTCTCTCAAAGAAGTCAGAGCTGCAATGTTTAGCATTCCTATCACTAAGTCTCCTGGGCCTGATGGTTATGGTTCAGGGTTTTTTCGGTCGGTTTGGCCTGAGATGGGGAAAGATATACATGCTGCTATTGTTAGGGGTGCACACGGGTCGGATTTTCGGGTTTTTGGGGTTTCGGATTCGGGTATTCGGGTATCGGGTAGTGGAAATGTACAACCGAACCCGGTGTTCGGGTTTGCTGGTGTATCGGGTTCGGGTCGGTTATGTTCGGGTTGGGTTTAACCGGGTTCGGGCCCTATTGGGCTGAGCCCGAATTTTTAGTTTATGGGCCGAAATACACTTTAATTTTTAAGAATACCATTTTTTTTTAACATTGGTGTGGGTGAGTCGGACGAGTCGACTGGGACAGTGGATGGTGGGTGTGGTGTAGGACGGTGAGTCGTGTGGGTGTGGCCGTCGGACGGTGGGTGAGGTGACTGGGTGTGGCCGCCGTGGTGTGTGGGTGTGTGGCCGGCCGTGGGTGGGTGTGACTGTGGGAGTGGGACGACTGTGTGTGTGATAAATAGTGAATATTATTAATATAATATATTAACTGAAAGTGAAGAATGAAGATTGAAGAAGAAAAGATAAATAGATTAGAATTTAGAATATGAATAGCCTATTCATTGATTGATTCATTTATTAATTCATTGAAATTTGAAAATGATTAAAAATTTAAATGTAATTTAGTTTTACAGAATAGTGGAATACGAATAGGCAAGACAGGTAAGTAAATGTATTAATTTTTTAATAAAAAAAAAACAGTTTTTAATTTTTAATATTTTCGGGTTACGGGTTCTAACCCGACCACCGAACTTAACTAATATGTGACCCGAACCCGACACCCGTTACAGTCATTTTCGGGTTCAACCCGACCCGACTATACGGGTTCTCAGTTGGCCGGTTTTTTTGGCGTTGGGGCGGGTCGGGTCTTCGGGTATTTCGGGTTTGCGGGTCTAAATGTGCAGCCCTAGCTATTGCTCATTTCTTTGAAACCAACCAGTTCCCGGCTGAGCTTCATAGCACAACTCTCTCTCTTATTCCTAAGACTGAGAGCCCTTCTAAAGCAATTGACTATCGACCTATAGCTTGTTGCACAACATTGTACAAATGTGTTTCTAAACTGATTTGTACTCGGCTTGCCAATGTTCTGCCTACTTTAGTGAGTCAGAATCAGGGAGCGTTTGTTAAAGGTCGATCCATTGCGTACAATATCCTTATTCTCCAAGACATCTTGAAGAATTATAGAAGGAAGAATTGCTCCCCAAGATGCACTATAAAAATTGACATAAGTAAAGCTTATGACACAGTCAATTGGGATTTTCTTGAGAAACTTTTGGTGGCCTATTGCTTTCCTGAAAAGTTTGTTAAGTGGATAATGAACTGTGTGAGAAATACGTCGTATTCGTTACTCTTTAATGGAAGAATTCAGGGATCTTTGAAAGGCGAACAAGGGCTAAGGCAAGGAGACCCAATTTCCCCCTCCTTTTTGTCCTAGTCATGGAATATCTGTCTCGAAGCATCCAAAAAGCGGCCAGAGATAAGGAGTTCAAGTATCATCCCTTATGCAAAAAACTGAAACTTACTAATCTTTGTTTTGCGGATGATTTAGTAATTTTTTGTAAAGGGAATGAGGGTTCTCTCAATGTCATTCAAGCTCTGCTTGATGAGTTTAGCAAGACTTCGGGACTTTCTATAAATTTTGCTAAATCCCAGGTTTATTTTGGTGGAGTTGATCATCCAATTCCTCTTGCTCAGAAAATAAATCTTTCTATAGGAGAGTTCCCTCTCAAGTATCTTGGAATCCCTCTTAGACCTACCAAATGGAGACTTGAGGATTGTGGGCCGATCTTGAAAAAGATGAAAAATAAGCTTCATTCGTGGGCCAACAAACATCTTTCCTATGCTGGTCGTGTTCAATTATTCCATTATACTTTGATAGGATTAAGAAACTATTGGATGAGAGTTTTCATGTTACCTCAAAGTGTGATTAAGGAGATTGAGAAACTTTGCCGCGGTTTCCTTTGGGGTTTAAAAGACAATCGCCCTAGAGTTCACTTAATAAGTTGGGAAAAGGTATGCCTTCCTAAAGCTTATGGTGGTCTTGGGTTCAAGGATGGTTCTAATTGGAATAAAGCTTCCTTAGCTAGATTCATTTGAGATTTGATGAGCAAAAAAGATTTATTGTGGGTAAAGTGGATTAACTCAATTTATCTTAAGGGGAGTTATTTCTGGTCCTATAGAATGAGCATGGATACTAGTTGGTATTGGAGAAAACTCTGCAGGTTACGAACAACCTTCAACAAAAATGATGTTGTGGCAGCGGGTGGAGAAAAGTTCAAAACCAGCAGATTTTATTGCAGCTTGCTGAATCAGACGTTATTTCCTGCAGCGGGGGCTATTTGGCATGGTTTGAGCATGCCTAAACACACCTTCCAACTTTGGCAAGCAACCCAAGAAAAGTTTTTAACAAGGGATCATCTTAGCAAGCTGAACATTCCTATGTCTAATCTGAATTGTGTGGTTTGTGATATTGATCTTGAGAGTCATAGCCACCTGTTCTTCAAGTGCAGACTTTCTTTGCTGGTTTTGTACAGGATTTTTCAATGGCTGGGCATGGTTGGTTGGTCTGAGGACTATGATAGTTGGAGAGTTTGGTTGGGCTGCCCTAAGCCGACTGTGGTGGACAGGATGTTGGTCCTCATGATTGCGGCTGTGATCTACCATCTGTGGTGGAATCGAAACACTTGTTTAGTCTCTTCTTTTTCTAATTCTGTAAATTGCATTGTAAATAAAATTAAAAGTGAAGTGAAGTATAGACTCTTATTGATTAAAGATAGAAAATGCTCTAGGAAGGAGAAGGACTTGATTCATAGATTGATTTGTAATTAGGTGAAGTGGAGGTGGTTGCTTCTCTTGTAGAAGTGAATTTGCTTCTATTTGTTGAGTAGATTAATGAAGTTTTCTTCTTCTTGATCAAAAAAAAAAAAAAATTTAATTAACTATGAATGTATATATTTTTTAATTTGAATAATTTGCAACTAAACCCTTCAACTCTCAATTAACTTACAATTAACTCTCCAACTTCAAATTTTGGTAGAAAAATCCACCAACCTCTACTTATTGGTAAATTAAAAGTACCATCTATAAGAGTGGTTATGTATCATCATAGATTATCCCACATGTAAATAAATATACACGTATCGTGTTCATATTGGTCCTTATAATTATACATAATGAGCTATCAAATCGTAAGCAAGAGATAAGTCAAATCTCACCAAATATCTATAGATAGCCCTAAATACAACATGAAAAGTAGGCAATCATGCCCTATGATCAAATTTAAGAAATTGTGCAAAGTATAGTTCATACAAACACGACAATGATGACCTTTTACTACCATTATGAGCTTATAAATACCACTAATGATGTATAGAAAAGGGGATCGAAAAATTTTCTATAATAAACACCCTCATTTAATAACAATGACTCAGGGACTAAGGCTTATCAATGCCCCAACCACGTAAAAAAAATTCCTCTTCTAACATTCATTAATTGTTTCACACAACTCTAATTAATAGTTGTTGAAAACCTTGGCCAACACCATACATTTATTTTTAAAAGTTAAACCTTTTGGCGACATGCGTCCACTCAGTACAGTGGTCTCCTATTGTCCGACACAAGCACAAATCCTTCTAAGGGTCCCAATAGTCAACTCTTTTGTGGATGTATTTTACCCCATTAGTGGGCTTTTTACAGAAATCTTAGGTGGGTCATGAGCATGTCCATACTCGCCCTTAGCCTATAAACACCCTTCTATTTCCATACGAAAGGGGGATCACAACCCATATAGCCAAAACTCTGCTCGCATTCTTCTAAGCTTTCCTCTTGTTCAAGAGAAACAAATAACACATAGTTAGGGTTCTTGCTAAAACACTGTAACAACATCAATATGCCCTTTGAGGCTTATAATCTCACTCATGGACTAAGTTTAATTAACACATGAATCACATAAAAATCTCCATTTCATTTATTTTTGCATTTTATCACTTCTTAAGTTCTTAAATATTTAATTTTTAAAAATCTTGGTAAATAGTTAGGATATTTAAGAAGTTGTTTTAATGAAAATCCTAACTATATTTTAATTTGAAAAATTAATACTTTATAATTAGTCGTCTAATGAAATATTTTAAAATATTTACATGGTTAAATAATTAGTTAAATTCAATTTGTTTAGTTATTTTACTACAATTAATTGAAGACAAGAAAAGGGTATAAACTTATTTTGTTTGAAATTAATTTATTTAATTGGAAATCACTTTATTTTCTTAAATAGTTTTAAAAAATTATTTATGCAATATGATATTATTTAAATTATTATCACGACTATAACATAGTAATTTAATTAATATATTACAAGTGGTTAATATTTAGAAATTAAAATATTTTTAAAATAATTTTAATTATGACAAACACATCTTAAAATAGTGAGGGGAGAGGATTTTCATCTGTTATGAAACACGTGGTCTCCATTATTAGTACAACACTGAAGGTATGGGGAGAGCCTTGAGATGACTTTATTTTTGTCCCCCAAAGGAAGGTATTGAACCATATATCACCAATGCTCGCCTTCTCCCTCGAACTAGATGGAAAGCAGATCTAAATGGGTCTCGTGAGTAATAGGGCTCCATTTGGAAAAGTGAGACGCAAAGGAGAGAGGGAAAGTGAAAGGAAGCTTTGGTTCGTTGGGTTACATTTGGGAAAGTGAGACGTGAGGGAAAGTGAAAGGAAGCTTTGGTTCGTTGGTTACATTTGCGATACAGCATTTGAAAATAAATTGGGGATTTGGCCCCGTTAATCTCAGCCAAAAAAAAAAACTGTTATTTTAGAATAGAATTTTTTTTAAAAAAAAATTCCCCAATAATTTCTCATAAACCAAAAATTCCCACATCTATATCTATATATAAAGGAAAGCATTAGAGAGGTTAGGTGGCACTCTACATTTTATTTCATTAACCTTTTCTATTTTCTCAAAATTTTATATTTTTATTAATTTTGTATTCATAAAAACTTATTATAATTAGTGATAATAAATATTCAATTACAACCTTTCAACTTATTTTAATGTAATTAGTGATAATAAATATTTAACTACAACCTTTCAACTTATTCATAATTTTACAACCTTTCAACTTATTCATAACTCTTTTATTTATTGCATTTTATCACTATATATGTAGATATATATGTCCTCTTTTATGCAATATATATATATATATTTTTTTTTTTTTTTTTGAAAATAATTTTATTAAGGAATAGCCTCAGCCATTACAATGTTCTTTAAAAATAAAGGAGCACTACGCTCATTAAACAAACAACCTGACAAAGAACAAGACGCCCGAGCAAGAGAATGGGCCGCCTTATTAGCAGATCGATACACAAAGGAAATAAAAACATTCTTTAAAGAGGACAAAATCAAGCGACAATCCTCCACCAACAAACCAAAGTAAGAAGGCATATGAACTGAGCTAGTTATTGCTTGAACAATCATTAACGAATCAGTCTCTATGAACACATCCTCCCACCCTTTCCTCTTAATCCAGCTTAAAGCTTCCTTCAAGCCAACAACTTCAGCAATTTCGGGCAACACCACACCAAATTTCGAATCCGAGATTGCTTCTAAAAGTTGCCCCGTATGATCACGCGCCACACAACCAAAACCAAACATTCGTTGAGTTTCAAAGATAGCACCGTCAACATTTACCTTGATCTTACCACTCAAAGGTCTGCGCCAAATGTTGCTGTTAGAGAGAACACCAGTAGCAAATGTAGCTGCTGTGTTCTTAGTTGCAACGCGCCATTGATCAAGAGCCTTTCGTGCCGACTGGACTACACCCAACGCTGTACAATTTTTGTTCTGCCAGAAGACTTCATTACGAGTCTTCCATATGCTCCATGATATCATAGCAGCATCGACTATCACCTCTGAATGCTTGCTGTCCAAAAGGTTGAAAAACCAGCTGCTGAAATCGTCCACACCAAGAAGATAGAAGAATAAATGCAGAGAGATTCCAACATGACTGGGCAAACCGACAGCCAACAAGCACATGGAATATCGTCTCATAATAAACATCACAAAGCGGACAGATAAGATCGACATTCACATGCTTGGTGCTTAATTGAACCTTCGTTGGAAGAGAACCCGAACAAGCCTTCCATAAAAAATGAAGAACCTTCGAAGGAACCTCAATTTTCCATAGTCTTTTCCAATAACTGTCATCTTCAAAGTGAAGCCAACTACCACTTGAAGATTGAAGATACTTGTAAGCACTTTTGACGGAATAAAATCCCGAATGTTCCATCATCCAGTGCCACGAGTCCGCGGTTGTTGAATCACTCAACTGGATACTCAAAATTAACTAAGCATCACGTTCTTCAAACATGTCTTCAATGATCTCAACATCCCACCCTCTCTCTTCCATCATCATCAGATTGGAAACCAAAGTACCTTCTAGCCCTTGGTTAACCGTAAGAACATAAGGCCAACTATCATGAGGCAACCATGGGTCATGTAAAACACTCACAGAAGAACCATTTCCAATAGACCTTCGAGCACCCTGTCGAACAAGAGATTGGGCTTCCCAAATACTACGCCAAATAAAGCTAGGATTTTGTCCTAGTTCAGCATTTAAGTAAGAACCCCTCGGGTAGTATCTAGCCTTGTAAATCCTTCCAACAAGTGAGTCTTCTTTAGTGAGTAATCTCCACCCTTGTTTGCCCAAGAAAGAAAGATTATAATTTCTAAGGTCTCGAAACCCCAAACCCCCAACATGTTTGTGTTGACACAACTTCTTCCAACTAACCCAACTAATCCCTTTATGAGAAGAATTAGCTTGAGTATTCCACCAAAATTTAGCCATTAAACCTTCTAGACTAGAGCAAATTTCTTTGGTTAAGAGAAACACGCTCATAGCATAGCTTGGAAGAGCCTGAGCCACAGACTTAATCAACACCTCTTTTCCCGCTTTGGATAGGAATTTGTTTTCCCAACTGAAAATCCTCTTTTTCATCTTTTCCTTCAAAAAACCAAGGATAGCGTTCTTGTTCCTTCCCATGATACAAGGGAGGCCAAGATAAAAACTATCTTCACTAGCCTCATTGAGTCTCATCATACTACAAAGATCACTCTTGATATCCACTGGCGTGTTCTTACTGAAAAATACTGACGACTTCTCAAAATTGATTTTTTGACCAGAAGCAAGCTCATAAGCATTGAGAAGACGAATCACATGTTGAGCTTCTCGTCGATTAGCCTTGCAATAAACATAACTGTCATCAGCGAACAGCATATGAGAAACCGCAGGAGCCCCACGAGCCACTCTACACCCAGTAATAAGTTGAAGTCTCTCATAATTTTTCAGGAGAGCTGTCAAACCTTCAGCACAAATCAGAAATAAATAAGGTGACAAAGGATCTCCCTGACGCAAACCCCTACCAGGGATGATAGGTCCAATAGAATGTCCACCATGAACCACATTATACGACACAGTAGAGACACAACTCATGACAAGAGACACAAAACGACTACAAAAACCCATATGAAGCATCAAATTTTCAATAAACTTCCACTCCACTCGATCATAAGCTTTACTCATATCAAGTTTCAGAGCCATGTATCCTTCTTTCCCTCTTCTTTTACGCTTGAGATAATGCATTATCTCAAATGAAACCATGATATTGTCTGATATCAACCGACCAGGGAGAAACGCACTCTGCGTGTCAGAAATCACCAAAGGCAGAATTCCTTTTAATCTATTCGCCAAAACCTTAGAAATTATTTTATACAAAACATTACATAAGGAGATTGGCCGAACATCAGTCATCACCTCGGGTTGCTTCTTCTTCGGGATAAGCACAATATTAGTGTGATTTACTTCGCTAGGCAAAGACCCTTGGATAAAGAAATCTTTGACAAACTTAATAACATCACTACCAACAGTACTCCAACATTTTTGATAGAACCCAGGAGTCATCCCATCAGGCCCCGGAGATTTATCCGGATGCATTTGAAAGAGAGCGCGACGAACCTCATCATCCAAAACCGGCTCAACTAACATTTCATTCTGTGCAAAGGTGACCGTGGCTGGAGTACAGTGCAAAATCTCAACAAAATCTACAGCAGTAGGCGTAAAAAGATGTGAAAAATAATCACTTACAAGAGTATCAAGGCCATTCTGCCAGTCAAGCCAACAACCCGCCGAGTTCTTCATTTTTTGGATTGAGTTTCTACGCCTCCTAGTAGTTGCAGTAGCGTGGAAATATTTCGAATTGCTATCACCCTCTCGGAGCCAAAGTTGTTTACTTCTTTGTTTCCAAAAAATTTCCTTTTGAAGAAGAACATTGTTGAGTTGAGACACAGCTTGTTTATAATGTTCCACCGAAGTCGAGTCCCTACCCTTCTTCCATCTTCTAATATTCTTCTTGCATTCCTTGATACGTTGTGAAAAATTGCCGGTATAATCCTTTCCCCAAGCTAGAAGCGTATCTCCACAATTTTTAATCTTTTCCAACACTTCAAGATCAGGTAGAAGAGACCAACTTTCTTCAATAATCTTGAAACAAAGTGGTTCTTTGAGCCATGAATTTTCAAACCTGAACTTGCGATTTGAAGCCACCGTAGTCGCATTACGAGTCACAAGATGAAGTGGACAGTGGTCCGAAATGGTTGCTTCCAAGTTATACAACTTAGCCGTGGAAAATAAATCCAACCAAGATTGATTTGCCAAAGCTCTATCAATACGCACCTCAACCCAATCGTCCGTGCCACGATGCCTTTCCCAAGTATACGAATAGCCATAAAGATCCATATCACAAAGACCACACTCACCCAAAGCATCATTAAAACCATCAATTAACCAATTTGGGTAAGGGTTACCTCCTCTTTTATCTTCTTGAGAAGTTACATTGTTAAGGTCCCCGATGATACACCAAGGGAGCCTTGACTTATCTCGAAGCACCTTTAACAACTCCCAAGTTCTCTTGCGCAAGCTTCGATTAGGTTCGCCATACAATCCCGTCAACCGCCATTCACCAACATCACCATCAGTAATACATACATCAATGTAGTCAACACTAAACTCCATAACTTTAACCTCCTCCTCTACTCGCCAAAGCAAAGCAACTCCACCACTTTTACCACGAGCATCAACAGAAATAGCACCCTCAAATCCAATAGCCACACGCAACTTCTCTACAGCTTCCTTCTTTGTCAAAGTCTCACATAAAAACAAGTAATTGGGTTTCTTTTGGATCACAAGATCTTTTATGAATTGTTGGGTCCATGGGTTCCCAAGCCCATGGCAATTCCAAGAAAGAATGCTCATGATATCTGGTGGGCCTGAGAACCATGGCCCACCTTCAAATCGTTTTTTGGATCAAGCTTCACCACATTAACATGGCCCACTTCCTTCTCAGCCACTTCATTTGCACGTGTACTATGTTCCAACACAGTACGTCTTCTTTTGCTGTCCAAAAGCAATAAAGTCTCATCTTCACTAACAGCCACCTCTCCATAATTCTTGCCACTATCAATTCTCTCCACATCAGCATCATTACTACCATTATTTCCAAATAAAACTCCTTTATTTTTTGCTGAATTCAAGGTAATCGTATCCTCTCCCTGATCACCATCATCAATCTCCATGATTTTTGGCCCAATCGAATCAGCAGGGATCTCACCAGATCGCCGAACCTCTCCACCACCGTCGACTGCTGTGTTTTGTTCAGAACCAGTCCGGAGCCATTGAGCTCCTATCAAATAATTCTTCTTCTTGGTCTGTGCTCGCATACCATTCCCATAAGGCTTGACTAATGGATCATAATCTTCATCAAATCTTCGAGGACAAAAACGTTCGGAGTGGCCAATTATTCCACAAACAAAACAAAAAGTTGGAATGTGTTCATACTTAAAGTTCGCCCATATCCAATCACCATTGTCTTTGCATAACTTCATTCGACGCTTCAACGGTTTGTCAATGTCGACTGTTGCCCGAACTCGAAGGTATTCCCTCCAAATTCCATTAAAATTCTTAGCATCCGTCTTGATAAACTTTCCAACATAGTCTCCTGCCTTTCGAACCACCTTCTCCAACATATATCCCGTTTTCAGATCATGAATCTGAACCCAAAGATCAAGGCAGTGTAATCGAACCAACTTCGGATCCTCCCCACGCTTGAGACGATGAAAGATCAACGGACTCCTATTAAAAGTCCATGGGCTACCATCAATGACAGCTTGAACATCAATTTCATGATAAAATTGAAAGAGATACCTATTCGTATCTAGTTCTCTGATATAAACTCCCTTCCCCGGTTGCCAAAGAGACGCCATCATATGCCTCATAGCATCGAAATCAAACGTTCTACCCGTCAAGAATCTACCCACGAGGCACCATCGATCATCAAAGGCTACCTCTTCTCCCTCATTATCATCACCAATCAAGATCCCTTCCTCCTCCTCCTCCAAATTTATTTGTGCATACTCTTTGTTTAAATCAAAACCTGTATAGCTACTGGAAGCCATAGATGACACCAGACTAATCCAGCCAAAAACAAACTACACCAGAAAAACAATCAACAACGACAATACATACAACGACAAGTCAAAAGACTAGACATTTGCATGCAATATATATTTTGATTTGTGCTCTACTATGTATTGTTTCTTCTCTAATCTTTGTTAGGCAATTATATGTAATATTTTAAGGGTTTAAATATATTTATTTATATATACATGTTTATTTATTAGCATATGTACTTACATTTGTATCAATTTAACGTGTAGGTTAGTAGGTAATGTCAATCAACAAGCATTCATGTAAAGAAGTTTTTGCTATGCTAATTAAGGAGAACTAGCACCAATCCTGAAGTATCTTTGAAAGCCTCATGAGTTTTCTATTTTCTTATATAGCACATTTGTCATACATGTTAATGATGTTTATCAGGTAAATGATGAACAAATTTTTTACTGGAAAATGTTATAAGCTCCTCACATAGAATGAAAGTTTATTTGATATACTTCTGTGGCATGATCTTCTTATTACTTTCTAATTTATTTATTTTGTGGTTATTTTAAATTTTAATCTCATATTATTCTAATTTTTAAGATTTATTAAATAATAATTAATTAATTAAAAGAGAAAAATTAAATAATTAAAAAAATAAAGTTAACCTACCCAATTAAAAGATGTAAAAATAACCGAATTTTATAATAATACTAATTATTTTAGTTTTATTATCTATTATTATTAATTAATATTATTTGATATGATCATTCTTGCTTACCAAAAGAAAAATGAGATTATAATACAATATAAATTAAAATAAAAAATATGTATTATTTTTAATTAATATATTGATAATAGGTATAATAGAGTATACTAAGTGATTTATTATATAATAAGTTTTGGTTTTAATATTTATATATATTAATTACATATATAATGCTTAAATAATTATTAAAATATATAACAGTTGTTTGAATATTTTTTTGTAGAATATTTTATATATGTTATTTGCTTATATATATTTCAATTATTAAAACAAAATAATATGTAATAAAACTCGAATATAAAATCTATGCACATTATTACTCATATAATTATAATAATAAGAAATAAATATTAATTTATATCTTTTATTTATTTATATTTATATCTTATATATCTATATATTCATATAAATTGTAAATATAAAAGTGATTGACATGACAACTACTATTTCTTTCTATTGTTTCTAATTTCTAGGTTTTTTAATTTTTTAATAATTATAAAAGAAACAATAACAAAAAGAAGAATGTACATTAAAATTGGTTGCATTCTTAAGAATATGAAAAGCTCATGATATTTAAACACCACTCTATTAGTTACTAAGTCATTATATGTATACAAAGTATAAATATAGAACTATGCATTTATATTAATATGCATTATATTAATTAATATTATGAAAACTCTATATTAATATACCATCCTATTATTAAGTTGTATATAAATAATATATATATATATGTAATATAATAAAGAGATATGAGCAACTTCTTATTATAAGTCATTTTTCTTATAAATATAATTTTTCTAGATACTTTTACATAATAATTTGTTGTACGTGAAATATTTTTCATCAAATTATAGCTAATTTTAAAGAAGGAAGCTTTTTGGATACACAAATGTACAGGTGATGAAAGAAAATTACTCTATTTAGAGATTAAGTGAAGAGGATTATATTTTTAATTGAATTTTAATTATTTTTTTCAGCAAAAAAAATATTTATTATTTAGATGTAATATATAATATATTATGAAAAATGTGTATGATCTCATCTCAATAAAATAAAGAGAGATTTAAAAACGTCTTCCAAGGAATTAAAAGATGATCGAGTATCATTTATATTTAAATAAACATTCTCAATTATGAAATAAAAGTACATCTCAACAAAACATAATTATTATTTTTGTTTTGTCTTTATAGCATATTATTTAAGCTTATATAAATTGTTAGGATAAGATTATTATTTTTTATTGTGTTTAATAATTTAGAAAATATATGTACCAAAATATTGGACGTTTGAATTTTTGTTATAAACTTAAGTTAGATTAATTTGATAAAATAAAATATATGTAAATAATTAGCTCGAATCAATGAGAAGCTGCTAAATTAAGGGAATTTATATAGTTTTGATGTTTTATATTAAAATTATTAATTTAGATTGATGATGACTCTTTAGTTAGTTTTTAGTTTGTCGTATTTTAAAAAATAATATAGTTTAAAAATATTTGAAGAGCTGCGCGAAGCGCGACATTGTTACCTAGTTTTATATAGAATAAATATCTTCTATAAGGGTATATATGTAATTCAACAACAAAAGCCCAAAGTATTGTGACTTTTAATTAAGTTATAGATTACAAAAAAAAATAAAATATTTTTTCTTAGAAAAAATATTTAAAATAAATAATATTTAAATTTCTAACTTTTTATTTTATTTTAAAAAATATTTCATATTTATATATATATATTTTTATTATTAACAAACAATATCAACCTAAGTTTCTTATAAACTAAAATTTTTTATTTTACAAGTGATAAAAATAGAATTTAAAAATATTAAGTATTATTTTTATCAAATGCATATAAATTTATATAATGAAAAAATAAATTTAAAAGTATATAGAAAATAAAAATTTTATATAACATCTTATTATATATATTTGTGGTTATAATGAATTAGATTAAAATATTATCATTATTATAATATAATTTTAACAACTCATAGCATTTTAAAATTTATAATCTCAATTTTTTTTCTACAATTTTGCTACAATTATTTTTTCTTTCAATACAACACAGTGAACACACCCTTAATTTATTGGTTATTTGTTGTACTCTATTTTAACTATTCAATAATAATTTTTTGAGGGAAAGAAATTTGTCGAAATTAACTCCCGCCATCTTCAATTTTCCGAAAATAGGGCCCAAACTTGCCACGCTGGCGATCCGCCCCTTCCACTTTCAACCAATAGAAATGCCTTTTCTACTCGTAGGCGTCTTCGCTTCCTTATATATAAATATCAAACCATCATGAATGACTACATTCACAATCCAAATTCTCTATTCGCTCCATTTCATTTTCAACCAAGAATACCTGAACAACGCATCCCTAATCTTCGTATCTATTCAATGGATTCCACCGCCGCAGCAACAACCAAGAAGGGAGGCAGAGGAAAGCCTAAGGCTAACAAATCGGTTTCAAGGTCTTCGAAGGCCGGTCTCCAATTCCCTGTCGGTCGAATCGCTCGATTCCTCAAGAAAGGCCGATACGCTCAGCGAGTCGGCTCTGGATCACCAGTTTACCTCTCCGCCGTTCTAGAATACCTTGCTGCTGAGGTTTGTTTGGATTTCTTTGCCTGTAAATTGCATTTTCTTACGCTTTTTTCAATATCATTTCCCAACAAAATTCATTGCCTAAATTTTCTCTGTCGTTTTGATGCAGTTATTGGAGTTGGCCGGAAACGCTGCTAGGGACAACAAGAAGAGCAGAATCATTCCGAGGCACATTCAGTTGGCTGTGAGGAACGATGAAGAGTTGAGCAAGCTTTTGGGTGCGGTGACCATCGCGAACGGAGGTGTTCTGCCTAACATCCACCAGACTTTGTTGCCGAAGAAAGTCGGAAAAGGGAAAGACGAGATTGGATCTGCGTCTCAGGAGTTTTAGATTTTATGATTTCTTGTTCTATAGTATAGAAATTGAAAAAAGATGTTAGATTTTTGGATCTTCAAAGTTCAAACTTTTATTTTGATGTGTTTTGATTAGGTCATCAATAGTATCCTAATGAAGTAGGATGTTTAGATTTGTAAAGGCTCATCTTTCTATGGATTGCTTCTCTCTATTTCCCATCATTGTTTCGCTTATGATCAATTGCTTTGAAAATAGATATGTATTGATCCATCTGTGTCTATTTATTGTTGTTTTCTTTATTCTGAATTAAAACAATATATACCATTTGTAGTATTTGCATTGTTTTTGTTTGGCATATTCAAGCCAAAATGTTTTTTTATTGTTCAACCTTATCTAAAAAATTAAATTATCTACACCCATCCTAAAAAGATAGAATTTTTATTTTTTGAGATGTAATTGTAACAAAGCGAAGAATACAAGAGAAAATATAGTTACAATTAGGGCAAAGAAAGGAGAGCTAAGAGCACCTGAGCTGATATAAATGTATCTATATATATGCCGTGGTTAATGCTCCAAGGAAACTGCAATCATAACACCATTTTGAGGTTTCTTTCACTGTAGACGTCATATGCCGTGCACTACTGGAGTCACATCATTTTTTTTATATATATTTAATTAATATTTATATTATTATATTAATACAATTAAGATTTTTTTTGGGAAATTTTGCTATGCATATTTTTAAGAGTGATGTACTAATGTAATCTTATTTGTTTTTGACACTAGACAAATTTTTTTAGTTTATTTTTTTTTATAGTGTGTATACTATAGTTATTTAAAATATTTTAAATTTTTTTAAAAAATTTAGTTAAATATAATAACTGTGGTATTTTTGTTAATTAATATGATTTAATTTTTTTTTATTTTATTAAAAAATTAATATAATAATAATAAATATTTTTTTAGTGTAATTTTTAGTTTTGTGGTTGGAGTAAAAATACTTTTTAACATCAAATATAGTCATAGTGTAACACCAAATTTAATGTGTTCTTAGAAATGCTCTAAGCTCGCCAAACTAACTCTTTATCCGATCGTAATGCATTTCTAGCCAAATTACTAGCAATGCAATTGATATTTATAGGTATATGGTAGAGTGATACATTAGGAAAAGTTGATAAAGTGTTGTTGGTCTTTATGATGAGTCCTGAAAGAGCCAATCTATCTTTCCAGTTATGTTTCACTCTTGACACTAAATGAAGGTAGTCCGTTGCTGTGCATGAGAGAGGTATGCAGATGGTAGAACACCATTGTAAGGCATGAGAGAGAGCTTAAGCTTTAGGAAAGAGTGAAAGATGAGTTCTCAACGAAAGGAGTAGACAGGCATGCTATAATTTGGTCCTCACTATTCCTTATAACCGACCCAATACTTTTTTTGTGGTTAAGAACATCTAAGGCAACATCAATATTCAATATGAACTGCTGTGGGTGGAGTTTAGGATAGTCTCTAAAGTTTGTAGTTGGAGTTGACTTTCTAGTAGGAGCTACTGCTTGTGCATCTGTTGGTGTGGATTGGCAGTTTGGTTGAAGAAGTTGGGCTTCTCTTGTAGTCCTGTATTAAAGCTTTTTAAACAGGAAAGACATCTTCTAGTTTGCTAGAGGGCACCCTCTGTATGTTAGAATAAACGGTCTGGACCAAACTTTTGCATTATTTTTCATTTAGATGTTTATTGCTTCCAAGTTTTTAACATTTCTATTTTTCATTTTATAGAGAATCCACATACCTTCCAGAGAGGTCTCGTAGATAACTTCTTGGGCACCATTGCCAAGAGATTAGATGACATCATGGAAACTACCAAGGTTGACAGAGGTAAGGGGAAGGACATGGAACCTTCTAGCTGGATCCAAGAAGCCAACACCTCCGGTCAAGGGCCATGAGGTGATTCTTAAGGTTACAACTTCAGAAGCTATTGTCCATCCCTAGGCTCCTCAAGTTGCGGTAGAATCTGTTAGAAATAATTGGGGTCACAACTGTATATATAAAATGTGTGTTGGGTCATCAAATAAATAAGTCAAATTTATGTGGTCTATTTTGGAATAAAGTTTATGACTTAAGGGCATGATTGTCATGATTTTAATATGTGGATACCAATTAGACAATTTCTATATTGATGAGGGGCCAAATAGAAATAGTCAAAAATATTGCCAACAGGTTTGTCTGTTGGTAATATAACGGGTAATGGTCCCCATTTTGCATTGTATCAGTATTTTTCCAGAGTTCTTGAATCCCCATCATCAAGAAAATAAGGTTTCAAAGGTTTTGATGCAAAATTGGAAGATCATACCAATCAAAGATCGATTCTATGGACTCCGGTACGCTTCCGCTATTCCTTAATTTTATTGTTTGATTCTCTTGAATTAATTAGGGTTATATTCTGAGTTTACAGTATTCTAACATGTGGTATCAAGAGCATCTCTAAATTAATTCTTGAGAATTTATGGTAGTATTGATCTTCCATTAAATTATTATTATTTTTTTTTTTTTGCATTTAGAATATTTAGTTAATCATGCTATATATTTAAATGTTCCACCGCTGCAAATTTGTTCAATCGTAGGTATATATATTGCATGCGATTGAATTTTTGGATTTGCAGTAATATATTTCTGCGATGAACAACTATAAGTATATTTATACATATAAAAGTCGATCGCATACTTTATATATATATTCGATGTGCGATAGAAACTTTGATATATTGGTTATTGGTTTTGTTCGACATACTTTATGATTTGATGGCTATTTGTTTGAATTGTATATATATATATACATATATGATTTGAAAGTCGGTTCTGGTGATTCTGTTACACCGAATGCATGATGCATTCAATTTTATTTTATTTTTTTTTTATTTGTTTTTTAACAGTAATGTATCATGATGCATTAAAGTTCACACAGTAATATATGTTTTCATTATGCATGAATGGATACTGCGAGAATGGATGTAATGCATCATTATTATTATTATTTTATTAAAATAAATAATAGTTTTAATTATAATAATAATACAGTAACAATTTAATTCAAATTTTGGTTTAAAGTTTATTAAATATATCTAATATTTAATTAAATTAATTGAAACAAAATATCACCAAAGTGATTTCTTTTGTGTAGATTAATTTAATAAAAATATTATGATAATTGTGTGTATGTGATTCATAAATTTATTAACTAACCCAAAGGTGAGTTAATATTTGGTTGAATTTCATGCATGTTTGTGGTGATAAATGTGTGACAATTATAAGGTATTTTATGTGAACAATTTGTTAGTCCAAAGATTACATATTGTTTGACATAATTTATTGTCAATATTTGATCACTACAACAAGAGTACCGCTTGCAATTAATATTACTGTCCAAAGACTTAATATTAATGTTGTGTTTGGTATCTTGAGATGGGATCAACCATTATTTGAATTTATTGTTTTATTTGGATTCTTATATGAGCATGTTATTTATGTAATTGTATTGTTCTTTTCAGCTGTTGCTAGTGTATCTGCTAACCTTAATTCTGCACGGTCCTTAATGGTAATAAATTTAAGGACTGGAAGGAGAACATTTTTATTGTTCTTGGCCGCATGGATCTTGACCTTGCATTAAGGATGGATCGTCCCGCTTCTCTTACGGATACCGCACCTCCGAGCAAAGGAGGATTTATGAGAAGTGGGACCGTTCAAACCGCATGAGTCTTATGATCATTAAGCGCGGCATACCTGAGGCTTTTAGGGGTGCGGTGTCCGAGGAGGTCACCGATGCCACAACTTTCCTTGCTGAAATTGAGAAGCGCTTTGCAAAAAGCGATAAGGCGGAAACAAGTACTCTTTTAAAGAAACTTATTTCCATGAAGTTTAAGGGCAAGGAAAACATAAGGGAGTACATTATGGAAATGTCTCACCTTGCTTCAAAGTTGAAGGCACTAAAGCTTGAGCTTTCGGATGACTTGCTTGTGCATTTAGTGCTTATCTCTCTTCCTCCACAATTCAGTCAATTTAAAGTCGGCCATTACACCGCCAAAGGGAGAAGTGGACTCTTAATGAGCTCATTTCATTTTGTGTTCAAGAGGAAGAAAGATTGAAGCAAGAAAAGACTGAAAGTGCTCATTTGGCAAGCACCTCTAAGGATAAGGGCAAGAAAAGAAAGAATGAGGCTGCTAAGGATAAAGGTCCTGCACATAAGAAACAAACTCAAACCAACAGTGATGATGGTTGTTTCTTTTGCAACATGAAAGGACACATGAAGAAGGAATGTGCTAAGTATATTGCATGGCGAGCAAAGAAAGGTACATTTCTTACTTTGGTCTGTTCTGAGGTAAATTTAGCTTCAGTACCAAGAAACACTTGGTGGTTAGATTCCGGTGCTACTACTAACATCAGTGTTTCTATGCAGGGTTGCCTGAGTTACCGAAAGCCAAATGATGCTGAAAGAAGCATTTATGTGGGAGATGGCAAGTCGGTAAATGTGGAAGCAATAGGGCATTTTAGGTTGTTGTTAAGTACTGGTTACTATTTGGACTTAATAGATACTTTTGTTGTACCGTCTTTTAGACGGAATTTGGTTTCTGTTTCTTGTTTGGACAAATTGGGTTATTGTTGTTCATTTGGAAACAATTGCTTTAGTTTATCTATTAATTCAAATACCGTTGAACCGGTTCACTTATGGTTTATGACAACTTATATTTGCTTGACACTGTTGCTTCTTATAATGAAACCTTGAATGTGGAATCACGTGGTACTAAGCGTAAAATAGATAATGAAAAATCAAGTTCCTTATGGCACAAACGGTTAGGTCACATCTCTAGAAATAGAGTTGAGCGACTTGTATCTGATGGAATTTTAGATTCAATTGATTTTTCAGACTTTGATGTTTGTATTGAATGCATCAAAGGCAAACAGACCAAAACAAAGAAATTGGGTGCGAAAAGAGCTACCGATGTCTTAGAGTTGATACATACAGATATTTGTGGGCCATTTCCTACACCTTCTTGGAATGGTCAACGATACTTTGTATCATTCATAGATGATTACTCAAGATATGCGTACCTATTTCTACTTCATGAAAAGTCTCAAGTGTTGGACGTGTTCAAATCTTTTAAGGCTGAAGTTGAGAATCAACTTAGCAAAAGAATAAAGCAAGTCAGGTCTGACCGTGGTGGTGAGTACTATGGCAGATATGACGGATCAGGTGAACAACGTCCAGGACCTTTTGCCAGATATCTAGAGGAGTGTGGAATTGTCCCACAGTACACTATGCCAGGATCTCCTAGCATGAATGGTGTTGCTGAAAGACGAAACCGTACTCTTAAAGATATGGTAAGGAGTATGATCAGTCATTCAACCTTACCAGAATCACTCTGGGGAGAGGCACTTAAGACAGCAGCCTACATTTTGAATAGGGTACCAACTAAAGCAGCTGCAAAAACACCTTATGAGCTTTGGACAGGGCGAAAGCCTAGTCTTAAGCACTTTCATGTTTGGGGATGTCCAGCTGAGGCTAGGCCTTATAGGCCAAATGAAAAGAAGCTGGAACCTAAAACTGTGAGCAGCTACTTTATTGGATATTCTGAACGATCTAGGGGTTTCAAGTTTTATGATCCCAAAGTAAAGAATATATTTGAAACGGGAACTGCAAAGTTTTTTGAGGATATTGAGTTTGGGGGGAGAAATACGGTTAAAGACTTTGTTTTTGAGGAGGATTTAGAATCACCCACTTCTCTTGAAGATGAGTTGATTCCTATTCCAATAGTTGCTTTTGACAATGTTCAGGATTCTAATCCTAATATTGATCAAGTTTTAGATCAAGAGCAACCAAACATAGTCAATCAAACCCCAGAGGTACAAACTCAACAACCTCAAGAACAAGTGCCTTTGCGACGGTCCACTAGAGAAAGAAGAAATGCTATTAATCCAGATGAATATATAGTGTATCTTCAAGAACATGAGGATGGCATTGGAATGATGGAAGATGATCCAATCAACTTTCATCAAGCCATGAAAAGTTCTAACTCTCAAAAGTGGAATGATGCCATGAATGAAGAGAATAAGTCTATGCAAGACAATAAAGTTTGGGAAGTTGTCCCATTACCAGAAGGTGTAAAACCCATTGGTTGTAAATGGATATTTAAAACCAAGAGGGATGAAAATGGTAATGTAGTGAGGTTTAAGGCACGTCTTGTAGCAAAAGGCTATACTCAGAAAGAAGGCATTGATTATAAAGAGACTTTCTCTCCAGTTTCATCGAAAGACTCTTTCAGGATAATAATGGCACTTGTTGCTCACTTTGATCTTGAGTTACATCGATGGATGTTAAAACAAATGCTTTTCTCAATGGCGACATTGATGAGACAATTTATATGGAGCAACCAGAAAACTTTGTGGTTGGTGACCCAAAGAAAATGGTTTGCAAATTAAAAACATCCATCTATGGACTCAAGCAAGCTTCCCGTCAATGGTACCACAAATTTCATCAAGTGGTTCTCTTATTTGGTTTTGAGATGAATGCTGTTGATGATTGTGTGTATCATAAGTTTAGTGGGAGTAAGTGTATATTTCTGGTTCTATATGTCGATGACATATTGCTTGCCACTAATGATATAGGCTTATTGCACGAAACTAAGAGATTTCTATCCAAGCATTTTGAGATGAAAGATCTTGGTGACGCCTCTTTTGTTTTAGGAATTCAAATACATCGAGACCGTTCTCGGGGTATCCTTGGATTATCACAAAAGAGCTATATCGATAAAGTACTCAAACGGTTTGGCATGCAAGATTGTAGACCAGGTGATACCCCTGTCGTTAAAGGAGACAAATTTTGTCTTAAACAATGCCCTAAAGGAAGCCTTGAAATTCAAGAAATGCAAAAGATTCCCTACGCTTCGGCTGTTGGGAGTCTAATGTATGCTCAAGTTTGTACGCGTCCGGATATAGCGTACATTGTTGGAGTGTTAGGCAGATACTTAAGCAATCCAGGAATTGATCACTGGAAAGCAGCCAAAAAGGTTATGAGATATTTGAAGAGAACAAGAGAGTACATGCTCACATATAGGAGGTCAGATCACTTTGAGATCATTGGATACTCTGACTCTGACTTTGCGGGATGCCAAGATAGTAGGAGATCCACTTCGGGCTACATATATCTGTTAGGTGGTGGAGCTATATCATGGAGGAGTGCAAAACAAACACTCATAGCTTCATCCACCATGGCAGCAGAATTTGTTGCATGTTATGAGGCATCCAACCATGGTATGTGGCTGAGAAATTTTGTCACTGGGCTGCGCATTGTGGATGGAATTGAAAGACCACTTAAGTTGTATTGTGACAATAAGTCAGCTGTATTGTATTCCAACAACAATAGGAGCTCGACGAAGTCAAAACACATTGACATCAAGTTCCTTGTTGTAAAAGAAAGGGTACAAAGTGGACAGATTTGTATAGAACACTTAGGTACAAACTCCATGATCGCAGACCCCCTTACTAAGGGTTTGCCACCCAAGGTCTTTCACGAGCACACTGCTCGTATGGGTGTTTTAGATTATGAGGATATCTAGATTCAGTGGGAGTTTGTCTTTAGTGTGTTTTATTTGTTTCATGAAACATGTGTATTTGGATATTTTTCTGATCAGAAATTATGTTATTCAGTTTATTTCACTTTGTACATTTAAGCTAAAGTTTTGATCTCCATAAAGTAAAGTAGGACCAATTGAAAATTGACATGAATAGATCACCATGCATGTAATTTTCATACCACATTATCATGATTGATCTATGTCATTTGGCTATGTTGATATATGTGACCATTGATGGGTTTAGTTGTGATTGATACAACGAAAATCGCTTTGATCCTATGTTGATATAGTTAATGGACGAGATTGCACATGCCTATGGTTATGATGACAAAGTTATGAGCTCAATAAGGTTAACACATTTATATGTATACATATGTGACCCAGTGGGAGATTGTTAGAAATAATTGGGGTCACAACTGTATATATAAAATGTGTGTTGGGTCATCAAATAAATAAGTCAAATTTATGTGGTCTATTTTGGAATAAAGTTTATGACTTAAGGGCATGATTGTCATGATTTTAATATGTGGATACCAATTAGACAATTTCTATATTGATGAGGGGCCAAATAGAAATAGTCAAAAATATTGCCAACAGGTTTGTCTGTTGGTAATATAACGGGTAATGGTCCCCATTTTGCATTGTATCAGTATTTTTTCAGAGTTCTTGAATCCCCATCATCAAGAAAATAAGGTTTAAAAGGTTTTGATGCAAAATTGGAAGATCATACCAATCAAAGATCGATTCTATGGACTCCGGTACGCTTCCGCTATTCCTTAATTTTATTATTTGATTCTCTTGAATTAATTAGGGTTATATTAAGTTTTACAGTATTCCTAACAGAATCTTCTTCTCAAGGAGAAGTCATTGAGACTGTTTTAGAAGTGATGCCCCTCTAGCAGAGGCCAATCGTCGTGGACGATAAGGAGGAGGAGGATGAAGGCCTTGTGTTCCCTCAAGCAAAAAGGTCAGGCTCCTAACTGAGTGGGGACAACAAAAGAACAAGGGCTGAGGCTAAAGACAAGCTTCAGCAATCAAATGTTGCCACGAATCAGGCTTTGGAGTTTTTGAGACGAAGAGAAGCAAACACTAGGGAAACTGAGAGGCTAAATAAGCAGACCACACGCTCCAACAAGGAGGTTGTCAGTTCTCAGCCTCTACCACCAATAAAAATCAATGCTCCTTCCGCCCAGCTGCCAAGGGACAGAACCAGTCTTCCACCTCTTCCTCCTTCTAGGGTCATTCTGTCTGTCCGTCCTTCCTCGCTGTCAGAAGAAGAACATTTTCAGTTGGAGGTAGCTGACAAATTCTTTGTGAATAGATTCAACATGGAGTACGATGACATGAAGAAAATAGCTAATGTGCTTTCCACCAGGAAGAGTGCTGATTTCGTTGATGCTGCCAGATGGAATGAACCACTTCCTCCAATATTTGATTGTCAAGTGATTGCTGAAAGGATACGACCGAGAGTAGGTTCAGATCTCACATCCATTTGTAGCGAACTTATGGGACCAAAATGCTACAACTTGTAGCAGGTTAGGTTCTAATAAGTACACTACAATGACAAGTGGAGATCCAGCCTTCATGGCATTTTTTTTTGTGTATTTGTGTATATATGCGGTTTTTTTTTTTATGAATTACTCTTTTTAAAAATAAATATGTTTATATAAATTTAAGCTCTATATAAAATAATACCTTTTTTTCTTTCTAGAAACTTAAAGTTACAGACTAATTTCATTAACAATAGTCTTAAAAGTTGAATTACTGTGGTAGGTTCACCGATCTTTATTCCAATTGTGACTTCCAATTACTTTTTACTTGTATTTGACTTTATGTAATTTTTCTTTTATGCGGGTCTGATGGCGAAGAGGTGCTCTTCACTCGTGACTAAGCTGACCTACGATATATAAATCTTAAAGGTTGAGCGTATTAACTCAGACCAAAAAAAGAAAGAGGCGATTAAAGCTTTGAACGAGGGCAGAGCTCATGTTGATGCTTTATTCAAGCAAAGAGTTGAAGTTTCTCTTAATGTTGTTGTAACTAATTACAAAGCAGAAGCTAAAGTAGAGAAAAATCGTGCTGAGAAATATAAAAGGGTTTTACAACCAAGCAAACTCTTGCATTCCTACTTTGGAAGAGAAGGCAGATGCTGTGAAAAGGTGAAGGCATCATTCCTAATTTATATTTAACAAATTAAAATTATAAAATATTATTAAAATAATTAAATACTAACTAAATAAGGAGCATAATTAGAGCAATAATAATAAAAATAACTTTTTATTTTAACTTTCTAGTCATTTTAACTAAAAAAAACATAAAAGTACCATTAGAAATGATGTAAGGGATTATAAATGAAAAATGCTAATTATAACCTCTTATTACAATCTCTTAGTCAACCTCCACTTCTGAAATCACATGTCGAAATATTTTTTTTAATTTTTTTAATTCCGAATAGTTTACAGTACCGAAAACAGAGTTTTTGACATTCCAGTTTACCACGCATGTTTAAAAAACTTCAAACGTATTTTCGCTATTGTAAACTATTCGAAAATTTTAAAAATTTATAGGGATGATGTTCAGGGCCGGTCTTGAAATTTAGTAGGCCATAGAAGAAAAATTTATTTTGGACTCTTATTTAGAAAAAAAATGTACTATTTTTCAAAATAAAAAAAATGGTATAATTTTTAAAGGGAATTTTTTTTTTTTTGGACTTCTAGACTAGGTGGGCCCTAGACACAGGTCTAATCCGCCTATGCCCAAGGCCGGGCCTGATGATGTTATAAGCATAACGAACATCGCCTTGAAAAAAAAATTTAACACGTATTTTTGAACGTAAAAATTGATTAAGAAATTATAACAGAAGATTGATGGTAGGAGACTACGAGTAGCATTCCTCACTATAAATAAAGTTTAGGAACCACTAGACAGTCTAGACTGGCTGTCATTTCGTTGAAAGAAATTATCCCAAAGTTTTAAAAATACACTCGTTGCCTCCCTACAACAATTTTCCCTCTTTTTCTAAATAAAAACTAAATATGTTGCCAGGTTGGTGATCTACGTCCTTGGCTATCCACCAATAATATCATTTGTGCCCTACTGCACTTTCCCCAAACCCCTTTGTATAAATACGCACACACTGTCTTCTTCCAGAACACTCACTTTCACTTCAATACGTCTCTTTCGCCTTTCTTCTTGCTCGATCACATTTCCTAGGGTTTACTTGTATTTTGATCCACACCAGCAAAACCCTAAAGATGAGTACGGCCGCTACAACCAAAGGAGGCAGAGGCAAGCCAAAGTCCTCCAAATCTGTCTCCAGGTCTTCCAAGGCCGGTCTCCAATTTCCCGTCGGCCGAATCGCCCGATTCCTTAAGAACGGAAAGTATGCCGAGAGAGTCGGTGCCGGTGCTCCAGTCTACCTTTCCGCCGTTCTTGAGTATCTTGCCGCTGAGGTTGGTATTTCACTCTTGATCGATTTTGTTCTCTGATTTGTTTTCATTCCTTTTAATCGGTTACTTCCGATTTGGTCTTTATTTATTGTTATTATTATTGTGTATGGATTCTATCGTTTTCTTATTCACCTAGGTTTAGAGATGATGTTCTGTGAACTCGGATTGATGGTAAATAATTTTGGAAATGGATTCTCAATATACAAATGGGGATTGATTTGCTTCCATTTTTATTGTTCGCAAAGTATTTGCATTGATTGGCTTATGATCAACACTGTTCATTAAGGAGTATAAGATTGGAGTATAAGATCAACACTGTTTATTTATTTATTTTTTAAAAAATTATTCTCAGGTTTTGGAGCTAGCTGGAAACGCTGCAAGAGACAACAAGAAGAATCGTATCGTGCCAAGACATATACAACTCGCAGTGAGAAATGACGAGGAGTTGAGCAAGCTTTTGGGGACTGTTACAATTGCTAATGGCGGTGTTTTGCCAAACATTCACCAAACTCTCTTGCCTAAGAAAGTTGGGAAAGGAAAGGGTGAATTTGGTTCTGCATCACAAGAGTTTTAGGGTTTGAGGTCTTTGTATGGTCTTACTTAGGACATGGGCATAAATTGTTGTTTTTGAGGATAAAGTCCTGTTTAAGATGGCTCGTTTTGACCTTCTTGGAATCATGTAAACCCAAATTCTGGGCAAATTTTTTTTAATGGTTTGAATATAGAACAAATATATCATTTTCGTCTCATTTTTTTTTTTTGATGGTTTTGTCATTTGGCTTTGAATCTTTTATGTGTTGGTCAAATTTTTGATTCTCCCTAAAAGAAAAAGGTAAATTCAGACTTAAACTTGAACAAATTATTAAGGTGCAATGGTCTATCGATGGTGGTCATACTCTTTCAAATCAGGTTTAGATTTAGTAGTGGCTACTTTGTTGAGCATGATCAGGATCATAATTGTAGGAAAATATTTTGTGCACGCCCAAGAGTATAGGTATTGTAATAATAGCTGTATATGTTTGTTGAGACATATATCAAATGAGCTATCTCTTTAATTTTTCAGCTTCAACTGCAGTCCATCTCTACATATAACTGTTGTAAATATTTTTTAATACTATTATATTACCTTGAAATTGTATTATACTGAAATGGATTGTTTGTTAAATTTTAATTTAAACTAAAATATGGTATATTTAGGTGTCCATAAAAATTATTAACAGTGTTACATAAAAATATTGCAAGGAATATAATTTAATGTAATACTATATCAATATAATACGATGTAAAATGGCTTACCAAATAAGCCATAAATCACTATGTCTATGTATGTAAAAATATATATATATATTTTTTTTAATAAAAGTGTAAAAATATAATTTTTAAATATAGTAGTTTATAAATTTATTTATGTAAAATTTTTAATTTTATTTTAATTTACAATATACATTTAAATATTATATTTATTTAAAAATTAATTTTATTATGGTATTAAAAGTTGTTTATTGTTATTATATTTTTATTTTTTTTGTTGTTTTAATTTGTAGTGTAATTTTATTTAATTATAATTTTTTTATTAGAATATAATTTGTTTAGTTTAATTATGTTCATTAGATAGGTGTAGTGTAATATAAAAGTAAAAAGTGTGAGTTTAATAAAGAAAATTTGGTTTCAGATTTTTGATTTAAATATTTTTAAAGATAGAAGAAAAATGGACTCACCAGTGTTTTTCTTCCATGAGTTTTTCATTTTTCAGACCGTAGTTGACATGTGTCTTTAGTAATATTTTTTTTCGCAAAGTAGGAGTCTTCAGTACTTTTTTTAATAAGAATTCATTAATTTAGAAAACATTATAAAGGATTTGGCGAGTTATTCTGTAACACATGACTTGTACAAAGAGGATTAGCCTCAATCTACATGGCACTAACTTTGTTATGCAAAGTTTCGTTAGCTAATACATGAGCAACTTGGTTAGATTTTCTATAAATAAAATTCCTCGAACAACTCTTTCATTCTTCATCAAGTGCTTAATGTGACATATTAAACCTTCAACATCCTAGCGCCCTCCATCTCTCTAAATTAAGTTGACAGCTTGAAGACAATTAGTCTCAACCCAAAAACATTGACAGTTTCTTTGTATTTCAGTTTGAATCCCAACTGCAATAATATGTAATTCCACTTACAATTGTGTCATTTCCCTAGCTAGAAAGGTTGCGACAGCATACTGGACTTGGCCCCTGTGGTCACTCACCACCATACTTACACTAGCCTCTCCTTTACCCGCTTTAACACTGACATCAACATTCAGCTTCAATAAGTCAGCCTCCGGTGGTTTCCAAGTCAGCTTCAACATTCGCTTCTTTGGCCGTGATTTGGCTAACTCTATAATCTGACAAGAAACGACAGTACCAATCAACAACTTCCCCAACTGGTAGTTGATGTCCCCCATGAGCAATGCAATTACGAATGTACCATAAATCCCACGATAAGACCACAAAAAATCTCAAACTCTTCCCGCTACCATGCCCAAGAAATTCGCATACTAGACTTAGCCCCTATGGTCACGCACCACCATACTTACACTAGCCTTTCCTTTACCCACTTTAACCTCGACATCAACATTCAACTTTAATATGCTAGTCTCCGGTGGTTTCTAAGTAGTAGGCTCCCGCTCATTTCCTTATCTGGTTGTGATTTGGCTACCTCTATAACCTGTCAACAAACGATATCACTAATCAATAACTTTTCCAATTGGTGGTTGATGTCCCCCAATGAGTAACACTATTACAAATATAACATAAATCCCATGATAAGACCAAAAAAAACTCAAACTCTTCCCGCTTCCATGCTCAAGAAATTCTCATGAGAAAGGACAGTACATCTTGTTGGAATATGTTTTACCAGTATCTAGATTTACTACCATGTATGTTATTTAACATCTTAAATATGAATTTCTAAAACAATATAAATAAACACATATAAAGTTTCAGAAACCTTACAGTGGGTGTAGCGGAATAATAATGGCTCCTTCCACTCAGATTTCTAACCCTTGTATCCTGTCTGTAGTAGAGTATCACCAAGATCTGAGCCCGAATCTCCTTCTCATGAGTCTAGATTTTTCACAGCCTTACACCCTATGATTGAGTACCACTTGGTATCTTGACAGTTGTCAAAAGAGATTTTGGCAAATGTATGATCATCTTGAACTTCCAATATTTTCACTTTCCAACCTAAAATCGTCTTCCCCGTGTGTCCAAAAACTATTTTAAAGAAATTCACATTAATATATCTCCAAGAAATGACTCTTCCGACCAAAGTTTTTTCACTGAACTGCATAGCCTCCCCCTCATCAACTTCCCAATCTTCCTCATTCTCCACCACCAATTTGTTAATCATATTTACTATATCATTTACTGCATCCCTACTATCCATGAGAGCCAGTACACAAATAACCACAATCCCAATCATTCAACAAGAGTCCTCTAGATCATAGAGAGAAAACTTGGTCGTTTAGACCATAGTACATGTAGTATCTTCAAGTAGTCTTTAATAAATTATTTAAATTTGTATCTTTAGTACTTAAAAGGCCATGTCTACACTGTTTTTAAAAATAGATCAACTGAGATAAGAAGGTGTAAAATTTTGGTTTTGAGTAAAGTGTTTTAAATATATAATTACAATATTCTAGTCACAAATGCCATGTTGGGGATGTAGCTCAAATGGTAGAGCGCTCGCTTTGCATGCGAGAGGTACAGGGTTCGATACCCTGCATCTCCACTTTTTTATATTCATATTTTTTCTGTTATTATCCAAAGCTTGCCCGCCAAACTCAGTAGTGGATTAGTTTTGAGGACAATGGCGGTTCCACTGTTCAATCTAGCTCCCAACCTCTCAGTTTCAAGGCTCTGCTTTGGTTCGATCAATTTCTAATTCAACTTTTCACTTCCACTGCATTTTTTTTTTTATTTATTGCTATGATTTCATCAGCTGCGTTAAAACCTTCAACTCACTCCTCAGGAACCATGACTTTGGGCGAGCAGAACACTTTATCCGACTCTTTTCGTCTCCTCGACCAAGCTTTCAACGCCGGAGTTAACTTCTTCGATTCTGCCGAAATGTATTTATTCACATCTTACTTACTATTCATTCATCTTTGTATTATATGGGGTTCGATGATTTCAGGTACCCAGTTCCTCAGCGAGCCGAAACTCATGGAAGGAGCGAAGAGTATCTTGGCCGTTGGATTCGGGATAGGAAGATTTCACGTGATCGAATCTTCTTAGCCACTAAGGTATGCTCTTTCCGCCACTCTTATTTTTTCAGTCTGTACTCAACTCCAAACCGTTGGGAGTTGGGACGGTGAGAATTTGGGAGCTCTTAGATTCTAAATCTTTTTGCAGTGTGTTTGTTTTGTATAACCTAGAATATGTAATTGTAGGTTGCTGGACCATCTGGGCAGATGACTTGGATTCGAGGTGGACCGTTGTGCTTGGATGCTACAAATATCACTGAAGCCATTGACAACAGGTACTAGCATATACATATTATGCGAACTATTCTATTCTCTGGTTGTTTTATAGTGGTTTAAGCTCATATCGATCATGGAAATGTATAGTTGTTAGTGTAGTATGTACAACTTTTGTTCAAATAATTGAGCTATTCTTGTTATTACCAGTTCCCATCAAGCATGCACAAACCTTCTGTTCACACGTGGGCATTTGATCTTTACCTTCTTTCTTTCTTTTTTTCTTTTTTTGGAGAAAAGATATGGACATTTGATGAATTTTATTTATTTGGTTGGATGCAGTTTGTTAAGACTCCGGACAGACTACATTGATCTTTATCAGATTCACTGGCCTGATCGGTTTGTATGTAGGCCCACCCTTTTATTTGAATTAGGGATGGAAGCTTTGTGCCTTATACTAAAGAGATCATTTTGATTTGTGCTTCTTGGCCGTGGATAACACTTAAGTTTCTTTTTTAACTAGTTATGTTCCCATGTTTGGAGAAACTGAGTATGACCCAACCCGTCAGTTTTGTTCGATTAGTATTGAAGAACAACTCGGTGCACTTGGCAGAGCCATTGTTGAGGGAAAGGTAAATTTGATATTATGGTTTGTGCCTTACCATTTTAGGTCATGTCAATTTCAACTAAGGAAGAATGTTATGTTTGCAGATCAGATATGTTGGTCTCAGCAATGAAACACCATATGGGGTTATGAAGTTTGCTCAGGCAGCTCAAAGAGATCCTTGCCTTCCAAAAATCATATCTTTACAGGTTTTCTTAAGCATTCTAGTTCAGAACTCTGAGGGTTTTTTCCTTCTCACTCTACAGCTTAGTAGCTTTAGTTTTGGGCTGATGCAGTGGTTTTTGTTTGTGATAGAACTCATACAGCTTGCTCTGCCGAACTTTTGATTCTGGACTTGCTGAATGTTGTCACCACGAAAGGTATTTGACGATTTTATATCATTTTCCAGGTCTTAATTTTGATAGAAGCAGAAATATTATTTCTGTAATTACATGGTAGAGGTGCCAATGGAACTTTTTGCTAACACACACACACATAGATATATATCAACAACAAAAGGCGAGTCAGATTCTGAAATGTGGATATCTAAAAAGTTCTGATGTTTGGGATAAAATTATAATCAATAGCTTGAGCTAGATAAATTAGAAAATCAATGGAACTTTGAGGAATGTTTCTATATCCTGTGCGGATTTGGGTTAAACTTGACTTTATTTCCAACATGAATGCTTTCAACTGTGTTAACTATTCTATGCTTAGCTCCACATTCTAATTTGATTGTACAACGTTTTTGTTGAAGTACCGTTCAGGTATTTCGTCCAGTGATAACTAATGTTCATTTGTTGTGTGTTTTCAGGATTGCCTTATTGGCCTACAGCCCACTTGCAATGGGTATACTCTCTGGGAAGTACTTCTCGCCTGATGCAAGTCCAGGAGATGCTCGGTTGAATATTTTTAGAGGTCTTTTATTAGATTGTTTGGTTAATCATTAGATATGTGGAAAACTAGTCTGTTGCTGACGTCTCAGTTTTGTGATCTTCTTTATCTTGCAGGAAGGTATTCAGAAGGGGAATCTAGATATAATCTATCCAACAAATCCATGGAAGCAGCTACTATGGTAGGGTGGATTCTTTTGAGTTTTGGTTTGTGCATATTAGATCTCCATGCCATTAGAACCAAATCAAAGAACAGAGCTGAAACAAAGAGAAAGGAAGAGAGAAAGAACTGTAGAAAGAATGGAGAAGAAAAGACAATCTCATTGATCAAAGATTGTTACAGACTATTTATACAGAAAGAGAAATTAAACAATCTGTTATAACAGAAAACCAGAAATCAAGCTAACAGCCAAACAACAATAACAAACTTTATAACAAACTAACTAACTCTCAACAGTGGCCTTAACATCTCCCCTCAAACTCATAATTGAAAGGTTTTCAATTTTGAGTTTGCTTCTGAATGTTGAGAATCGTTGACTAGAAATGGCTTTGGTTAAGCCATCTGCAAGTTGATCAATGGCAGCAACATGCTTGACACTTAGCATTTTGTTCATCACTTTCTCTCTCACAAAGTATAGGTCAAGTTCTATATGCTTTGTCCTAGCATGTAGAACCGGGTTCTGTGTGAGCATTATAGTGCTAAGATTATCACACCAAACAGTAGGAGGCTGAGAAAGCTGAATGTTAAGTTCTGAAAATAGGTAGTGAAGCCAAGTAAGTTCAGCAGTAACATTGGCGACACTTCGATATTCAGCCTCCGTACTTGACCGAGAAATAGTCTGTTGCTTTTTACTCTTCCATGCAATCAAGTTTGAGCCAAAAAAGATAGCATAACCCGAAGTCGACTTCCTGTCATCTGGATCTGATGCCCAATCAGCATCGGGTAAGCAACCAAATCATAGGATTCAGGTCTAGTAAAATGAAGGCCATGACTCAGTGTACCACTCACATACCTAAGTATCCTCTTCACAGCTTGCCAATGTGTAGATAGAGGATTTTGCATAAACTGACACACCTTGTTCACACTAAAGGACAACTCCGGTCTAGTAATTGTAAGGTATTGTAAAGCACCTACAATCGACCTATACATCTGAACATCATCAAGAGGTTCCCCCTCATGAGCTGACAAGCGCAAAGCCACTTATCATGTGAGTTGGAGAGGGCTTGGACCCGAACATTTGAGCTTTGATCAACAAGTCTTTGGCATACTTAGTTTGACAAAGATGAAGGCCACAATCTGTGTAGTTCACCTCAATTCCCAGAAAGTACCTAAGTGGACCAAGGTCTTTAAGGGAAAATTGAGTATTGAGTGTGGCAATCAACTTAGTTACAGTAGCCTCATCACTCCCTGTTACTAAAATATCATCAACATACACTAAAACTAGTGTTGTGGATTGAGAGGACTGATTAATGAACAGTGAGTGATCAGACTTTGAAGAGATGAAGCCAAGGGAAATTAGGCTATGTTGTAACTTGTCAAACCAAGCTCTAGGTGCTTGTTTGAGTCCATATAAAGCCTTGTTTAGTTTGCACACTAAGTGCTTCGACCAGTGAATTTCAAAGCCTCGTGGTCGAGTCATGTAAACTTCCTCGCAAATCACCATTTAGAAATGCATTGTCTGACATCGAGTTGTCTCACGTACGTACCAAATTTCGAGAGAGCAAGAGTTAGTACAACTCTTATTGTAAATCGGCTTAACAACAGACCGAATGTTTCAGTTGAAGTCAAAACCTCGCTTTGGCGATGAAACCCTTTTGCAACCAATCTAGCTTTGTACTTCAGAACACTACCATCTGGATTTTCCTTTTTCTTGTAGACCCATTTGCATCCTATGGCTTGTCTCCCTTCGTAGTTTCACAAGAATCCGTGTTTTATTTCTTGCAAAGAGCAAGAATTTCATCACCCATTGCATTATTCCAATGCTCCCGTCAAGAGCTTCCTTAAGTGATGTCAGTTCTCTTAAAGCCATGAATGCTTGGGTTTAAACACTCCCAAATTTTTAGATCGAGTCATCATCCTATGAGCATTATTTTTGCCAGGGGCATTTAAGCAGCCAGATAGAAGAGGTAAGGCTGCTGGAGATGAGAATGCAGGTGCAGGCCTGGTGTCTGGTAAAACAGAACCTCTTTGTAGTGAAGAATCAGCATCTGGTGTGATAGTATCTGATGCACCAGCATCTGGTGTACCAGTACCCGATGCACCAGCATCTGGTGTGCCAACAGCAGCAGTATGAGGTATTGATTCATGATGAGCAACAGCAGGGTCAATCGAGGAATTTACTGCAGACACTTCATTAATATTACAAGCAGTACCAGCATCATCAGAATTTGATGATTCACCTGCAACATTTCCTGGAAGACAAGTGTCAGCAGTATTTTCACAACTAATAGGACTAGGTGCAGTGTTGTCAAATAAAGCAGAATGGTCAACATGAGCAGGGAAACCTGAGATGTGAGCATTTGAGTTTAAACCTGGTTGTAGTAAGTCACCACTGGTGTAAACAGGTTTGGAGTGAGGGCAAACAGGTATTATAGCAGACACAAGGGAATGAATTTCAGTGGTTTTTGCAGCAGTATTTTGGCTGTGAATTTGTTCATATGGAAAGGAAAATTCATCAAAAACCACATCTCTTGAGATGTACAGCCGACCCTTTGAATCTAGACACTTGTAACCTTTATGGTTAAGGCTATAACCCATAAATGTGCATGGAGCAGACCTAAACTCAAGCTTATGCTTGTTGTAAGGCCTGATATTGGGATAGCACTTGCACCCAAAGGTTCTAAAAATTGTGTAATCAGGCTGTGTGTGAAACAAGGTTTCCAATGGTGATTTGTTATGTAATAAGGGAGTAGGAAGTCTATTATGAATGTAGACAGCAGCCCTAAAAGCCTCATCCCAGAATTTTAAAGGTAATGATGCTTGAGCAAGAAGAGCAAGGCCATTTTCAACAATGTGCCTATGCTTTCTTTCAGCAAGACCATTTTGTTGATGAGTGGTAGGACAAGGATGTCTATGGTGGATCCCATTGTCAGCAAGAAAAGATGTAAAGGACCTATATTCACCCCCCCAATCTGTTTGTAAAGTTTTAATAGATTTGCCTAATCAGAATTCAGCCTTTCCACTTTAAAGTGTTGAAAGGTTTTCAAGGCATCCGATTTATTTTTCAAGAGATACAACCAAGTAAACCTTGAATAAGCATCCACAAAATGGATATAGTATTTATATCCATTAAAGGAAGTAGTGTGAGAAGGACCCCACAGATCCGAGACCACTAATTGAAGTGGCTCAGAAATAATAGTAGTAGATGCTTTGGGAAATGGAAATTTGTGAATCTTTCCAAGGCAACAAGCTGAACAAACAGAAAATTGAGAATCTTTATTAAGAATAGGGACATTACAAGACTTAAGAACAGTTTGAACAATCTTTTCAGAGGGGTGTCCTAGTCTATCAGTGCCACAAAGTAAAATTGTTTTCAACATTGGCATTACATTTGAAACAATTTGACACAGTGACAGAGGAGTTATTTAGAAAGGGGCCTATGAATGTACACTTAGACTTGGACGATCGGTAGTCCCTACCGCCGCCGGCTCGAGAGTGAACTCGGCCGACCGTAGTGAGTGGTCTTGGCTTGGTCGTGATCGAGTAGAGATGGGACCTATTCGGGATTGGTCAAAAGCATATGTGCCATTCCCGTGTCTCCCCACGCAAAGTGGTACGACTCACTTCCTCCTTAACATAACAAACACGCATGAAATTCAAAATAGACATTGTTATCCTTAGAGAACTTAGCAACACTAATGAGATTTTTTGTAATTTCGTGCACATGAAGAAGGTTATTTAGAACAAGAGAGTGAGAAGAATGCTCAGGAATAAATTAAGATTGAACAATATGCTTTATTGACAAACCTGTACCATCTCCTACATACATTTGATCTTGTCCACCATAGTCATAAGAATTTGCAAGGTTCTCGAACTCGAGGAGTGCAAAGGATTAGGCTGCCCCCGAGTCCGATACCAATTTGCATCTTCTCGTGTTGCCGTTTGTAGCAATATTTGCTTCGTGGGTAAATGTGTCCGCATCGAAGCATCGTTACCCGAAGTAGCACTTACGTAGAACTCCGAAAAGGACTTATCAAAGCGATGTGGCTAGCCGTGTGCCGTATGACCAAATCGCAAGCACAATTGACATTGAACTTTATTGTTCACATTCATTCCGTACCCGCCCCTCGATTCTCGGGAAAAATTACCTCTACCACGAATCTCCGAATTCGTAAGCAAAGTTAGATTCAATTCGCACGATTGAAACTTCTCGTTACCGAGAAAATTTCCAAATTGACTACTCCATTGGACTCGAAAATTTCCACGCCCATATTGTTGTTTCGAATCGTCTCCATGCGACATTAGCCTCGATCAACGAATCTCGATCATCGCTGATGAGATTAGCACTCATATCCACTTCCTTCCCCGATTTTTCGATTTCTCCGGACTCGAAGCCAAAAGCAAAGCTTCGATCTCTCCTACAGAGTACTGTTCAACTCTAGTGTTAGTAGAGATAACGAAAGTATCGTACTCGCTCGGAAGACCTTTGAAAATAGCTGCGACATGATCACGATCACTTAAGGTTTCTCCCACGGAGGCGAGAAGGTCGACATGCTGTTTCACTTTCAGTAGATAATCGTTGAGGCTTAGTGTCCCTTTTCGAGGTTCAAGTTTCGTGCGAAACTCCGTACTTTTGAAGACACTTGCAGCGTGAAATGTTTCTCCAAGGTGTTCCAAGATCCGGTTGCCGAGTTGCAACCTACCATCCTCGTGAGAAGACCTTCTGTCACTTCGATGATAAGAGCCACGAAACTAATAGCTGGTCCTGCACTTCCCAGTCGAAGAAGACTCGACCGACTCGTTTTCGAGTACGATCATCATCGAGGCAACCTGGTGGTGGTGGTTCCGATGAACTTTCGCAGTCGATTTCCTCTAATGGCGGCAAGAAGAACTTGCTGTTTCCACAAAGCAAGAAATTGTGGGTCATCGAGACGAATCGAGATGCTATGATCAAGTGCACATGGTTCCCGATCGTGAGATCCTCTGTTCTGAGAAGCTTGAGTGTTTGTGACTGTTGCGCCATTGTTGGTGATACCTGCAGGTCCAACCGTAGCCATGTTTGCATTGAGCGGAGGCCATTGCTCTGATACCATATTAGATCTCCATGCCATTAGAACCAAATCAAAGAACAGAGCTGAAACAAAGAGAAAGGAAGAGAGAAAGAACTGTAGAAAGAATGGAGAAGAAAAGACAATCTCATTGATCAAAGATTGTTACAGACTATTTATACAGAAAGAGAAATTAAACAATCTGTTATAACAAACCGTAAATCGTAAATCAACCCAAACAACAATAACAAACTTTATAACAAACTAACTAACTCTCAACAGTGGCCTTAACAGTGCATATAGATAAATGATTATTAATGGTCAATCATAGAGTAGTTTCTACAACTAGGTGTAATCAATATGTAACGTGGTAGTCTATTTTGCAATTATTTTCATGTGTTAGTGTTCAGGGGTATTATTTTCTCAATAATGCGAGTAGTGTTGTTTTGTTTAAAAATATGTTAGTGTTCAGGGTTTCTTTCAAGGAACACCATATCTTTGTGCAATACATATGCATGGAAGTATGGCAACCAACTGTTGGAAATTCCCCATCACTGTCTACAATTACTGAAAAGTTTGATTTGGGGAACTTAGTTTGGTGGAAGAAATGAAACTTGGTGATCAAAGTACTTGAATGTACTGCTTGAAAATGAAATTGTTAAAATGTTAAGGTCAAACTGTAATGGCTGGAAATATAAGGCCCTACTTGAACATAAACTATTGAAAAATAAAATGTGGGAAACATAAAGACAGGTATTCAAAGTGTTGGAAAATAAGTAGCATAAGAAATAGGTATTAGAAGATTTCATTAATGCAGTTCTTTACTACAATTTAGGTTTTTAAATTTCTGAGAACATAAAAATAAGAAGGGGCTTTATAGCTCTATACTTGCTAAACCAATCTTGATCATAAACATAGAGTACAAGGGATAACATTTAGAATTAATGCACCTAGAAGAGAAGAAAGATTAAGACTTGGATTGTAGAAACAATGATGTGCTGTGAGATTGATAGTTTAATTGGATGTGGAAGATTCTAATTTCAAGATGTGATATGATATAATGTGATTGTACTTGTGAATATTAAAGATGGTCAAAGCTATTTATTGTATTGGCATGAAAATTTTTGGGTGAAAAAGAAATTACAAAGTTGCTTTTGTATTTCGTTCTGTATGAGCAGAGTCTTGAATTGTTAATGAGGTGATGACTACGTATGAGTTGGGAATATGTATAATTTTTAAACTTTGTAATGATAACAGAAGTAAAGAAAATGAAGGAGAATATGGTTGCAGTAATATTTTAAGAAAAACCAGAACAATTGAATGAAAAGAAAAAATATAATGACCCCAAGAAAAATTGTGGGGTATACGTGTATGGTCTGATTTTTGTGTATCTCTTCTGAATTGTCCATTTTGGTGTGGAAGACATCTATTCATAAGTGTTTGGTTTCCGCTCCATTAAGTATCGTTTTGTTACCTTTCTAATGTTTTCTAGTAACGGAGTGCTTTTAGAAGTCCAGTGGAGTTTCTTTAAGGTGGTTGGCTTGGCACATTGTATTGTTAGTATATACCCTAGACAAGTGACAGTGACAGTTTAAGGTGGTTGCAGATTTTAACAACTACACATTCATTTCTTTAACTAGCTTCTTTTTAATTCTAGTATCTTTCTAAAGGTATAAATGAACTTTGATACCAAATCAACATATGACTACAAAAAACTGGCAATGAAAACATCCAGAGTGTTGTTCAGACGAAATCTTTCATTCGAAAAATGTGGTTTCCTTGTTGATATCATGTCCTAATCGTTTCAAATGCTCTCTTTTCGTATTATTTCCACTAATATTTGTATTCTGACTGTGTTTCACAGGAGTACCTTGGTACTGCTAAAAGATTTGGTCTTAATCCAGTATCTCTTGCAATTGGTTCGATTTCTCTCTATACTCAATACACTGTTTTTGGCATTTTTCTTTTAATTGTAACTGATAAATTTTATTACAGAAAATCCATCACTAAACAATATTTCTCGCGACTTTATTTTTGATGTTGCAGCTTTTGTCTTAAGACACCCTCTTGTTGCTAGTGTCATTTTTGGAGCTACTAAGTCATGGCAGCTTGAAGAGATTCTAAATGCATGCCAGGTTGAGCTCACAAATGAAATAATTGATGACATAAACAAAACTCATAAAAGATTCCCTAATCCCTGCCCCTAGTCTATATTCATGCTGCTCCACTGATTTGCTAGGTAGAGTTAAAAAAACTAATTTATGTTATCTTGCTTTGTAAATCTTGAGAATTGAGATGAAAACACTCGTGTTTCCTTTTGGAAAAGAAAAAATGTTTGCCTCTAGGGATTTTTTTTATACCTCAATGGACGTTTGGTATGAAGGTTAAATTTGATGGGAACGTTAAATTTAACTCATGTTTGGTAAATTAAATTTTAATGACTAAGGGGATTGTGTTCCCAAGTGTGTCCCACTTTTTAAATTAAAATGATGCCAATCCTTTAATCTAAGCTCTCTTTAATTCTATCCTTTCCAAATTAAACTCACATAACAAACACTCACCAAGAGTAAACTCATTGGGATACACTTTATGAGGGAAAAGAGTGCCCATGATAAATTGATTAACAAATGTCCTCCTGGATTACATCGTGAATACATTAGCCATGCCACAAACATAATCAGTTGACTATCTTAGGACAAAAACTAAAAGATATACTACTAAAAGAACTACAATAAGCAAGAATATTCCTAATAACATATCCTAGATAAGACTGATCGATAATATAATTGTTGATAGCACGAACTACATTGGCACAATTAGATTCAATGATCACTGCATGATAACCAAGCCTACAACACATTATTATAATTGTTTAAATTTATTTTACTAGGATCTAAGATGCTATGTATGTTTAATTATTAACATAATAATTTAACATTCTAAAATATGATTTGTTAAACGATGAAATAAACACGTAAAAGTTTTGGATCTTTATGTTTACACGAAAATGAATCCTGATGATGTGGACATCAATATTTAACACATGACAAAAAGGAAAACGTTCATGGAGTTAAGTGTCCCAAGTCATAGCAGTCAACTCTTGGAAGGGTTCTTAGCCCTATGCTTAGGTTGACTTCGGGGGCTCCAAAATGGGTATTTGGAACCGCCAAAGTGTTTCCAAGTCACCATCCTTCAGTATTTTGAACCAACAAGTCAAGAAGACTCCAAGTCTGAAGCCTGAGAACTGAAAAAATGTCGAATCAGCATCCCGAAAGCCAACCCGAGCACTTAGGGTTTCACCCAGTGCCCAAACATCCTGAGCTAGGGTTTCAGTTTTTAGGTATTTCTTAGTACAAATTGCTCAAATCTTGCACTTAGGCATGAATAAGACCTGTCACAAACACAATAGAGGCACCGAGATTAGAATTAGAACACTTCCTGTTTGAGGAATCCGGTGCCCAGGTCAACCTGGTGATGCACTCAGCACCCAGGTTGGCATGTTGCAACCTGGGGCGCTTCTAACCACTTTTTTTTTGAAGATGTTCCCAAGTAGGGCTGAGCATTGGTCGGTTTGGTCGGTTTTTTTTTTATTAAAAAATCCAAATTTCAGTTTTCGGTCTGGATTGGTGTAATCGGCAAGCCAGGCCAATATAGGAAATCACACTTAGAAACCAGGCCAATGTAAACGCGGTTTGGTCGGTTGGCTAAAGCCAGATTTTTTTTTTTTTGTAAAATATTATCAAATTTAAAGGAAAGTTAGAATCTATTTTTTAGCTTATTTCTTCTTGCTGATTTCTTATACTTTAGTACTTTAGTATATGCAAAATTGAAAGAATGTATGAGAAAAGAGAAAATTTTGTATGAATATGAGAAAGATAGAGAAAGATAATGAATATTGAAAAAAGCAGCCCCTCACTGTAATTAATTCATGGAATGGAGGCTTTGAGATTTTTGAAGATTTAATCAATTACTGTAATTTATGATACTGAGAAGAGATATAATTAGTTCCTTAATAACTTTAGCCTTTTAAATGAAAAATTAACAGAGATAGAAAAAGAGAGTTACTAAGCGAGAGAGACGAAGAGAGCAGTGTTGGAGTTGGAGAATATATATATGTATACCTAAACTATTTTTATACGTAAACTATTTTTTTATTTATTAATATTAATATAATAATAATATAACTTTTATATATATATACATAAACTTAACTTAAATAGTATACATATATAAATTTATTTATATTTTTTATAAATTCAGTCGGTTTCGGTTTTTTCGGTCGGTTTGCTACCGAAATAAAAACCGACCATTTAAAGGCGATTTTAACCGTTAACGGTTTTTTCGGTTTTTGGTTTAAACGGTTTCGGTTTTAACGGTGTTCGGTAGGTCGGTTTGAACAGTTTGAACGGTTTTCTAGATTTTTTGCTCAGCCCTATTCCCAAGTATTTTCTTCATTTTTATCCAAAATCAGGAACCAAGTGCTTTCGAGAAAGAAACGGATCGACCTAAAGGCCAAAACTGGGATCCATTGCCCAAGTTGACTTGGTGCTAGGTCTGAGTGCCCAGGTTGACATATTATCAACCTAGGCCATTTCCAATGACAACTCTGACAAAGTCTTCGGAGCATATTCTCCGTTTTCACCAACAATTGATGTGAGCATTTTCGGGGGTCAAACTGAGTCATCTGGTGGTCAAAACTAGGACTCAGCGCCCATGTTGACCTGGTGCCTGGTCCCAACGCCCAGGTTGACGTTTTGTCAACCTAGGTCTGTTTTAAGTACTTTTTCGAGAAGTGTCCTGAACATTTTTATGTTTTCATAAATAACGAAGATACAAGTGTTCTCGGGAAGCAAATAAGATCATTTGAGGGCCAAACATGGCCCCAACACCCACGCTGCCCAGTTTGATGTACAACCTGGTTCGCATGTTCCGCTCTTCAAATGCAAATTTTGCTCCATACATTTTTCTTATCTCGGTCCAAAATGGGGTAGGAGACCTCGTTCCCAATCTCGAATGCCATAGAAGTAACAATATAAGCCTCGGGAAACTCTCTGAAGAGAAACTAGCGCCCAGGTTAACATATAGGCTGGTGCGCTAAGTTGTGCTTATCCGACTTCAATTTTGTCTCGAGCATCTGATTGTTTTTCCGTGGTAAACGAGAGCTATGATTTGTGACAAGTCAAATTCACACTTCGATATTTTACCTTTTCAGCAAAGTAGAATATTAACAAATTAGTCGCGAATCGGGAAGTTTCGAGTCTACTCTATTTTGTTGAAAAGTGACATCTTCGAGAACCACCCTTTGCACCTCCAATTTTCCCTCCCAAACTTTCTTTTCCACTACTTTTATTTTTGATCTCTCCATGAGCTTCAAAGAAATGCTTAATCGAGCAATCCATGTTAAGCCAATCTCCATAAAGCTGAACCATCTTCCCTGTATTGCTTTTTTCCAATATTTTTGCCTCCATGCATTCCTTCTGATCATGCCCCATTTTCCACAAGCGAAACAGAGCAAGAGTGGCTTCTTAAACTTAAAATAAATCCAGTGTTTGATTCCATCCATCTTCATGTGTTTCCCAACCATAATACTTTGATTAATTGACAAAGCAATCAAAATTCTAACATAGCAGCTCAACAACATTTTGTGGTTATTACTCCAATTAACTTCAATCATTTCCCCGCCAACGCACCCAATCTCTTAACATTAGGAAGGTTAAAACCTTTGAGAGGAAAATCGGCCATACGTATCCAAACAAGAACTTTATCAAGCACCACATCCTCCCATTGTCCCGATTTAGGCTAGTCCTTCACAATCATGAAACCCCCTTTAAAAGTCCATGGAAGTTGACTTTTTGCCTTTTGATAGTCCTTCTCAAAGTCAAAGAAAAAACCAGCAAAGGTGCTGATATTATCATGCTTCATAATCTTAACTCTCCACATTTCAGTTTTCCACATTCTCCTAAATATAGTTCTTATAAACTTTCGATTACATCTTCTCTTAAAGAATATTCCTCCAACAATTTACAAGTTACCAATTTGGGTAACCATATTCTCATCAACTACCCAACCTTCTTCGTCTTCGTCAGTATCACTTCCCATAGCCTCGTATTCATCAGAATAATTAGTTGCACTCCTAATTGACTCATTGTTATTCACTTTCATTGTACTTGTCTTTGAAATTAGTTCTTCTACCTATATAATATTCTCCCTTGTTGCCATCAAAGAAAGAAACTAAAGCTTTAAATAATCTTGAAACTTTTCCTTGAATCATACACTCTTTCTCATAGGATCCTAATAACTATCTGACAGTATATCACATCTTGTAGTACTTGATACCGTGAAATTCGCCTTTGAGAGTAATATATGTTGTATATGTAGATCCTAGATTAGATGTAAAAACTGGCAAACTTTGTCCATGAAAAGAAAGAAGGGGTATAGATGGGATGTGTCCATTTATCTATCTCTTGACTCGAAATGGGAGCAGATTTGGAAAAGGATCTTAGAGTGTCTAGGGTTGGGCCAAGAGAATCTCTTAATGCCTTCTTTTTTCTTCTCGAAGTTATTTCACAAAAACTTGTCATAGTAAGGAAGAAGGGAGGAACAAGCACACTTATGGCACGTTTACTATACAGTAATCAGGATCGAAATAAATTAATAGAAAAATGTAACGGAATAAATGAAAAATAATCGGAATCAATATTAGTAATATGTTGTTTACTAAATTTTTTTAGAAATGGAATAATTGTGATTTATCTTGTTTACTTTATTAGGAAACGTAATCGGAATGCTTAAATTGACTAAATTGCCTTTTTGAGTTAAACTATATTATATGATAGTTATTTTGTAAGACATATTTTAAAGGACAAAATTGTCATTATATATTTAATATTAAAAATAAAATAAAAATAATAAAAATCCATTACCCTTAATGGCCCCTTACAAAATTAGTGGGGGAAGTTCTCCCTTTCTTTTCTCCCTTATTTAATTAACTTCCCCCTTTCCTAATTTTAATAATGCAAGTAAACAAATGTGAAAGAATGATTACCTTACTATTGATTTCCATTACTTATTAGTAAACATGTTATATGTTTACTTAAAGGGAATGAGAATGAATGATATGGTATTAATTCCCATACAATTGTTTACTAAATTTTGAAAATGGTAAACTAGTGAGACCCACACAAATTAGGGAGAAAACAAAGAGAAAAGTTCTCACCCATTTTTATAGGGAATGCCTTTTCTTTTCATTTCTTATTTTATTTTAATTTTAATTTTATTAATTAAAAATGAAAAAGATAAATATACCCCTTAAAAATCTATAAACAGAAAATAATTACATGTTCTAATAATGACAATGGAGATGAGAATAGATAAGTTCTAGTATTTACATCAGAGAATTATGTGACTATTTATATAAAATTTTATATTTTATTTTATTATATTTTAGTTTTGTAAGGGAAATTTCTTTTTTTTTTTTATTAAATATTTATTATGTATTAATATTTTTCTCTTTATTTTGTAGGTGTTCTATTAGTGGATCGGAAGTGACAACTTTCAGTTTTGAGATTTTCTTTTCTGATATTATGGTTTTATTGTCTAGTTCTCTTGGGGTATCTCTGCATGTCCTTAGGATAGACAATGAACTGTTATAGATGGAAGAAAATCCTCCTCTGCTTGCGTAACTTTGTTACTTTGGTTATTTTAACCTATACCGGTTTCCCTTCAAAAGAAAATAATACGATTTTGGTTTTCCTTTGGGGAATTTAGTAAATATCATAATATAATATTATTTCCGATTATTTTTTAATTTAAATTGATACATTTTTTTCATTAATTATTCTGATTCCAATTACAATTTAGTAAAAAAGTATAGATATAACAAATAAAATATTCTAAAATAATAAATAGGCGTCAGATGCCGAGCAATATTTTTCTCAAGTACGGCACCTCTACCACATGTTTTTGTATCAGGTGGCTTTACTTTTATGCTCCACGTTGTACTATTCAAATCCTAGTGATCTCTTGTGTAATTTTGGTGTCGTTTATTCAGTAATCTGTCGTTTTATCATTAATTACTCTCGCTTTCATTTCTTTCTTGTTTGACTCTCCCAGTGCAAAACCGAACCAAACCAAACCCGACCCACATCACTACCACTAACCGTTTTAAAGGACTTTTCTTTTGTTTTAAGATCGCTCCATTCTAATTTTCAGAATTAGAAACATATAGCACCAACTATTTTCTTCAGGCTGAAGAAATGGCTTCCTTTCGGGGATTCTTCTGCGCTATTTATCTTTTACAGGTTCGAAACTCGCGTTTTTTTGTTTCGAAATTGGCTGCCTTGTAGTATTTTCAGTAGTGATCAACTCATTTTGAATTGATTTAGTCAATTATATCTATATTTACATATTAATATTATCGAAATGGATGGTTCTGCAATATCGTCAGAAGTGTGAAAATTGATGGTTTCATGTTTTACTGTAATTTTGACTATGTTGTGAAAATTGAAAAGATATTGAATGTGTAAACTTTACTTCCTATTGCTGCAGGTTATGTTCATCGCTTCTTTGAAGACTGTGAATTCACAGGCATTTGGGTAAGAAGCAAATTGAGCATTAATGATTGGAATTTGGGTCGTTGTTATTGGTTTATTTATCTATGCATTTATGTCTTGTTTGAAGAGATCTATGTTACTCCATTGACTAGTATTGGACCATGTCTAGTAGTGGAACACAAACTTCATAGCTTGTTAAACTTTTTTGTTAATGCCAAAATTTCGTGCTGTTAATATCGAGTGTCATGACCTTCTTGAATGCTTTCTTCTTTGTTGTACACTAAATTGTGATATGGTTGCTATCTGCTGGTTAGGAAAAAACATACAAAAGAGTACTGTGCGATGTATGATATATGTGGCGAACGCAGTGATGGGAAAGTTTTGAATTGTCCTTATGGTTCCGAAGCTGTTAAGGTAGCCTCTGCTCTCTGGCTACAGTAACTGTGGCATGTACATACACGGTTACATTCTATGTCATTATCATTTACTAATTATTACTGATTGACTTATTATTTTACTTCCTTTGTAGCCTGACGAGCTGTTTTCTGCCAAAATCCAAAGTTTGTGTCCGTCAATAAGTGGGAATGTTTGTTGCACGGAGACCCAGTTCGATACATTACGAACTCAAGTGCAACAAGTAAGGATATTTTCAACATATCTGATGAAGATATTGTTGTTGGCGTTTATTTTAACAGATATGTATTTATAATGGTTAAGTTTTATCCATCTTTGGAACCATATATGACCTACTTTTTATTGTGGAAATGCATTGTACTCCCCAGAATTATTTTTTATGAAGTCATTTTTGTTTTGCTTTCTTTGGTATATTAGTATACATAATATTTTTATGAAGTCATTTTGGTTTTGCTTTCTTTGATATATTTGTATATTTACATCTAACAGCTTGGTTATTTGCATACTCAAGTCCTTTTTCTATGCTAACTTAGTTATAGTCCAAGCTGTTAGATCTTACTCAATATTTGTTTTTGAGATTTGTGTTTCTTTGTTTTGGTGGAAATTAAGCTAATGTATAAATCAGTATGCTCTTTCAATTCTTATTAAGATTTTTCAGTAAAATTTAGGCCTACAGAGACACTGTATGATCTAGTATTGAGGGATACTAATTTTTTCTTTGTTGTGAACTTTTGTATATATTTTATTGCAGGCCATTCCTTTTCTCGTTGGCTGTCCAGCATGCTTGAGGAACTTTTTAAATTTATTCTGTGAACTTTCTTGCTCACCAAATCAGAGTATATTTATCAACGTGACTTCTACCTCTGAGGTCAGATATCCTATTTTAGTATTTAGATCATGTTACAGTGGTTACTCTTTGCTGCTCTTCTGATGTATTCTGGTTTGTTGGCTGTCCAGTATGTTTGAGGAACTTGATAAATTTATAATGCACATGTTTTGGTGCTAATATTACACATTTTTTTTGAAGTGTATGCTCTTTGTTTATCTTTTTTGAACATCTATCACCACGACTGAACATTGATAGCAAATATAATGAACTTAGCAGGTGCATGGTATACCAATAACATGTTTACCATTATTTTTACAGAAGCTGCTATTCTATCCTTGATTATCATTAGTGTGGTAAATGTCTTTTCAGGTTAATGGAAATTTGACTGTGGATGGCATTGACTATTACATTACGGATAATTTTGGTGAAGGGCTTTTCAACTCTTGCAAGGATGTAAAGTTTGGGACCATGAACACACGGGCTATGGAATTTATTGGGGCTGGTGCTAAAAGTTTCAAAGGTGAACCAATATTTTATGGGAAAGTTTATCAGCAGACACACTATTTGTTATTGTGCTACTTTAACTGTTACTAACGGCTGTCCCACCCTAAGTTCCATGCTGTTTTTGTCATTTCTTATGTGTTCACTAAAATTGCAATATGTGACAACATTTTTAATCTTATAATATACTTATTTTAAGAGCTGAAATTCTGTTCAGTCCTAAATGTGATCTAACATTTCACAGCAAGTATTGTCAGGCAGAAAATGAAGAACACCAACAAATAGGGGCTTAGTGAATTCGATATGCTAATTTGGTTACCTTCACTTTTGCAAATTTGTTTGTCAGGGGCTAATTTGGTTAGAATTTTTTTTTTTGTTGAAGTTTAGGCCGTTTTTACTTATTAAAGGCTGGCAGTTCCGTTCTCGATTTCTTATAAAAACTGTAACTTACAATATGAGCGGACCATATCATATTAGTAAATGCATGGTTGCATTTGCATTATCATTTTTCTTTATGTTGTTGTCGTTGTTTTAATTATTATTGTAATTACTTTTTGTTTGTGACTGCGCATAGTGCCTATAATATAATTACCATTGACCTTTTCCTACAAAATTTTGTTGCCTGTTTCATTATGTTGCATCTCTTGATTTCATTGCAATTTACAACCCAATGAGTGACTTCTTTTTTCCAATCTATTTGTACAGAATGGTTTGCATTTATAGGTCAGAAAGCACCTCCTGGATTTCCCGGTTCACCTTATTCCATCAACTTTAAGTCAAGTATTTCTAAACCAAATGGAATGGATCCAATGAACGTATCTGTTTATTCATGTGCTGACACTTCACTGGGGTGTTCTTGTGGCGATTGCCCTCTATCTCCTGCATGCTCTAATATTGATCCTCCTTCCCCATCTAAAGAAGATACCTGCACACTTAAATTCGGACCTCTCAAGGTTGGAGTCAACACATATAGTTAAATTCTCTCTGTTTAAAATTTTTCTGCTTATCTTGGCTTCACATACTGACTAAATTATTCTTCTTGGCTCTTTAAGGATGTTGTGAGCTCAGTGTTTTTCAGCCATGTGATTATTTAAGTAACTAATTAAAATTTCAGGTCCGATGCATTGAACTTTCAGTCACTATCTTGTATATAGTTCTCATATCTGCATTCCTAGCATGGAGTTTTTCTCATCGTACTAGAGAGAGGAGAATACCTTCGTCTAGCGTGGAACCACTATTGAATGTACTCCATGATGAGATCGACTCTGTCAAGGTGCTATGATTTCTCCACTAGTAGACATTACTTTTACTTTTCTGATGTGTTCAACTTTTATAATCGAATGTCATTTGGTGTTTTAGTAATTCTGTTTGAAAGTTGTTGCTTGCTGAGTAGGAAGACATAGTATACTTATATCAATGTAGTCTTAAGTTACTTGAGAATGGTAATGGAGTTCATTGAATGACTTTACTAGCATACAAGCATTGAGAACATTCTTTTAAGTGAATCAGACAACTCTTTGTTGTTTGGTATAGCCATGACGAGCTTGCTTTCAACATTTGGATTGTAAATATTTTTCTGTGGGTTTCTGAAAAGTTGCAGTAACATAGGTACTAGTTGACTTGAGATGCTCTTAATTCTTATGCAGATAATTTATCTGTATATGTGCTTATTTATTTCTTATTGACTTTTTGCACCTTTACAATCGTTGCAGGGGATTGAAATAGTGTCACAAGTTCCAGATGGAATCCAACAACCTGCTGTTCAAAAATACATGTCAAACTTTTTCAGGTTTGCACTTCTACTATTGCTCAGAATACATGTCAAATTTTTTCAGGTTTGACTGTTAGATTTTGGACAGTCACATGGGTTTTTAGAACGAAACATTTTGAGAATTTCAACTTCCTAGACTTATGTAGGGAGTGGAGTGTGTTGATGTAAAAAGAATTGATGACGTGGTCTGTTGTTGTGTGTTTCTGCTTTTTCCTATTTTTGTACTAAACTTTTGTTTACCAAGGTATGGGGGGGAGTCTAAGACAAGTGGCCTCTTTCTCTTTTTTGAAAAAAACGAAGTGTTCAAAGTATCTGTTAAGTAATTTTTGTATGCATCAGGGGTTATGGAGCCTGGGTTGCTAGAAATCCCTCTCTTGTCCTTTGTTCCTCGCTAGCAATTGTTCTTGTGCTTTGTGTTGGTCTAGTTCGTTTTAATGTGGAGACACGGCCAGAGAAGGTATCACATTCTTTCTCCCACCTTTTTTTCTCAGTATAAAAAACATTGTTCTTGAGGTGGTTATTTTTGTATAAGTTGCACTCGTTAAACACTGCAATTTTCAGAAACTTCTTGAGATTCATTATGTGCAATTTTGTTGCAACAAAACAAAGTCCTGTCTATTTGTGGAAGTCTGATGTAAAAATCATTGCAGCTTTGGGTAGGCCCTGGAAGTAGGGCGGCAGAGGAGAAACAGTTCTTTGACAGCCATCTTGCTCCCTTCTACCGAATTGAACAGGTTTCAATATTTCTTTTTATAAAGTCTTACTTTTCTATCGTTTGCATGGTTTTATTTATTTATTGGCCTTCTTTATTTTTCATGGGAAGATATTTGTCATTATTCCATGTGTATTGTATAGTTTTGTTTCTACAAGGTTACTTAAACAGGCTTAACATGTTTTACTGTGTTGCAGTTATGCAATGCAAAGCAACAATATGAGTGTAAATTGACAATATCAACCCCAATTTGTGTTTGCTCTTTAAAAAAGAAAAAGAAATTCAGATGCCCTATAAAGGATTTTGATGATTTGTAATGATCTATATATTTTTTTGTACATAACTTTCCTGATATTATCCTACTATTTTTATTTCATTTGTTGTGATTTTAGCTCATAATAGCAACCATTCCTGATCCGAATCTGGGAAAGCAACCAAGTATTATTACGGAGGATAATATTCAGTTACTTTTTGAAATACAGAAGAAGGTAGTATAAATGATTGATGCTACTCTTCAATCAGTTTTTTTTTTTGCTTATTTGAGAGGCTATACATTCCTTCCATGCATTCCACTAGCCATTCACATAGCACATTTTGACAGGTTGATGGAATTCGTGCAAATTACTCCGGTTCAGCGGTATCTCTGACTGACATTTGCATGAAGCCCCTAGGCCAGGACTGTGCCACTCAAAGTATTCTGCAGGTTAAATGTTGTGTAGTTCGAATAAGTGGAATTTTGTAAGGTAGAATAAGTGTAGGTCAATCTTAAATATTCCCCTCTCTGTCTGTGTATAGTATTACAAAATGGACCCTGATAACTATGACATGTATGGAGGAGTCGAACATGCTGAGTATTGTTTTCAGGTATGTATGCCTTCATTTTATTTTGTTCAATGCTTTGTTTTGGTTGCATTTGTGCTTATTTCTTGTAATCACTTTTATGAAGCAAGATTCAATATCATATTATTTCTAGCATTTGGTTAATTAACATTCTATGGATTAGAATTTCAAATATGAACTTCTTAAACTAGTTATCTGAAGTGTTCGATTTTTTACTTCCTGAAAGTTTTCTCTCTCCTCTTATGTGCTCAATTTTTGTTTAGTTATTGGTTGATAGCATGTCTTAGTTAAGTATTTCTCTCCCTTGTATCTGACTTGTAGCTACATAATTTCTATTTTAAAAGATATATTTTATAATGCTAAATTGAATATTATCCATTTCTACTTCCCGCCTTCAGCATTACACTACCGCCGACACATGTTTGAGTGCATTCGAGGCTCCACTTGATCCAAGCACTGCATTAGGAGGGTTTCCTGGCAACAATTATTCAGAGGTAAGGGTATCTATATGCTGTTCAGGTATCTTGCTACTTGGCGAATTGATTTATAACTAATCTTTGAATTTTCAGGCTTCTGCATTTGTTGTCACCTACCCTGTTAATAATGCGGTCGACAAAGTAGGAGGTGAGAATGGGAGGTCACTTGCCTGGGAAAAGGCTTTTATAAAGTTAGCAAAGGTATGAGGACTGGTGATCTGTTTTTTACACTCTTTATTTATGCTTGAATTTCTTGCTTCAATTCTCTTATGCATGAGGCTTGTATCTCACCGTGTAGGGGTTTCAGGTGACACTCAACGTAGCTAGTGCTGCTTATTTATTTATTTTTTATATTTAAGTTTTGCTTTGCACTGAACCTCCTGGACATTTTGTACTGGATGAAAATTCATTTTGTTGCTATTTATTTTCTAATGCTCCTAAAAGAATTTCTATTGCCTTGCAATCCCATGGTTTAAAAAACTTTAGATTCATATTAATCTGGGATACATTAACCTAGACTTCAAATTATCCTGGGTTCAAGAAACCGATTTCCTTAATAATGTAGTGTAAAGAATTCTCTAATAGCAAATGAACGTAAGTAATATCTTATCTGGATTGGGAGTTGATATGCATTTTAAAAGCAATTTGTCAGTTACTTGAGACAAACTGAACAGAAAAGAAACTGGAGTTCCTTTTTGGGGGTTTATTTATATTTTCTTTATTTCTTCTCTGTTCTAAACTTAGGTGAAGTGGCTTAATTTAAAATCTCCTGGCTTCTTTTAATTGAAGCGGTATTTGTAATACACGTGTTATGGAAAAGAAGGCCTTAGTTATTGTGTTCGCTTTGCTTCATATTTTCTTAACCGCATTTTGTGAGGTCCACGTTTCTATTTCCTAGCTTTTTGCTGCTTTCTTTTGTTTTTACAAGTTGAATGAAGAGTGAAGTTGTTCTATCAATATATTTTGAGATTATATTCATTCATTTATTTTTTAGAAACAGAAAATAAAAATATTGTCAAGCAAGCCTTTCATAACCCCATGTGAATTCCTTTGAAATGATTATTGCAATTTTATTGTTGAAAATAGGAGGAATTGCTGCCTATGGTTCATTCTAGCAATCTTACCCTTTCATTTTCTTCTGAGAGTTCAATTGAGGAGGAGTTGAAACGAGAGAGTACCGCAGATGTTATAACCATTGTGGTAAGTCTTCACTCTTCAGTTACATTTATTTATTTTGAGGGGTGGGTTTGGGGTTGTTTTGGTGAAGGTGGGAGGTAAGGGGGGAGAAATATAAGTTTGTTTGATAATTTATTGCCCCAATTGCTAATAATTATTTTTTTTTGTGGGACCAACTGCTAATAAAATTGATAGACCTTCTTCATTTAATCATTCATTGAATGAGTTTTAAATATAACAAATAAAACAGTCTTACATGTCCCAAATCATTTCAGGTAAGCTATCTTGTTATGTTTGCTTACATATCAGTGACCTTGGGAGATGCTCCTCGATTATCTTCTTTCTACCTCTCATCCAAGGTATTTTACCTTTAACATCACTTATTTCCTTTATTTCTTGTGCATGTATTTTCCAATGCTAGTTTTGTGTATGCAAACAATTGCCTTTCAATTTTTGTCTTGAATTGATCTTTGGTTCCAAGAATTGACCTGTGTTTCAATTTAAAAATGGTAACAATCTTTTTAAAAAATTCTAACTATCATTTTGGAAAATATTTGCTCAAAGAGTCAGAAAAGATAAATTTGTCTTAAAGTTTTGGGAAACTATTATCTCAGAACATGCTGTAAGTGATAAATTTGCTACTATACAAACATGCTGGTGTATGTATTTGGAAGTAACAGTGTAATTATTAGGTTGTGTAATTACTACCAACATAGTAATTAGTATACAAGGTGAGTCTGGATGTCAAGTAGTAATCACATATGAATTTTTACGTTTATTAACGAGTTAGTAATTACATAAAAAATAACGTTGGATAATAATTAATTGTCTAAATATAGTAGCATTTTGTAATTACAAAGTATAATTACACTCAATTCTCAAAGACAAGCTGAGAATTAGAGAGTACCTCTAATTACATGGTCACTACGTAATTATTTCGTTAAACAAACACTCCTAACCTAGTTGAAAAAATTAGAGAAATTGAAGCAATAAGTTTATAGACCCTTAGATTAAATGAATCTAATGGTTGAAAATAAATAATAAATTAGCAAAATAAATAAAACCTAAAAATGGTTGCTGTTGTTATCTTCCTTGGTTATATTTCTTGTTCCCATCCTTCATCACCGTTGCTGTTGCTGCTGCTTTCCCGTCGTTGTTGCCATCGTCCATGACTGTCCTTTAGCCCATCGGGATTTCTTTGCTGCTAGAATTTCCCTTTTTTCTGATTATCTGTATTTATATAATTTTAGAAAACTGCTTCCCCTTTTTATTCTCCTCCATAGTATTTATTTGTTACCAAGTTTATATGTCTTTATCATAGTATTAGTTCTGCTGCTGTAGCTGATAAGACTAACAACTTGGTTCCAGATTTTAAAGTCTTGGTTTGAATGCATGCATACTGTAAGGGTATTTATATGAGCACTAGCATGTGACTATGCATTTAAGCATCAATATCTTACTATTTATTACCCTGTTACGCAAGTAAAAACCCTGACAAAACAAGGGAACACTATCTGGTGGTCTTGATCGGGTCACTAAACATATGTAACTTGCAGATGTTCGTGTTGAAACTTGGATAACTTGTGAGGACTGGGTTGAAACAGACATATATTTATGTTCCTAATGATGGGTGGATTCTCTGATTTAGGACTCATTGCCCTGATTTTTTACTCACATATTGGGGATTTATGAGACTTTTCTCTTCTTTTAATTGCCTCTCTTTTTTTTTTTCCGGGTTTTGCTTTACACGGTGTAGTCGTAGTTGTTGGTAAATTTGGGTATATTACATAGATGAATACATGCTTGCAGAGTTTTACTTTAATTATGCTTTCTTCCTTACATAGTTACTGCATTTCTACAACCTTCAGTCATTTCAATGTCTAAAGCTTTCTAGGAGAATATTATCATTTATATATTATGCTTGAGTTTTTAATAATTGGTTTATGCTTCATTAGATATATCACTGATCTTAATCTACTGTTTTCCAGGTTCTTCTTGGTCTTTCAGGAGTTGTTCTAGTCATGCTCTCAGTCCTAGGTTCTGTGGGACTTTTTAGTGCTCTTGGAGTCAAATCAACATTAATTATAATGGAAGTCATTCCTTTCCTTGTTCTGGCTGTAAGTTATTTATAATTTCTTAATGAGTCTTTGAGTAAATAGTCTAATGTGACTTTTTAGTGCTCTTGCATGTAATCTATAATTTAAGTTAGTCAGTCTTATGGCTCTAGACATAGAATAAGAATCATCAGAGCTATATGGCTCTAGTTGGTCTCTACATCCGCATATTCTTTTTATCCCTTCTTCTGCATTGACCTTAATTTATCATGCGTGTTTCAAATTTTATTTTTCACCTTCATACTTTATTTTAGATCTTCCCAGGTCTTTGGCTTTTGATGCTTGATATTTTGTAACTTTTTTACAAGCTTAATAAAGTGGCTACAAAACCGGATAATAAAGCCTTGTCATTCATTTTTAATTTATTTTCTTCCCTCTAAAGGATATCCTGTGAAATAGTGAAGCTTTATGCTAGTGTTTTTATCAACCTTTTCTCCCACCCTCTTTCTTTACCTGTTCAACAAGTATTCATGTTATATAATCTAATATGTTCTTCCTTTTGGCTACTGTAATCAGGTAGGTGTAGATAACATGTGTATATTGGTACATGCTGTTAAACGTCAATCCTTGGAGTTATCTATAGAACAACGAATAAGTAATGCACTTGTTGAAGTTGGTCCGTCCATAACACTAGCTAGTTTATCTGAGATTCTAGCATTTGCAGTTGGAAGTTTCATTTCTATGCCAGCTTGCCGAGTCTTTTCCATGTTTGCAGGTGTCTTACTGATTTTTCATTTCATTTCTGTGTAGTATCTGTTCTTATTAGTTTAACATCTGATATGGACCAATGGTCCACACAATGTTAAATTTATTTTTGAGAGGGAAAGCCCACTCCAATAGCCTGCTATTGGGGCTTTCATGCATTGCCAAGCTTTGCACTATCACATGGGCCTGGCGCACCTCACCAAAATTAAAAAAAAAAATGAAAGGAAAAGAAAAATTCTGAGAAGTATGTTAGAACTTTTCTTTCCTTTAAACTTAATCTATTGTGTTTCATTTGCTAGCTTTGGCTGTTCTATTGGACTTCTTTCTGCAAGTTACTGCTTTTGTAGCCTTGATAGTCTTTGACTTTTCAAGAGCTGAGGATAACAGGATTGATTGTTTTCCATGCATAAAGATCCCTTCCTTGTCTGTGGATCCTAGTGAAGGTATTCCTTCGAAGCTTTATTCTGTATTATGTCTGTCATCTGTTGTGTTTAGGCAATACTCTCTTTTTTTTTGGTGTGCGTGTGTGTTGCAAACTGCTACAAATTCTGTAATGCCAATGGCAGAGCCAAATCGAAATTTAAAAGGGGGCCAACACATGTAAAAAATAAAAAAAATTATTTATTTTTATTTTTTAAATCCTCCAGCCCCCTAGCTCCGTCATTGAGTAATGTGCATGTCTTTTCAGGGAGCAGTCACAGAAGAACTGGTTTGCTGACCCGATATATGGAGGTATTTTTCAATGAAGTTATGCTTTTGCTTTTGGAGAGATACTAAATTTTCTAACAATATGTTTGGAAACTTTAGTTTCCAATTTCTTGTTGAGAACATAATAGGCTGTCTGTTTCTCTCAATTAACTTCTGTTTTGTTGTAGGAAGTTCATGCCCCTATTCTTGGAATTTGGGCTGTTAAGATGGTTGTCATTGCAATATTTTTAGCATTTACCTTAGCAAGCATTGTAAGTGGATCTACAAACTTCCCTTTAGTTACTCTTCCATTTTAGCTTTTAGTTCTCTGAGTACACAATGTTGTGAACTCTTCTTGTATTTTATCCTTGTAGGCACTATCTACAAGAATTGAACCTGGTTTAGAGCAGCAGATTGTTCTTCCCCGTGATTCGTATCTTCAGGTTTTCTCTTCTGCTCTTATCCTTTTGTCTTTATCTCTCTTCTAATGAATTTTCCTTTCCATTAATTCTCATGTCTTGTTTTCATGGTTGATTTATCTTTCTGCAGGGGTATTTTGATAATCTTTCCAAGTATCTCAGAGTTGGACCACCTTTGTATTTTGTTGTTAAGGATTTCAACTACAGGTATGCTGTTAACTTTATTATAATATCCTTGTTATTAATGAGCTCATTTGGAATATTAGCTTTTTTACATTAGTGTCATTTTTGTCTTTTCAGCTCACAATCAAGGCAAACAAACAAACTGTGCTCTATCAGTGGCTGTGATTCCATCTCTCTTTTGAATGAGGTAATAGAATGTCTCAAGAACAATATGATGCAGAGTTGGATTGTGCAAAATTATTTTCCATATCAATTTCCCTAATATAATGTCGTTAAACCTCAGTTTTACAACTCTCGAGTCTTGTTCTGTAAGTGATTGCAGTTTTTTGTATTGTCTCTCTTTCTGCCTTAAATGAGTGTTACGTATTGGCATATGTCATGTCCATAGTTCTCTCTCGGTTGATGATGCTTCAAAACTTTTTCAATTGTGGAAAGGCAAGTAAAGTTAAATCTTTTATGTATAAGGAATGAAGAATAAACCATACACCTCTTATCGTCTATTGCAGATATCAAGAGCATCTTCAACACCAGAATCAAGCTACATTGCTAAGCCAGCGGCATCTTGGCTTGATGATTTTCTTGTGTGGACCTCACCAGAGGCTTTTGGTTGCTGTCGGAAGTTTATTAATGGCTCTTATTGCCCACCTGATGATCAGGTTGGTCATATCCTTTTCCTTTCCCAGGACATAGGGCTTGCTATTAGTGCTTTGACTTCCTAAGTTATAAATTTTTTATTCATGCATGTGGGTGAACCCGATGCTTGTACAATATTTCTCTTGGCTGAGCCAGGGTTTATTTTTCCATGCTTTTGTTTGATGCACTTTGAAATGTTGGTCAGGTAGAACCCTAAACATCACTTATTGTCAATTTAGCTGTTCTTAGGCACTAATATTTATTTATTATGATTACTTTTCTGGGTGGAGAATTCATTTTCATAAAAAGTGACATAGTGCACTAAATTGAACTGATCAGAGTTTGGTAATTACTATTACGCATGTGCACGTTCCTAAATCGTTTATTGATTAATGTGAAGGCGCACATAAATAAATTTTTTACCCTTTAATGATATGATTTTAAGCTTTTTTATTTTATTTTATTTATTATTATTACTTTAAATTCAGTATAGGGGCTAGGGGTATGTTGGGCAGATTTTATATATTGTAAATGGCATTCTTTCATTTTTGGAAATATCTACCACTGTTGTACTGATCTGTTCATTATCAGCTAGTCGTGTAACTTATTTTCCTATCTTCCATTAGCTAATCATCTGAGCTGTCTACTTTCTGTATACTAGTAGCTTTTTCTTCATCCTCTCTAAATGAACCATTCGATTACTGAGTGGATCTTTCTATCTTTCCAGCCGCCATGCTGTCCACCTGATGAATCTCCTTGTGGTTTAGGTGGAGTTTGCAAAGACTGTACTACAGTAAGGCGCCCTTATTCTGGTTTCTTTAAACTTAATTGGTTGTCTGTAGTTGTTGTAAGGTGTTATATGTAATATTATTGCATTGACATTAGTAAATGTTTGAAGAAAAGGCAAGGCACTGAAGTTTTTAAATTGTTAACAGTGCTTTCGGCACTCAGATTTGGTCAATGATCGTCCATCTACAGCCCAGTTTATGGAGAAGCTTCCATGGTTCCTGAATGCACTACCATCTGCTGATTGTGCCAAGGGCGGCCATGGGGCATATACCAACAGTGTGGATCTGAATGGTCTGTAAGATTAGCAGTCGTTGATTCCACCATAAACTAGCTTCAAATTAAGATGTGTTTATATGTATACTCTGTATTAAAAACTGCATGGTGTTCCTAATAGATGAGTTTGTTTCAAAAATTTTGTTCTTACCTGTTTTCAGGTTATGAGAGTGGTATTATACAAGCCTCTGAATTCCGTACATATCACACACCAGTGAACAAACAAGTATAGCTGTCTGTTTGTAAATCTATGAAATATTATTATTTTGATTATTTTTGCACCTAAACTTTCATTGCGTTTATTGTATGTAATTTTCATTTTCATCAGGCTGATTATGTCAACTCAATAAAAGCTGCCAGGGAATTCAGCTCACGAGTTTCTGCATCTTTGAAGGTTTTATTCCAGTCAACCGCATAACTCCAATTATTTGTGCTCCTTTTAGGATTGTTACTTTTCTTTTTATACATAGAAATTGAACCTGCACTCTCCTGCCTTTTTTTTAAAAAAATTTTAATTGAGGATATTCGCTTTTCAAACTGTTATTGCCTTCATATCATATGTGACCATGGCACTTCTTTCATCGTGGTGGAATTGAAGCATAATAACATGTAATCAACCTTGCTTTAAAAATTACAAGGCAGGATGAGATGGTGAATATTTCAGCATGTGCGGACATAGGGCTTATAATTATCTTTTTGCTGGTTCCTAAGCACAATTTCTTTAGCAAGTTTTTTTCCCCCTTCTTTATTAGCAGCATTGCTTTCTTATTTAGAGAAATGTTTGATTACATTATTTCTTTGATGCAGATGCAAATCTTTCCGTACTCTGTGTTCTATATTTTTTTCGAGCAATATCTTGATATATGGAGAATAGCCTTAACAGACATTGCTCTAGCGCTCGGTTGGTATTCTATATACTATATATATGTACTCTTGTATATAAGCTCATTTTCATAGCTGAGCGTGTAATTTGTTTGTTCATTTGTGTGTTTTTATATATATTATTATTACTCTTTTTTTGAAGATTTTGCTTCCCTTAGTTTTTTGGTCATGCTTCAGGCCCTGTTCATTTTCTTCATGTTTTGTAACATGGACTTGTTTTTTTCTAAATCCAATTTTGAATACTTTAGGCTGGTAGAGCTTGTTGTATTTAGCTAATTTTCCTTTGAGACTACTGTTATTTTTTATTTAAGAATGCTGTTAATCTCGAATAATTCTGACATGTTCCTCTTTATTAATGAACTTTGGGTTTTTATTCTCACTTGAACTCGGTAGAGGTTTATGCAATTTCAGCTTTATTTTGAATAGTCAGTGGTCACTAAAATTATTTCTTGTGCTCTTTATGGCAGGTGCTATTTTTGTTGTCTGTATGCTTATAACTTCGAGGTTTGAATTCACATTGAATCTCAAATATGGAAACATCTTTACTATTTATATTGGAATTTAATACATTAACATGGTTTCTTTTGGCAGTCTATGGAGTTCACTAATCATTTTACTCATTTTGGCTATGATTGTTGTGGACCTGATGGTATAGTTTTCCTTGAAAATTAAGCATCATATAAATTTATATACATATTTTCTGATTGTGTGTATTTGTTAATGTCTAATCGTTATTGTTTTGCTTTGCTACCAGCCATCGAATGTTTCATTGTCATTTTCTTTTCTCTTAGTTCATTACAAGGGCACTGACTTGCCTTTATCTCAGGGTGTAATGGCAATTTTGGGCATCCAACTAAATGCAGTCTCAGTTGTCAACCTCATAATGTCGATCGGGATTGCTGTTGAGTTCTGTGTACATATCACACATGCATACTTGGTTCGTACTGAAACATCTCCAGATATATTTGATCTGGGAGGACTCTTATAATTTTGTTGGTTGAAGTGATTTTGAAGCATTATTTTGTTAGAAAAGAAAATAGCTTTACATTATGTATGATAGGTTATTAAATCAGTGATTTCATTTTGCTCTCTCGCCCTGAGAGTATAAAACTGTCTTCACTGGTATATTGCAGCCCTTTGGGGATGTTATCAGGCTTGCATCTGTCTGCAGAATTATGTTCTGTCCGTCAAATGGTTTTTAAAGTTATTACTAGACTACTAACTTGTTATGCAATTTTACAGGTAAGCCATGGAGATAGGAACCAACGCATGAAAAAGGCTCTCAGTACTATGGGTGCTTCTGTTTTCAGGTTGATTACACATTCTCTTTTCTCCTATTGAGTCTTGTTGACATTCCTGGTACTTAAGTTAGCTGACTCTTTTCTATGTCAACATTTTCAGGCTGATTGATAATTTAATGATTTATTCTTGTATATAGTCCTTGATAAGCAAAGTCTACTGAAAATTCGCCTTAAACATATAATGAACAGCTTTTATTTTATATTAAAACCCAGGTTGTTTGAGAATGGAGAAGAGTAGAGAAGTCTCTATGTAGATAGTTTGTTTTATTCGATCAATTGTCCTGTAAAAGAGGCCATTGTCTTTTCAGCTAAATTTTTTAATCAGTATACTTGAAAAAGTTCTCGGTTTTGTTTCTTTGAGGGCGAGCAGTGATTTCATTAATCATTTTCTGTCTTGTTTCTCATTTTGCAGTGGAATTACGCTTACAAAGCTCGTTGGAGTCATTGTACTTTACTTCTCAAAATCAGAAATTTTTGTGGTATTTGAATTTGTTTTCGTTTCCCATTTTAAACGATTTTGATGCCTCCCCAGATGAAGAGTGAAAACAAGTGGCTTGTTTTTGCAGGTTTATTATTTTCAGATGTACCTGGCGTTGGTCCTCATTGGTTTCTTGCATGGCCTTGTATTTTTACCTGTAAGTTCATTTAGCTTCCTTTCCAACTTCTTGTTAGGTAGAACACAACACAGCACAACACAACACTTGTTCATCAGTGTGTATATTATTTTCTCCAGTTAAATAAGGAAAAACGATATCAAATATGAGCTCATATCATAAGGTCATATTGATACTGAAAAGGGCATTTTAAGTAGATGTGTTTTGCTTTGTTATTTGCAGGTGGTGTTGAGTCTGTTTGGTCCCACCACAAGAAAAACAACCATTGGCTTTGACGAACGAGAGGAAGATTCTTCATCAAATTTGAGCTGATTTTGGGCAAGTGCGATGATAAACATTGGTTTATTATTGATTAGTGCTCTTCGGACCAAGACAAGTTCTAACGTTGCACACTCTGGTAATAGATATGTAGACAATGATTATGACTTGACATATTCAAAGTAACAATTATTGCAGACATGAGATCTTTTAAAGTAATACAAAAATGTTAACAAGGATCATGATTTAGGGACACTTAGTACAGAAAACAGTCTGTTAATATCTTTTTAAATATGTGAATATCTTTAAATATTATATTACACTATAGTTAAGTCACTTGGTTTTGTAAAATCCCATTCATGAAATCATATGACTGTAATTGTTGAGATCATTGATGCTGACTAGAAATTATAAATAATTTTGATATCTATAAATAGGTTATACAATTGTATACCTCGATTTGTTAGTTTATATTTTTTGAAAACTCATATCAGACCCTACGAGTGATAAATATAATTTATATATGGCTCCTTAACTTTCAACAATACTAATTCTCCCCTTAAAATATATTAAAAAATTTCCTTTAAACTTTTAATATTTATAAAAATTTAGTCTTTATGTTAAGTTTTGTCTCACTTTAAATGCTGACGTGTCTTTGTAAAATTATTAATTTTGCCTCTTAAATTTTGACAACTATCAAATTATACCTCTTCAAAATAAAAATAAGAAAAATTTAATATTTTTTTAGTAAATCTTAAAAAATTAATTTAAATATTTTAAGATTTTGAATGATTAAAAAAATTAAAAAAAATTAAAATTTTAAAATTAATTAAGTGAATTAAAAAATTATTTAGTTTTTGAATAAATATTATTTTGAACTTTGTGTTTTGCAAAAATTATTAATTGGACATTTTGTTTGTTAAATGACAAAATAGATCCTATATTTTTTAAAATAGTACAAATAGAACCTTGATCTGATGTTTTGTCAAAATAAAATTTAATAATAATTCAATCTAGAGGTGTCATAACATCCATGCCTCCCAAAAAAAATGGAGGTGCTTGCTTGCAAAACCTCTCATACAGTGGTTCCATACGGTTGCCAGCAACAGGTTATTTTGCTAGCACCACTAGAACCATAGCGGTCGCCGTTTACTGCGAATGCACTGCAGGAGGACCTTGTGTCTCAGCCTCTGAATTTCTTTGTCTTGTTAAAGAATTTGGGCTTGCATCTCTGCAAACCTTTGCTCCCAATTTGAAGAAGCTTCGGGGTGGATTCTTATGTCTACCACCCTGAAACCTTCCACGGCCTTTGCCGCGTCCACGAGGATTCGAGGGATTTTGACCCCCCAACCGCCTCCAGTCTCGACCATGTTATCCTAACTCCTCATTTTTCACTGGGAGTCCATTTAATATGACAGCCTACGAATCTATAAGTCAGGTAGGTTAGACAGCGATCACATAAACTCTATGTACCATACTTTATGGATTTTAAGGTAATGCATTTGAATAACTATAAACTATTATGCTCCCTAACATGCTTTTCTAATCACATAAATTACTAAACAAGTAAAGGCTTACTGAACCGTGAGTCGAGCTTTCTTTTGATGATGATTGTACATGTCTTGACGATCTTCGGTAGACAAACCTGGCAGCTCTAATACCAAAATTATAATGCCCTAATACTTAGGTGCTACAGTAATTTTCTAATTATTGTACCACATTTTTTAATTAAAGAAATTTCCTTAAAAATCGTGCCAAATTATATTTTTAACAAAACTTTAAACTTTATAAATACATATACATACATACAATCGAGATCCTGTATTTAAACTTTTACAATCATTTTCAAAATAATATATCACAAACATGTCGCACAGTGACTACAAAATATAACCTAAGTTGTCTTGAGACTGAACACTTCAGGTCGCACCGTCTCGACATGTACAGCATCCCTCGAGCTCGGAACTCATTCCTATTCAAATTTTTCATTTCCTTTACCTACACATGAAAGTAATATCTGTGAGTCAACAAACTCAATAAGAAAAGCATATAACATACAATATATTACCGACTTGTATCTAGGCGCCCATACACCTATCCACAAGGCTTATATGATGAGTAAGCACGTTCTTTACTAAGGTATGACCACTGTATCACATGCACTACGTACTGCTACTGTACGAGTGTTGGTAGGGTTTTCTCTGCACCTCAAGTACCCTTAAGTGTTGTACAACATACACTCTGCACCTATATGTACTAGTGTTGGTAAGATCGTATTGTACTCTTCAAACATCATACAATGTACTAATGCACTCAGTACTGCTACCATACTAGTGGTAGTGTATGAATTACAAATAGCATGCATATATCACACATACACATATTCATATATAAATATGCTCTATGTTAGTCTTACCTTGTTTTCGAATTCGTGTGCTGGCCGACCTAAACAAAAAATCACGTGCTAGATGGATGCCCTATGTCACATATACACAAATAAGTAAATAACACGCTAAAACCCGATCTGGATACCTAACTCACAACTACAAGTTTCGATATTGATAATCAACTTGACAATACCCTAATTATTGAAGAAACACCACAACCAAAAATCTAAAAATGACACGAATTAGAAAAATAGAATTTTTTGGGATCCTGCCTGTGATCTGGTTAACCATTTCTACATGACCTGTAGAACCGGTTAATCGGTTTACACCAGAAAACTCCAACAATTCCAAAACTTGCACAATTCGTACCCAAACTTCACCAAACCTTCCAGATCACCTATAACAACATCCAAGAACACAATTCAAGCACTAAAAGTAACATACAAACACAAAATCCAAAACTACCATTGATGAGTCAAGTTTGAGTTCTCAAACTCAAACTTGCTCATTCTTCTCTCAAACCAACATAACCAGCTATAATCAACTTAATTCTATTCAAAATAACCTTAGAAATCATTCTAGAACAAAGCCTACCATAAACAACCACCGACTTTCAAAATTGCATAGCCAAACCTAACTTGAAATTTAAACATCATTCAAGCAAGAATTCTAGAGTTTACCTTGATGAAAACCTTCCACAAACTATTGAGCAACACTCTGAGAAAGCTTTCTTGATGGGCCAACTTCTTTTTAGTCTCGAGGAACTCTTTAGACACTCGATCCACCTTAGGGTCTTGCTCATAGTGATACCCATCCTTGTAGTACCTGTCTTTGACATACTCTCCATCATCATCTTTTCCCTCATCAGCATATTGGTTATCGTCAACATGCTTATGGTGTTTTCTGGGGTCACCTTGTCAGTTGTCATCTTTTAATGTATCCCCTCCCCTCACATTGCTCAGCTGAGCGTGCTCTGGAGAAAGAGGGTTTACGTCTTCCAAACAGTGTTGAGACTGCCTTGAGGAGTCATTTTGGTAATTGTTTTTCGAGTAAGCACCATTGTTATAATAGCACTATGGGTTTAGATCTTTCTTCAGCTCTTAAGGAAAGTACCAAAATATTTGTTGAGATTTTTTAAAACTAATATAATAAGAGCTTAATAAATAGTAAAATGCAATAATAAAGGAGATGGAGATTTTTACGTAGTTCAAGCATTAATGAGCCTTAGTTAACGAGTCAGTCTATTAGCCTTAAAAGGCGTATATGATCTTTTTTACAATGTTTATGCAAGAAATCCTAACTCTGTACTCTTAATTTCTCTTGGATAAGAGGAAAGTTTAGAGTAATTTTACCAGAGCTTCGACTATCTTCCTTTTTCATCCCCCTTTGTATGGAAATATAAGGGTATTTATAGGCTAAAGGGAAGGTATGGACATGCCTATGATCTGCCTAGAGTTTTTGCAAAAAGCCCACTAATGGGGTAAAATACATGCAAAGAGCTGACTATTAGGTCCCTTAGAAGGTATTGTGCTCGTCCGTTAAAGCAGTTGGACAATAGGGGACCACCATTTGTACAAGATGTGTGTTGCCAAAAGGTTTAACCTTAAAAAAGTAAATGTCTGGAATAATCGTCTGACAAAAAGGTGTAGGGAGTGTGCACACTACCATGGCCAGATATAGGGGACAAGATCTGATCCTGTATTAGAAAAGCATAACCGTCGTTGGGCGATCCGGGCTCATCTTCAAGGTAGACATCCACATTCTTTTTGGGTGGTCAGTGTCTGTGATAGGCCCTTTGAGTATCCTTCCAGGTATCGCTTGGGCATGCTTTGAACTTGGGCCACTCTAGATCCCGAAGTGATGGTAAGTCTTCCATGTCCCGAAAGGCATAATGAGGCAGATTATATCTGCGTGTATTCTTCAGTCTTGATCTATTCTCGGACCTTCAAGGCTTCTATGTGAGAAAAAAATTGATTAAAAAATTATTTCAGACGCTAAAACAAATGGAGGTGCATCAATACATCTACTTGTCCATTATAGTTAGGACTGTTCATCCGATCCAATCCACACTTTTTTGGTCAAACAACATCCAATCCGCACTAAGTGCGGATTTTATTTTTTGGATCCAATCCAATCCGCACAATAGCTCAAATCCAATCCAATCCAATCCGCAAAAGTCTGGATTGGATCGGTTACTTTGGATTGGTTACTTTTTAATATTAAATTATTTAATATTTATAAAAAAATATTTTTTTTTTCACATAACTAGCAACAAAATAAAATAAATTATAGTTATTTTATGTCTACAACAACACATTAAATTAATAAAATAACAAATAAAAGTTTTAAAGGAAAAAAAATTGTATATATAAAAAAATATTTAATTTTATTTTAAATTGTATGTAGAAAAACAAATATAAGAAAAGAATATACATTTTATCTATTAAGTTTTGCAATATAATTGTATTATATGTATTAGACTTTTAAATTACTATTTTCTTTACATTAAAATGTTATTTGTATAAATAATTTTTTAATTTTGTTATAAATATGTGTGGATTGGATTGAATCGGTTACTTTTACATGTCAATCAACATCCAATCCTCACAAATGCGAATTTTGAATTTTCCAATCCAATCCAATCCGCACAAGTGCGGATATCCGCACTTTGCGGATTGGATTGGATTGTACGGATTGGATTGGATCGGCTATTTTATGAACACCCGTAATTATAATATTTCCCATATACAAAATAGAACTTAGTTACATTTGTATCAAAAGAAATCTATGAGTCCATTCAGAAAAAAAAAAAAAAATCTATGAGTAGTGGAGTATTAAAGAATATAATAAATTTTGTCAATAATAATTAGGCTAATTAGTAATTTTTTTCCCCGAACTTTGACATGTACTAAATCGTGCCTTCTGAACTTTTTTGGCCGTTAGAAATTCCCCTGAACTATTGAGATTGTTAAATTTAAGGACTTCTGTCTAATTTTATTCAATTTTACTGTTTCAGTGATTGTTTATGTACTAAATCATGCTACCCAGATTTTGATATCTACCAAATCATGCCCCTCAAACTTTGATATGTATTAAATCATGCCCATAAACTTTCATTTATGTTAGAATTTTTTACTAAAATTAGATAAAAGTCCTTAAATTTAACAATCTTAATAGTTCGAGGAGAATTTTTAACGGCCAAAAAAATTCCGGGGGCATGATTTAGTACATGTCAAAATTCGAGGGAAAAAATTGCTAATTAGCCTAATAATTAACTTCTAAAGTTTCTAAAGTTTCATGTGAAGAATAAATAAAAAGGGCAAAATACTCTTTCATGCTCAAATCGTAACTAAAAAATGAAAAACCGAAAGAGAAGTTGAAAATCTTTGCATGGACCAAGCAACCACCTTCGCTAAAGCTCTACTCAACAATACCAACAATCCCAAATTGGCATGGCTTCTCTTCAAACGTACACTTTCCTCCCCCATTTCTACTTCTTCCCATCTCACTCTTCCCTCAGTACCCATCCTCGCTCGTATCCTTGTTGGCGCCAAAATGGACCAAGAAATCGACTCTCTTCATCATCTTCTTCTTCGAACGGAGCCCCCTGAAACTGCTCATGCTTCTGTTGTTTCCTTGTTGAGAATTTTGGCCAAGTTGGGTGTCCCTGACAAGGCTGTTTCTCAGTTCAAATCACTTCGATTGCGGTTTCCAGATAAGCTTCCCTCTGCTTATTTGTATAATTTGCTTCTCGAATCTTCTGTTCGTGCTAGAAATGTGGATTTTGTGTTATGGTTGTATAAGGACATGGTTGTTTCTGGGGTCGACCCGCAAACTTATACTTTTAATCTTTTGATCAGTGCCTTGTGTGACTTTGGTCATGTGGATGATGCACGGGAGATGTTTGACAAAATGCGTGACAAGGGTTGTTGTCCGAATGAGTTTAGTGTTGGACTTTTGGTTCGTGGGTATTGTAGAGCTGGGCTTAGTGACCAAGCCTTGGAGATTCTGGATAGGACAAATGATATTTTACCTAATAGGGTTGTGTATAATACTTTAATATCTAGTTTCTGTAAAGAAGGTAGGACTGAAGAAGCTGAGAAATTAGTAGAGAGGATGAGAGCTAGCAATATGTTTCCGGATGTTGTTACTTTTAATTCTAGGATTTCGGCTCTTTGTGACTCTGGCAAAATTCTTGAAGCTTCTAGGATATTTAGAGATATGCAAATAGATGAAGTGTTGGGTCTGCCCAAGCCAAATATCATAACATATAATTTAATGTTAGAAGGATTTTGCAAAGGGGGAATGTTAGAAGAAGCGAAGTCCTTGTTTGAATCTATAAAGAGGAAAAGTGATGTTATGCATTTGGAAAGCTACAACATATGGTTGTCGGCTCTGATGAGGAGGGGGAAGTTGTTGGAAGCAAGATTGCTTCTTAAAGAAATGGTAGACCAAGGAATAGAGTTGAGTGTATGTACATATAACATCATGATTGATGGCTTATGCAAGGGTGGAATGATCTCTGATGCAAAAATGGTGATGGGATTAATGATAAGCAGCGGTATCTCCCCAGATGCAGTAACCTATACTACTTTACTCCATGGGTACTGTAGGAGAGGGAAAGTTTTTGAAGCCAACAGAGTTCTGCAAGATATGATGATGAATAATTGTGCTCCGAATACTCATACTTGCAACATTTTGCTGCACAGCCTGTGGAAGGAGGGGAGAACGTCAGAGGCGGAGAAATTGCTGCAAAAGATGAACGAGAGAGGTTATGGTATAGATACGGTGACCTGCAATATTGTGATAAATGGTCTCTGTAATAATGGGAAATTGGACAAAGCAATTGAAATTGTGAGTGGGATGTGGACTCATGGGAGGGCAGCTCTAGGCCACTTAGGGAATTCTTTTATTGGCCTGGTCGATGATAGTAATAATGGTAAAAACTGCAGGCCTGATTTAATTACGTATTCAATCATAATAAGTGGATTGTGCAAGGCTGGGAAGCTTGATGAAGCCAAAAAAAAGTTTGCGGAGATGATGGGGAAAAAGTTGCATCCTGATTCAATGATATATGATACATTCATACATAGTTTCTGCAAAGAAGGAAAGATAACATCGGCATTTCGAGTTTTGAAAGACATGGAAAAGAAAGGTTGCAGCAAGAGCCTGCAAACTTACAACTCGTTGATCCTTGGTCTAGGGGGTAAAAATCAAATATTTGAAATATACGGGCTGCTAGATGATATGAAAGAAAAAGGAGTTTCTCCTGATGTTTGTACTTATAATAATATGATTAGTTGTCTCTGTGAAGTGGGAAGAATCAAAGATGCCACTTCTCTTTTAGATGAAATGCTGCAAACGGGTATATCTCCTAACATTCCTTCTTTTAAAATACTAATCAAAGCTTTTTGCAAGGCATGTGAGTTTGAGGATGTACAGGAGGTATTTGAGATAGCGTTGAGCATATGCGGCCATAAGGAAGCCTTGTATAGTGTGATGTTCAATGAATTTTTTCTTGGAGGGGAAGTATTAAAAGCTAAAGAAATTTTTGAAGCTGCATTGGATAGAAATCTATATGTGGGGAATTTCCTTTATAAAGATCTTATTGATAAACTTTGCAAAGATGAAAAGTTAGAGGAAGCAAGTGGCTTAATTTACTACATGATTCAAAAGGGATATGGGTTTGATCCTGCATCATTCATGCCTGTGATTGATGGGTTGGGTAAGAAAGGAAACAAACACGAGGCTGATCTGCTTGCTGAGAGAATGATGGAAATGGCCTCAGAAGGTAGTGTAAAAGATAAAATTTACAGACGAGGAAGGATTGCTAAAAAGTCACGCAAGAGTGGTGGAAGTGATTGGCAGGCCATAGTGCACAGGTATGGGTTAGGGATTTTACTTTTATAAATTATTTTTGCTTAATTACTTGTGATCCATATAAATTTTTAGTTGTTTATCTTCATTGAAATTCTATATTAGTAGTATCACTATCTGAGTATGGGTGCATTGCTACTGGTGCATGACCAAAGGGAAGACTAAATGGTCATGCGTTTTCTGTTTGTGGAATCAGTCTGTTTTGTGCTTTTATACTAAGAGTTGTTCCAGTCTCCGATCCATTATAAATGATGGCATCTGCTTTGACGACTAAGACAATATTTCTTTGAAATGTCAGAAAAATACTAATAACCTATTTATAGTCTGTTTAGCTGTTTGACACTGATTTCTAACACTTCCCTTATTATTGTTTTTATCTTATGAAATTTTTACTTACTATATATCTTACTTTCATTGGCAGAAATGATGGCAGTGGTGTTGCACTGAAAACTCTTAAAAGGGTAGAGAAAGGCTGGGGTCGTGAAAGTATATTAAGTTCGCAGCCACAACAAAATGAGTTTCATGGTTACTAGGACGCTAACAATTGAACCTTTCAACTCCCTGCAATAGCTTGTTGGAACAGCCAGAGGACTTACTAATTGTTGATCAGCTCTAAATCTAGAGGGTTTCCCCTACAATTTATTGAATGCAGAAAGGGAGGTTTTGGTTATTCTATGCAACATTATCAGTTAAGATCTCTTTTAAGGTTTGTTTCTTAGTATGCTTAAAATTATTGCTCTGTCTTGCTGTATGAATGTAAAATAATTATTGAAATAAGTATATTAGAAAACTGAAAGAAAGGAAGGAAAAATTGATTCAGCCCAATAAAAATGTGTTTTTGTTTCTCTACTTTTCCGTAGGATTATGTTACTAAAACTAACTAGCTAACTAATAACTAAATAAAAACTAACACATGGAGGTATAATTAATAAAACCTTTTCAGAAATTAATATTTATAATATTTTTTATCAAATCATGTTAGTATTAGGTTACAGTTAATTTATTAATTATTTTTAGTAAATTTTTAAATTAATTACAACCGTCTAGTAATAATTCAACGACTAAAAGTAAATGTAATTATCATGATTATATTTTATCTAAAAAAAAAAAAAACTATCATGATTATATATTAATTGTCACCATTGAAACTTGCTTCATATGTATATACTACTAAGATTTATACTTGTATCTGTTTGGTTAGAAAAAAATAATAAAATCTTTAAAGGCATCGAGTGTTCATTAGAGGACTTATGGGAAAAAATCAGATTCATCCTGGACGCAACTTGGGTGTACAAGACAATATTTTGAGCATTTATCATTCTTAGATTTAATTAGAGAATGAAAAACTTCGATGTAATTTTCATATTTGTTTGGTCAGATGAGTATCTTTTACTCGTGTGCTATTTTGGGTTATGATTGTTTGAGTGTCTTTTTGCTAACACTTATGTAACCATGGTTTTCCTCCGCCACAAGTGAGGTTTTTCAATATATAACCGGGAGGGAGGGGTCAGTCTAAGACAAATGGCCTCTTTCTTTTTTTCAAAAGAAAAAAAAAAGTGTTCACAGTATCCGTTAAGTAATTTTTGTATGTATCAGGGGTTATGGAGCCTGAATTGCTAGAAATTCCTCTCTTGTACTCTGTTCCTCACTAGCATTGCTCTTGTGCTTTGTGTTGGTCTAGTTCGTTTTAATGTGGAGACATGGCCAGAGAAGGTATCACATTCTTTCTCCCACCTTTTTTCTCAGTATAAAATATATTGTTCTTGAAGTGGTTATTTTTGTACAAGTTGCACTCATTAAACACTGCATATGCAGAAAACTTCTTGAGATTCATTATGCAATTTTGTTGGAACAAAACAAAGTCCTGTCTATTTGTGGAAGTCTGATGTAAAAATCATTGCAGCTTTGGGTAGGCCCTGGAAGTAGGGCAGCAGAAGAGAAACAGTTCTTTGACAGCCATCTTGCTCCCTTCTACCGAATTGAACAGGTTTCAATATTGCTTTTTATAAAGTCTTACTTTTTTATGGCTTCCATGGTTTTATTTATTTATTGCCCTTCTTTATTTTTCATGGGAAAACATTGTCATCATCCATGTGTGTTTGCTCTTTAAAAAAAAAAAATCCAGATGCCTCATAATGGATTTTGATGATTTGTAATGATCTATATATTTTTTTTTACATCACTTTTCTGATATTATCCCACTATATTTATTTCATTTGTTGTGATTTTAGTTCATAATAGCAACCATTCCTGCTCCGCATCTGGGAAAGCAACCAAGTAATATTACCGAGGATAATATTCAGATACTCTTTGAAATACAGAAGGTAGTATTAACATCGTCTCTTAGATAAAGCACCAATTTGTATCAAATTCGTGCCCGCTCCACACACATATATATGATTTGAATTACCAATACCATATAGTTAAGTAGCTAGACAGACTTGTAGTTGGTACTGCTAACATGGCTGCTGCTGCTGCTGCTTTCAAAAGGACTTGGTTCAATTTTCTGATTAGACGAAGCTTGTTGAAGGCACAATCTCATTTTCCAGTTTTGAGATTGACTGTGAATTTCAAAGCACTCTTGGAGATCAGCATTGCAGGTCAACAAAATCCAGTCTCTGTCATCATCCAAGTACTTGATATCAATCATAGTAATGTCATCAAGACTAAATCTCCTCATAATCTCGAGCTGCAGCTCTTTGTAAGAACAGTTGGGTATCAAACTGAACCGGATCTTCTTGTCACCATAATTTGCTTTAACTCTAAATGCAAACTTATCTCTTGAGGTGATCCCCACATTTTTTTCAGGCAGCAGAGGCAAAGTTTGATGCAAAATCTGATTCTCGGTTCGGCTGGAGGCAAGTAATTCTCCATGACCACTACAAGATCTGTTGAGAACCAGAGAAGAGTCCTCTGTTATCAAAGAGTCTCCATTAAACCCATCAAAAGTGGTGGTGGAGTGTAGCTGAAGTGCAGATACTTCACTGGACATGGATGATAGAGGTTTCATGGCTAACCCATGATTATATTTATATATGCCACTCTCGAGTTGAGAGTTTGATTGGCTATTTAATTGCTGATGGTTTCGGTGTTCACATGGATTGATTGATGAAGAAGAATCATCATTGTTTTCTGGAATCATTGGAGAGTTAAGCTGTGGGATGCTTGAGTAAAAGGATCCAATTTGAATAGCTCTGTCAGCACCTTCAACAGAATTGATCATGAGTTGAAGTTTCATCAATGAGTGGCCAACCTTTTTGATCTTTCGAGATGGCCATCTAGTTATTCCATGTTGCCTGCATATCCTTTTCAGAGTGGTGGGGCAAACTACAGTTGAAAAAGTTCAATAATTAGTATATTTTATTGCTTAAATCTAAATAAATGAATGTAAACTCAACCAATATAAATATATTTATATAATGGTTAGTTTTTATAAGGGTTTAATTTAGAATCTTGAACAGATATCATTCTAGTTTCAGCTCTAATCATTAAAGGCTTTTAAAATTCCTTTGTTTTCGGGTAAAAGTGATATTTTCAACCATTTTAATATATTTTCCATAATAAGCATTAACAGATAGCTAATGATGATTAGTGAATATGAATTACATGTGATATTTTATTTCTCCTACCTCCTATACACTTAGCAGCGTCTTTAAGGCTCCCAGCAAAGTACTGCCTAAGAACAGACAAGCTTATATTCTCTGTACTTCTAGTCCTCTTCTCCTGTGCTTTTCTGGCCCCAGAAGAGCTATGCCCACGAAAATAGTAAGAATCTGCACTTTCATTACTGGACTCTTTAGACACAGAACACTGCTGAAGTTGCCCAAAATCTATAGACACTTTCCCTTTGGGCAAATCTCCATGATTCAAGTTGAATCCATGAGGTGTCACCCTGAACTCTTTTCCGGGCTCTTCTGTCAGAGAATCTAGTGAGGCTGAGACCTCTCTCCCATGCTGCTGTGCCTCCACCACAACATGATCAAAACAAGAAGACTTTTTCCCTGAGGATTGATCTCCAACAGGGTAAGTAGTAGTATTAGCACTCCATAGTTTCAGACCCTCTTCTGGAGTAGAAACCGTTGTTTGATCCCGAGTCTGTAACATCACTTGATCTTCTTTAAGCTCTTTCTCTACAACAACACGTAAACTCTTACACTCACAAGCTTGCTGTATAAGAAATGATAAAGAGTTGGTCATTTGCTTTTGCTCTTCCTGGTCTTGGCAATCCTTAGGCAAGAAAAGCTCCAATACGAAACCGAAGGAGGAGACCCCAGTGTAGACGCTTCTTAGAGGGATGGCCAAGGCTGCACGTAGGCCAAACATCCTGGCATGGTGAGAAAGAAGGTATTCTTTTTGGTCCAAGGCAGTTATGTCAGTGGCAAAACAAGGCTTGTTGCCGGTAAAGGCTGCACCAACTATGCCTTGATTGCGAAACAAGTGATGCTGCTGAGAACAAGCCTGGTGGAAGCCAAGGAGTTCGAGATCTGAGACTAAGCTGGCTGAAGAGACGCAACGAGCATAGTTCTCGCCTGAGTGGCCTTGTTGGTGGCACGAAGCCCATGTTTGAGCTAACGGTATTCTATGAATTTCGCAAACTGATACCAAAACCTCTACTATCTCATTCAACACTACTTGATATAGCTCATCACATACCTGAAACAAAAAGAAAAAGAAGAATTACTATCTCAATAAGTTTTATCAACACCTTTGGCCAAAAGCAAATAAGTTTTCTTTTCATTTTTTAATATTGATGTTTCTTAACAAGGTTTTACATTGGGAGGACTGAAGTTGGGCATGCTTGGAGCATAAACAAATATTAATTTGAGGAAAGAAGTCCTCTCGTACGTATGTAATGTTTGTGGAATTTATTTTATATAATTATATATGTCCTTTATATATAAGTATGTGTATGTACGAGTCTATGAAGACAGAGAGATATTTATATGAAAATGCTTTTAGGTATTTATGTTTTCTTATTAGGGAAAAAGTAAAAGAAAGGAAAAACAGATTGAATCAACTACTAGTGGTAGGAGATAGCAAGAATAATGCTACAAAAGTTGGGCAAGGAAAATGATTACAAAAATATGTACGTGTGAAGTCAAAAATTACATCAAGAGGGTTACAATTTTCATAAAGCTTTCAAAATGAGACCTTTGGGGATGTAAAGGGACGCAGACGATTATAGATTCTCCCCTTTGATATGACACGAGACAACCCTACGATATGCTATAGGTCAATAAAAGCTAAAGAGCATTTATAAGCCTTGCATTGCTAACAGCACCATATAATGGCTAACACAATTTTGATATTAATAGTTGTAAGTAATTAATATAAAATTGCTGAAGAGTATGATTAGTGTCTAGCTCCATCCTTAAGGTCAAATTACTATTAGTTAATTAAATAGTGAGTCCTATATAACTTAAGAAAATAAGTTTTAGGAAGAGAAATGCTAAAGGGCACCAGTGGTACTTAACACTTTCTTATGTGTCAATATCGCTATTGGTCCAATTAAGTATCGGGTCCCATAAAGTTTAATATAATAGCTTTTAGGGAGTATTGTTAGCCAATCGCAACGCGACATGTCGAGAAGGTGCTAGGCACCACTAGTGCCCAATAACAATGCTCTTTTAGGAAATATCGTTAACCAATCATAAGGTAACACCTATAAAAAGTGATACGCACCACTGGTGTTTAATAACAATACTCTTAAATATACATTATACTTTATATTAAAATATATAGTAGAATAAGAACTTAATTAGAGAGAATAATGAGATATTTGACTTTATAACTTAAAAATTGTTTTCAATGTTTTAAAAAACGAAAACAGCTTTTAAAAATTAATTGGGAGCGTTTGATAAAATTTCTATAAACTTTTTTGAAAATCGAATTAAAAAACATCAAAATATTTTTTTTTTCTATTTTCTAAAATAATTTTTATTTTTTTTGGCTAATATATATATTTTACATTTTCTTTCACATACTTGTCTCTGGTGCAGGGTGGGCTCTAGGGTTCGGGTCTAGGTTTGAGTCCGAGTTCTGGGCTCTGGGGTTCGGGTCTAAGTTTGAGTTCGAGTTCTGGGTCAAGATTCGAGCGGGGTCCGAGTTGGGATCTAGGCGGGGTCCAGGTCGGGGGTGGGGCTAGGTTCATGTCGTGGTATGGTGTAGAATATTGAAGATTTCTTTAAATAAAAATTTTTAATTAATTTTTAGAAAACATTAGTCAAATGCTATTACATTTTTGAAATAATAAAAAATTATTTCTATTCTTACTTTTGAAAAAAATATTGTGAAAAATTGAATACTAAAAATACAACCAAACAATCCCTAAGAGTGTGACCGTAGTAGTAACCAAGTATACAATTTAATAAAGGCCAACCAGAGGACATGTATTGTGTATACAATTGTATTCAAGGCTAGCCAGAGGGTGGGGCGGCCAGAGCCTAGGCCCCAAGCCCCACCAATTTGGAGGCCCCAAAATATTAAAATTAATATATATACAAAAAAAATATATAATATATACATTTTAGTTCAACAAGTGGAAAGTAAGAGAGCATGAAAATACTGGGAACCTTGAAGTGTTGGGTTTAGTTCTGTACTTAGTTCCTTTTTGGTTATTTTAAAAATTTAAGTGTTTTACATACATATAAGAATTAATATGTACATAGTTAGAGATTAATTTAAATTTGTAGAGCTTATCCAGGGTTTATTTTGTTTATTTATTTATATGACATAAGAATATAATATTTTTGAGCAAATATTATATTTAGTAAATTTTTTTATGAAATTACTCTAATATATAATGTATTCAAATTTCTGCACAATGACGTGACATCTATCTGGATGACACGTAGAGCACATTTCATCACCTGAATGAGCGATACTCCTCCAAATGAGTCGTATAAACAATTATGATACTTGAAGTCGTAAATAGAGGATGGGATGTCCAAACAGATCATGGATAGACATCAAACCATCTTCTCAAGCAGGTGGCTCGCATGCACTGACCAAGTGATGTGAGTTGGTAAGTTCAGAGATATATCTTGTATATCTCCAAGCTTGCAAGTCACAGCATAATCCCTACATTCTGTGATGGATTTGTATCTTTAGAGAAGAAAGACAACTAGCCTAAGTTTCTTACTTTGCTTACTGTAATTATGAAAATAAACTAGTTTCCCATTTTATTTATTATATATTTAGGGAAACTAATTTTATGTAATTAAACTCTATAAATAGTGGACTCATCTCCCTATTCAGGGACATGAATTTTACAGAGAGTTCTTGTTCATTCTCTCACAAGTCAATACAACAAAAAGAGGAGTAGGTTATTACTAACTATAAGGGGTCGAACCTCTATAAATATGGTGTTTTCTTTACGATATATTATTTACATTTTGTTATTTAATTATTCTCAATCACTTTAATTTAACTTACTATCATTGGCTTAAAGCGAGATCAATATTTTGGTACTTTCATTGAGAGAACAGATATAAGTTTTTGTCTTAAGTCTTTTTTAGGACACATGATGGTTGTGCAAACACGGAGGGGAAATCAGATTGATACAATTGATCTAATGGTGATGGATTCGAGCGTGCAGAAACCTACAAACCCAAGAGATCCAACCAAGACAGACCCTGCCCTGTTTAATCCTTATTAGCCACCAACAAGTCCACAAACTGTAGGTTAAGGAGTGACAACCCCTCTAGCTGGGTTCACTCCAAGCATGCAAGAAATTAGAAATGCCAGTACTGCAACAGAGCAGACCACTCCTGGTATAGGAATCCTGTCCATTACAAAATCTCAAAGGCTAGTCAGAGATGACACCAAATTGCAAAATTTGTGAGCTGCATTGGGGCTAATACAAGGCCACAATAACACTCTTCACTACGAACAACAAGATATTCGAGCAGCTATAAATCTTGCTTTTAATGAGCAAAGACGCAGTTTAAAGAGTGGAGGGATCGAGAGATAGAAGTCATGAGAGCCCAGCAGGCAATGATTAACAACCGTTCCAAACACACCACCGTATTGATCAGAAGAGCCTATCAAGTCACCTGCCAACAATTAGTGATTGATGCTTATATTCGCACTAGGCCACAACACGGGCCAGAAGAACGACCAGCTGAACATACTCAACAAACCCCAGATAACGGACCGTCCAATTCAAGGCCATAGGGTCAGACTATGGGCCAAATAGTATTTACCAACTTATTACTTGAGAGGGAATGATCAGCTTAACACCTGTCCTCAGACAGAGGTATCGGGCCAACCCATAATTCACAATAGTCAAGCACAAAAGCCTCTAGGCACATCAGTGTTTGATCGATGGGGCACCGTGCACGACCTCAAGAATAATCTGAATCGCAAAAGAGGATTAGACGGACAAGATATTCCTCCTACTACACAATTAGATCAACTTAAAAGCCTCGTTCAATGCTTGGCCGACCCAAAACTCACAGATCTATAACTCGACCGGACTAAAGGATCACCATTCTTGCTAAAAATCATAATGTGTTCCATGTGTCTATGTTAATGAAGTATACTCCAGATTCGTCACATGTCATTGAGTATGAGGCTATCCCTCTTCAGGAAGATGTGACTTATGAAGAACAACTTGTCAAAATCTTGGCGAGAGAGCTAAAAGTGTTAAGGAACAGAGAGATTCCAGTATTCATGGTCTTATGGAAAAATCACAAAGAAGACGAGGCTACTAGGGAGTTAGAGTCTGAGATGTATATGAAGTATCCTCACTTGTTTAATTTTCAACTTGAGGTTGTACTTTGAAATTTCAAGATGAAATTTCTTTAAAGAGGGGAGAATGTAAAGACTCGGTTGACTGAGTCAAAAAGAGAAAGATAAATATATATATGTATAATAAATAAATATATATGTATAAAAATACAAAACACAACCCCCTGCTTTGTCCTCTCTCTCTCTCTCTCTCTCTCTCTCTCTCTAGACCACAAAAGAAGCCATAACTACCACCACCACAACTTTTTGGTGACCACTCTCTGGCCACGTCTGACCCCATGCACCAGACCAATCGAACCCCAAGTGTCGGCGACCTCAACCCCCAAGCGGTGCTGCCCCTTTCGCCGCCGTTAGCCCAGGATCACAAGTCAAAGTTTGGAGGTTCAAACTTTGAACGGATTTTCCAGCACATCTGGTGTCCGTTTGACGAGTTGTCTTCACCACTAGACTCAGCTCATCTAGGAAAACAGCCTACACTAAGCCATTTCGCCCAACTGGCTAATTTTTTTGGTGATGTTTTTGTAGCTCCGCCCCTTTTGCGGTGAATTTCTGGCAATATAGTGTACTGTTTTGACAAACGGTTGGCATGGGTATGATCTACTCGTCGATGTGATCGTTTTGATATATACTATCCCCATTTTCAGCGATGTTTTCAATACACTAATTTCTACCGCCACCGATAGTTAATGTGCACTGCTTAGGTGAGGTTTCAGAACTCTAAATTTTAAATATACTCATATTCGATGTCATTAGACTCAGTTTTGAAAGTAGAATGCAATGATGATAATATTTAGCCATTTGATGGTATAGGTAAGAGTGATATCTAAGATTGGACTAAATAATTGAAGCTCGGGACTTGAGAGCTTAAGATCCTCTTTTGGACAAAGTTTAATGACTTGGGAGAGGTAGGGACTTAGATTGATTATTGGACTTATTTTTATATGTGTTAAATAACATTAGACATATTCCAATTTTTATAATTTACAAATTGTTTAAAAAATTAAAATTTTAATTTGCACATTTTTCTGGATTGTTTTGGGGCACGGAGTGCTAAATATATTTCTGTACAAATATTTATGCAAGTTATGATTTTTAGATTTATTCAAAATACAGCCGTTATGCTGCCGGACTTTCTAAAAAGTAAATATGAATATGTTTTTTTGTTATTATTATTATTTGTCTGTTTTGGTTATACTGATAAGAGTCATGTTGATCATGATTTGTGCATATTATTGTTTTGCGACCCAGTCTCTGTATCATCATAGGTAGATCAGATGTGCACTCATCTGTAGGCGAAAGACTTAGTATCTGTACATGGAGTGAATTGAATCTGAGCCTTGGTATTATGGTGGTTATCAGGTGCGACTACCCAGTTTTGTATGTCATTTTCTATGATTGGTATTGAGAGCTAGGAGTCTAGTGGATAGTGTGATATGCATTTGACGCTTGATTTTGTAATTATTTGTGGTTTCTCTACTTTATTTATACATTTTGATAATGGTTATGAGATATTTTATTTTAAAAGCTAACCATACAGGAATTTTATTAAATCAAGGGTCCTTTGATATTAGTTGTTTTCCTACTGGGCTTTATAAGCTCACCCCATATTTTCTTCCATTCCAAGAACTCAGTTTGATGCTAGTGGACGAGGATGGTACCGTTGAGGAAGAAAGTTGTTATTAGTTTAGTCTTATTCTACTTATTAAACTTCCAATGAAACTAATATGTATTTAAAGTTGAATGGATGGTCTGAATGACTTAAATTAGCTATGTGCTAGTTAGAAATGAGGAATGATGGATGCTAGATATTATTTTAATTTTTTATTGACTTATTAAATCTATCTATTCGATGACTACATAATTGTGGGGATATTATTGTTCTTTCATATTAATGAGTGGTCCTCATTTTATTACTAATATTTTCTTATTGATATAGGAGTTAATTTATTATTTTTAAATTAGTTTTTTAATATATAAATTAAAGGATCATTTATAAGTGTTATCTTCCTACAAGAGTAAAAGTGTGATCTTTGACCACCCAAATTATGGATATTACATATCTGCTACGGCTTAGGGCTTGAGTCGTGACATTTAGTCACAATATATGAATAATAATTTATAATAAGTTACAATTTTTTATTTTTAGTCACAAGTTTTGTTGTGACTAAAAGTAAAAAATTTTGTAATAATTAGTATAATTAAAGTGCAAGCCCTATATATAAATTTAATAATTATATAAGTATCAATAATCATTCAACAATATAAAATCACGGATGTACTCTAATAGCAATACTTTATAAAAAAAAAAGTGGTAAAAAGATTTTATATAAACAATACTTATTTTTACTTAATAATTGGTTAAATATTATTATTATTATTATTATTATTATTATTATTATTATTATTATTATTATTATGTTACTTTACTACCTTATTACTTAGATGACCAAAAATATAAATGAAAAAATAACCTATGTTAAAAGAATCCACACATATTTACATGTTGTATGCACGGTAACTATATCTTTTTTGTTTTTGAAATATTTAGTTCTAACTTTTCTCTAGAATCATTTTGTCTAAGGAATTGGTTTTGTTAATTGTATTAATTTTTTGTTTTAACTTTGTCATTTGAGATTTTGAGAATTAGTGTTTGTGATAATAAGAAATTTATAAATTTATAAAACAGTTGATTTGGGGCTCGTTTGGTACGCTGTATAAGGGTCGTATTGTATTAAATAATAAATAATACTATATGTTTGAATAAAACAATGTATTATATTAATTATTCCGACCAAAATTTTTAATACAATTTATGTTGTATTATTTAATACATAACAAATAGTCCGTCTTAGCTTGTATTATAATATTTACAAATGATTCAGGGTTAACCCCAATCTCCAACCCAGGCCCAGACTCGGGACCCGAACCCGAATCCAAACCCGAACGCAGACCTCGACTCGGGAGCTAGATCGGGACCCAAACCCTGACCTGGGACACGGGACCCAAACCTGAACCCGGACCCAAATCCGAACCTAGAACCAGAACCAGACCCAGACCCGAGTTCGGGTTCGGGACGAGACTCGGGACCTGGGATCGGGACCCCGACCCGGACCCAAGACCTAGGAGCCAGACCCAGACTCAAGACTCGGACCCCGACCGAGACTGGGACCCGGGACTGAGACTCGGACCTGGACCTAGACACGAACCCAAACCCAGACTCGAACCCTAGACCCGAACCCAGACCCAGGACTTGGACCTAAACCCGAGACTCGGACTCGGTCCCGGAACTTGACCCAGGACTTGGACCTAGACCTAGACTCGGATCGAGACCCAGATCCAGACCCATATCCGGACCCGGACCTGGACCCGAAGCCAGACCTAGACCCGGGACCCGGAGCCAGACCTAGACCCGGGACCCAAACCCGAACTCGAACTCGAACCCACGACCCGGACTCGAGACCCAAGATCTGCGACCCGGACCCAGACCCAAACCCGATTGAATTGAGACCGGCACCTGGACCTAGACCCGACCTATAGTTGGTGTTGGGGCCGAGTGTATTGAAAATATATTATAACTTTACACAGTCTATTAATACAAGTCAATACTAAATATAGCATTGTATTAAATAATATTAATACAATATAATATAATCCAACACAATACAATACAACGTAGCAAAGGAATCCTTGAACAATTTTTGAAGCTTTATTATTTTATGAAATATGAAAAGTACGTATAATTAATTGTTTTTGATTATATAAGTATCACTTATTTTGAACATATATATATAAAATAAAAAATAAAAAAAGAATATCAACTTTTTTTTTTTTTTTTGTGAGAGATCTAGAACCTCAACTATTTTAGTTTCATTAGCTAAAAAAAAACCTTATTTTAGTTATGCGTTTATTTATTTTTAGAAGTTATTTCTATAATTGATCATCAACTTAGTAAAAGACTTAACATTTCAGTGTAATTTAGCTAGGGACGTGGGTAGCTGGGTTTCCTTATCACTCCTAGTTAACCCCACGTCTGGTCTTCATTCGTGTTACTTTGGATATACCAACTATATAACAAATAATTAAATTAATAATACATAAATTTACTGATATTTTCTGTTTGAAAAATAAGTTTAGATATTTTAAAGTAGTATTTAGAAACTGAGGCTTAAAAATAGGATTGAAAATACTAACCACAGCTAGCACCACCGTGCCTTCTAATAAAAATAAAAACACCTCCTTTTATCTTGGCCGTACGTAACCGTTCTCAGTACACTACCTCCTTTCTTCTCTCATTCTTTTACAGATTAATGAAAATCAATGAACCATGCCATCATGATCTGAAACCAGCCCGGAGCAGTACTGTCTTCTTCGTTTTCGTTGTTGTGAGGTCCAATCATGAACTCGTGTCTAAAATGCGGAAAGAAGTTCAACTCACCCAAAGCAGTTCACGGCCATATGAGGACACATAAGATGACCAAAAAACTCCTTGCTTCTAATAAGGCTTCTGGTAGTAGTATGACAGTACTCTCCTCCATGGAGAAGAAAATCGCCTCCTATTTGATCCTGTTATCGAAAGGTCAGCCCAAAAACGATAATACTACGACAGTTGGAGCTAGTATTTTCAAGTGTACCAGCTGCCATAAGGTTTTCACTTCGTATCAGGCATTAGGGGGTCACAGGGCAAGTCATAAGAACTTAAGGGGCTGTTCTGCAATTAATGATAAATGTAGTCCCAGTACTTCCACTACTATTCCAGCTATAGAGAGTACGGCTGAAGAGGCTCAAACGACAATGTTTTGCCAAAAACGACAAGTACATGATCAGAATCATGAGTCTCCCTCTGGTGATCAACCAAGCTGCCCTAAAACTAGGGTTGAAGAAGTTCATGGCTTCCGTGGTATTGGGATAGACTTGAATAAACCGCCACCAATGGAGTCTGATGATGATGGTGGTGGGGTTATTCTCCAAATAATTTAGTCTCTCTTCAACTTTCATCAGGAGATCTTTCTAGGGTTTTAGGAGGTTAATTAATGGTCACAATGTTATTTGATTTTCTTTTTGTCTAGGTACTGTTATTAGTTTGTCATAGTGATTTTGAGTATTAATAATATTATTATTTAGTTAATTTTTCTTTGTTGATTTTGTCTTCATTAATTGGTGGAATGATAATCAATCAATAGTACTACTGTTCGATCAGGAAATTGAAAATCCAACTCAGGTCTTTTGTCATAATATGAATCGAGCTTGAAAACAACATTAAGGTTTAAAACGAAACCATTTTAATTTATCCACTCTTCCATTTTTATTGACTTAAACCCCAATGCCTATCTTCAATGGTAAAAACTAAGAAGTTTCAACAAACCTTGGAAATTGATACAAAATAAATAAATAAACCCAATAAATACATAATAAGTTAAGATCTAATTCTACCGAACTCCTACCCTAATCGGTTTGTTTAAACATATGATAGAATAAAAATTTATTATTATTATTATTTTATTGCTGAATAAAAATTTATTTATTTAATTATATAATAAGATAACATAAAAATTGTTTAATTTATCATTATATTATAAATTGATATAAATATACATATATTAGAGTGAAAAATTCATACATTAATTAGTTGTATAGAAAATTACAAAAATACATTTTTATAATTTTTTTCAATTTTTGTACAGATTTTAACTATTTTTGTAGTTTTTACGAATTGCTTTCACAATAATATTATACTATGTTATTTTCATTTTCATGCTACTTTATATTTGTATTATATTGATTACATATTGCTTTCATGAGATTGCATAAAAATGTAATTAGACAAATTCATAAAAGTAAGACATGGTTGGTAAAAATGTTAAAGAAAAAAAATTATAATTTTAAGTATCTTTTTGTTAGAAATTATTAATGTCACAATTGTATATATAAAAATGTGTATTAGGTTCAAATAAATAAGTCAAATTTATGTGATCTATTTGGGAATAAAGTTTATGACTTAAGGGTATGATTGTCAAGATTTTAATATGTGGATACCATAAGGACAATTTTTAATTTGATGAGGAGCCAAATAGAAATAGTCAATAATTATTACTAACAGTTTTGTCTGTTGGTAATATAAACGGTAATGGTCCCCAATTTGCAGTATCGTATCTTTTCATTCTCTTGAAACTCCATCATCAAGAGACAAAGGTTACAGAGAAAGAACTCACTCCAAAATTGAAAAATCATACCAATTACAAAATTGATTCTATGAACTCCGGTACGCTTCCGCTAATCTATATTCTATTGTTTAATTCTCATGAATTAATTAAGGCTATATACAGATTTACAATACTTTTAACCTGTGGTATTAAGAGCATCCTTAAATTAGTTCTTGAGAATTTATGGTATTATTTTTTTTTTTTTGATAATGAAATAGCAACTTCATTGAAATATTAGTATTCAGAGTACATAAGAGATTCAAGATCAGACCATACATTATACTCAAAAATACTACGACCAGAGAGAAAGCGAGAGTGCCGTGCAACAACATGAGCAACTCGATTTGTTGATCGTCTAATAAAATATAAACTCACAAAAAGCAAAGAAGAAAGTAAAATTTGGCAATCATGTAATGGCATGTTTACTAATAAGTAATGGGAATCAATAGTAAGGTAATCATTCCCTTACATTTGTTTACTTGCATTATTAAAATTAGGAAAGGGAGAAGTTGATTAAATAAGGGAGAAAAGAAAGGGAGAACTTCCCCCACCAATTTTGTAAGGAATGCCATTAAGGGTAATGGATTTTTATTATTTTTATTTTATTTTTTAATATTAAATATATAATGACAATTTTGTCCTTTAAAATATGTCTTGCAAAATAACTACAATATAATATAGTTTAACTCAAAAGGACAATTTAGTCTATTTAAGCATTCCGATTACGTTTCCTAATAAAGTAAACAAGATAAATCACAACTATTCCATTTCTAAAAAATTTTAGTAAACAACATATTACAACTATTGATTCCGATTATTTTTCATTTATTCCGTTACATTTCTCCATTAATTTATTCCGATTCTGATTACTGTATAGTAAACGTGCCATAAGATTAACCCAAAAAGAGAGCTTATTATTAATATCTTCCATTAAATATATTTTTTTTTTGTCGTTGTAATGGTCTGTTGCGTGTGATATATGATATATCATACTAATATAAAAGTGTCTTAATGAAGTGATAATTTTATTGACATATATACCCTTTGATTGATGATGTACCATTTACATAGTGACATGTATATCTTATTTATAGATTGATGATGTACTATTTACATATATATCTTATTTTATTTTAGAATTTAATGTGTCTAATTTTCATTTTTTTTTTTCAAAATTTAAATATAAATGTCAAATCTTCTTTAGTATGTGTCATACATACCCTTAAATTGATAATTAAATTTTCAGTTTTTTTTTTTTTTTTTTTTTTGAAATGATAGTTATTTTTCAAAGTATATAAGTAAAAGTCAAATCTTTTTTAGTAAGTGTGGTGTTGGAGTGATAAATTTAAAGATAATTATACCCTTATTTTTACATTCTAGATTCTACTACTCTTTTAATGGTGTGATAAAGTCAATCACAAACTATCCTCATTTGTTTATCTATTCTTTCATTTATAATTCGAATTTTTTGGGATTATTCTGGTTTTTATTTCTATAATATTTTTACAAGTTTTCCTCCATTTTTTTATGTTTTTTTTTATTCCATTTTTTTATGTTGATAGTATGATGCATTTAAAAATGTGATCTTCCTCATATTTTTTTTTTTATATTAATAATAAATATGACTATTTTAAATTAATGAAATAATTTTTCATAATATAAATTTAAAAATGCAATATAATTTTTTTTTTTAACTTTAAGAGAGAGGATTAAGGATTCGAATTTAGAATTTACCCTTTATAAGAAAAATTAGTTATGCCTATGACCACAAAACATGATATTTTAACTAATAATAAAATTTCACCTAATATTAGTTTAATTGAACCAATAAATTACAACTTTCTTTTTTTGATACCAATAAGATTCCTTCGAATAAAATTGAATAGGAATTAGAGAGATCTCCTAATATCGAAAGAATAAGTAATTATATAAATGTGTACTGTCATAATTATTAGTCTCAAAAATAAATCTTAAAATTTATTTATTTATACGTGTGACTATTTTTTTTATAAGTGTAGTAAATAACTGTTTGAATCTTTTTCTTACACTTAAAACTACTCTTTTTTTTTTTGGAAATTTACAGAAATTGTCTTAAATAACTACAACGTTACGATCATGAAAAAAAATAAATGCTGAAATAAATGAAATGACCTACCAAAACAGCTCTTTAGAGGAGTACTGCACTATAGATGTTCTATATAAAAAAAATAGTTTTCTTTTAATTATTTTAAATGATTACAAGTTGTTGCACTATAGATTTTCTATATAAAAAAAATAGTTTTCTTTTAAATAGATGAAATGACCTACCAAAACAGCTCTTTAGAGGAGTACTGCACTATAGATTTTCTATATAAAAAAAAATAGTTTTCTTTTAATTATTTTAAATGATTACAAGTTGTTGTTTCAAAAAAAAAATGAATTACGAATATTTGATAGTAGTATATATATCGTAGGAAGTTTATACGGTGCACTCCTAAAAAAGAGTACATCGATGCACCCTTGCTGTTTCAACATCCAATGAAATTTTTTGGTCTTTTTTTTTTTATAGTTATAGTAATTTAAAACATCTTACAAAATTTTAAGAAATTCAAAATAATTTACATAAAATAGTGTTCAAAAAGTCTGTAATACCCCGTTTAAATGTTTTTTCGTACTCTTATATTTCAAATATAACAATAAAATATGTATTTATAATTTTCATTATAATTAAGATATAAAATCTAAATTATATAAATTTTAATTACAATTATATTTTATAAAATAAAAATCAAGTGAACAAAAATATAAATAAAATAGATTAAGGAGAGTTAGGCACGTGCATTGCACGTGCTAACCCTCCCCTAGTATATATACTAGCCAAAAGTACGTGCGAGGCACGTATACTAAATTTTATGTTAGTTTTTTTTTCTATATTATTTAAAAGTGATACAATTAAAAATTAAAGAAAAAATATTATTAGTTATTAGGTGAGATTATTATTACGTGTATCTAAATAATATACTTTATAATTTAGATATGGTGCGTGGAATCCGTAGTCCATTGGATGCTTGGCAACATCTTCAGGCTCGATTCTAGCAGTGTTCTGAATTTGCAAAATGAATATTAAGAGTATAAATAAATATACAACTCCTAAAGTCATAACCCCAAGGTGTAGCAGAAATGGTTCTGAGAGGTAAAACTGAATATTTTAAATGGAATGCCACCGGTAAGTACCTTTATTATAAAAACTAAGCTCGTTAAAAATGTGACCAGGAGAAAACAAAATATTCTCAATGGAAAAATGTTATAATTACCACTGGATGAGAAGGAAAATATGGTGCCTAAGTGTTTCTTCACACCAATAGGACCACCTCCTCCATGTGGAATACAAAATGTTTTATGAATTGAAGATTGAGATGGCAAACATCAACTCCAATCCAAATCACTGAATGAATTTCAAAATCAAAAAATAAATTAGAAATATGATAAAATAATGAATGAATGAAAAATAAAGCCAAAAAAAAAAAAAACTATTTTAAATGATTCGTCTATTTTTTTTAACTATTTCAAATGAATTTGTTCAATGTAATTCAACCATCTAATTATAATTTGGATGATTATCAAGGAGCATTGAAGCTTGTTTCTCATGTTTTGGTATCTTAGAACTCGATATCGATCTACTTGAGCTTGCAACCCCCTTTGATGCAATATCAATAGAAACGAAGATAATCCGCACTAAACATGTAGCAATAAATTATATATACACATAGAGTTTATAGATATTCCATTAAATTAATAAACATATATAGGGTGATATCTCAAATAAAACAAGTGTACCTTAACAAAAAAAAAAACAAATGGGTTGTACAAGTTGTATTGATACTTGAAAATCTGATTTGTTTGGGCTCGGCTTTGTTCCAATCAAAAGAGGTAAATGAACCACATAATTAATTTCTTTCGTTCCGATTAGTTCTCTGTTTTTGTTTCCATTGAGAAGAGATTAGAATTTGACGCCTAAATCTTGATCGGAGATTCGCCATACTCTGAGGAAATCGCTTGATGTGGCTCGGAGACGGGTTTTTGGCACTCCTTGTCTGGAATGAAGATTGTTTGGTCGGAGGGTATGGGTGTTAGAATGAGAGAGGCAGAACGGAGCAGATATCGCCATTGGAGTCGTATGTGTAGATCTCTGAACGTTTTTGCTACTTCAAAAGCTTAGTGAATAAATGATTTAACAAAAAGGAAAAGGAAGAAGAAATAGTTGGGATTTCACCAAGAACCAGGAAAAAATAGCTAAAAATAATTAAATAAAAAAAAAACAATATACCAAAAATTAAAAAATTTACAGATCAAGAATGCTTTAAAAAAAACGTTATAGATTCGACTAATGTCTAAGAATGAGCAATTCAGAGAAGAGAGTCCTGATCATCATCTTTAAAAAAAATCAGAAAATGTAATTCTACATAAAGCCCTAATCTTTCCACTAAACTAAATTAGATTTGTATGAAGAAAAGGGATTAGGGTTTGAAAATCAGAAGTAGATATTGGGATTTTAGTTTATTTTTGCTAATAAATTGGGTTTCAGTTTCGATTTCCACGGGAGATCATTTTGATTTCATAGTTTAATTTGTACTTTTATTTTTTATTTATATTTATTTTAAGAAAAAATTAAAAACTTTACAGACGTTACGTTAGCTTAGGCATTCAAAATTGTTAAATAGTAATTGGAATAAAGTCACCCAAAAACCAAAAATTATGTTATATAGCTACATTTTATATAAAATAGATATATATATAAAAATTAAATCAGAAATAAATTACAAATATCAGTTCAAATATTAATGAGATTTGTTTTATTTTTATTTTATTATATATAAATAATATTTTATTATTTTATTAAATATAAATAAAAAGTCACCATGAATTTCTTATAAACCAAGAATTCAGTTATATAGGCACAATTTATATAGAATAGATATATACTAGATGAAAGTTACGTGGCGAGCCACGTAAATATTAGTTTTATTTAAGTTCTACTGGTTTTTGTTTAAGAATTCAGTAACTAATTGTAGATTATTTTATAAACAATGCTCCTCCACTGGGTCAGTTGAGAGATGACTGAGGAAGAGGAACGACAAAGTTAACTGGCGAGGTCACAAAATTGTAAACGTCATTGGGTTATACAGCATTAAAATACTTATACAGCATTTGGTTCAAATATCTTTTAATAATCTAACTGCGCCAAACAATACAGCAGTGCTTGACATAAACTTGCCTTTTGACCTTCAGATACGCCATAGCCCTGTTTGCATAAGCTTTCCAACAAAATCCTTGTTTCCTTCTTGCTCTCCTGGTTTTGTTCCTTCTATCTCTTTAGATTTTGAATTATTTGCATCTGGGCCAACTGCTTTACCTTTTTGGAAATCTAAAACAATCTTGGTCGTACAAATAGTCGTGGGAAATCCTCAGTGAGAAGTTTTTTTAAAAACTGGAGAAATAAAAAAAATTAAGAGATATCTATGTGTCCAAAGGTGAAAGCTATACACAAAGGATGGATAAATAAAATGGCATGTTGCTATAATTCCTAAGTTTCTTTGATGCTTATTGTGTAAACAAATATTAAGAATACTATTACTTTTTTATACCTTTTGAAAGTCATTCCCTGCTACGCAATGTAACATTTGAAAGTTCTCTTATCTTTTCATCAATGGCCTGCGGAGAGAAAAATAAACCAGGTCAACCACTACTGCATGTTATCAATTCAGTAACAATAGAAATTAAAAAGCTATCAATTGATACCTATGTGGCGGCGAATCATAGGTATCAAAAGCCAAGAATGTTACCCCTATTACTATAGTCTGCCAATTTCACTGTAAAACAGTGATCGATTAGTTAAAAATTGTTAATTCAAGTAGTATAAAGCTTAAAAAAAAAGAATCATAATATTTTTACTCAAGTAGTATAACATTACCATTAAAAGAATCTCATTATGCAACTTCAAATTCAAACTACAACAATACCATTAGTGTAACTCAAAGAAACATCACTAAAAAAATCAGAGCATGGAGATTAAAAATATCAATGCTTAATCCACGTTGTTACCTCTAGCTGAGTGCAGAGTAGACGACGTCAAGAAAGAAAGAAAATAAGAGTATGCATCAATTATTACACACCTTCATAAAGCTTTGCAACTATCTCAGAGACAACAAAAGCCTCAATTTTGTTCTTGCTACTATGCTTGTTATCAACAGTCTCTTTTTCATATGGCACATTTATGAAAGAGTAAGAGCCATACATCTTTCCTTGCAGAAAACATTGGCTGTAACTCCTCTCTTTAACATTCTGACCATCAAAAATCTCATTGTTATAAAACTGCTTATTTGGAAAAGAACTGATTAAAAGGTGCATCCTGTGCTGGACATTGAGAAGGTGTTTCTTATGGCCAAGCAAAGCCAATCTCTCAAACAAACTTCTTCCGAAATTGGCTTTTGCTGAAACCTGATACAAGAAGTTTCATAATGGAGAGAATACATAACATGAACACCGTTCACATAATAAACAAGAAAAAAAGAAATGAAACAAATTACTAAAGCTTTAAATAAAACCTGGCTTTTAACCATTGCTGGTAATTGCCTCTCATTGCCTATAAGTATAGCATGACGAGTTCCAAGAAGTTGTAAAGGAATTGTTGATTCACATTCTTTCAACTGAGCAGCCTCATCTATAATCAATACTTCAAAAGGAACCATTTCTGTCTTGTGTAGTTTAGCTGAGCTTGAGACAGTACAGAAAATCAGACATGCATTTGCCAAGCAAAAATCTTGAATCTCCCTTGTATCATAACTTTGAATCTCCCTTGTATCATAACAAATTTAAACGCCATTGGCATAAAATCCGTAAAAATCTAATAAACAATAACCAATAAAGCAATACACAGTTCATTATCTAATATCTACCGATTATAATCAATAAAGCCCATTAAATAAAATATCTCCAATCCAACTCAAAACACAGTAGCAAATCTCAACAAGAATGTCAATAATCTCAACAAGCTGGTGTGAGCGATGAAATTGCAAGACTGCCTGAAAGTCTTTGTGTGAAATTTACCTATTTAGAACCAGAGATTTTGAGAACTTCACCAAATTAAACAAAACCCACAAAGTTGCCATAGCCACAATTGAAAAACTTCGTATATTGTAATTCAATGGCAATAAAAGTTCAATTAACAATAGAAAAGGAATAAAATTCAAACAACAAACTCACTGTAAATCATTGGCACGGCGAGAGGTCCTTAACAAATTTGGACAGATTCATGTTTGGATAAGGACCAAGAATCCAATTTCAGTTTTCAAATACTCTACTCCCAAATATATAAATAATGAAGCAAAACCAAAACCCATATAATAGTTATGACATAAAAGTTGTTCAAAACCAAAACCCCATGATTATTTTCTGATACGGATTATTTTCATATATATGGACATTTCATATAGGCATTTCATATTCAATGTAAAAGAACTCAAGAATGAAATCTGAGCATTTCCAAAAGCTTAATCCCAATTGCAAATCTCAAAAACAATAATTATAAACCCTAAAAAGATTAAAGCATAGACTGACTCACACTCATCAACCTCCGAATCTGTATAGAGTACGGCCTTGTCTCTTCAAAGCATAGACGACGTCCATGGTGGTGACGGTCTTCCGCCGAGCGTGCTCAGTGTAAGTAACGGCGTCACGGATAACGTTCTCGAGAAAGATCTTGAGTACACCGCGAGTCTCCTCGTAGATGAGACTGCTGATACGCTTAACTCCGCCACGTCTGGCCAAACGGCGAATCGCGGGCTTGGTGATGCCCTGGATGTTGTCCCTGAGAACCTTGCGATGCCTCTTGGGTCCTCCCTTTCCCAAACCCTTTCCTCTTTTTCCTCTTCCTCACATTTTCGATTGATCTAACTTTCTCTCAAATCGCAATAGCGTTTTGTTAAAGAAGAAAGAGGAATCGCAAAATGTATTTTGGTTCTTCTCCGTTAAATTAACAGAATATTTTGGTTCTTCTCCGTTAAAGTTAACAGAATATTCTTTTATTTTTTAAGTATATTCTGTTAAACCAAGAATTGCCGTTAGATAGGCACTTTTAATATATAAAGATAAAGATATATATCTTACTATTATAAAAGTATCATAATAGTGTGATATTTTATGACTATTTTACCCTCCATTGAGAAGAAAGTTTCCAAATGTATCTTTTTGTTATTTTATTGACAATTTATTTTAAAATAATTACTTATTTTTTGTTTCACTCTCATCCATTGAGAAGAAAGTTTCTAAATGTATCATTTTCATATTTTCTTGACAGTTTATTTTAAAATAATTATTTATTTTTTGTTTCCCTCTCATTTGGTGAAGAAAAATTATAATTTACTCTACTATATATCATAGAATAATATTATTTTATTTTTTCTATTTTTTGTGTTTCATGTATATAAAATAGTATAATGTAATTTTTTTTTTGTCTTTTTATGATTTATTTATGTTCATTAAGTTTTATAATTTTTTTTTTTTCATTTTTTCCATATATATAAGTTAACATAGATATATTGTTTTTAATTTTATTATTTATCTAAACATTTTTTTAGAAGACTATCATCAATAAATATAAATTTACTAATTAATTCATAATTTAAATTTAATAATTTTTTATATATATTAAATTAATAACTTTTGAAAACTTCTTATATTATTACTTCAATTAAGCTAAGTCTGATTCGTTATAAAATTATATCTAATGAAATATAATAGCAATTAAATACACTTTTTAATACCAAGAAGCTCATTATTAAGGGTAGCAATTTAGATTATAACATGCATATTTTACAATTCATTGTATGACAATGACACGAAAAATTATGTGAATCCTGCTTTTTTCTGTATTTTATCAATTTTTCAAGTCATAGATTGTGTTTGTGTCAACCTTATATCTAAAATAAATTTATGAATTCTACATGAAATATTGACACTAAAAATATTAATTTAGCTTACAACACGCCAACACGACACGCAGTGGCGGAGCCACATGGGGTCATGTGGGGGTACATGACCCCACCCAAATTTTCATAAATTGTAATTTTATATAAAAAATATTTTAATAATTTTAATTTTACCCTTATAAAATTAATTTTTTAAATTTTTGCTCTTATAAATTAATAATTTTTATTTTTATTCTCACATATTTTTTATATTTATTTTTATAAAATGTATATTTTTAATTTATATCCCCACATATATTTATTTTATTTTAATAAAATCTAAAATATTTTATCCAACAAAATTAATATTGTGTGACAGATTGTGTTAGTGTTAGTATTTTTCTAATTGATAAGTATATATAAGATACGAGACGAACACAATGCTCTATTACAATTTAAAATAATAAAAAAATATTTTATAAATTAAGCTATTTAATGCTATTATTTGATGAGACTGTTATTAGAAAATTATATAATGACAAGTCAATACCAAACATAGTATTATATTAAATAATACTAATACAATATAATACAATCTAACACAATACAATATAATACAGCGTACTAACCAGTCCTTGAATAATTTTTGAAGCTTTATTATTTTATGAAATATGGAAAGTACGTATAATTAATTGTTTTTGATTATACAAGTATCACTTATTTTTAACATATATATAAAAAAAAATAATAAAAAAAATATCAACTTTTTTTTTTGTGGTAGAACTTCAACTATTTTAGTTTTATTAGGTAAAAAAAAACCTTATTTTAGTTATGCGTTTAATTATTTTTAGAAGTTATTTGATCATCAACATAGTAAAAGACTTAACATTTCAGTGTAATTTAGCTAGGGACGTGGGTAGCTGGGTTTCCTTATCACTCCTAGTTAACCCCACTCTGGTCTTCATTCGTGTTACTTTGGATATACCAACTATATAACAAATGATTAAATTAAGGAAAATTCTTGGATAGGTTATATTAAATCAATAATACACAAATTTACTGATATTTTCTATTTGAAAAATAAGTTTAGATATTTTAAAGTAGTATTTAGAAACAGAAGCTTAAAAATAGGGTTGAAAATACTAACCACAGCTAGCACCACCGTGCCTTCTAATAAAAATAAAAACACCTCCTTTTATCTTGGCCGTACGTAACCGTTCTCAGTACACTACCTCCTTTCTTCTCTCATTCTTTTACAGATTAATGAAAATCAATGAAGCATGCCATGATGATCTGAAACCAGCCCGGAGCAGTACTGTCTTCTTCATTTTCGTTGTTGTGAGGTCCAATCATGAACTCGTGTCTAAAATGCGGAAAGAAGTTCAACTCACCCAAAGCAGTTCACGGCCATATGAGGACACATAAGATGACCAAAAAACTCCTTGCTTCTAATAAGGCTTCTGGTAGTAGTATGACAGTACTCTCCTCCATGGAGAAGAAAATCGCCTCCTATTTGATCCTGTTATCGAAAGGTCAGCCCAAAAACGATAATAGTAAGACAGTTGGAGCTAGTATTTTCAAGTGTACCAGCTGCCATAAGGTTTTCAGTTCGTATCAGGCATTAGGGGGTCACAGGGCAAGTCATAAGAGCTTAAGGGGCTGTTCTGCAATTAATGATAAATGTAGTCCCAACACTACTATTCCAGCTATAGAGAGTACGGCTGAAGAGGCTCAAACGACAATGTTTTGCAAAAAACGACAATTACATGAGAATCATGAGTCTCCCTCTGGTGATCAACCAAGCTGCCCTAAAACTAGGGTTGAAGAAGTTCATGGCTTCCGTGGTATTGGGATAGACTTGAATAAACCACCACCAATGGAGTCTGATGATGATGGTGGTGGGGTTATTCTCCAAATAATTTAGTCTCTCTTCAACTTTCAGGAGATCTTTCTAGGGTTTTAGGAGGTTAATGGTCACAATGTTATTTGATTTTCTTTTTGTCTTGGTACTGTTATTAGTTTGTCATAGTGATTTTGGGTATTAATAATATTATTATTTAGTGCATAATTTTTCTTTGTTGATTTTGTCTTCATTAATGATTGGTGGAATGATAATCAATCAAGTACTAATGTTTGATCAGGAAATTGAAAATCCAACCCAGGTCTTTTGTCATTAGTACGAATCGAGCTTGAAAAGAACATTAATAATTTAATATGTTTAAAACGAAACCATTTTAATTTATCCACTTATCTTCTATTTTTATCGACTTAAACCCTAATCCCTGTCTTCAATGGTTAAAACTAAGAAGTTTCAACAAACCTTGCAAATTGATACAATATAAAAATAAATAAATAAACCCAATAAATACATAATAAGTTAAAATCTAATTCTGCCGAAAATCCTACCATAATCTGTTTGTTTAAAAATATGATAGAATAAAAATTTATTATTATTATAAATATTTGAAAAATTATTATTTCGAAAATTATTATTATTATTATTATTATTATTATTATTATTATTATTATTATTATTATTATTATTATTATTGCTGAATAAAAATTTATTTATTTAATTATATAAGAATATTGTATTTTTTTAAAAAAAAAAATATTGTCAAACTAACAATAACCACTACAACATTCAGGAGCAATAGCGGCGGGCCCCTCGGCCGCTATTGCTCCACAATGTGGCCGCTAAAGGGCAATAGCGGCGGACCTCGGCCGCTATTGGTCCGCCGCTATTGCTTGGCCGCTACTAATAGTATTAGCGGCCAAAAACTGGTTCCGCCGCTAATACTGTTAATAGCGGCGGAACAATAGCGGCGGGACCCCGCCGCTATTGCTCTGTGTCAGTTTCGTGTTTCGAGACTGACACAGGGCAATAGCGGCGGGGTCCCGCCGCTATTGCTCCGCCGCTACAACACCCAATAATAAAAAAAAATATTAATTATTTTTAAAAATGTGTTTATATTATATATAAATAAATAATTAAATATTTAATAAATAAATCTAATTAATATAATTAAAACAATTTAATAAAATTTATTAATAATTTAAAATTGTCTCCAAAGTAATTAACTTTAACATATTAATCCTAATAAAATATTGTCTCAAAATTAAACTAAATTATTACAAAACATAAATAAATTATTCATTAACATCTTCATTCAAGTCTCTAATTATGAAGTCTTGATCTGGATTATTTTCGGTACGAGTCCCCGAAGCCCGTGGCGGAGAAGGCACATACGCTTGGTCTGATGATAAACCCAGCGTCAAATTACCGAGCTCAGCTTGGTTGAAAATGGGAGTTGAAAAAAATTGGTTCTCCTGCGATGAACTCCCAAATAATCCAAAATCAGCAAAGTTTGAGCCGAGCGGAGGAGACTCTGACGGTGTTCGGTATAAGAACTGATTTCCCATTGGCGGAGCAGACTGTTGTTGCTGCTGAGGAAATTGCTGAGGAAAAGATTGGGGTTGTTGATATATTTTTAAATATAATTATAAATATGAATTATTATTGTTCTTTATTATTAATTTTTAAATTTTTGTAAAGTCTTATGAAATTTTATGAGTACAAAAGTTATGATATATTTTTAATATATTTATAAATATGAATTATTATTGTTCTTTATTATTAATTTTTAATTTTTTGTGTTATTTTATTATTTATAAAAAAATAAATTTATTTTCAAAATTTAAATAAATATCAAATAATTAAATTTTAAATGAATTATTATTTTTTGAAACTTAAAACTAGTTATCAAAAGTTAAACTAATTATATTATAAAAAAATTCATTTTACATATTACACTATAAAAATTCATTAAATTACTAAATTTTAAATTTTTAATTTTTAAATTTTTGAATTATTTATCATTTATATAAAAAAAAAATTTATTTTCTAAATTAAAATAAATATAAAATAATTAATTTTTACCACCTTAAAAATACAAAAAAAAATTATTTTTTAAAATTCAAATAAAAGTTAATCCATTTAATTTAAATTTTAATATAAATTAAAAAAATAAATCAAATCTTCTAATTAATCTTTTTAACTTTTAATATTTATATTATTTATTAAGTTACTAAAAAATTAATTATTATTATTTAAAAAAATCTTTTTATGTATATATTAAGCTACAAACTAATATTTTTTTTTTCTAATTTTTTAAATTTTTTTCAATATTCTAAATTTGCTAAATTTACTTCTCAAATTTTAGCAAACTTAACAACAAATTAATTTAATATCAATAAAATCTAACATAAAATAAACAAATACAAACAAATACAAATTACTAATTACTAAAATTAATTAAAAAACCTACAAATAACAACAATACAATATACACTATTGTAACAATATATAAATTATATATACATTAACATATAATATATATTTTCTTCAAAAAAAAAACCTAATACTATATATTTTATATACACAAATATATAAATAAAAAAAATAATATATACAAAATATACAATACACAAATATATACACTATTATATTACAAAAATAATATATATAAAATATATAATATATATAATGTATACAAAAATAATATATACAAAAATAATGTATATAATATATACAAAAACTATATTATATATACACAAATATATAATATAGTTTTTATACTTTACATAATAATACAATACAATATATATACTACACTACGATATACATATATATATATAAACTGTTATATACAAATATATATATAATATACCCAGATTATATATATAATATACTTTACAAAATATATAATATATATACTACACTACAATATATGTACAGTTTTTATAAAGTATATATACACATAAAAAAATCAAAACTTATATATATACCCAATTATATATACACAAACACAGATAAACATATATTTATATATAAATATAACCAATTTTATATACAAAAATATATATATACACAGATTTTTCTATATAAAAATCTACATTTATAAAAACCTACACAGATTATAAAAACCTACATTTTTCTATATACACAGATTTTTCTATATAAAAACCTACACAGATTATTTAAAACTTAAATATACATTATATAAACCAATCTAAAACCTAAAACAATATAATAACAAATCTAAAATAATAAAAAAAATACAATACTTACCTAAAATAACCGGTGGTGCGTCGGGGTGGTGGTGCGTCGGGGTGGTGGTGCGTCGGAGATGGAGGCGGTGGAAGTTTCAGAAAAGGAGAAGGGGAAAGGAGGAGGCGGTTTGGGATTTTTTGAGAGGAAAAGGAAAAATGGGGATGAGGGGTCTGATGGGGTATATATAGTGTTATTAGCGGCGGGGCAATAGCGGCGGACCCCGCCGCTAATAACATTTAATTAATTTTTTATTTTTTTTTTAAAATAAAATACTATTAGCGGCGGGGTCCGCCGCTAATACCCCGCCGCTAATAGTTTGAATCAATATGGGCGGGATTTTTCCCGCCCACCTATTAGCGGCGGGGTATTAGCGGCGGACCCCGCCGCTAATAGTAATAGCGGCGGACAGCCCGCCGCTATTAATATTTAAAAAAAAAAAAAAAATCAGCCCACCAATAGCAGCGGGGGAGGGCCTCCGCCGCTAATACCCCCATTATTAGCGGCGGAGGAGCTCCGCCGCTAATATCCCCGCCGCTAATGGGGGGATTTCTTGTAGTGAACAAATATTTTAACAAATATAATATTTATTTATTATTTGTATCCAAAATTTGACATTATATATTTAAGAAAAATTTACATAATGCACTTAAAAAAAAATTGTTACATTTTTATGAATTTTTTTTTATTTACATTTTTATGATTTTGTGTTGTTTTTCATATTGTTGCTACGTTATATTATACTTCTGCAACATGTGTAAACAACACTTTTTTTTAGAACAACATGTAAAACAGGGGGTTTGTAAGAAGTTACTACAGCAGAAGTTATTAGATTTTAGCTAAAGTTACATGAGGGGCATGATAGGGTATATGCTAAGCTTGACCGAATTTTAGCTAATGGAGATTGGATGGAAAACTTCCCTACAACTGAAGTTACTTTCATACCGGAAGGAGACTTTGATCATCCGCCTTCTATTCTTTTAGTCTACCCAAGTGTACATAATCAAAAGAAGCTTCATGTACTTTAAATATTGGAGCACTTTACATGGCTTTTCAGATTATTGTCTTTGCTGGCTGGAATGAAAATATAGCAAGGACTCCTATGTATCAGTTCATCAATAAACTCAAAGGCCTTAAAGTAAAGTTTAAAGAGCTGAATCAAACTAGAAAAGGTGAAATCGGGGTGAAAGATTCAGATGCTTATTAGAATTTAATCAACATGCAGTAGTCCTTGAGGAACCAACTGGAAATTGTGATTTAATTTCCAAGGAAATCCTTGCCCGAAAAACTTATGTTGAAACTCACAAGAATTAACTGAATTGTTTGAGACAAAAAGCTAAAGTTAATTGGATTTCTCATGAAGATGAAAACAATAAGCTTTTTCATGCTAGTATCCGAAAGAGAAGAATTCAAAACTATATCTATTCAGTCAAATACTCTAATGGGACTTGGGTTAATGACAAAAATGAGGTAATTAAGACCTTCCTTGACTTTTATGAGAATCTTAGGTTCTAAAATGAGCAATAAAACTAGACTTCGTAAGAGGTTTGGTTAAAGAGGGTCCAAAAGTTAGCCCTTCTCAAGCTGATTGGCTATTGACTGAGTACACTTTGGAAGATGTTGAAATATCTTCTTCTACTTGGCCTAAATGATAGAGCTCCTGGCCCTGAGAGTTTTAGTAGTACGCTTTTCAAAAATTCTTGAGAGATTATTGGCAAATATTTAATTGTGACAGTCCTCTCTTTTCTTCATATAGGAAAGTTCCTTAAGTAAATAAATTACACCACTATTATGCTAATTTTTAAGAAGGTCTAGCCTGATTCTGTTAGCGATTGTACACCAACTGCTTGATGCAATGTGGTCTATAAAGTTGCTACCAAATTGATCTGCTCCAAACTTAAATTAACTCTCCCTGACATTATCTTTGCCAACTAAAGTGGCTTTATTCAAGGGAGACAAATTGTGCACAATGATATGGTGTGGGGTTATGATTGGCAAAGTGCTCACTCCGCTTGCTTATACATTTGCAAAAAGCATATGACACTTTCGATTGAGATTTCCTTAAGGAAATGCTGGCAGCGTTACATTTTCCTACGAAGTTTTTGGCGGTCATTATGGTATGTGTTAAAACCCCAAGATTGGCTTTTTTTAATCCAAAAATAGTCTTCAGCAAGGAGATCCCACGTCTCCCTTATTTGTAATTGGGATGGAATATCTCTCTCGTATCATGAAAAAAATATCTCAGTTTCATTTGAGGTGCCATGGTTTGAAACTCACTTTTGCTTTACTGATGATCTCCTTTTGTTTTACAATTAATGTGATTACATTGCTGCCACATTACTGCTTCGGAGTTTCAAGCTCTTTTCCAATACTTCTAGCCTTCAAGCCAATGTGAGAAATTTAGATGTCTATAGGGCTGGTATGGACCCTTTAACATTTGATAGACCTTTGAATATTTTTAGGTTTCAGTGAAGTTCTCTTCCTTTTAAGTATCTTGGGCTTAAAATTTGTTTAAAAAGAATCTCTTTAGTTGACTGTGATTGTCTGTTGACAAAATGACAAGAAAAATTTGTTCTTGGAGTAGTAAGAACCTCTCCTATACTGGGAGGACAGTCCTCATCAACTCAATTCTTCTTTCCACTACAAAATATTGCCACTTTTAGTGACAACTTTTTAGTCGCAATATAGTTTTTTTGTGACTAAATGTGACTTTTAATCACAACAAAATATTACTTGTGACTAAAACATAGTATTTAGTTACAAGGTTTCACTAATTTAGTTTTAGTCACAACAAGTATTGTGACTAAAAAATACATTTAGTCACAACATAAGAATAGTAATTAATAATTAGTCACAATTTTTTACTTTTAGTCACAAATTTTGTTGTGACTAAAAGTAAGATTTTTTGTAGTGTTTAATTAACACTTATTGGTCCCAAGTGGTAATTCTTCCAAAAAAAATAATGTTGTGTAAGAAAAAGCTTATCTTTGGAAAGTTTTTGACATGTTCAATCACTACTAGAAAAAATAGCTTTAGCAACACTTTTTTTTAACTAAAGAAAATTAAAAGGTAACACTTTTAAAAGTGTTGCCTCCTAGAGTGTTGCCAAAAGTATAACTATAAAGCAACACTTGTAAAAGTGTTACTAATGATTGTAAGTTAATGAAGAGAAATAGCAACCCTTCTACAAAAAACGTTGCTATACATTTATAATTATAAAAAATATTTAAAATTAAAAAAAAAATATTACCATTAATTAAATTTGAGTTATTGCACAATTCCAATATTAAAAGTTGCAACAAAAACAAATTTATTCTTATTCTGTAAAAATACACAATATTCATTACAGTACTTGATAAAAGTTCTATAAAAAACCTTGTAATGACTATATACAAAGTTATGAGAGAAATAAGAAAGACTAAATACAAAGTTAATATCTGTTCCTCTAAAATTTCATCAACTCTTTCAAATACTAGTAATCCAAGCAATTTGTCATCTCCTTCCAACGAAGATTAGTTACTACCCGATGCATCCATATAAGCATCTCGTATTGTTTATTTGGAGAAGAAACATGCACTACAAGTTAAACAAAAATAAAAATTACAATCATTAGAATATATCATTGTGAACACATTATTGTCATTACATAGATAAAAGTTATACTAATAATTACACATTAATAATATATGTATAAAATAGCATTACTTTAAAAATTTAACGAACAAATGAACGAATAATTTCCAAAAGAATTAACATAAATTTGCTATATACAAAATGAATAATTAATAAAGAAATAAATTTGGAATCATGATCCATGATTTAATATTGTGAATCAAGTAATTCTATTATAATTATCTTATATTAATTTTGTGTTCATATATAAACACACATTTATGGAGAGATGATCGAGTATTGATCAAACAAAAAAAATCAAATAACAATAAAAATAAGCAGCTCACTTAGCTATTTTGGCACAAAGAAAATTAAAGTTTACCTATAATAATAAAACCAAAAGTATAATTTCTACATAAAATTGATGAAGAATTTCGATACCTGAAAGTGTAAGTAACCTGAAAAACATCAAGAAAACATATTATTTAATGTAGAACTTCAATAATGGAATCGAAGAATTTTCAAACGCAAAAATTTGTACACTAATTAATGTTTTATATATCTATATTATATATATAAGAAATTGTAGTGTTGAGCTTACTGCATAATTTCTTTGAAAGATTTTTTAATATCAATGGTGGTTTAAAGAAAGAAAATGACAGTTTTGCTTTTTTATTATGGGTAGCTCATCTTTGAAAGTACACATGATAAAAAGGAGGTTACACTCCACTAATTAAAAATCAGTTTAAATTTATATTATGTGTGGCGACATTTATGTAGAAAGTGTTGCCTTTTATTTGCTTTTTATTTTTTTTCTTTATCAATCAACATACTTTTTTTAGAAGTGTTGCTATTAGTAATTATTATTTAGCTTAAAATATAAATTATTTAAAAATATATGTTTTTTAGCAACACTTTATATTTAAGTGTGTCTAATTACAAAAAAAAATAATTCAGCCACACTTTTTTATTAAGTGTTGCTAAATAACTGTTGTTAAATAGCATTTTTGCAGTAGTGAATGGCCCTAGGAATGTTTCTTGAACTGAGGATTGTAAACCTAAGAAGGAAGGTGGCCTAGTTTTTAAGGACATTGCTCATTGGAACCTTTGTACAATAGAAAAATATGTGTGAGCTATCTCAACTAAGAAAAATAATTTTTGGGTAAACTGAGTGAATTCAATCTACTTAAAACAAGCTCATTGGTGGGACTATGAGGTCCTGGAAGATGCTAGTTGGTATTGGAAGCGCATCGTGCAAACTAAAGACAAGCTTAAGTAAAGTTTTTCTAAGGTAGAGTTTTGTCTCTTTAAATTTTCTATTGTTGGTCTTTGTTCTAAGTTTCAGCAAAGGCCCAAAGCATAGAGTTATTACTTGGCTCGCTTCATGGCAGCGGCTCCCAACTAGAGATAGACTTGCTCGCTTTGAAATATCTACTTTAATAGTGCTTGTATTGTTTTGATGAGAATATTGAAAACCATTCCCATTTTTTCTTCATCTGCTGCTATAGTAGGAAGGTTAAGGATGACATTGGAAGGTGGTTGGGTTGGCAAATGAATCTTTATGATCTAAATAGCATTTTGAGACTAAAAAAGAAGAAAATCTCTCAAGACAAAAGGAAGGTCATCATGAGTGCTATTTTTGCTAGTGTCAGATATGAGGTCTTGACAGATCATAATGTTGCGACCAATGAATATGCCTTGAATAAATCCTCCCTGATTTTGAGCAATTAAATCTGGAAGTACTGATTTAAGCCTTGCACAAATCAGCTTTGTAGCAACCTTGTAAAGTACATTGCAATATGCAATAGGTCGGTAATCACTCACCAGATTGGGATACTTAATTTTTGGGATAAGTGTCAAGACTATGTGGTGTTGATTTCCTTCAAAAGCTGACATGTGTGGAGGAAAGAACTAATAGCATCATAGATATCTGCCCTAATAAGATCCCAATTGTCCTTAAAAAAGGAGCTACTATAACCATCCAGCCCCGGGGATTTATTCCCATGAATTGAGAAAATAGCTGCTTTAACTTCATCCAAGGAAAATATAAAAAGTAGTAATTCAGCTTGCATACTTGAAATTATAGGACCTTGTTTTATGACAGTAGGCAAAACTTATTTTCTGTTAGCTAACTTACTGTGAGAGATTACGGATCCTTCTCCAAAAATGATTATTTACTTGTTGAATCTTAAAAGTAAGCTACAACTTTTACTGGAGTAGTGAGTAAAATCTTACCATGTTTCTTTTTGAGGGAAAGCAATTTTTAGATGATCTCGATCATATTGAAGTGGTCCAAATGTAATTGAGGAGCACACATTTTGTCTGTTTTACTATCACTCATGCCTTTAATTTTTATATTTTATTTTTGATAGGAGAAATTAAACTAACTAAAATATCTTATCATACCTCTCTTTAAAAGCTTGTTTCCTCCACAAATGATCAAATTAAGACACTAACTTCAATCAAAATTCATTCTTCTCGTAACGACATACATGTTGCTAAAAAGCTAAAATTGAAAGATGTTTAAAAAATATGGTTACTTAATAATGTTTCTTCAACATGTATGTAATTGAATAAAATTAAGACTACATTAAAAAAAAAAAAATTATTAATTACAATTAAAAATAATAACTTCAACAAAATAAATATTAGAGCTAATAGCTTAATACTAGTAAGAAAGAAATAAAAATAAAATTTTAGAGGAACAAAATTTAATAATCGGTAAAAAAAAAAGGATCAAAATGGCAAGTAAAAGACCATGAAACTAAATGATTACCTCTTTTTGCTTTAATTTTTGAAAAATAAATTTATTTCTTAAATTGAAGTTAAATTTAGAAAGTTAAATTGAGAAAGTTAGAAGAACACAAAGATAACTATTTATATGGATGGAGAAAAAAAAATACAATTTAAAAGAGGTAAATCTTAAAAATATTGAGAATAAATGATTGAATATTGATACTTAGAAGATTATGAAGGTTGTAAATGGAATTTGAAAGAGCAATCCTTTAACGAGTGAAGGTAAAGTAAGTTGTTTTTTTTTTTGGAAAATGTAGTAACACGCGTAATTAAAAATTTAAATCAATATATAAAATAGACACACGTGGACTACCATAGGAAGTTACATATGGATCAGGATAAATTTCATTCCAGATGGCTCGGGCTATATAGCTTTATTCTGAAGAGTATGATTAGTTTCTAGCACTATCCTTAAGGTCAAATTACTATTAGTTAATTAATTAGTGGGTCCTATATAACTTAAGAAAATAAATTTCAGGAAGATAAATGCTAATGGACTCCAGTGGTGCTTAGCACTTTCTTATGTGTCAATATCGCTATTAGTCCAATTAAGTATCGGGTCCCATAAAGTTTAATATAATAGCTTTTAGGGAGTATCGCTAGCCAATCGCATCGCGACATGTTGAGAAGGTGCTAGGCACCACTGGTGCCCAATATCAATGCTCTTTTAGGAAATATCGTTAACCAATCATAAGGTAACACCTATAAAAAGTGATACGCACCACTGGTGTCTAATAACAATACTCTTAAATATACATTATATTTTAAATTAAAATATATAGTAGAATAAGAACTTAAAATGAGATATTTGACTTTATAACTTAAAAATTGTTTTCAATTTTTTAAAAAAAGAAAACAGCTTTTAAAAATTAACTGGGAGCGTTTGATAAAATTTCTATAAACTTTTTTGAAAACTGAATTAAAAAACATCAAAATATTTTTTTTTCTATTTTCTAAAATAATTTTTATTTTTTTGGCTAACATATATATTTTACATTTTCTTTCACATACTTGTCTCTGGTGCAGGGCTCTAAGGTTCGGGTCTAGGTTTGAGTCCGAGTTCTGGGCTCTGGGGTTCGGGTCTAGGTTTGAGTTCGAATTCTGGGCTCTGGGGTTCGGGTCTAGGTTTGAGTTCGAGTTCAAGGTCAAGATTCGAGCGGGGTCCGAGTTGGGATCTAGGCGGGGTCCAGGTCGGGGGTGGGGCTAGGTTCATGTCGTGGTATGGTGTAGAATATTGAAGATTTCTTTAAATAAAAATTTTTAAATAATTTTTAGAAAACATTAGTCAAATGCTATTACATTTTTGAAATAATAAAAAATTATTTCTATTCTTACTTTTGAAAAAAATATTGTGAAAATTGTTACTAAAATACAACCAAACAATCCCTAAGAGTGTGACCGTAGTAGTAACAAAGTATACAATTTAATAAAGGCCAGCCAGAGGACATGTATTGTGTATACAATTGTATTCAAGGCCAGCCAGAGGGTGGGGTGGCCAAAGCCTAGGCCCCAAGCCCCACCAATTTGGAGTCCCCAAAATATTAAAATTAATATATATATATACAAAAAAAAAATATAATATATACATTTTAGTTCAACAAGTGAAAAGTAAGAGAGCATGTAAATACTGGGAACCTTGAGGTGTTGGGTTTAGTTGTGTACTTAGTTCCTTTTTGGTTATTTTAAAAATTTAAATGTTTTACATACATATAAGAATATAATATGTACATAGTTAGAGAATAATTTAAATTTGTAGAGCTTATCCAGGGTTTATTTTGTTTATTTATTTATATGACATAAGAATATAATATTTTTGAGCAAATATTATATTTAGTATATTTTTTTTTTATGAAATTACTCTAATATATAATGTATTCAAATTTATGCACAATGACGTGGCATCCATCTGGATGACACGCAGAGCACATTTCATCACCTGAATGAGCGATACTACTCCAAATGAGTCGTATAGACAATTATGATACTTGAAGTCGTAAATAGAGGATGGGATGTCCGAACAGATCATGTATAGACATCAAACCATCTTCTCAAGCAGGTGGCTCGCATGCACTGACCAAGTGATGTGAGTTGGTAAGTTCAGAGATATATCTTGTATATCTCCAAGCTTGCAAGTCACAGCATACTCCCTACATTCAGTGATGAATTTGTATCTTTAGAGAAGAAAGACAACTAGCCTAAGTTTCTTACTTTGCTTATTGTAATTATGAAAATAAACTAGTTTCCCATTTTATTTATTATATATTTAGGGAAACTAATTTTATGTAATTAAACTCTATAAATAGTGGACTCATCTCCCTATTCAGGGACATTAATTTTTACAGAGAGTTGTTGTTCATTCTCTCACAAGTCAATACAACAAAAAGAGGAGTAGGTTATTACTAACTATAAGGGGTCGAACCTCTATAAATATGGTGTTTTCTTTACGATATATTATTTACATTTTGTTATTTAATTATTCTCAATCACTTTAATTTAACTTACTATCATTGGCTTAAAGCGAGGTCAATATTTTGGTACTTTCATTGAGAGAACAGATATAAGTTTTTGTCTTAAGTCTTTTTTAGGACACATGATGGTTGTGCAAACACGGAGGGGAAATCAGACTGATACAATTGATCTAATGGTGATGGATTCGAGCGTGCAGAAACCTACAAACCCAAGAGATCTAACCAAGACAGACCCTGCCCTGGTTAATCCTTAGCCACCAACAAGTCCACAAACTGTAGGTTAAGGAGTGACAACCCCTCTAGCTGGGTTCACTCCAAGCATGCAAGAAATTGGAAATGCCAGTACTGCAATTGAGCAAACCACTCCTGGTACAGGAATCCTGTCCATTACAAAATCTCAAAGTCTAGTCAGAGATGACACCAAATTACAAAATTTGTGAGCTGCATTGGGGCTAATACAAGGCCATAATAACACTCTTCACTACGAATAACAAGATATTTGAACAGCTATAAATCTTGCTTTTAATGAGCAAAGACGCAATTTAAAGAGTGGAGGGATCGAGAGATGGAAGTCATGAGAGCCCAGCAAGCAATGATTAACAACCGTTCCAAACACACCACCGTATTGATCAGAAGAGCCTATCAAGTCACCTGCCAACAATTAGTGATTGATGCTTATATTCGCACTAGGCCACAACACGGGCCAAAAGAACGGCCAGCTGAACATACTCAACAAACCCCAGTTAACAGACCGTCCAATTCAAGGCCATAGGGTCAGACTATGGGCCAAATAGTATTTACCAACTTATTACTTGAGAGGGAATGATCAGCTTAACACCTGTCCTCAGACAGAGGTATCGGGCCAGCCCATAATTCACAATAGTCAAGCACAAAAGCCTCTAGGTACATCAGTGTTTGACCGATGGGGCACCGTGCACGACCTAAAGAATAATCTGAATTGCAAAAGAGGATTAGACGAACAAGATATTCCTCCTACTACACAATTAGATCAACTTAAAAGCCTTGGTCAATGCCTGACCGACCCAAAACTAACAGATCTATAACTCGACCAGACTAAAGGATCACCATTCTTGCTAAAAATCATAATGTGTTCCATGTGTCTATGGTAATGAAGTATACCCCAGATTCGTCACATGTCATTGAGTATGAGGCTATCCCTCTTCAGGAAGATGTGACTTATGAAGAACAACCTGTCAAAATCTTGGCGAGAGAGCTAAAAGTGTTAAGGAACAGAGAGATTCCAGTATTCATGGTCTTATGGAAAAATCACAAAGAAGACGAGGCTACTTGGGAGTTAGAGTCTGAGATGTATATGAAGTATCCTCACTTGTTTAATTTTCAACTTGAGGTTGTACTTTGAAATTTCAAGATGAAATTTCTTTAAGGATGGGAGAATGTAAAGACTCGGTTGACTGAGTCAAAAAGTGAAAGATAAATATATATGTATAAAAAACAAAACACAACCCCCTGCTTTGTCCTCTCTCTCTCTCTCTCTCTCTCTCTCTCTCTCTCTCTCTCTCTCTCTCTCTCTCTCTCTCTCTCTCTCTCTCTCTCTCTCTCTCTCTCTCTCTCTCTCTCTCTCTCTCTCTCTCTCTCTCTCTCTCTCTCTCTCTCTCTCTCTCTCTCTCTCTCTCTCTCTCTCTCTCTCTCTCTCTCTCCAGACCACAAAAGAAGCCATAACTACCGCCACCACAACTTTTTGGTGACCACTCTCTGGCCATGTCTGACCCCATGCACCGGACCAATCGAACCCCAAGTGTCGACGACCTCAACCCCCAAGCGGTGCTGTCCCTTTCGTCGCCGTTAGCCCAGGATCGCAAGTCAAAGTTTGGAGGTTTAAACTTTGAACGGATTTTCCAGCACATCTGGTGTCCGTTTGACGAGTTGTCTTCACCACTAGACTCAGCTCATCTAGGAAAACAACCTACACTAAGCCATTTTGTCCAACTCGCTAATTTTTTTGGTGACGTTTTTGTAGCTCTGCCCCTTTTCGGTGAATTTCTGGCAATATAGTGTACTGTTTTGACAAACGGTTGGCATGGGTATGATCTACTCGTCGATGTGGTCGTTTTGATATATACTATCCCCATTTTTGGCGACGTTTTTGATACACTAATTTCTACCGCCACCGATAGTTAATATGCACCGCTTAGGTGAGGTTTCAGAACTCTAAATTTTAAATATACTCATATTAGATGTCATTGGACTCAGTTTTGAAAGTAGAATGCAATGATGATAATATTTAGCCATTTGATGGTATAGGTAAGAGTGATATCTAAGATTGGACTAAATAATTGAAGCTCGGGACTTTATAGAGCTTAAGATTCTCTTTTGGACAAAGTTTAATGACTTGGGAGAGGTAGGGACTTAGATTGATTATTGGACTTATTTTTATATGTGTTAAATAACATTAGACATATTCCAATTTTTATAATTTATAAATTGTTAAAAAAATTAAAAATTTAATTTGCACATTTTTCTGGACTATTTTGGAGCACGAAGTGCTAAATATATTTTTGTACAAATATTTATGCAAGTTATGATTTTTGGATTTATTCAAAATACAGCCGTTATGCTGCCGGATTTTCTAAAAAGTAAATATGAATATGTTTTTTTGTTATTATTATTATTTGTCTGCTTTGGTTATACTGATAAGAGCCATGTTGATCATGATTTGTGCATATTATTGTTTCGCGACCCAGTCTCTGTATCATCATAGGTAGATCAGGTGTGCACTCACCTGTAGATGAAAGACTTAGAATATGTACATGGAGTGAATTGAATCTGAGCCTTGGTATTATGGTGGTTATCAGGTGCGACTACCCAATTTTGTATGTCATTTTCTATGATTGGTATTGAGAGCTGGGAGTCTAGTGGATAGTGTGATATGCATTTGACGCTTGATTTTGTAATTATTTGTGGTTTCTCTACTTTGTTTATACATTTTGATAATGGTGATGAGATATTTTATTTTAAAAGCTAACCATACAGGAATTTTATTAAATCAAGGGTCCTTTGATATTAGTTATTTTCCTACTGGGCTTTATAAGCTCACCCCATATTTTCTTCCATTCCAAGAACTCAATTTGATGCTAGTGGACGAGGATGGTACCGTTGAGGAAGAAAGTTGTTATTAGTTTAGTCTTATTCTACTTATTAAACTTCCAATAAAACTAATTTGTATTTAAGGTTGAATGGATGGTCTGGATGACTTAAATTAGCTATGTGCTAGTTAGAAATGAGGAATGATGGATGCTAGATATTATTTTAATTTTTTATTGACTTATTAAATCTATCTATTCGATGACTACCTAATTGTGGGGATATTATTGTTCTTTTATATTAATGAGTGGTCCTCATTTTATTACTAATATTTTCTTATCGAGATAGAAGTTAATTTATTATTTTTAAATTAGTATTTTTTTATATATAAATTAAATGATCATTTATAAGTGTTATCTTCCTACAAGAGTCAGTGTGATCTTTGACCACCCAAATTATGGATATTACATATCTGCTACGGCTTAGGGCTTGAGTCGTGACATTTAGTCACAATATATGAATAATAATTTATAATAAGTTACAATTTTTTATTTTTAGTCACAAGTTTTGTTGTGACTAAAAGTAAAAATTTTTGTAATAATTAGTATAATTAAAGTGGAAGCCCTATATATAAATTTAATAATTATGTAAGTATCAATAACCATTCAACAATATAAAATCACGGATGTACTCTAATAGCAATACATTATAAAAAAAAGTGGTAAAAAGATTTTATACAAACAATACTTATTTTTACTTAATAATTGGTTAAATATTATTATTATTATTATTATTATTATTATTATTATTATGTTACTTTACTACCTTATTACTTAGATGACCAAAAATATAAATGAAAAAATAACCTATGTTAAAAAAATCCACATATTTACATGTTGTATGCACGGTAACTATATCTTTTTTGTTTTTGAAATATTAAGTTCTAACTTTTCTCTAGAATCATTTTGTCTAAGGAATTGGTTTTGTTAATTGTATTAATTTTTTGTTTTAACTTTTCTCTAGAAATTTATAAATTTATAAAACAGTTGATTTGGGGCTCGTTTGGTACGCCGTATAAGGGTCGTATTGTATTAAATAATAAATAATACTATATGTTTGAATAAAACAATGTATTATATTAATTATTCCGACCAAAATTTTAATACAATTTATGTTCTATTATTTAATACATAACAAATAGTCCGTCTTAACTTGTATTATAATATTTACAAATGATTCAGGGTTAACCCCAATCTCCAAGCCAGGCCCAGACTCGGGACTCGAACCCGAATCCAAACTCGGACCCGAACCCAGACCTCGACTCGGGAGCTGGATCGGGACCCAAACCCTGACCTGGGACACGGGACCTAAACCCGGACCCGGACCCAAACCCGAACCTAGAACTAAAACCAGACCCGGACCCGAGTTCGGGTTCGGGACGAGACTCGGGACCTGGGATCGGGACCCCGACCCGGACCCAAGACCCGGGAGCCAGACCTAGACTCAAGACTCGGACCCCGACCGAGACTGGGACTGGGACCCGAGACTGAGACTCGGACCTGGACCTAGACACGAACCCAAACCCAGACCCGAACCCTAAACCCGAACCCAGACCCGGGACTTGGACCTAAACCCGAGACTCGGACTCGGTCCCGGAACCTGACCCAGGACTTGGACCTAGACCTAGACTCGGATCGAGACCCAGATCCAGACCCGAACCCGAACCCACGACCCGGACTCGAGACCCAGACCTAGACCCGGGACCCGAACCCGAACTCGAACTCGAACCCACGACCCGGACTCGAGACCCAAGATCTGCGACCTGAACCCGGGACCCGGACCCAGACCCAAACCCAATTGAATTGAGACCGGCACCCGGACCCAGACCTGACCCATAGTTGGTGTTGGGGTCGAGTGTATTGAAAATATATTATAACTTTACACAGCCTATTAATACAAGTCAATACTAAATATAGCATTGTATTAAATAATATTAATACAATATAATATAATCCAACACAATGCAATACAATGTACCAAAGGAATCCTTGAACAATTTTTGAAGCTTTATTATTTTATGAAATATGAAAAGTACGTATAATTAATTGTTTTTTATTATATAAGTATCACTTATTTTGAACATATATATAAAATAAAAAATAAAAAAAGAATATCAACTTTTTTTTTTTTTTTTGTGAGAGATCTAGAACCTCAACTATTTTAGTTTCATTAGCTAAAAAAAAACCTTATTTTAGTTATGCGTTTATTTATTTTTAGAAGTTATTTCTATAATTGATCATCAACTTAGTAAAAGACTTAACATTTCAGTGTAATTTAGCTAGGGACGTGGGTAGGGTTTCCTTATCACTCCTAGTTAACCCCACTCTGGTCTTCATTCGTGTTACTTTGGATATACCAACTATATAACAAATGATTAAATTAAGGAAAATTCTTGGATAGGTTATATTAAATAATAATACATAAATTTACTGATATTTTCTATTTGAAAAATAACTTTAGATATTTTATAGTAGTTTATAGAAACAGAAGCTTAAAAATAGGATTGAAAATACTAACCACAGCTAGCACCACCGTGCCTTCTAATAAAAATAAAAACACCTCCTTTTATCTTGGCCGTACGTAACCGTTCTCAGTACACTACCTCCTTTCTTCTCTCATTCTTTTACAGATTAATTAATGAAAATCAATGAAGCATGCCATGATGATCTGAAACCAGCCCGGAGCAGTACTGTCTTCTTCGTTTTCGTTGTTGTGAGGTCCAATCATGAACTCGTGTCTAAAATGCGGAAAGAAGTTCAACTCACCCAAAGCAGTTCACGGCCATATGAGGACACATAAGATGACCAAAAAACTCCTTGCTTCTAATAAGGCTTCTGGTAGTAGTATGGCAGTACTCTCCTCCATGGAGAAGAAAATCGCCTCCTATTTGATCCTGTTATCGAAAGGTCAGCCCAAAAACGATAATACTACGACAGTTGGAGCTAGTATTTTCAAGTGTACCAGCTGCCATAAGGTTTTCACTTCGTATCAGGCATTAGGGGGTCACAGGGCAAGTCATAAGAGCTTAAGGGGCTGTTCTGCAATTAATAATAAATGTAGTCCCAAAACTACTATTCCAGCTATAGAGAGTACGGCTGAAGAGGCTCAAACGACAATGTTTTGCCAAAAACGACAATTACATGATCAGAATCATGAGTCTCCCTCTGGTGATCAACCAAGCTGCCCTAAAACTAGGGTTGAAGAAGTTCATGGCTTCCGTGGTATTGGGATAGACTTGAATAAACCACCACCAATGGAGTCTGATGATGATGGTGGTGGGGATATTCTCCAAATAATTTAGTCTCTCTTCAACTTTCAGGAGATCTTTCTAGGGTTTTAGGAGGTTAATGGTCACAATGTTATTTGATTTTCTTTTTGTCTTGGTACTGTTATTAGTTTGTCATAGTGATTTTGAGTATTAATAATATTATTATTTAGTGCATAATTTTTCTTTGTTGATTTTGTCTTCATTAATTGGTGGAATGATAATCAATCAATAGTACTACTGTTCGATCAGGAAATTGAAAATCCAACTCAGGTCTTTTGTCATAATATGAATCGAGCTTGAAAACAACATTAAGGTTTAAAACGAAACCATTTTAATTTATCCACTCTTCCATTTTTATTGACTTAAACCCCAATGCCTATCTTCAATGGTAAAAACTAAGAAGTTTCAACAAACCTTGGAAATTGATACAAAATAAATAAATAAACCCAATAAATACATAATAAGTTAAGATCTAATTCTACCGAACTCCTACCCTAATCGGTTTGTTTAAACATATGATAGAATAAAAATTTATTATTATTATTATTTTATTGCTGAATAAAAATTTATTTATTTAATTATATAATAAGATAACATAAAAATTGTTTAATTTATCATTATATTATAAATTGATATAAATATACATATATTAGAGTGAAAAATTCATACATTAATTAGTTGTATAGAAAATTACAAAAATACAAATTTATAATTTTTTTCAATTTTTGTACAGATTTTAACTATTTTTGTAGTTTTTACGAATTGCTTTCACAATAATATTATACTATGTTATTTTCATTTTCATGCTACTTTATATTTGTATTATATTGATTACATATTGCTTTCATGAGATTGCATAAAAATGTAATTAGACAAATTCATAAAAGTAAGACATGGTTGGTAAAAATGTTAAAGAAAAAAAATTATAATTTTAAGTATCTTTTGATAGAAATTATTAATGTCACAATTGTATATATAAAAATGTGTATTAGGTTCAAATAAATAAGTCAAATTTATGTGGTCTATTTTGGAATAAAGTTTATGACTTAAGGGTATGATTGTCAAGATTTTAATATGTGGATACCATAAGGACAATTTTTAATTTGATGAGGGGCCAAATAGAAATAGTCAATAATTATTACTAACAGTTTTGTCTGTTGGTAATATAAACGGTAATGGTCCCCAATTTGCAGTATCGTATCTTTTCATTCTCTTGAAACTCCATCATCAAGAGACAAAGGTTACAGAGAAAGAACTCACTCCAAAATTGGAAAATCATACCAATTACAAAATTGATTCTATGGACTCCGGTACGCTTCCGCTAATCTATATTCTATTGTTTAATTCTCATGAATTAATTAAGGCTATATACAGATTTACAATACTTTTAACCTGTGGTATTAAGAGCATCCTTAAATTAGTTCTTGAGAATTTATGGTATTATTTTTTTTTTTTTGATAATGAAATAGCAACTTCATTGAAATATTAGTATTCAGAGTACATAAGAGATTCAAGATCAGACCATACATTATACTCAAAAATACTACGACCAGAGAGAAAGCGAGAGTGCCGTGCAACAACATGAGCAACTCGATTTGCTGATCGTCTAATAAAATATAAACTCACAAAAAGCAAAGAAGAAAGTAAAATTTGGCAATCATGTAAGATTAACCCAAAAAGAGAGCTTATTATTAATATCTTCCATTAAATATATTTTTTTTTGTCGTTGTAATGGTCTGTTGCGTGTGATATATGATATATATATATATATATCTTACTATTATAAAAGTATCATAATAGTGTGATATTTTATGACTATTTTACCCTCCATTGAGAAGAAAGTTTCCAAATGTATCTTTTTGTTATTTTATTGACAATTTATTTTAAAATAATTACTTATTTTTTGTTTCACTCTCATCCATTGAGAAGAAAGTTTCCAAATGTATCATTTTCTTATTTTCTTGACAGTTTATTTTAAAATAATTATTTATTTTTTGTTTCACTCTCATTTGGTGAAGAAAAATTATAATTTACTCTACTATATATCATAGAATAATATTATTTTATTTTTTCTATTTTTTGTGTTTCATGTATATAAAATAGTATAATGTAATTTTTTTTTTTTTGTCTTTTTATGATTTATTTATGTTCATTAAGTTTTATAATTTTTTTTTTCATTTTTTCCATATATATAATTTAACATAGATATATTGTTTTTAATTTTATTATTTATCTAAACATTTTTTTAGAAGACTATCATCAATAAATATAAATTTACTAATTAATTCATACTTTAAATTAAATAATTTTTTATATATATTAAATTAATAACTTTTGAAAACTTCTTATATTATTACTTCAATTAAGCTAAGTCTGATTCGTTATAAAATTATATCTAATGAAATATAATAGCAATTAAATACACTTTTTAATACCAAGAAGCTCATTATTAAGGGTAGCAATTTAGATTATAACATGCATATTTTACAATTCATTGTATGACAATGACACGAAAAATTATGTGAATCCTGCTTTTTTCTGTATTTTATCAATTTTTCAAGTTATAGATTGTGTTTGTGTCAACCTTATATCTAAAATAAATTTATGAATTCTACATGAAATATTGACATTAAAAATGTTAATTTAGCTTACAACACGCCAACACGACACGCAGTGGCGGAGCCACATGGGGTCATGTGGGGGTACATGACCCCACCCAAATTTTCATAAATTGTAATTTTATGTAAAAAATATTTTAATAATTTTAATTTTACCCTTATAAAATTATTTTTTTTTTAATTTTTGCTCTTATAAATTAATAATTTTTATTTTTATTCTCACATATTTTTTATATTTATTTTTATAAAATGTATATTTTTAATTTATATCCCCACATATATTTATTTTATTTTAATAAAATCTAAAATATTTTATCCAACAAAATTAATATTGTGTGACAGATTGTGTTAGTGTTAGTATTGATACACATCTAATCCACATAATATTTATTACTCACACAACTAAAGACAACAATAAAAGTAAACTAAGTAAACAATCAAACACAACCAGCAATAACAATTTAACTAAGGAAAAAAAAGAAAACTCCCTCAAGATTTGAACTCTTCCCCACTAGAGTCTCTGCTTCAAAATGCTGAAGCGATGCTGATCCAATGCTGTACTGGGACCTACTGCTTCAACATACAAATTTGCTCACACCATATTGCAAAGTTTCCCCTTTTTTCGTCATTCCTTGCTTTGCACCAGCAATAAAGATCACCACCATTCTGACAAAGAAAATCATTAGTAAATGTAGGAAATTAAAAATTATATATATATGTAATTATATAAGTATGTATATACTAATTTTTTTTCCTTTTTCTTCTTTTCCTCTTTTTTTTTTCTTTTTCTTTTTTCTTTTTTTTTCTTTCTTTTTTTTTTTTCAAGGGGTGGCACACCCCAAACTTAATTGTAAATACATATATATTTTTTCAAGGGGTGGCACACCCCAAACTTATTACATAGCATATATATAACTAAATATAATCTTGTTCCTCCGCTCTTGGGTTGCCCAAATGTGATTCACTAAAGCCATGACAACCCGAGACCCTTCTTCCTCAAGCCTCTTCCAATGTGATGGAGGTCTTTGCTCGATCACCCTCACCACCCCCAAACTTCACTCCTTGGCCTTTCACCAAAAATTTTCTTCTTGAAAGTGCATCACGTAGTTCTACCACCCCATCGGGGTACACTCTCACCACCAAGAAAGATCCATCACACCTTGAATCTAGTCGTCCATGAGTAGCCTTCGTTAAAGAGTTAGCAAAAATCACTTGTTGCCCAACTTCAAACATTTGAGACCAAAATTTTCTACTAAACTTCTTTTTCTTTCTCTTCTTTTTGGGTGGTTTTTTAGGGTCAAATGATGTTTTGTCTTTACTTTCTTGCGGCTCGTGATCCTTAGCAATTTCTTTAAGGGGAATCTTCTTTCTCACCTTCTTACTATTTTTGAATTTGGACTCCTCAACCATGTTAGGATCCATATCTCCAATTGCTAAGCATTCTCCTATTGCATCCGGAGCACGCATAGGATGAAAGACCTTGAATGTGGCTTGCTCATCTTGAGCTCTCATGGTAAGCTCTCCCTTTTCAACATCTATCAAAGTTCTTCCCGTGGCAAGAAATGGCCTCCCTAAAATGATTGGAACTTCCCTATCTTCCTCATAGTCAAGAATAATGAAATCGGCCGGAAAAATGAACTTATCCACTTGTACCAACACATCTTCAATTTTCCCTTCCGGATGAGCCATGGAACGATCCGCTAATTGCAAAGTGACGGTGGTTGGCCTTGCTTCTCCAATTCCCAACTTCCTAAAAATAGACATAGGCATGAGATTAATACTAGCTCCCAAGTCACAAAGAGCTCTTCCAACATCTCGACCCCCTATAGAAATAGGAATTGTAAAGCTGCCCGGATCTTTCAATTTGGGTGGAATTTTACTTTTCAACATAGCACTACATCCCTCCGTCAAAGCGACCGTTTCAAACTCACCAAGCCTCCTTTTCTTTGTCAAAATATCCTTCAAAAACTTCACATAAGTTGGCATTTGCTCCAAAGCTTCCACTAAAGGTATATTGATGTGGAGCTGCTTTAGAACATCAAGAAATCTCCGGAATTGACCATCATCTTGTTGCTTCTTGAACCGTTGAGGAAATGGTAGAGGTGGCTTTTGCAAAGACTTTTCTGCAGCAGAATGCTGACTGGATGCTGTAACTACTGGGGGAATTTCAGCAGCTGAAGTTGCTGGTTTTTTCTTCATTTCCCCCTCTTTTTGGATTGAAGAGGGCTCTTTACTGCCTGTTGCAGCTACATTTGACTCAATTATTTTTCCACTTCTCAAGGTTACCGCTTTGCAATGTTCCTTGCCATCTCTTCTTGGATTTTCGGTGTCACTAGGCAAGGTGCCTTGTGGTCTATTCTTCAAATCATTGGCCAATTGCCCCAATTGAACTTCAAGATTCCGAAGAGATGCTGCCTGGCTTTGAATTACAGCGTCATTCTTGGCCATATAATCTCTCATTAAGCTCTCCAAAGAACTAGTTTGAGAGCCTTGAGGTTGGTGAGGTTGTTGAGGTCTTGGTTGTTGAGAAAAACCCGGTGGAAATGATTGCTTTCCTTGTGCTTGTTGTGCTCCACTTGAACTTGCCCCTTGACCTCCCCATGAAAAGTTCGGATGATGCTTCCATGCCGGATTGTAGGAGTTTGAGTATGGATTGTTGTTGCGGTTGAAGTTTTGATTACCCACATAGCAAACCGAAGCTGGATTTGAGGGGCAATTTTCAAAAGTATGCCCATCACCACAATACACACAAGAGATTTCTGCCCTTTGAATGGCAAATGGCCGGTTGTACACTTCCTCCCATATTCATATTCTTCAAAATGTTGGTCATTGAGGCCATTTGAGCGGTTAGAGCGGTCAAAGCATCTACTTCAAGAACACCCGCTACTTTTCGGCTTGTAGGAGCTCTATTAGTTGACCATTGATAGTTGTTGCTAGCTATCCTTTCCAAAATCTCAAAAGCTTCATTGTAAGACTTGGAAAGAATGGCTCCATTAGCCGAAGCGTCCAACACCATCCTAGAAGCCGCATTGAGACCATTGTAAAAAGTCTCAAGTTGGATACAATGGGGAATACCATGGTGTGGGCACTTCCTCAACAACTCCTTGAATCTTTCCCATGCATCACTAGTAGTCTCATCTTCCAATTGTTGAAAGGACATGATCTCGCTTCGAAACTTTGCATTTCTTGTTGGAGGAAAGTACTTTCTCAAAAAATTTTCAGCCAAGTCATTCCAATTAGTCACCGAATCGGGAGGAAGAGTATTAAGCCATGCTCTAGCCCGATCCCTCAAGGAAAATGGGAACAACTTCAATCTTAAAGCCTCTTCACTTACTCCTTGTAGCTTGAAAGAATCACTCACCTCCAAAAATGAGCGAATATGGAGGTGAGGATCTTCCGTTGGCGACCCACCAAATTGACCAACCGTTTGGAGCATTTGAAACATGACGGGCTTGAGCTCAAAGTGAGGTGCTTGGATTTCGGGTCTCACAATACCCGGATTTAGCTCATTGAACATAGGGGCTGCATACTCTCTTATTGCTCGGGCTCTATCATCGGCCAAAGCAATAGGATTGGCTTCATTATGAGCACCCCCAATTTCAAACCCATCGGCCATATTGCAGCGTTTTTTAGCCTTTTGTTCCTTCCTCCTTTGTCTAAAAGTGCGTTCAATTTCGGGGTCAATAGGAGCAAGTTCAAGGTCTTCTTCTTGCTCGTTCATACACTAGATTACACCTGAAAAAGAAAAATTCAGCGCACCAAAATAGGATTAAAACTTTAAACCAGAAAATAAATTGCAAAATAGTTGATAATACACAATTTTTAGTTTCAATCCCCGGCAACGGCGCCAAAAACTTGTTGTGAAAATTATATACGCAAGTATACGCAGTCACACAAGTAATAAAGTGATAAGTAAGATCGTCTCCACAGGGATTGCAAACAAAGTTTGATATAAAATCAACTAATTACAACTTAAAATAAAAAGAAATAATATGTAAATGGTTGAGTAATGATTCAAAATTAAAATGGACAAGAATTAAACTTGCTAAAATTAAAACTACTGCTGCTAGAAAAATTGTTTGCAAGATAAAAAAATGTAATATGGCAAAAATGGCTTGAATAACTAATTCCTTCTAGTCAGGTTTTTTTACAGTCAGTACAGCATTGGTTCAGCATTACTTCAGCATTCTGCACAGAGATAACAACAAATTCCTCTAGGCTTGTGAGAATTTTCCAACACTCACAACTTTAATTCTACCATTTAGCTTAATATATTCCTATATCAAACCAGCAAGCAGAACACTATTCAAGCATTAATTTGGTGAGTTATGCAAGGTAAATGAAATATTCCTATCCACTTACAAAGAAAAGCCTAAGTCTAGGTTTTCACTTGCTTCATTCAAGTTGAACTACTAGATCTAGCCCTTCCGGTACAAGATCTAACTTAGCAAATTGTTATTCATGGCCAAAAAACAACAATCAATTAAAATGAAACTCACTTGAATGAACAAAGGCAAACAAATACTAAAGTAAGCTTAAAATTTAATCATACCCAACTTAGAAGTTCATAGTCATTCAAGCCTCAAAAGCTTAGCTCATATTCAAATAAAAAGATAAAATCCAAGCTAAAAATACTTCATCCATGGCTGCTGCCCAATTTTACAATCTCAAGAAGTTTTGAATACTAAGTACAACAATAATAACAAAGAGAAAAATAAAGAAGACTATCAAGAAAGGGTAAAAGAAAATTCAAACACTAGGCTTGGTCCCCTCTTCTTTCTTCTTTGTTGTACTTCCTGCTGCAATTAAAGCTCCTCCATAGAAAAAATGGCAGCTGCCCCGTACTGTACATACAAGATGATGAAGATGATTATGGTGTACTCCCTTTTCCTTCTCTTTTGTTGTTGGGTTTTTAGGGTACAAACTTCATACCCCAAAATAGAAGCCCAAACTTTTCCACTTTGGCCCACTAGGGTTAGACCCCTTTCTTCCACGTCAGCTGGCTGGTGCAATTTGAGTGACTGGACCGAAGTTGCTGAGGTGGATAAGTGAAATTCGTGTTTCCACGTCACTGCCAGGATGCTGAATTCACTTCAGCATTGCTTTAGCATTGCTTCAGCAATCAGCCCAGTTTCAGCTTGTGCTCCTTTTCTTCCTTGCTTCTTTTTCTTTTACCTATCAATTTAATTCCTCCTTTTTCAACAAAATAAGCACAGTTAATTGGAAAAACACACCCAACAATATCAATATTTACAAAACTTAAAGGTTAGATTACTAAATAGAAAATAATACTAAAACTAATTAAAATTAAGCAAAATAAACACATTTTCACTACTCTCCTCACAATACTTTAGTTTAAAAGCATAAAAATTAACTCTTATAACATAGAGTTATCACTATTGTTGGTCTTTCTTCTAAGTTTCAGCAAAGGCCCAAAGCATAGAGTTATTACTTGGCTCGCTTCATGGCAGCGGCTCCCAACTAGAGATAGACTGGCTCGCTTTGAAATATCTACTTTTATAGTGCTTGTATTGTTTTTTATGAGAATATTGAAAACCATTCCCATCTTTTCTTCATATGCTGCTATAGTAGGAAGGTTAAGAATGACATTGGAAGGTGGTTGGGTTGGCAAATGAATCTTTATGATCTAAATAGTATTTTGAGACTAAAAAAGAAGAAAATCGATCTCTCAAGACAAAAGGAAGGTCATCATGAGTGGTTTTTTTCTAGTGTCGGATGAGGTCTTGATAGATCATAATGTTGCGACCAATGAATCTGCCTTGAATAAATCCTCCCTGGTTTTGGGCAATTAAATCTGGAAGTACTGATTTAAGCCTTGCACAAATCAGCTTTGTAGCAGCCTTGTAAAGTACATTACAATATGCAATATGTAACGCCCTAAATAATTAGGCACGCTACCCAAAATGCTTATGAAACCCTAATCCCCTAATCGGGATTACTAATTAAAATAACGCAGAATTTAAACTTTTATATTAAATAGACTGAAAATAAACTTGTAATATATTTAAACTTTTCAAAATAGTTGGGATCCCAAAAATATTTACAAACTTATTACAAGTTCTTTCTTACTAGCCGACCTAAGCGGCAAAACAGAATACAAAAGTCGACACTGTTAGACCCATAACCCGCTTGGTCTGAAGTGGCGTGAACATGTACATTCTTCGTCCTTCTCCTGAAACTCATGGCTGAACAGCTAATGCCTTACCCTTTCCTGCACAGTAGAGCACCCGTGAGCCAAGCCCAGCAAGACAGTATAAATCACAATAAATATAATATGCTCATTTACATATGTCTGTATAGCACAGACCTAATCACTATATCAACATGCCCATTTATGTCTACGTGGCGTAGACCTATGTGTTTCGCCCACACATATAATTAAATCTACGTGACGTAGAACCACGTGTTGCTCTCACACGTCTAAATACATTAAGGCCTTAGGAGTGGTTCATCTCGGTTATGTGTACTGAGTCCAACCTGATTATGCCTTGAGCGCATAATCCATAAATTTCATTTCAATTAACATGGCATGACATTTATACACATATTTCACTAGGGTAATAACCCTAGGCTAACAAACCGTTCCTATCAGGGTAATAACCCTAATCCCGGTTACCATAACTCACATATATCATATTCAACATAAGCGCCACTGCGCATACTCTACGTGCAAACTATTGTCTTACCTGTTGTCCAGCAATAGAAGGAGATTTTAAATCCCCCGGTGCTCCTGATCAGGTGCCGGTAGTCCTAGTCACACAAATCTGAGATAATTCATACATAGGGTTAACCCCTGACTTTTAACTCAATAAAATTAAAGCATGGCATTTACAATACAGATAATCACATAGAGCTCAAAAAGAGCTTTCCAACGGTATAAAGAACGTCCCAAACGGAGTCCCGGGTCAAAAGTTATGGCCAAAACAAAATCGGGAAAAAGATGGCTCTCTGCTGAGTTTTATGGCCGCGGCGACCATAGATCTGGCCGCGGCCACTGGGTTCGAAAAACCCAAAAAACCAGATTTTAAGGTCTAAACATGCCCATTTTACCATATAATCGAACCTTAACCAAACCATACCCAAAATTAATTTCTTACAGATAAAAATCCTCACAACAGAGAGTTAAAACAACAACAACTCTCAAAATCCAAACTACACAATCAATTTTAAATCATGCTTTGACTTAGCAAAGTTCAAGCTCTTGAACTAGAGCTTCAAAACCATGCATCCCAATAAATTTCCAGCAGCAACATACCAACTTTAACATGAAATCAAACCCAGAAAATACCCTAGAGTCTCATTCCATGCTCAACAACAACAAAACCCAAAAGATTCAAGTACCACATGCTCAAATTAACAAAAACTCACAATCATGCAACATATTATCATCTTCAACAAAATCATGCTTTTCCACAATAAATTCAGAAAGGATAACAAGGATTTAAGCTACAAAGTTTACCTCAAAATTCAATTCAAATGCTAGCACAAAGATCCACCAAGATTAAGCTTCAAATCCAACCAATTTCTCACCAAATCAAAGAGAAAATAAGAGAGGGTTTGAGAGAGGGGAAGGGTTCGGCCAAGGAGGAAATAAACACCAGAAAATTAATTTATTTTTCCTCAAAATACCATTTTTATCAAAGTAAATCAATAAAGGTCAAAAGACCATTTTGCCCCTAGGATTATAAAACATGCATACACACTCACAAGGGCATAATTGCCATTTCACACTCAAATATTGCCAAATAAATTTCAAATTATTCCATGTCAAATAAAAATGCCAAATAACCAATCCAGTTTGCATTTCGGGCCCGAACCCGGTTCGGCCCGAAATTCCCGGTTGTGACTATACCGCGCTAACTTGTTAGAACACACCTGAAAAGACAACACAGACATACTATATAATAATATAGTTCTATTAAGCACGTAATTAAATTAATCTCAGCAATTTACCCTTCTCAGGTCATAATTACCAAAATGCCCCTGGCTCACCAACGAGGTCTTTAACATGTTAAATTTCATATAATTTCACATATATTGAACTATATAATAATATAATTCTTCAATTAACTCATAATTATCTAATTAGGGTTTTGCTAATCCTTTTCTTAATCCCGGGTATTACACAATAGGTCGGTAATCACTCACCAGATTGGGACACTTAATTTTTGGGATAAGTGTCAAGACTGTGGTGTTGATTTCCTTCAAAAGCTGACATGTGTGGAGGAAAGAAGTAATAGCATCATAGATATCTGCCCTAGTAAGATCCCAATTGTCCTGAAAAAAGAAGCTACTATAACCATCCAGCCCCAAGGATTTATTCCCATGAATTGAGAAAATAGCTGCTTTAACTTCATCCAAGGAAAATACAAAAAGTAGTCATTTAGCTTGCATATATACTTGAAATTATAGGACCTTGTTTTATGACAGTAGGCAAAACTTATTTTCTGTTAGCTAACTTACTGCCTAACAAGGTCATGTAATAATCAAGAAAAGCATTTGCTACCTCTTGAGGATCATCCACTCTTATTCCCATAGCATTAGCAATGGAAAGGACTCCTATTTTCTACTCTTCGGGTCCTAATGCAATTATGGAAGAAAGTTGAATTAGAATCTCCATCTTTTATCCAGCTCAAATTAAATTTTTGTTGGAGAAAAGAGAGATAGTCATTCTGAATTTTTGCATATTCCTTCCTAGCTTCTTTTTCTTGATGCTGAAGTTCACCATTTAAGGGATCAAGCTGCAATGCCTGCAGGTACGAATTCAAAGCTTCGTTGGCTTTAAGAGCAGCATCAGGAAGGTTTGCAAAAGCCTGCTTGTTTAAATCTTTGAAAATTAGCTTAAGTCTCTTCTGTTTAGTAACAGTTTGAAACATTTTTGCACCTGATACATGTTGTTTACAGGATTCAGCAACCAAATTGGTATAATTAGGATGAGAAGACCACATCCTAAAGTACTTAAAAGGCTTTTTTCCACTTGTGATAGTATCATAAACTGTTAAAATTGCTAGTGAATGGTCAAATAAGCCTTCATTGAGAAGCACCACTTTAGCAGCTGAGTGTAAATCAAGCCATTTCTGATTTGCAAGAACTCTATCTATTTTGGAATAGATTCTATCATCTCCCATTTGCTTGTTACTCCATATAAAGAAGTTACCTGTAAACTTTACATCTTCAAGTTGACAAGTTTCTACACAATCCTTGAAGTCACCTGAATTATTGAATCTAGCATGCTTGCCAATCCTCTAATATTTGCTGAGAATCTTGTTAAACTCACCAAGCACAATCCAAGGGTCCAAACCAGCAAGATCCATAAGGTCTGTCCACAAATCCTCCTTCCAACCTCATCATTGAAACCATAGACAAAAGTGACAAAGAAGCTTATTTTTTTGTCTATGTTTTCAACAAAAAGGTGGATGAGTTGGCTTGTACATTTGACAATAGTAATAATAAAGCTAATAGGATTCCAACAAACAATAATCCTTCCCCCATCATGCCATGCATTATTAAAAGTAAAACACCATCCAAAAAACATTCTTACATATTAGGTTTCAAGGTTCTGAGCCTTATCTCTCGTCTCAAGGAGACCAACTAGCCCTACTTTTTCACTTTCAATCAATTTCTTGATTGAAAGTTGCTTTTGTTGGCAATCGATCCCTCAGACGTTCCATGACATAATTCTATCCATTAGCAAGAGAGGGAACTGCCTCCTCTCCTGTGTTAACTTCTTGATCCTGTTTCTGCATACTCACCTCAGTCTCTTCTCTAAGGGAACTAGTTTCAACAACATCCTCTAAAGCTTGAAAGTGATTGTTGGTTTGAGCAGGCTTGATACCTTTGATTTCCTTAGGTTTCCAGCCTTTCAAGACTGGTTTGAAACCATCTTCATCCACTAATGCAGTATTTTTCCTTTCCATTTTAGACTTCTGTTCTGGTTTTTTCACAATCCATACATGTTTTCCTTCAGTTTTGTTCCTACAATCAGCCGTGTTATGTCCAATACCATGGCAGTGTCCATACATAATTGGCTTCCATTCATAGGATATTGACATCGTGGTATTGTTACCATTTTCATTCTCAAAATCTATAGTCTTTAGAAAATCCTGCTGCATTTCAACTTTTATCAAAACTCTAGGATAGCTGAGTTTGTCTCTATTTTTTGTAGCATCATCCACCATAATAGGCTTGCCAACTTGCCCAATGATCTTGAAGAGAGATTTTTTACCCCAATATTTCAAGTCAAGGTCATCATAGGAACCACCCTAACATCCTCTTTCTTGAAATTGATTTTGGGATCCCATGGTTTCAGATCATAATTGGCCTTCTGCTGAAGAATATATATCCTCCTCTAAGGATCTCATCTCTATCTTCATTTGAGTTAAACCTTATGAGAAAAATACCATAAGAAAGCATTCTAACCCTTTTGTACTTTATCACTTCACATTCTCCTAACAAATCCTTCTAAGATTGATAATGGGGGATTAGCACCCAACACATAGCAAACTATAGAAGGGTTCCAGAAATCGATTTCTTCTTTAATATCATCATTAATAATCTTGACTTTGCTACGAGTAGATGAATTCGAAAATGAATTTTTCAGGTTTCTCATCACTGAACCAAATCGAAGAACAGGTGGAACAAGGAAATTACCTTGAGAAATGCTCCTAGAGCATCGGTTCGAGGCATCTAGGAAGTGAACAAAATCCTTCCTAATCTCCTCATGTTGTTTGATCAATCGCAATGAAGATTTGGGTGAAAGGGGCTCAGGAATTGCCTCCTGGATTTCTGGAAGTAGGTTCTGATCAAGCACTTCTCGAGAACGATACTGCTCTTCTTCTTCAGCATCCGAAAAATTAATTGGTTTGATTCCAAGAATGGAATCCATAGATCTTGTTTTCCTCACATCAGAGCTCGAATTAGGACCTGTCTTCTTGGACACTATGCTTTGAATCACCTTCTCCTGCCCTCTGGATCTTGTTTTTGCCATTGCACCAGCTCAAGAGCTGTAAGAACACACACACACACACACACACACACACACAGAGAGAAATTTTTTCTAGAAAAATATATTTAAAATAAAAAAAAAAATCTCGATATAATTAATTAGAAAATAAGTAAATAAAATTTACTATTTTAGTATTAATACTATAATTAATTAGAAAATAAGTAAATAAAGTTTGATATTTAAATTAATTAATATTGATTTTTCGGTATACTATATATTTTTTTTTTTTTGAAAGCATTTCGGTATACTATTGTTTCTCTAGCAAATTGGTAATTATTCACATTAAAATACAATGCATAAAATAAAACCATCAAATATATTGCAACGTATTTCGTTAATTATTACTAATATTTCGGTACTATTAGAGTTAGTCCCACATTATTAATGTGTAAAAAGAAATTGTTATATATAAGATGAATGGATTATTCTTCTCATTGCCAATTAATTTTTAGATTGAACCTCATTCAGCTTATCCCAATTTCAAACATATACTATTGTTTCTGTTAATGTACTTTAATAAAAAGATTTGACTTAACAAAAATACATATGAAAACTTACAGTGGAGTCGGATGACTTTATTTTTTTTTTCATTTTATTTCTTATAACAGTCACTTCATGTTTTGTCCCTAAATATTTTAGTAAAATTGTAAAGACACAGGAAAAAAATTCACATATTTAGGCCAAATAGTGTTAGAGTGGCTTGTTTACACTAAAAACTTTGGAGCCAAATTGTCTGTCCCAATTCATGACCCAACCTCTTACATTTTGACACCTCAATTAATATGCCACATACACACAACACATTTTACCATAAATCACACCCTTTGACACCACCGTTATACACTTTTTATAAAAAAAAAAAAAAAAAAAAAAAAAAAAATCTCTTTTTATTTTCTATATATATATATATATATAAACAAATATATAATATATATTAATTTTATTTTAGTCACCGTTTGGTACTTTGGCTCCTATGAAAAACAGAGCTTGTAATTTCATAGTTTTTTCTCTCTTTTTTTTTTTTTTTTTTTTTTGGCTGAGAATAGGCTCATGAAACAGGGACCAAAATTATACTGAATGAAAACATAGGAGAGAAGCTGAAATGCAACCTTAAACAAGTGAAGTTACAACAAAAGAACAAACAAGCAGCTGAGGAAAAGCAAGCAAAAAGGCTAAACTAACAAGCATAGAGTCTAGTAGTATCTTTCTAAAATATTAAGGCCTACAAGTAGCTAAAAAACATAAGAACAATCAGACTTTCATTTATGATATGATATGTTTTTTTTTTGGAAAAACGATATGATATGGTTCCTAGTAATATATATGGGTCAAAATTAATGTTTTATAGTAAATAAATAAAATAGAACAAAGAGTAGCAACTAAATAAGTTTGAAACAAGTTTTATTGTCTATAGTGTTGTCTGCAAGTATTTGGAAGAGGGCAGAGAAACTACTTTGGATTTTACTAACCAAAATGGAAAGAAAAACTTACGCAGCTGACTAAACTGGAAAAAAATGAAATTGGAAAAGGTTTTTGAACATTAATTGCAGTAAGGTATTAATAGTGGTGTAAAATTATACTGTAAAAAGCATTGTTATTGGATATCAGTAGTGTCTAGCATCTCTAAACATATTACTTTGCGATTGACTAGCGATACTTTTTAAAAGTTATTATATTAAACTATATAAAACTTGATACTTAGTTGGACTAATAGCAATATTGACACATAAGAAGGTGCTAAGCACCACTGGTGCCTTTTAGTATTTTCCTATTGTAAAAGGGAAATTTGATTTTCTATACTTAAAAAACTAAAATATTTTATTCTTAAACCAATACATTTTAAACTAACAAAAATATGACACTTTTTTCAAAACTCCAAAAATACCCCTCAAATTCTCTCTGCATCTCTCTTTCTCTCTCTATCTCGGCATCCCACAACCCTAGGTCCGATGGTCGGACCTGGGTTTTTTTTTTTTTTCCTTTCGGTTTGAGAGAGACGAAAAGAGAGGGGGGTCCGATGGGGTCCGAGAGAGGGGGGTTGGGTCGGAGGTGGTAAAGGTGAGCCGTGGTGGTGCGTTTGGGTGGTCCGAGAGAGGGGGCTGGGTCAGAGGTGGTGGTGCGGCGTTTGGGTGATTTGGTGCGGGTGGTCGGAGGTTGTGGTGAGGGTTGGGGGCGATTTGTTGGTGGGCGGTTGTGGGATGCCGAGATAGAGAGAGAGAGATAGATGCAGAGAAAGTTTGAGGGAAGGAGAGAGAAAGGGTTTGAATTATGATAGGGGTATTTTTGGGGTTTTGAAAAAAGTGTCATATTTTTGTTAGTTTAAAATGTATTGGTTTAAGAATAAAAATTTTTAGTTTTAAAATATATAAAATCAAATTTCCCTTGTAAAATCTGTTAGAAAAATATTAAAATGCATCAGTGGTGTTTAGCACCCTCCTACGTGTCAATATCGTTATTGGTCCAACTAAGTATCGAATCCCATGTAATTTAATAAAATAATTTTTAAAAAATATTGCTAGTCAATTGCAAGACAACACATCTAGAAAGTGGTAGATACCATAGTACCCAATAACAATGCTCAATTTGTTAAGTGCATATGTAGCATTTTAATTGAGGTGTCAAAATTTAAGAAGCTGGGACAGACAATTTTGCTCCAAAAACTTTGGTGGTTAACGTAGTTAAAATTAAGGAAACGAAAACCCTTTAGTGAACTTTTTGTTTGATGAAAAAAGATATTATAAGATTTTGATAGGGTTCTTGGAGTCTTTACACAATGAGGTAACTAAGTTTGAATTGCATTCCTTTTCAAATAAAGAGTTTATGGGCAGTAGACCTATACAATCTGTAGTTATTTCATATCAACACACTAATTGAAATGTCTCTCAATCTAACAAAGGTTGCATGAAAGCTTAACACTTAAAAGCAAACTTCAAATGAGAAATTAAATTTCTATGAAATTTCACCTTAATTACAAGTAAATACAGTGAGCAACAGCAGCTTCAACATGACAAATGTTTATCATCTTCTATACTAGCATAACAGCAGGAGCAGAACTTGGAGAAAAATAGAGCCCAGGAGAGAAGAAACAAAATGGAGACGTTTCGATCAACTAGAGAGCAAACATTATGGCTGAAGCTGGAACTAAACTCCCTTCTCTGGTTGGTTTTGATGAGTTGAGGATGACACAGATGGTTTTCCTAGAACATTAAGAACTTGAACCCGCTGAAGCTCTTTTGCTGCAGTAAGGATCAATATCGAATCAAAGCATATCAAAATAGATATATAATCAACAGAGTTTTTTTTGTAACTGATGTATATACCGCTGTACAACTAAGGCAGATTAGCTGCTCAAATTTTAAAACAAAGCATTAAGAAAAAAAAACATGGCCTTCCGTCCGTAGTTATTGCCGAGAAATAACAAAAATTTGATTCGGATTAAAAGTTACTGATTCTACTAAAAGAGAAATCCAAGTGAAAGGTTTCGGGCCTCTGTTAATGTATTCAGTAGTCAAATAGGATATGATGCCATAAAAGAAACGAAGATTGCTGAAAACAGATATTAGATGACTATTATGACTGCCAATCAATTGACAGCTAACGAAGTTACAAGGGTGTCAAGATAACAGCACCCGTGTAAGCATTAATTCACAAAAATAGGATAAGGAAAGGTGAATCATAAATTTGCATCATATGATTGTGAACTTCCTTGTTCTCGCTCTAAATTTTCTGAAGAATATAACCAAACCATTTTCTGTCACAAGGTAAGCTTTTGTTTTTTCTCTCTCCCTTCTCCTGATATTGATGGTCATCCACCTTAACCTCACAAACATTGGAATTTTAGTGAATTTTTAAAATAGGGGTCCCTATAAATTATGAATATAATGACTACTTGGGGTTCTCTATATTCTTATCATCATAGTTTTCTGTTAGTAAAAAGAGATATGTCGAGCAAGTTAAGTAGAAAAATAAAACAGAAAAAATTATATGATATTTTACCTTCTTCAAGTGATAGCTGAATTGACCTCTTTTCCAACTCAACAGCATGTCTGTTTAGCTCCACTGAGGAGAGTGACCAAAGCACTAACAGAATCAATTAAGAAGGCAATCAGTTGATGTTATTACGATATAAGCAATGATACACTGAAGCATTAATGAAAAATTTCAGCATTCAACATACTCTTAATATAGTCAACTTGCTGTGATTGGTCCAATTTGTTCAATAACGAATGCAACCGACAATATCGATCTTCCCAGTGCAAATTTCTTAGAGCTTTTAAATTACTTGATAAAGGTGTATCAGAAACAAGGGGATCAGTGGATTCTTTAGATGCTAACTGCATACCAGACTTTTGAGGAAGGGGAACAGAAGGTTTCCTAGAGGAGATCATGGATGATGTCATTGCAATAGGAGAATGTCCAGGTAAACAAGATACTCCTGGGTTTTTAGTTTGTGGTAATGGTTGGATGATTTCCTTCTGCTGGCCAAATGGCCTTGACTGAAGACGATTAGTGTTGGTGTTTGTGTTTGTGCTATCACAAGTGCTGCTCTTGCCTAATTCTGCCTCCGATTTTCTACGGACATAGACAAGGTGCCCATTTGTGAAGTTACTGTTTGAAGAACGGTGTTGAGAAGGGCTTTCTGGGCACTCAAGTGAGTCTCTCTTGGTGCCAGAAAGTTTAATGGTACTGGTTAAAGGACTCGTATCCTTTAAAAGAGGAGATTTTTCGATAGAGTTGGGCACTCTGACTCTATTGTCGTTTTGCAAATCTCTCAACACGGTCTTCTTTACAGCAACTGGCAATTGCTTATCACTAGTAGGAAATTCAGTTTCAGAAGTGCCCATCCCATATTCCCTAACTTTGGAATCTACTGTTTGTTGAACCATTGAAGTAATTAACTTTCTGATAAAAATGAAAGATCTTCATTAGAAACAAGCAATCATTAACAACTTAGATAAATAGAGGAGAAAGTAAGCTAGACTAAATAGCCCGACGTAAGCACCCTCGACAAGTAAGCTAAGTAAATTCTTGCATCAGTCAGAATAATAAGTATTTAGCAAATTTTGCAAATAGAAATTGATCCAAAAATATATATCTAGTTTGTTTACTTATGATATCAACATGTTAATGACAACTCTAAACACACGATATAAGAAGGCCAAACTGAAAGATATGATCATAGATCGGGTACCCAGGGCACAATTCCACATTCAATACTATATCATATATAACTGCAAAGAAAAATTTGATAGAAGATCAATTTGCAGATTAAAGAAAAATAACCTCGGATTGTTTTTTCCTCTGTTAAAAGTCTCCGGAAAAACACTGAATAGGCAATAAAATTTTCAAAAAAAATGCCCAATTAAGGCTGAACAAATTAACACAATAGTTACTTTATCATTCCAAATTCAATCTCATAAAACTCTAAACGGGTCTGCTAATTATTCCTCAATGCATATTATTTTCATAAGAGCATAGACATAAATGAGCGTAAGATTTTCTTCATAATTCGATTAAATTTTCAATGTTAAAAAATTCAGGATACAAAATAGAGAGCATCACCTAAGGCAAATCACTTCAATTACCAAAAATTCAGAAACTTTTCAAACATGGAATCTAATAAAATCAAAATTCAAGAAGACCCATTCACTTATATATTGAATTTCACACAAAGAATCTAATGCATTGTGATATGATCAATAGGTGCAGAGAACAGTTCCAAATTAAATATCTATGCCTATGAAAGAATGACAAAAACAAATTATACATAAACACGCACAGAAAAAAAATTTATTGAACTAAAGTTGAAATTGAAGCTGAAGAGGAAAAGTATTACCTTAGCTAATTGGAGCCATTTCAGCGAGAGAAAAATTGGGTGAATTGGGTTTCATAAGCAACGAGCTTTGGGTCTAACATAATAACATTGTTCGGGACGCGATTTTTTATTTTTTATCTATTCAGTCCCTTCGTAAATTGCAGTATTGGTCCTTAAAGTTCACAATATTTCATATTTGACCCCAAAGATCCGAGATATGTACTCTTTTGACCTCAAGAGATGGCACGGCTAAAATCTTTTTCCCCTTAAGAAAAACTAATTTTATTATCAAATCAAACATTTTAGGCGGGTGCAACAAAAAAAAATAAGCGGGTAATTAATTTTTCTATCTTTCTTTTCTTTCTGTTTTTTTGGGAAAGGGTTTAAATATTCATCATCAACATATCTAAATACACACATTTAATATATTATCTAATAACATAAATAACCTTCATTAATTAAATAGATATTATAACGTGACACGTAAACATCATATACCGTAATATAAAAATAATTGCTTACGAGAATTGAAAATGGAAACTGACCACTTCACACCTGAAACATGCCATCTCCTTCATTAATTACGACTACAAGACTTTGAATTAGCACGTGAAACACAAACCAAAATTTACTTCTCATAAAACAATAAATCACAAATTGAAAATCATTTTTTTACCAAAAAACTCCATTAATGATTAAAAAAAACCTTTATTCACAAACAACTTAAAATCGATCATGAGTTCAGCACCAAAATCGTTTCTCAAACTACCGACAATAGCTGAAAAATTAGAGACGAATCGTTACTGGATAAAGGACCAACTCAATCAACACTTTAAAAAAAATTGATCCAAAACTTCATTAAAGGCTCTAAAGCGAAAGTTGATGTCTTGTTTTTCACTTCATTTATATACCTCTTTTGTGCATTATTGTTGTTTCTTGCGAGATTTGGCCCTCCAAAAATAACCAAGATATTCTCACCCTCAACAGGGAGAGGTTGTAACCTTGAGTTATCCGAGTTATTGGGCAGACTCTGTTCATTTCCTTATGGCCTCACATATTGCCTCAAATAACCTCGTGAGATGAGATTCTCAATTTCATCTTTCAGTTGATAGTATTCTTCAGTGGTATGCCCGATATCTCTATTGAAACGGTAATATTTATTAGGATCTCGCTTGTTTCTCGCATGTCTCATTGGATCAAGTCTGCAAAATGCAACCTAATTCTTGTTAGCGAGATAGATATTTTCACGAGTTTCATTCAATTGAGTATATACTAAGTAAATGGGAACATATTTCTAATGCTTCTTTTGTTTTTTTGTTTTTTTTTTGTCCTTGGATGAGTCTCTCTACTCATCCTTCCTCTTGGTATTCGAGCTAATAGGATATGGATTTCCTACTTTTGTGGTCACAGTGCTCGCTATTATGGTACTTGTGCTGGGTTTATCTCCAGAGCCAGACTTTAACAGCTTAATTTCATTTCGCACCTCTTCCTTCCTTACAAAAATGTGTGCTCTTTCATTGAACTCATTAATGTTTCTAATTAGACAACCTTGCAAGTCATCCCATACTTCCCATGCAGTTGACAAGTCGATTGTAATTCTAGCTTGAAGGGTTGTTAACTAAATGTTGTCATTCAGATTCCTGACTTTGGGTGCAATCGTACTGAAACAACTTAAGTGTGCCTTAAGGGATTCTCCTGGTTGCTGTTTGACATTGGTTAACGAAGATACTTCTGGTCTCCGATCTCTCGCAACTTGGAATTGCTTTATAAAATCTTTCGACAATTGTTCCCAAGAAGTTATGGAATGGTTGGTAAATTTTTCAAACCAACTATTTACGGCTCCTATTAATGAAGTTGGAAATAATATGCATTGCAAGTTGTTTAAAATATTGCTTGCTCGCAATATGGTATTAAAGTTGTTCAGGTGCGCTACAAAATCTGTTGTACCATCATATTGTGCGACATGAGGGTTTTTGAATCCTGAAGGAAATCATGAATTCAATATATCAGGATAAAATAATTGTCTCTTTGTTTGAGTCATATCCCAATAGTTCCCATATTTTCCATCCTGATACTTCTTTAACTTATCTTCCAACTATATTACTTGCAATTGTATTTGATCCACAAGTTGTTGCTCCATCGGTTGTACGCCAGCATTTTGATTTAGTTGATTATGTAAATCTGGTGCATTACAGTTTAAATGCTCACGTAGGTCAGGTTATCTTTAGTTTAATTGCTCGCGAAGATTAGGGTCACGATGTCTTTTAACATAATTACTCACAGATCTTGTCCTTGAGTAACTTTTAGATTAGTAACTGTGAGAGTTACTTATGCTTTCTTAGTTGCTATAATAATGTCGTGATCCTCCATCACCTCACATTCACCTAGGGGTGTTCATAAAATAGCCGATCCAATCCAATCCGCAAGATCCAATCCAACCCAATCCGCAAAGTGCAGATATCCGCACTTGTGCGAATTGGATTGGATTCTAAAATTTAAAATCCGCACTTGTGCGGATTGGATTTTGATTGACATGTAAAAGTAACCGATCCAATCCAATCCACACATATTTATAACAAAATTAAAAAATTATATATACAAATAACATGTTAATGTAAAGAAAATAGTAATTTAAAAGTCTAATACATATAATACAATTATATTGCAAAACTTAATAGATAAAATGTATATTCTATTCTTATATATTTTTTTTTTCTACGTACAATTTAAAATAAAATTATATATTTTTTATATATATACAATTTTTTTTCTTCCTTTGAATTTGTTATTTGTTATTTTATTTATTTAATGTGTTGTTAGAGACATAAAATAACTATAATTTATTTTATTTTGTTGCTAGTTATGTGAAAAAAAAAATATTTTTTCACAAATATTAAATAATTTAATATTAAAAAGTAACCGATCCAATCCGCACTTTTACGGATTGGATTGGATTGGATTTGAGCTATTGTGCGGATTGGATTGAATCTAAAAATTGAAATCCACACTTAGTGCGGATTGGATGTTGTTTGACCAAAAAAGTGCGGATTGGATCGGATGAACAGCCCTACATTCACCTATCATGAACATGAGCTCTGGTGGACCTACTGCGCTTGCGTGTCCTTGATCTTGACCCACCTTGATCTATAATTGAACCAAATTCATGTGACTCTTCTCGCATCGACCTTCCCCTTCAAAAGAGATTTGACACACGGTCCTTACTTAGATAAGTGTGTGCACTTTCTCTGTCATTGCGAGTAGGCTTTTGTGGATGCCTTGGGAGTTGACCTGCCCTAGGTTGATTTCTAGCATTTCTCCTATCATGTTGTGGAATTTCCTAGTTTCTAGGTCGCACCTGCTTGGCATTTGCATTCATGCGAGATGACTTTGGTATATCAAACTATTCATTCCCATAGTTTACAAATCATGGGAAGTTCTTAGATTGTCACGTTGAGCCTCTTGATTTCTTATATTTCCAATATTTTGTGGGTTTTCTCTATCCATCGAGATATCCCTCACATTTATAGGTTGTTCTTCCTAAGTGTTTGTAGGGTTCCCTTGATTGTTTTCTTGTCGCCTGGTCCTGGACCCTTGGGGCCTTCCCCGTGGTCGCCTTGCAGAAGGATCAGGTTGAGTTTGAGGAGTCACTCCTTGTGCAGCCATGGCTGCTTTGCTTCCTTCTCTAATAAATATTCAATATTGAAAATTATGGAAAGATTGATCCAACTACTGAATAAAAAAATATATATTTAGTTGGGATGAGTCAAGATGTTATAATACATTATAAAAAAAAAAATTCTCCACGTAAACTCAATTTCATTATTTATTACTCTTAATAAAAAAGTCTCATTCCTCATTGTTTTTATGTTATTATTGTGTTGCATGTACAATTTTTATTTCACAACCATGGACAACAATGTTATGAAGACATAAATTTATTTTGAAATTTTAACACGCTCACTGTTCTCATTATGCTGCACAAGAAATTCAACATACTAGTTTTTATTCCAGATTTTTGAAAAATATCAAAAAACACCAAAATTATATGAACAAAAATCACTAATATATGTAAATCAACCAAACAACAACAATTGATTAAGAAAATAATTAAATAAAACACAATAAATATCACATATGTTCTTTTTTAGAAGAAAAAAAAAAACCAAAATTTTTGTGCAAGCATTCATGAAGAATTTCCCTTAATTGTTGATATTCTCTTGTAGGCTTTGATGGAGCTGTCTCATCGTTGGTCGCACTGCTATGGCTAAATATCAAAGCAAAGCTTCTCGCCAACATTCATGGAGATCGACAAAAGCTTCTCATCGGTTCATGGTGATTGAGAAAGGCTTCTACATCCCTGGTGGTGTTTCTTTAAGAAGCTACGTTAATTATAGAACAAATCTAGAATCTTTTTGTGGTGGTCGGTGTTCGTGTAGAGACCGTACTTTTGAATTATTTTTTTTCATTCTAAGTTTTCTATTTTTGTTTATTTTTCTTTATAGCAGTACACAACTAAATTTTAGACATAATAAAGTTATAACATAAAAAGACCCTTCTTTACATTTGTCATATGAGAAAATATATATGAGATTAAAAAAATAAATAATTGATTTCTAAGAAGGAAATTTGATTAAATATGCATAAAATACCTTAATCTTTTTTTCCTAAATCCATATGTATTAAAATTGGCCATATATGACCACATTACCATTTCCCCCATAATACCCCTCACATTTGAAATCCCAAACCAATCAGCCTCCTCTCTCTCCCTCTCGCTCAAACCACGCTCAAACTCACGGTGACGACGCAGCATCCCATTCAACCCACGGTGGACCCAATCGACGACCGAACCCACGACCCTATCGACGAGGCAATCGATGACCGGATCCACGACCCACACGGTGCACGCCATCCATAACTATGTCGAAGGTGTGTTTTTATTTTATTTTTTTTTTTTGTCTGAAAGTGCTAACCATTTATGTCGGATTTGTGAAATTAAAAAATTTTGAGAAAGAAGAAGAAGGCTCGATGGGTCCGATGCTAGTCCGATATGGGTCTGATGGGCCCTTCAATTGGTTTAAATATGTGTAGGTTCGATGGGTCTGATGCCCAATCCAATGCCAAGTTCGATGCCCAGTCCGATGGGTCCGATTTAAATCGGGTGGGAAGAAGAAAAAAGAATATAGAGAGAGAGAGAGAGAGAGAGAGAGAGAGAGAGAGAGAGAGAGAGAGAGAGAGAGAGAGAGAGAGAGAGAGAGAGAGAGAGAGAGAGAGAGAGATGATGTAAATGGGGAGGGTATTTTGGGGATAACACTAAAGTTGTTATATGCTAGAAATATTGGTAAGTATAAGTTTAGGGAAAAAATTTTAAAGTAATGTAAGCATATTTAATCAAATTTCCCTTCTAAGATAGCTTTAAGTGATGGTTTAATAGATGTTTATATGTATAAAATAAGAAGTTAGTTAAACATAACATTAGAAAAAAAATACAAATTTCTCACATTATATTTTAGAAAATACATAATTAGCCAAATAAATAAGAAATTAAATATAATTATTTATTTATTTCACTGCATGTGAAGTAATTAATCAAATGAATAAGAAATTAAAATTCTCACAAAGTCATAAACTAATACGCAATGGCCACACGTATTGTGGTGATAAGCAAGATTGATGTAGTTGAATCCCTTTTCATTTAGGCTACGTTTGGGATGAATCATGAATCAATATGCAGGTAACAAAGCTAAAAAAGATTTAGTCTATATTTGTGGTTCCTACCAAACGTAGCCCTAGAGACCTGAAATTTCCAGCAACCAACCAACCATACAATACTCGACTATTATAAAGGGAAACGCAGATGGACCGAAACAGTAATGTTTTTCTTTTCTTCTTTTTCGTATTTCTCATTGAATAAGCAGATAACATTTTACCAAAACAATACTTAAAAAAGAAAAAAAAAATTAAAAAAGATGTAATTAAAATGTACATATGCGAGAGCGATATATAGAGTGAGGGTGGGAGAAGAGAGAAGTCCTGTAATGTTGACGCATATATGCTTATATATCCACAAGTTCACAGCTCTATCATGGTGTGTACTTGCTTATTCACACGCCCAAAATGAAATCTACAGCTGCTCCTCGTAAATTTCTCTCGCATCATTTGCAAGAACCTAAAGTCCAAATCGTGTCTGTGTTTTACATGTCCACAAGAAATGTCCAACTAAAGAAAGAGACACAAATCAAATCGGGTTATGTCTACTGCCCGGGATTTCCTAAAAGCCGCTCCACAGCTGCATGGACATTCCCAGACGTGGCACGCAATGCCCTGATGTTCTCTTGAGTGTCAAAGAAACCCATTTCTTGAAGCTGTGATAGTTGAGTTGCATAAAGCTCTTCAGGTGGAACTACAAACAAAGATTATAATTTTACCCAAGGTAAGTACTAAGTAATTTTCCATTGAAGAAATGAGGGAAAAATTAGAGATAAATTGGGAAGTTCTAACCATCTGGATTGGTTGGTGCTGCAAAGCTGCCAGCTCCAAGACCACCAAACATGTTCATCAGTAGTTCCAGTCCATTGTTATTAGGTGTTCCTAATCCATTCAACAATATCAGTCAAAGTTGCAATTGAAGGCTGTAACGAAAAAAAAAATCAACTTAATTTAAGTTTTGAATACCTGTAGTTGCACCAGTCTGACCTGAATCCCTGAGAGGGTACACACAACACGATGAGAAATGATATTAAAGATTTTATCAACAAATGATGGTCAACACTAATTTAAAAACAGAAATTAGAAAATTAGAAACTCCAAGCGCACTTAATTAAATACACAGTTACTCATAAGAAAACACCATAATTGCTTCATCCAGAAAAAGAAGGTGGGCGGTGGGATCGGGAGGAAACCTAATGCTTCAACTTCTTAGAGTGAATTAGTTTTGATTAAGAAACTTAATCAGTCAACATGGTGCCAAAGAGAACGGAAACACTTTAAATATTTACTATATAAAGCTTCAATATGCTGTATCCAGACACACATCAGACAGCAAGTCAATTCATTCACTCTAAGAAAATAAGCCAACCACATTGACACATTCGTCTTCATAAATTATCCAGAAAACTTATGCTGCATATTATCAGATAAAGAAGCAACAGATATAAATACTGTATAAACAAATTGAATTTCATGAAATGCATAACAAATAACAGTTCAATTATCAGCTACCAGGAAAGAAAAATGCATTTGAACTTACTGGGTTGATTGTTGTCGATTGAGCTGAGAAAGAAGTGACTGCTGTAGAGTGAGCATTTGCTACAATACACAATCAGAAAAAGAAGAAAAGAAAATAAGCCAACCACAGTGGTTCTACAAATTAAAATACTATCAACTCTGCAGAATTAGAAAGAAAAGACAGACACAAAGGCAAGCATGCTTCAATTCCTACAATATGTAAACATACAAAGAAGCAAGTTTTGTGGCCTCAAGGAGGCATGCATGCATGAATATTTAGGGAGCACACACAATTTTAGATACACAATATACAAATCAGTTTCATGGATACAGTTCTTCAGCTTCCAAAATAGCGATATACCTGCATTGTCTCAGGGTTTGTTAGCTGGCGCAGTATTTCTGGATTCTGCATCATCTCTCTAAGTTGAGGGTTCACATCAACCATGCCACGCAGTTGTGGATTAAGGTTCAGCATCTACAATTTAAAGAACAATTTGAATACAAGGATGAAAAAACAACAAAGAAATATGAAGGAAACAAAATCTATAATGCTCATACCTGATTCATATATTGAGGATTGGAAAGCAAGCTTTGCATCATCTGAGATATAGCTGGGTTTTGCAAAAGCTGATTCATTTGAGTAGTGTCTGGCATGCCGCCAGAGAGCATCTGCTCCATATTGGGGAGACCAAGCCCTCCCAGACCAGCAACATTAGGTGTCCTTGCTTCCCCAGCTCGATTTGGTCTGGTAGTGTTTGTCTGGGTCCCTCCTGAAAGTTCACAAAAGGAAATTGACATCATACACAAATTGAGGAAGAATAAAAAGCAATAATGCATTTAGAAGCAGCTAGAAAAGGGAACATCAACTCCTATAATGAATACTCGTTAAATCACAAGAAAACAAGTATTGGTAACAAAATTCTTAATATGAACACTAGTACAGCAGCGGGTGTTAGGAAAAACACTTGTGCGCTTACTCCCTATCCAATTATGTTGCATAATTTAAGATTGAGTTAACGGCAGTAACATCAAATAAATATAATTTTGAAGAAAAAAACTATGATTTTTTCAAAAAAAAAAAAAAGAAAAAAAACTATGATTGGAGAAGCTTACCACCAGTACTGCTCCAAGGGTTAGGAAGCGGGTTTGTATTTGGCGCAGCATGTCCTGTAGTCGCATCAGCATCAGTGGTTGAAGGATTGTTAGACCCATCCCTGACTTGTGCTCCCTGGTTCCCCAAAAGAGCAGCAAATGGATTTGAACCTAAATCATTTCCACTGTTTCCAGTCATTGTGGTAGCATTAAGAAATGGTTCTTGAACATTCTCATACATACGCCTAAGCATATTAAAACCCTCAGGAGATGATTCAATGTTACTCATTGCTCTATCAGTGTTTCTCATCATCTCACGCATGAGCTCAGGATTCCTTGCAGCTTCTAATGTCTGACGGAGAATGCTGGGATCGTTAAGTATATGAGCAAGCTCAGGATTTCTATCAATTATCTCACGCATCTGTGGATTGCTCATAATCAAACTTCGCATTAAGTCTGGGTTATTCATAAGGCTTTGAATGGCAGGCATGTTCATTATTTCCCTCATCATATTTGGGTTTTGGGTCAGTTGTTGCTGTACTTGTTCAAATTCAGGAAGCCCGGCTCCAAACAAACCAGCTCCACCGCCACCGCCGCCGCCACCGCCAAGAGCATTTAAACCCAGTCCAGGGAATAAAGAAGCCCCTAGTCCAGCACTTTCAAGCCCCACACCTTCAGTTGAACCAACACCTCGTGTAACACCAGGTGTAGTATTAGGACCCGTAGTTTCAGAATTAGCGGGCGCAGGAGGTGTAGATGAAGCAGGGGAAAACCCACGAACCATGTGAACTGTGTGATCTGCGGCCAAACCTTAGATAACGGAAAATAACAAGCCATTAGAATGAGTGCACCGAAAATTCCTCAAAAGAAAAAAAAACGCCACCATTCCCATGGAACTAACACAAACTTTGATACAGACTGAATACATCAAGTTCAAGACTTATATTCTTTAACAGAGGGGATGCAATTATTATTAAATTCACCATAGGCATCTCCATAAAAGAGCACGCATCATACAAGCAGATGCATCAACATCCAACAAATGTCAATTAAATTCCCAAGAAACATCCAATAAGCATCCAAAGTAGTTTCACGATGGAAACCCAAAAACTCATACACCAAAAAGAAAACTGTTCATCACTAATTCGAGACAGAATCATTGAAATTATATGCTTCAGAGACTAAAACAGGGTTGATAAAAACCATAAAAAATCTACATTCACCGAAAACATAAAAACGAACCAAGAATCAAATTTAAAGAAAAGAACCCTTACCATAACTTTGCAGGGTTTGATCGTCCTTCAAGATGCGACCTTTGTAGATCAACCTCTGCTGATCAGCAGGAACGTCACAATTCTGAGCCAACAATGCTTTGAATGATTCAACCGTTGATTCAAGGCTCGTCCTCAGCGTAAACTTGGTGCCATTCGAACAGCGAACGTTGACCGCCACTGATTCTCCTCCTTCACCACCAGAAGAATCACCGCCACTGACCTTAGGATCGCTTGAATCACCCTCGGCACCCATAATATCTTCCCTTTCTTTATATATATAAATTACTATCAAGTAGATCGATCGAATTCAGGAACCAGACGAAACCCTAACCCTAATCTCTAAAAGAGATTACAAAATCAAAAGAAAAGACCCAAAAGAGCGATAAGTATCTTTGTATAACACGAGGGAGGAGAAGGAGAACAAAGAAATTGTGTTTTGGTATTAATCAAATGAATTTTAAAAATATTGAAATGAATTTTTGTTTTTAGAAAAAAAAAATGATAAAAATAAAATAAAAATAGAAACAAAAGATTAGGAGAGAGAATGAGGAAGATGATTGGGGGAAGACAAGTATAGAAACAGAATTAATAATCTGGTAGAGAGAGAAACATGTAGGGAAGAGGAGTTTTTCTGTGAGAAGAAAGAAATAAGTCACAGTCTCTCCGGTTAGGTTCGCATATTCTATAGTGTATTTGGATTTGTTATTTTTTACGATTAATACGGTTACGAATGAATTCACGCCACGTGTATTTGTGACGGTGAATGTTTGGGTGGGGACTTTTTATTGCATTTTTTTTTTTATTATTTGAACTGGTTTTTATTGCTTATTTAGACACAAACAAAGTATAGACGGACGTACGGACGCTCGACTTGACATGTAGAGAAATTTTTAGAGGGTGGATTACAATCAAGGGTATGTTTTATAACAATTATTTAAATAATCAGTAGTTTAATTTACAAAAAAATTAAAATCAACTTAAATAAAAAAAATTGCTGCATCACAATTAACTTTAAGAACACATATATTCTGTTTTATCCACCGCCTAGAAGACACAATAGTAGAAACTATTTCAACAAGTTCATTTAACTTTGTAGCTTGTGCACTGAACTATTGTGTAAGGTACGTAGATGCACTACTAACAACCACTTCAGTTGCAGAGAACTTGCTATTTACAACCACTAATAACAATTTAATGGCGAGTAGTAGAAGAATAAAGAAGAACCAACAATAAAACAAAACAAAAGCATGTCACACAGACAAGACTAAAACACTCAAAATCATGTCACAAAAGACAAAGCGAAAAATCTCATAACTATGTCACAGAGACAAGACTAAAATACTCAAAACTATGTCATAGAGACAATACTAATCGCAGTAGCAAAAATCGAATTGCAATTGCAAAATACAACCCCAACCAAGTCGCACCTAAGCCCAATGAAGACCGACGGCCTGGCCAAAGAAAAAAGACAACCTCCAATAGTTATAGATTTAGAAACGAGAAACCCTAATGTTCGCCTACTATTTTTAGATCTCCAATACTATTTAATACGTCATTCTTCAAAAAACATATATTTAGAGTGCGCTTGGTAACATTTTTTTCATTAGATTTTTATTTTTTTAATTAAAAAAGTGAAAATATTTTTGAAAATTATGTTCCATAAAATTGTTTACACTTTTTTAATTTTTTAATTGAGAATAAAAAAAAAGTCACTTTCAAAATATTTTAAATAATTTTTTTCTTGATTAATATTTTGGACTCCGACTCCAACCTAGACCTTGGGACCTGGACTCGGACCTAGACCCTGACTCTGACCCAAACCCGAACTCGAACCCTCAATTCGGACACCAGACCCACCTGACCCAGCCCCGGCTCCACACCCTAGACCTAGACTCGGACCCTAGCTCCGGACCCAACTTAAATAAAATCAACAAATAAAAATAAAAATAGAACTTACAGAGCACAGTTTTGTTTTCTGTTTTTAAATAAGAAAACAAAAGTGGTTATAAAACACATTTTTATTTTTCGAAAACAAAAATTTTACTTTTATTTTTGTGTTAACAAAAAGTAAAAATGTTACCAAATGCCACCTTAGTAAAATAGTTTCTATTTTCTAATTTTTAAGATAAGAATTAAGGTAGAAAATGATCTCCGTACTAAAATCGTGAAATGCTCTCCGTACTATAATTGTGGTTCGCCTCTGTCATACTGTGGTTGGTATAGTGATGAGTGGGGAGGTGCAGGATGATGCAGACCCTTTTAGGTGTCCTAGAACATTTGTCCTTGCCTCCTTTAGTGAGGATTCAAAAAATTTAGGTTTTCCCTCTTTGGGTAAAAGGAAGCTGAGTATTGTTTGTTGAGCATCATCTCATTCAAACCTAAATTTCTATTCGTGGACGGTTTATGTAAGTGCCATTAACGGCATACAGAGTATTTTTTAGGGCGGCCTATTTTCGTTTAGAAGTATGGCGTTTGTGGTTAAAGAGACTATTAAGGAAGTAGAAAACGTTACTCTGAAGGATTTTTCTATACAAATTCTAGTTGATGATAATGTAACTAAAGATACCATTTCTCGCTCGTTTGTGAGTCATTTCTTTGCTAAAAGAGCAGTCCCTAAAGGTCAGATGAGAGATGCCATTAAGGGGATGTGGAAGCTTTCATATGGTTAGAAAATGTAGGAGGTTGCTCATGATACCTTTGTATTTCGTCTAAACAAAGCCTCTGAGGCTCAAGCAGTCTTAGCTCACGCCCCTTGGTCTCCTTGTGATGGGTTTATGATGGTCTCCTTGTGATGGGTTTATGATGGTTACTTAAATGTCAAAGGATGGAAGATGGCAATCGGCTGATTTAAAGACCTTGGCCATCTGGGTTTGCGCTTTAGGCATCCCTACCAGGTTGATGATTGATGAAGGAGCGGTCCTCTTGGTAAACTATATAGGCACTTGTTTACATGCTTGTAAAGTCAAGAAGGATGGAATTTTGATACATGAATTGCGATTCAGGTTCATATTAGACTTGGTGTTCCTATTATGGCAAGGGCCTCTCTCCTTGATAAAGGTAGTAAAAAGGTCTGGTTCTATTTCAAGTTTGAACGTCTTCCTCTTGTTTGTTTCAAATGTGGCTGTTTAGGACATGAGGAAAAATCTTGTACAGGTCAGAAGAGAATGATTAGTCTTGATGATGGGCGCCCAATTCCGTTGTATGGGCCTTGGCTTTGCTGGGGGTCTCGGATTAAATTATTTTTCGATTCTTGAAGCAAAAGATATTGAAGCTCAACGTCGTATAGAGCAAGAGAATTGACCTGGGATGGTTTCTAATGTTCCTTTGATGATGGAACCTGCTCTTTTAGGTACCCCCATTATGAATGAAGCCATTGTAGAAGAGGTTAAGCGTCGTCGACTCGGGTTATTAGCGAAGGGAACAGGAAAGGAGTGGAGTTAATGGAACCTCAAGATACTGTTCCCTCGGACGGGGGTGGTGAGCTTAGTTGTCTTGGTGGGGGACCACACTTTTTCTCTGGGGCCCAATACTAAGACTTGTGTTGGGTCGATTCCCTACTCTTGGACCTGACCAGTTTTTTAATGTGGATGGCTTTAATGGGTTTGGTTCTAAACCTCCTTCTAGTGGGCCTAAGAAGAGAGGAAGGCCCAAGAGTAAATCCCAAAAAGAAGTTAGGCCGAAGGGGGTCTCTACTATTCCTATTTTTGGGCATTAGAAGTCAGGCCCTTCTCCGTTGGTGGGTAATAAACGAAAAATGTATACTACCCAAAAGGAAACATGACAACTATATTACATGTAGTTATTGTTCTCATTATACTATCCAGAAAATTTAATCTACTGATTTTCATTCGTGATTTTCAAAAAATTCCATAAAACACTAAAAATACATGAACAAAAACCAACAGTATATGTGAAGCAATCAAATAACAACAACTCTTAAGAACATAATTAAATCAAACACACTAAACAACATCACATTTTATACATATACCAAATTTTTTAGGCAAGTAAGAGTTGAAGGTTAGATCTCTCCTTAATAGTTAATCTTCTTTTGTCGGCTTTCATGGAGATTTATCTTCGTGGGCCGTTGTTGCCACGGCAGAATATTAAAGTAAAGCTTCTCACTGAAGTTCATGGAGATTGAAAAAGATTCTTGTTGGCATTCATGGTGATCAACAACTATGGTGATCGACGTTCAAGGAGATTGAAAAAGATTCTACATCGTTGATGGTGTTGTTGATTTCAGATCTAGGATTATTTGGAAAAGTTTCACCGATTATAGAGCAGCTGACTTGTTTTGTGGAGGAGAATAAGCCATTTGGGAATGTCGGTAAAGATTGTATTTTTTTGGAAAAGAAAAGTTTTTGTTTTCTAATTTTGTTTATTTTTCCACATGACAATAAAAAAGATTACTTTTAGACCTAATAAAGTGATAGTAGAAAAAAGATCATTGCTATTAGGCACCAGTGGTGCCTATCATCTTCTAAATATGTCGTCTTACGATTGGCTAGCGATACTCCCTAAAAGTTATTACATTAAACTATATGAGACTTGATACTTAGTTAGCTAATTTTATTTTCTTATTAATTGTCAAAATATTATGACAATTAATTATAGTAAATATTTTAATTGAAGATGAATACCTAATTTCTTGCTCCCCACTGGAATCGTCCATGTAGATTATATTTTAATTTTAGTCTAACATATGTCTTTTAAATGATTTTGTATGAGTTGCTTGCTCATGTTAATACATTTGTAGGTAGCCCAAGTTTAGTTTGACATTTTCTGGAATTGCTGCGAAAGAACGATAATGTGCTGAGTTGTTTATGTTTTGTAAGTGGCTAATTTGTACATCTTGTTAGTTGTTGGAGTTGCTATGCTATGATTCTTTAGTTGAGTGAGCTGTACGGCTTTCTCTCTTAGAGAGGTATCTGATTATTCTGTATATTGAAAGAGTAAAACTCTTTTTGGGAAATCTCCAATTGTCTCAAAAAATTGGAATATTGTAACTGTTTTTTATATCAATAATTATTATTTTCTAGATTTCATATCAGTATAGGGTGTATCATACTGCAAATTAAATTATTTCCATCATTCATTCCATGACCATCTGGGAGATACGATTTGAGTCAATTTGATATCCAACGAGCTACTGCACTCTTCCATTTTTCAAGGGTGTAAAAGTTTGAGTCTACCTAATATTATTCTAAAAAATGTGTACTCTTAAGAAAAATTAAAAAAAAAAAAATAGGAAAAGGTACAACATAAGCTAAAATTGAAAGGAATTGCACTAAATTTTAACGTTGTGAGAAAACATTGTGCATCCTTAATGTTATCATAATTGTACCAGTACTATTTTGAGTGGGGAAGTTTTGCCTTCAAAATAATTAACTTCAAATGATGATAAGCAAACACCCTAATATGTATTTATACATATATAATAAGGAAGAAGCTCACTGTGAGTTTCATAAATATTGAGATTGTGGCTATGTACAAAGACAAAACTTCTCTTGAAGTTGTTCTGGTTCTTAATGGTCAGGAAAAAATAGGACACAACATCAACTTCAAAATATGTACTTCTAGTGATTTTTTTTTCCTTTAACAAAAAACTCCAATAGAATCTCCAACTGAGCAACTTTATAGAGAAACACATGGCCCTTTTCTGACTCATGTTAGATTTTTGAATTAAGGAATGTGTTCGCACTTACTCATGTGCTGCAAAAGGGAGTTTGCTTTTCTCTGAGCTCTATTTGTTCCAGACTTTGAAAGCTCCACTAAAGATTCATACACACCATACTGCAGTGCACCCAAAATGAAGGAAGAGTTATTCAAACCCAACTCAAGAAGAACAGATGTAGCACATTCTTTGTTCTTAGGAGTTCCCGTTTGAATAATTCTTACGAGTGTTTCAATGAAGGACAGTCTTCCTATCTCACTTCGTCCTTCAGGATGTGATGCAAGGAGTTGGAGGATTGAAAGAGCTTCATCCACCATACCCAAGTTCTTATCCTCAAGAAGATGTAGCAGTGGTGGTATTATGCCAGCCTTAATGACTCTGGACTTATTGGCTTGGTTTAAAGACAAGTTAAACAAAGCAGTGGCGGCATCTTTCTTACCTCTAATTGTCCCACTCCCCAAAAGCTCCACTAGTGGAGGGATTCCGTTCAAATTTCCCACGAGCAATTTGTTTTCATCGATCATCGATAAGCTAAACAATGCTGCTGCAGAATTCTCTTTAGCCTGACCATTTCCTTTTTGCAAGACCTCAATTATGGCCGGTATGGCTCCTTCTCTAGATATGAGTCTTTTGTTTGCCTCGTCAATCGACAAGTTCAAAAGGGCTGTCACAGTTTGTTCTTGGATCTCAGAATCCGGATAGGACAATAGCTGAACCAAAGGTGGGATTCCTCCACTGCTGGCAATCAAAATTCTGTTCTCTGGATTCTCTTTGGAGAGCATACGTATCTTCACAATGGCTTCTCTCCGCACATCAAGATTGCAAGAGTAAAGATCTTGGACTAAGGAGGAGATTTCCTCAATGATTTCAGCAGAACAACCAAAAGGAGGGAGTATTACAGGATCTTTCCTGGGAAGTTCAACTTTGTTCTGCTCACACCACTGCCTAATCACATTCTTGAGAGCAAAATTTGGCGCTAATGACAAATGATCCAATGTCTGTCCAGTCTTTGGACATGATCTACGATTTGAAAACAGCCACTTCTCTATGCTTGCTCTTTCATAAGTCTTCAAGAAAATAAAAAAGAGGGAAAAAAAGTAGCATCTCAGTTTTACGCAATATTAATAAATCATTAAAAGATCATTTTTAGCTTAACATTTCAGGCTTATTTTCTCTAAAGTCTTCAGTGTTTAGAATGTATTATATACTTTTGTGGAAAAAAGAAAAGAATGTATTATATTGACCAAGTCATTAAACATAGTCATTCCCTAGAATGGACATGGAAGTAGTTAAGACTTGTTTACCTGACCACTTGCAACAATAACAGGATCAATCATGATCTCCAACGTGATTGGACAAAGAAATTCATGTGGAATTAACGAAGTTGGACACCTCTGAAGAGTTTTGGAGAAAGGACTATCAACCAAAAGAGCCTCATCAATCCCTGCAATGGCCTTAAACTTGTTCAAAAGATCAGTCATCTGCTGAAGGCTTTCAGAGTTCTGTCGTCTCCTCTTTAGAAGCTTTTTAACGGCAAATGTTTCTTCTTTCAGGTCAGCAACAGTATGCAGTTCTAACTTGGTTGCTAGTCTTTCAAGTATGGCACTATCAGCATTTCGATCATCTTTTTTCTTAGAGAACACAACCATCAAATCCATTGCTAACTCCATATCTTGTGTATCAGTTCTTCTCCTTGCTCTCTGAAGTTGTGTATGCATTAACTCAACCTGATGTAAATCCATCAAACATAGAAGTAAAATATCTACTTTCATCCTTAAAATACCATTACCTCTAAACAGCACACTTTGAAATTTTTCTTTCAATTATGAAACTGTCAGTGTATCATGAGATGGATAAAGTTCATGGCACAATCATATAAATATAAATGCCTATCTAAAACAAGTCTCTTTCCCTTTCCCCTAAGAGAGAGAGACAAAAAAACCTAAAATGTGAGTCCCACTACCTACTCATTAAAGAAGATTATGACTCAGAAAAACTTGACAAAGGGTCATCTTATTATATTCTGCAGATTGCAGCTTTCTGACAAGGAATTTTGAGTAAATAAATTAAAGCTATATATATGTATATATAAGTAGAATTTAAAATAAAAATAAAAACCTGTTCTTTAACTTCAACTGAGATTCCAAGTTCATCGTAAGGCATTTCATCTAAAGCTTGATTTAATTTGTCATAGACAGCATGAAATCTCCCCATCACGGCTTCACTCTCTAGAGCCTAATAATTGATTTAATAAAAAATCAACAAAATCAATAAACATCACATCAAAACAAATAAAAGATTACCCAGTTGTCAAATTCGCATCTACATCCCCCAAAAGAAACAAAATTAAATAAGACTAACCAAGTAAATCTTGCTTCCATAGTTACAATCCTTTAACAACTTCTTAGCCGGAAGAAGTGCAGTCTTCAAATTAACCAAACCATTCAGAGCCTGAGCAGAAATCAATGTAGTGTCGTTTTCTCTAATCTCTTCCAAAAGCGGCACTAAAAGCTGCAGTCTTCTGACCAAGCTCAGGCATTGCTTCCTTGTCGTTTTCCGGTACCCAGAATAAGATCCAACGGTCTCGATCAATCCCATCAGTTCCACAACAACGTCGTTCTCATCGCCGCCACTACCGTCGCTTGATCTGATGACCACATTTCTCCTCTTCTGTTCTCCCTCCTCCATTTTCTTATCCAACCCCTTCTCTCTCTCTCTAAAGCCTTAAAGCAGCTGTTGCTTCCAGCTTTAGTAGTAGTAGTTACTAAAAAGAATATCGTCTTTAACGATTTTGACAATAAGGGTATTTTTTTTTTATTTTTCTTTTTATAGAAAGTTAAAAATAAATAAAAATAATTAATGACGACGATAAATAGGTAATATAGTTCCATTTTGTTTTTTTGGTTATTATATAATTTATTTTTCTTTTTTAATTTAATTGGCTGGATGGCATTTTGGCGGGTTGTGTTGTGTTGTTGGGTGTTGGTAAAATAAAAAGAAAAAGAAAAAGTAAAGGAAGATTTTCTTTTTATTTTTCTAGCAAGGAAGAAATTATTTTGAAAAACAGTTGAATGTGTTTATAGGTCACATAATATTATTTATTATTATAATATATATATGTGTAGGACGGTTTCACGCGGTTTATTGACAATGTGACGCGTCTTCACGTGTGACTTTTTTTGATTGCTTTGCGTCGTTTTCGTGGTTTTTGGGTCCCATTTTGTTTAGAGGTCTCTAATTTTTGGCTTATGGTATGGGTCCCACCTTCTCAATCTCACAGATATTTATTTAGATAAACGTTATTGTTAATTTTTTTTTTTTTTACAATCTCTTAATTAATTTTTACGTCTGAAAATGTATGTCAGAATATTTTATTCAATTTTCTTTTACGGGTTATCGTCATGCTTATTGCTTACAACATCATCTTTATATTAGGAATTCTGTTTTCAGTACTATAAATTATTCGGAATTTCTAAAAATTTATAAAGATAATACTGTAATCATAAATAATACCGCTATGAAAAAAAATTTGAAAAAAAAATTTCGACATGTAATTTCAGACGTAGAAATTGACTAAGAGATTGTAATTAACATTCCTCATTTATTTATATAAAATTCAATTTATTTTCCTTTTCAAAAAAAAAAAAAACTATGTATAATTTATTTTTTCTCAATTTTCTAAAGTGATTTTGGGGACAGGCTAATCTGAAGAAACGGAGCTTGCGATTTAAGTTAAACGGCTGTCATTTTTGGTTTTAAGCCGTGTAAATCACGCTCTAATTTTTAGACATAAATATATGGCCATTGCACCAAGTCATTTTTATATTTTTTATTATTTTTTTAGTTGAGAAATAATAAAATGTTTGGTTCTGATTTCAAAGTCGTTAATTGTTAGTGTCTAGAGTGAGGTGGTAATAAGTTTTTTATACTCGAATTAAAAAAAAAAATGAAACTCAAATTTAGTATTCTTTTGTGTAAGATGAAATTTTAGTGATTTGAATAATGATGTTGAAGTGAATAGGAGAGATGTACACCCAACAAAATGGGTGGATGGATGTATCATTTCATGTTTTTGGTGTATAGATAATTTTGATTTTCTATAAGTGATATTATAATTGTTTAAAACAACATACAAATAATTAAACAATTTAGGTTATATATGTATGAAATAAAATAAATATACTAAACTTAGTTAAAAGTCTTAAATTAAGTTTTGTTTTAGGTTGAGAATAAAACCTGTTATATATTAAATATTTAAAGTTAAAATATAAAGTTAATAGTGGAGGGGGAGTATTTTCTAACCAAATACAATATCTGTCCATGGAAAAAATATACTTAGCCAACTTATAAGCATCAGTATTAGTAGATCTAAAAACATGAGAAATCTACACTCTTGAGAAATTAGTCACAAGATTCTAAATATTAATTAGAATACAATGAAAGAAACTACATCTTTAGAAGATTCCAATCCTTTCGCCACCACAAGGGAATTAGTTTTAATATAATGCACTGGAAACTGCATTCAACCACCGAAGACTGTAGAAGATCTACATAACTTCAAGTATTTTTGGTTTGTAACATCCTTTAAAAGCCATTAAAATTGCTGCTAAAAGTTCACCATTAGGATTGTGAAAAATAGCTCCAAAACCAAATTGCCGAGAAATTTTCCTGAGAAAACTCTAAAGGTGCGTTTCTTTAGATTCAACTTCATTTTGTACTTCCAAATGATAGAAAAAGCTTTTTTCTAAATCTTCACTATGTTTCATAAAAATTTTTGACTTAACCAACATGTTATCAACATATACCTTCATGTTCTTATCAAGACATTACCAAGATCAAGAACATCTTGGTATATGTTCTTTTCAACATATACCTCATGTTCTTGATATATGACTCTAACATTTTTTAATCTAAAATGCATGATCTTGTAACAGTATGTGCCTTTATCAGTCTTAAAGCTAGTATATTCTTGATCTACTAAACTGGATACAAGGCTTCTTAAAGGAACTCAATATTTGTTAGGTTATCCACTTTCACTTTCATTACTTCTGATTGAACTATATTCAATGGTCTTCTCTTCTTACAGACTAGATGTGCTTTTTCATCATTGTGTTAGGACACAGTGTAGGTGGCGCCACTCTTGTCTTAATTAAGAAATTGGTGATGTTTTTTATCCAAACAACTTTTGTCTTGTCTCCATTTAATTGATTTGAAAAATAAATAATTTATTACAAAATAAATACATAAATCGAGGTACAATCGTACCATGGCCGGCGAGGCAAACCGTGGTCAAATGGACCACTGTGTCCTTTACTTGAGCTTCATGGCACGGATCGCAGCTCCTCACGGAGCAAATTCAGAATTCAATTCCTATTTGCCTTTACAAATGGGAGAAGGGACGGTGGTCCCTATTTGTGTTGTGGTTGGAGAAGACGCCATGTGATGGTCATGGCCCTATTGTTATTCAACGAACTGAGACCCGATCAGGTCCCATGGGTCTTTCAACCCTATCTTCGCCTATTGCCTATGCCCGCGGTCTTCTTCATGCCATTCATGGCCACTGTGACAATGGTGGCTCATGGAGTCGCCAACCACAATAAACAAATGGTGGCCCGACCCTATACTTGATAATTTATATATGTATATATATGTTATACATTATATAATGTATATACTATATAGTGTATACACTATACATTATCATTATTATTTAATGAATCAAAAATAATATTTTGAGGAATATTTATTTTTTAAAATTATTTTGAAATTAAAATAAATAATATTTGATTTTGGATTTGAAATTCAAATTCTAATATCCATAGCCATATTAAGACAAATGTTGTCTTAATTCCATTAAAACAATAAAATTTATTATTTTAAAATAAAACATAAAGTGGTAATTAAGCTGTCTTAAATAAAGTATTTATTTAAGAATAAATTAATAAATTAAAAAATTATATAGTTCACTAGACACTATAAACTGAAATAAAAATTTTACTAAATTTAAAATTTCATGTGGGCAAAATTTAAAATTTAATAAAATCAGATGAACTTTATGATAGATTTAATCAAATAATTAGTTTAAGAAAAATAAAGGTGTGCTATCTATCTTAATTAAATTTATGATAACACTATTAAATTAAATCTCCATAACTTTTTGTGGGGTAAATTATTAGAATCCAATTTAGCTTATTATTCTAATTAATTATATAAATATAATAAAATTCTTGTGGGGTAAAATTATTATACTTATATAATTAATTACAAGTTATATCTAAATTTTAATTATTATATAATTTTATATAATTAAAGATATTGTGACTTGACTACTCCCTAATTATTTAAAATTATATTTTCACTTAGACATTATGTATTGAGCTCTATCTAAAAGCAATTTCGTTATTAACATAATAAACAATCACTGAGATTAATACTCCTAGTCTAGTCGTCCGAAAATTATTAAAAATCGTTCAAAAGATATAAGCATTTGTCTCAGTTTCATGCTTTATTATGTCAAACCATAAAATTACTTACATTTTATTCATAATTTATTCACTTTATAAAACTTAATGTGGTAAATAAAATATACACCTATCTTAATGTTTGAATATTTTCTTAATATATCTAGCACTATTATAGAATTAATATATAGCATTTAAATCATATAAATCTTAATTAATTATACTAATAATAAATTTACAAAAATAAATACAAAATAACACAATTATTAAATACATATTCTATAATATGATACTTAATGACTAAATTAATTAAAAAATCATGCTAAATAAGACAATAAATCTTTATGGAATTAATCTAGCATTTAAATCATACACAATTTCAATTGGTTGTACTAATAATAAATTTATAAAAAATAAAGAGAAAATAGTAAAATTATTATATGATAATAAATTAAAGGGAAATTACTTTATATATTATTTTTTTAACTTTATTTTTCAAATTTACGGTTTGAGTTTCTAAGGTGGTTACAGCGCTAGTTGCAATAAAGATTTCTATACGATTTTTTGTTACAATTTAGGTTGCAGTGCTAGTTGCAATATGAGTTTCTATGTAGAATTTCGTAAAAATGTAAAAAAAAAAATTATTTTAAAATGTAAAAATGAAAAAAACCCCTAAATTAAATGCAAAATTCTAGAATTTATAATTAATGGCAGATATTTTTCAAAAATAAATAATTTAGACAATAAATACTTGATTTAGTAAATAAATATAATAGTTGTATAACTTTAAATGTTAAAGTCAACACAATTATTAAAATTACACTCCTAAATAAAATTAAGTAATTAATTACTAAATCATATTTTTTCAATTTCAATTTAAACTAAATAACATATAAATTTCAAATATTATTTTTAAATAAAAATAAAAAAATTAATTAAATACAATTTAATGACCAAAGTAACAAGAATAAGAAAATTAATTAATATTCTAAATAAATAAAAATTTATTTAAAAAATTTGAAATTTTCTTTTCTTTTTTTTTTTCTTTTTTCTTTTTGAAAAAATTGCTTAGGAAAATGATGTTTTGTTTTGTTCCGTCTCCAACCTTCAAATTGGGTCAATTTGACCTATTATTCTGTAACTCGAGTCTGATTAACCCAACCCAAAACTAGATTGAAATTTACAATTTTGACGATTAAAATACACAAAATTAACTTCAAATGAATTTAAATGAAAAAAAAAATAATAGATCCATATAAGTTTTAGGCCATAAAAATAGGCTATTTAGTAATTTTTTCCCCCGAATTTTCACATGTATTAAATCATATCCCCTGAATTTTTTTGGCCATTAAAAATTCTCCCTAAACTATTGAGATTGTTAAATTTAAGGACTTTTGTCTAATTTTAGTAAAAAAATTCTAACATGGATGAATATTCAGGGGATATGATTTATTACATATCAAAGTTTGAGGGACATGATTTGGTAGATATCAAAGTCTAGGGAGCAGAGTTTAGTACATAAACATAAATCTACAAATTAATAATTTTATATTATTTAAAAAAAATAATAAAAAAAACACACTATATATATACTATCACACATTATGATTATTATTATTGGTTTTGAATTATATATTTTCTAGATTTATCAATTACTTTTTTTTTTATATAGATTTTTATTTTGTGAGAGAATTAGATACAATTCTATTTTCTCATTATTAATTGATAGATTTTATTTGATATATTTCTTTTATAAAAAAAAATGTGCAAATTCACTTATTTATAAAAGTGAGTAGTTAACTTATTATTTGATTATATATATATAACAAACATATTGGGGTCAAACCTAGCATCATGTTATACAGGTGAGATATAACAATAACAATATCCTTGAATGTAATATTGACTACACTACAAGTGAGATACAGTGATAAGAACAGTTTTGAAATCATATAGTAGTTTTCAATAAATTTATTAATTTTTATAACAATTCGAGGGGTCAAGCCTAAAATCATGTTATACAAGTCGTGTCTGGCTTCCATTATAATAACGTAATTTGGTAAATACAAGCTAGATCGGTCCGTCTGTACACATTTAATTTTTCACACAAAATTATATGAAAAATTAGATTAAAATTTAATACAATTTATTACTTAGTTGTCATTACATACAATTTATGATTTATTATATATATATAATTTAAATTTATTTAAACATCCGCCGCAAAGTGCGAATTGTTTACTAATTTAAATAATAAATAGAGTAAAAAGATGATTTCTCTACCAACTTTTAAATGAAAAGTAGTTGTATGTTTTCGAGTTAATTTCTTTAATGTCAATTGGAAATTTGATTTTTTATGCTTACATGCACTTAAATTTTTCCCTTAAACTCATAATAATTAATATTTGTAGGATATGACAACTTTTATGATATCCCTAAAATACTTCCCATTTGCATCACCCCCATTTACACAATTGGACCCCCTCATCGAACCCACATCAGACACAATCGGACCCATCAGATCCCATATCGGACTCAATGGACCCTCTATTGGACCCTATATTGGACCCATCAGACCCCCCATCGAACCTACGTCTCCTACCTCGCAAACTCACTGTTTCACTCGACCTATCGGACCCCATTGGACCTATATCGGGACCCATCGGACCTTGCTCAAAATTATAGATATGATATTCTAAGGGAAATTTACAAAAATACTGGAATTTGGGTTAATTTTACAAAAATACTGTCACACGGAATTTTTTTAAAAAATACTGTGTTTTAATAAAACACCAGTAAAACACAAATCAGAACAACTCAAAACAACAGTAGAACACTAATAAAACACTAGTAAAACACCAGTGAAAACTTAACACAGTATACTGCAGTATGAAACTGTTGGAAATTATTTTACCAGGATCTTAGATCTACTCACAAGTATGTTTATTAACATCCTAAATAAGAACTTTCTAAAACGATAAATTAAACACATATAAAGTTTAAGAAACCTTACATTGGGTGCAGCGGAATAATATGACTCCTTCCGTTCAGATATCTAGCCCTTGATTCCTTTACGTAGCGAGCATTATCAATATCTGAACCTGGATCTCTTTCTCTGAATCTTTTATGCTGAAACTCCTTTGCTGATGATCTTTCTTCACGATCTTCCTCACTATGATTGAGGTATCACTTGCTGTGTGTGGGCACTACTCATACACTAAGAAATTTCGAAATTTCAAGAGGGAAGAGAAAGAAGAAGTGGCAGCTAAAGATAGGGAGAGAGAAAGGCTCAGGTTTTTCTCTGAAGGAAAAATAGAAAATTTTAGTGTAATTTTCCTGAAGCCTTCACTATCTATTTATAGCATTCCACTAGGGTTAGATTTGAATTATATGGCATTAAAATAATGAAAAAATCAATTTAAATTTCCTACAAAAGTGGCAGGCCATACACTTAGTGGATTGGGCCTTGCTTTTTGCAATTTTGCAATTTTAACACCTTTTGTATCTGATTTTCTCAAAAATGCCAATTTCCTAATTCAAACATTTAAATGCCAATTCTAACTATTTAATAACTATAAATAATTATTAAATAATATTGTCATTTATCATATTTATTAATTGAACCATACAAAGTATCATAATTAACAAATATGCCCCTATTAACTCTTTCTTTACAATTTCGCCCTTACTTAGTGAAAAATTCACAAATAGACATAGTCTAATTTGAGAATTATAATTGATTAATCAAAATCAATTACATGAGTCTTACAAGCAATATTATCTCAACTAGTGGGGGGACCATGGGTCTATATAACCGAGCTTCCAATAAGTAGATCAAGAATTTAGCACTAAAATTCACTAACTTATTAATTCTTCGTTGAATCCACGCATAGAACTTAGAATTGCACTCTCAGTTATATAGAATGCTCTATATGTTCCACCATATAGACACATCATTAGTTATCCATTGTTATAATCCTAATGTGATCAATGATCCTCTATATGAATGATCTACACTGTAAAGGGATTAAATTACCGTTACACCCTACAATGTATTTATTCCTTAAAACACTTGACCCCGTATAAATGATATTTCAGCTTATGTGAAATGAGTACTCCACCATTTATGTTCGTTTGGTCAAGCTCGAAGGAGATCATCCTTTGCTTACTATTCGCCAGATAGAAGCTATAGATTCCATGTTTATGATAGCGCTCCCACTCAATTGCACTACCGTGTTCCCAAAATGTACGTATCACCCTGACCTAAAAGTAGGCTTAACTAACAAATCAAAGAACACGAATAGCCTTTCAAGATTGAGCCTAATCATATCAGGATTAAGATCATTTGATCTAGGATCAACTTGGCGATATTGACTTGAATAGATATTACGGTAAGTTTAATAAATCTAAGTCAAAGTTCAATATCGGTCCCTTCCGATGCATACTCCATGCATCCAACCTAAGCTTTACTTTAACCAATGTTCTGGAAAGAACATAGTATTTCTCCAAATACAAGTAAACTCTTGTTGTAGATTATCATATCAGTAAAACCACGTGTACGATAAATCTAGGAAACTTTATTCACATAGTCATGTTTACTTTCCAATGTGTTGACGGCACAATAAACAGGATCAAGTATGTGAAAAGGGTTTCAGATGAATTTATACATTATGTACATATAATCAAGAAATAAATCATGTGAACCATGCAACATTAAATGTTGTTTCTGATCTATATTAATAAGTAAATTTGATTATATTGAAATGAGTTTTATTTAGGGCATTAAACCCAACAGAAACTTATAAAAAAACACAGTAAAAAAGTAAAAAAGACCGCGTGGAAGTATTTTTGTAAAAAAATAGCAAAAGTTAGTATACCATGTAAATTTCCCTATTCTAAAACCTAAATCTATCTCTAAATTTAACAAAATTTATCTTTAACACTAAAATTACAAATAAAATCAATAAAAAACTAAAAAATAGAACACGAACTCACCTTTGGCATTGTGTTCGATTTGGTTGGGGATGCGCCGTGGGTCGGTGGGGGTCTATGGGGTGGTTCGCCGTGGGTTGGGATGTTGAAGGGGCCTGTTCAACAAATCGAGAGAGAGAGAGAGAGAGAGAGAGAGAGAGAGAGAGAGAGAGAGAGAGAGAGAGAGAGAGAGAGAGAGAGAGAGAGAGAACATAAGTGTAGAGAGAGAAGTGGGATTTGAAAAATAAGAGGGGTATTTTTAAATTTAATGTAAGTGAACCTATTTTTAAAATTTTAAAATTTTAAAATATATAAGTATAGGGAATTAATTTTCCTTCTTAATATACATAAATAATTAAATTTACCAATCACATGGCTCCTTGTTTGTGTTGGCGTATTTTTTTTCTGTTTTTTTTTCCTGTGGAACCCTAATAGGCCACCAATGCCCCATTAAACAATTAAAAAGTGAAAATAAAAAACAAAATATATGTTAATAGATTGACTACCGACACATAATTTAGGCCAAGTCAATTCCAGTTTCAATATTTTGGTACTTAAATTTTGTGCCATTTGCGTGCACTCACTGCCATACCATTCCACCATAACATAGGAAGGAAAATCATTGAAATCATTCTTTGTTTTCAAAGTTCAATGGCCCAAACACTAAAAATCAAAAGTAGTAATTTATAAACAAATCACAGTTAATTAATTAATATATTATTATGAGCTGTCCAACAATGTTTCTTTTTATTATTATTTCAAAGTGAACGTCCTCACTCCTTTTTAGTCTCTCTCCTTAATTAATTTTTATCTTTTATATTAATAAATAGCGGTACTTAAAATTTTATGTTTGTAAGCGGCTTAAATATAAAACTGTAATTTTTTTTTTATTTTCTCTGTACAGACTCCGTCATTGTCTTAAACAGGGCACATATAAAGGCTAAATTTTTTATTATTGGATCTAGATAAAAATATGTAGTATCAATTATTTCTAAATATTTTTTTAATAAATTCAAAAGGGTCTGTGCTGGCGAAATTAAGTGAAAGAAAATTACAGTTTTATAAATACTGAGTATTTATGCTGTTAAAAATAAATATTAAATTTATACAGTTTACAAACATAAAATATTAGGTACTTACGACCATATTTACCCTTTATATTATTATTTAAGTAGACATATTCGGTGTAGAATAAAATCAATTAATAGATGACTCATATACCAAGTAAAAAGAGCATGAGGAGGACATAAATGAAAACATTGTTCCCACCCCCATTTACGTAAATTGTGTATATGTACGGTACTGAATATAAAAACCCCTATAAATTTAGCAAATGTTACACAGAATATAGGAAGAGATGAGAAATTTAATTCTAAATTGATAAATCCCAAATAATAAGAAACATATTTTCTAATTATGTGCTCTCGACTGCCACTATTCTCTTTATCTTGGGGAAGAACTTTACATATAGATACTTATATAACAAAATAATAACAGATATGTTTGTAAATAATACTATTATAAATATAATTATTTCCGTCGGTTCTTAAATTATTTTTTTAGAGAACTGTCACTAATAAAATTAAGTGGGTGTTTAAAATCGTCGACTATAGTAGACTATTCTAAACAATTTTAAAACACTCGTGTATTTTTCCCAACTATTTAAAAGAGTCACAAGCCAAAAAAAAAATGGTTATAAATGACATCTCAACAGTTTAAAATCGTCAACCATAGTATTCCCTACGATTTTAAACCATCGAGGAATGTGGTTACACATATAGTTTAATTTTTCAATTTAAACTCTTATTTCAGCCCTCATTTTTATTCATTTGCTTAATTTTTCAATTTAAACCAAATCATTCGTTCTTACTTTCGCTCCCTCTCCTCCGATCCACCACCACCATCCCCGACAACGAGTCACTACCACCTCCCTCCCCTTTGCTCTCTCTCTCTCTCTCTCTCTCTCTCTCTCGACATCAAAGCCCACACTACGGCCCCACCCGTCGTCTCTCCCTCATCCTCCTTCGTCTATCTTTTGATTATGGGTTAGTGTTAATACTTGTTCTTGTTTGAACTTTAACATAGCATTATCCGTGTTTTCGGCAAGGGACACATGGATTCCAAATAGAAGTCAAGGTCTATCAATGGGCCCAAACGACAAGAACTGGGCTGAGCCCAACACAAACCTGGCCTTCCGAAAAGTAATCATACCTCTTGCTCAGGCGAGCTTCCGCCAAGGTTAGTTTGTATCCAGAAGGATCCTAGCTCCGTGTATTCGGAAGAACTCTTTAATGTATCTATAAGCCAGTTGTAGTTTCCCGTTTACTGTTACGTGCAGAATAAGGAAATCACTTTCCTCAGATCTCGGACAAAGAATAAATATCAAGCTAAAATAGGAAACTACATAATTGAAAATCAAATAATTAATATCCATTAATTATCCACAATCAAGGGACACAGTATGAACAATTATGACCGTGATCAACATGCCAAATCAGCATACAGTCATTGCCTTATGGACTGGGTTTCATTTGATAAGCCCAAAGTAATGTATTATCTATAAACATTCCATTAGAGAGAAATGGTAACTAAGTATGATCTCTATTACTCTATAAATACACACTGAATCCTTCATGCAAAGGGTTAGAATTTCTTAACTTACAAACTTGAGAAGAAAATAGAGTGTTCATATTCATTGTAATCCCTTAGGCTTTTCTAGCCTATCTGATAATAATAATGGCTTGTGGACTAAGGCTCATTAACGCCCCAACCACGTAAAAACTTTGAGTGTTCTCCTCATATTTGATTCTTTTAATCAAATTTTCTTTAGCTCTAATATTAAATAATTCATTTTTTTAAAAAATCTCAGTAAATATTTTGGTGTTTTCATTGAGAGTTGACGAAAGCAGTGATACCATCCCAAATTACGTATGGTACTCTCCCGAACCGAGTCTGGTTTTTATTTCAATGATCCCCAAAAGGGAGATGCTGATCCCAATGCTAGAACGGGAGCTGTAGAAGATCCAAATAAGGCGATCAATTGCCACAAGAAGGATCATACCAGTAAGAAACCTATCCCTAAAAATCCTATGGCCGAAGATGATGAATTAAGGGAGAATTATTCTGATGATGTTAGAGATGATCACCAAGACTCACTTGAGGATGATCACCAAGAAATGCTCGAGGATGATCACCAAGACATGCTCGCTGACGGTGATGCTAAAAAGGAGGGTGATCTAGACGAGACAGATCATGTGGTCACCATGGCCAGAAAGTTGAAATAATTGAAGATAAATTATCATTGCAAGAGTAGTTTTCTATGTTGATGCACAATAAAATGAGGATAGTGGAGGCCATAACAAAGCACTGACTACTACAAGTTGAACTACTCATTCGACTTTAAGGAATAACACCATCGGGAAGACTAATCCTAAAAATCTTGAAACTTACGATTCTCATAAGGACAAAGGGAAAGTAAAGGTAGGTAAAACTTCAAAGAAGGCTACTCAAGCTGAACAGCGAAAGAAATCCAAATCTTCCAGCCAACCTCAAATGAAAAAGAAAAGAAATCATGCCTCAAGACAAGGTCATCAAACTGATTCTAAAGGTAGAGTTGCACAGAAAGATAAATCTTATCCAAAAGCCAAAAATCCTACTGCCTGGAAGGATATAAATTACTGTGATGATGTTGAAGAGGTGTGTCTGCCATCAGACAACAGAAGTGGAAGTCTTTCCATGAATGATCTTTGGAGGAAACTAAATGCCAAAAAAGAAAAAGTTAGACTGAGAAAGCCAAACTTCACAGGGACAGCCTAAGAAATCATATTAACGACCATGTTTGCAGAAGAGAATCTCCAGATGATAAAACTCAACATTTGGAGCATAAAATTGAAGAGTTAACAAAGCTCACTAACCCCAAAAGTAAAATGAAACTGTGTCTGACTCAGAATAAAAGGACACCAAACCATTTGTGAAAAGAAATATAGATGCATAACTACAGGAGCATGTTAGAATGCCTTAAATGAAATTGTATGACGGAAGAACGGACTGTTGGAAATTATTTTACCAGGATCTAGATTTACTAACAAGTATGTTGGATTAACAACCTAATATGAATTCTAAAACAATGAAAATAAACACATATAAAGTTAGAAAACCTTACAGTGGGTGCAGCGGAATATTATGACTCCTAGGGCTGAGCATAAAATCCAGAGAACCGAAAAAACCGTTTAAACCGACCTACCGAACACCGCTGGAACCGAAACCGGCGGAACCGAAAACCGAAAAAACCGACAACGGTTTAAACCGCCAATAGTCGGTCGGTTTTTTTTGGACCGTAAACCGACCAATAAAACCGAAACCGACCGAAATATCTTATACATATGTAATTTTATAATTTTTTAGTTTGTTTATTATATTCTAATTGTATATACTATATAGTATATACTGATAAGTAAAATATATAATATATAATATATTATTATTTTATTAATATTAAAATTTAAAAGTAATAATTTTATTAAAGTCATTCACTATTTTGGACTTATAAGTTATATTTGATTTGTGTTGTATTATGTTGTATTTTAGAGTTTGAACTTTTAACTAGACATTATAATTTGTATGGTTGGACTTGTAAAATATATAATGATGTGTTTAGAGTTTGTATTAATGTGTTTATAGAATAAATTTTATTATATTTTACAAAAAAAAAAAAAAAATCGGTTTGGTCGGTTTTAACCGACCAAACCGCGGTTCACATTGGTCGGTTTTAAGGATGTTTCTGGATTGGTCGGTCGGTTTTCGGATTGAACCAATCCAAACCGAAAACCGAATTTCGGATTTTTTTTTGTAAAAAAACCGACCAAACCGACCGATGCTCAGCCCTAATGACTCCTTCCGTTCAGATCTCTAGCCCTTGATTCCTTTCTGTAGCAGAGCATCACCAAGATCTGAACCTGGATCTTCTTTTCTCCTTCTTTGATGCAGAAATTCCATAGTCTTCCATACTATGATTGAGATACCACTTGATGTGTGTGGGCACTACTCATCTCACAAGGATTTCGAATTTTTCTCTCTTTTTCTCTCTTGAATTTCGTGGCTTATGGCTTCATACAAGAGAAGAGAACAAGGTTGCTTTATATAGGGAAAAGGGAGAGCACAACTTTCCAAATAAACAGTTTCCTCTTTTACTGTGTAATTGATTAACTGCCTTATTTAGTGTGATCCACCACTTTCCTATTATAGCTAGACTTTGATTAGCAATTACATGGCAATTAAAATTGAAAATAATAATTGGGAAACACACAAAGAGGTGCCGGCCATAGGGTGATATGGGCCTCACTTGGATTTTGCAGTTTCCTCAATTTTATTTCAATTTCTCCAAAAATGTCATTTTTCCAATTCTAATCATTTAAATGCCAAAACTAATTATTTAATAACTAAAATAGATTATTAAATAATATTGTCATTTAAAATAATTATTAATTAGACATACAGAGTCTCTTAATTAATAATTAAACCTAGAAACCCTTTTATTTACGATTTCATCCTTACTTAGTGAGAATTCATAAAGTAGACATAGTCTAACTTTTAGAATTATAATTGATTAATTAAAATTAATTAACTGAGTCTTACAAGCAGTATGGCCTCAACTAGTATGGGGACCATGGGTCTATATAACCGAGCTTCCAATAAGTCGAACCGAATTTACCAAGTAAATTTCCTAACTTATTAATTCCTCATTGAATCCACACTTAGAACTTGGAATTGCACTCTCAGTCATATAGAAACGCTCTATATGTTCCACGATATAGACACGTCATTAGTTATCCATTGTTATAACCCTAATGTGATCAATGATCCTCTATATAGATGATTTACAGCATACGGGATTAAATTACCGTAACACCCTACAATGTATTTTATCCTTAAAACACTTAACCCTGTATAAATGATATTTCACCTAAGTGAAATGAGATCTCCACCATTTATCTTCATTTGGTTAAGCTCGAAGGAAATCATCCTTTACTTCTATTTGCCAAATAGAAGCTATAGATTCCATATTTATGTTAGCGCTCCCCCATTCAGTTGCATTACCGTGTTCCCAAAATGTACGTATCACCCTGATACAAAACTAGGCTTAACTAACAAATCAAAGAACACGAGTAACACTCTTGAAATTGAGCCTAACCATATCAGGATTTCGATCATGTGATCTAGGATCAACAGGTGATATTGAATTGAATAGATATTACGGTAAATTTTAACATATCTAATCAAAGTTCAATATCGGTCCCTTCCGATGTATACTCCATACATCTGATACTGGTAAACTTTGCCAATGTCCTGGAAAGGACATAACACTTTTCCAAGGTGTAAGAATACCTATCGCTGATTATACCATGTCAGTCTAAATTCAGTGTTCTGACAAATCAGGGAATCAACTTTTGAACATACAATAAAGATTATTTTCCACTGTGCTGACAACACTATAATCTTTAACAAACTCATATGTTCTGGACTTAAAAAGAATTCATACATTATATACATATAATCATGAAATAAATCATGTGAACCATGCAACATAAAATGTTATTCCTGATCTTTATTAATAAGTAAATCTGATTATATGAAATGAGTTTTATTTAGGGCATAAAACCCAACACGGACCCCATGGACCATTTATCCAAATACAACCGAATGATGCAAGTAGTAAAAGCTAGTGATGATGCAAAATGCATCTACTTTTCATTAACTCTGTCAAAGTTGGTGGAGGACTAGTGGAAAAGGTTATCTCCAAGATCGATTTGTAACTGGAAGGATCTACAAGGAATGTTTACGAAACAATTCATACTAGCAAAGGATTCCAACCTAGAAGTTGGTTCTTTAACTAACATCAAGAAACAACTAGGAGAAAGCCTCAAGAAGTATATCCAACATATGATGGATATCGTTGTAAAAAAAAGGTTACTGATGATATGAAGATGGTGGCTTTAACATTAGAAATAACCATTAGATCCTTGCTATGGGGGAACTTCAAAAGAAAATGGTAGATTCTTTATCTGACTTCTTATCCAGAGCCTAAGGATTTATAAATATGGAAGATGCTTATGTTGAGGTTTATGGAGTACTTCCAGCACCATCATCAAACACTTCCACAACACAAACTTCACAGATGAATGCTCCAACTATCTTTCCTCTAGCATCTACGTTCACAACACCCACTGTTTACGGACCTGGTACTTCCATACAATTGACTACACATATAAGTTTCTTCGACTACAGAGTGGCATAAACTACATACAGTGCCGCTCTCAGACAAGCAAACCAAAAAACATAAGTTTCAGAATCGAACGTAAGTTATTCCCAGAATAAAAGTAGTTCTAAAGGGCCAAGTTGAAGCAAATCTGGGAAGAAAGGAAGAACTCAAGAACCAAGATATTTTAAGTATACCAACTTAGTAGATACTCGTGAGAATGTTTAAAAAGCTACTTGTAATATAGTTCATTACGAAAGACCTCCATCTATGCACAAAGGCAGAAAACAAAAAAAAAATGACCCAAATAAAATGTGTGAACACCATGTTGACATTGGAGCATACCACAAATGATTGTAACTACTTGAAGGATGATCGAAGGGTTAGTCCGAAATGGCCATTTATCCAATTGGGAGAGGATACTAGTTAACTATCACGAACAAGACGTAGCACAAGGACAACTTTTTATTCCTGGAAAACCTGGAACCATAAATCCTTCTCATAGAGTAGGTCTTTAGTAAAATCCTAGAATACAAGCTCTGACTACACCAAATGCCCCCGCAATAAGACCTTTTGTTACTTCTGGACCTGGAAACCCATACCTACCCAGAGTTGCTCCACCAACATTAGATGGCCATGTGGAAACAATATCTGAAGGCCCACATATTGTCGAAAGCACCAGAAATGCACAAAAGAGGCACCTGAATGAGCTGGAACAGGATGAAGCATGTAATTGTTACGAAAATTATTAATTACTACGCAAGTGCACGCAATCCAGTAGTATACTCACGCAAGTAAGGTCGAACCACAGGGAATTAGATTAATTACTACTAAATTATACTTACGATCCTATTTGGAAAATCAATAGTTTTTATGATTGAAAAAGAATGAAAGTAATTCAGAAAACTTAAATAACACAAGTGAAAGTTGAGCAAGATGAGATAATAGGGAGGAGAATCCTGTTGTTTATCTACTCAATTGTTAATGCCTAATTTCTATCCTTTTCTTGAAGTGAATGACAGATTATAAATTAACCTAACTCTTTTCAGATCTTTTAGGTTCTAAATCACATGTTCTCTAATTAATCTCTTAATTAAACTAACATGAAATCAACATTAAGCAATGATCTACTTGTCAAAAAAGTCATGTGAATACTCTCGTTTTACATAGAACATCGATTATCCAATTTTAGCATTCTCAATTCTCACTTTTTAGATTTTGAATTGAGATCATAGAACATGCAGAAGGTGATCAAGCTTACACATGGAATTAAACACAAATATAGATAGTTTCACAATCAAGAATGGAGGAATGACAATTATGCATAAACCAGGCAAAAACATTAAACAACAATCATCATTCTCCCTAAATGGGAAATTCAGTTCATAATTGAATCCATAACCATTCCTATAACAATATTCAGCATAAATAAATTAAAAAGGAATAGAGAAAGAAACTGTTGGTGGAATGACTCTGGATCTTCACTTTGATTTTCTCTGCTCTTCTTGTCGCTTTCTGCTGTGTTTTAGGGTTCCAAATCGCTTCCCCTGATTTCCAATCGCAGTTTTCTATTTATATCTGATTTTTAGGGCTCGTCAGACAAATTTGCCCCTGACCGTACGGACTCTCGCCGCGGCCACAATGTTCCTCGCCGCGACCAGATAAGCTTCTGAAAACCGTACTTCTGTTCTGACTTTATGGTCGCGGCGAGGGTGTATCTCGCCGCGGCGACTTGGGCTTCAAAAATTGTGTCCTCTGTCTTCGAGTTATGGCCGCGGCCAAAAGTGCATTAAGCCTAAAATTGGCGTTTTTCTTGGCTCCGCTCATCTTTTATTGCACTTTTTGCAACCCGAGGCCTCCATTGCTCCGAAGAACCTGAAAACATAGAAAACAAGCATAATTCTGTCCTAAAACAACGAAAAGCAAACATAAAGTTGATCCAAAATATAGGCTAAAAATAGCCTAACAGTAATCTAGTACAATCACCTACATAGCGTCCTCAAATGATGAATTTTCCAGTAACATTCGTAGAGGACAATGCTGAGCATGTAAGTTTTCCACATAACGATCCATTAGAGATAGCAGCCCAAATTGCAAACAAGAGAATGTCTAGATTTCCCGTAAATAACTGAAGCTTAGTCAACATTCTCTTCAAAGAAACTTTTAAAGCCATAGGTCTGGTAGAAACAAACCTAACATCTTATTCGATTTAGCTCCAAGGCTTCAATGGAGACACACTCCAACCAATGAGAAAAATACAACTTTCAGTTACATTGAACGGAGTTGTTCCTAGAAGCAACACGGTGTCAGTTTTCAATATTGTAATTTTTTGGTAGTGGATTGCTCAACAGCCTACAATGTCATCCTAAGATGACCTATCTTAGTTGACTTTAGAGTTGTAACGTCTGTTCATCACTTATGTTTGAAGTTCTCAAGTGATACTAAAAGCATTAGAACAATCAAAGGAAATAAAAAAAAATACAAGAAGCTGTTATAATGTCTCGACCAAAACTATTTTGATGGTTCGAGAAAGAAACCATGAAGAACCTGGAACATCCACCAAACCAGCATTGGGGGTGGTTCAGGAAGAAGATGTAGATCCACGTGTAGGCGTGGAAAGAATAATTGAACAAATGGAGCAGATTGAAAAAGTATACATCAATGACGAAGATCCCATCAAAGTCGTTAAAGTGGGAAAGAATCTACCTCCGGCTGGTAGAGAAAAGATCATCCTCATCAACAGTAAAAAGACAGTGATGTGCTAGCCTGGAGTCATTCTGACATGACTGGAATTAGCCTTCACGTGATTCGTCGGGCTCCAAACACAAATCATGCAGTGGAACTAGTTTGTCAGAAGAGAAGACCATTAGATCTAGTTTGAGCGGAAGTAGTGAAGATGGAAGTAGACAAGCTGACTAATATAGAGTTTCTCCAAAAAGCTTTATATCCAGTAATCCAATGTTGGTCCTAATGCTTAATAGAACTTGGAGATTGTGCATAATTCATATATCTAAATAAGGCTTGCCCAAAAGGCTGCTTCCCACTTTTGTGATAGATAAAATGGTTGATGCTTTTAGGTTATGAACTTCTAAGATTTATGGATTCACACACTGGCTATAATTTGATCAAAATGCACATGATTAACCAGGAACACACTATCTTCTAAACTGATAAAGGCATTTATTTCTACATGGTCATACCATTTGGGTTAAAAAATACTAGAGCCCTTTATCAATGCCTTGTCAACAAGATGCTCAAAGGTTCAAAGATGTTCCAGGGAAAAATATGGAAGTATACGTCGAGGATATGTTGGTAAAGTCAAAGACATCCATGAGCCACAATGAAGATTTAGAGGAAGCTTTCTCTATCATCCAAAAATATAGAATGAAACTGAACCCGAAGAAGTGCACGTTTATAGTTTTCTCATGAAATTTTTTGGGTTTTATTGTCAGTACCAGAGGAATCGAAGCGAATCCAAAGAAGATTAAAGCTCTTCTAGATATGCCTTCACCACAGAATCACAAAGATGTTCAAAGTTTAACTGGAAGAATTACATCACTTAGTAGATTTGTTTTTAAATCAACAGACAAATGCATTCCATTCTTTAATGTTCTCCGTGGAAATAACAAGTTTGAATGGACAGTTGAGTGTGAAGATGCCTTCCAAAAACTTAAAGAATATTTGACCAAAGCTCCAATATTGTCCAAACCAATTCAGGGAGAGCCATTGTTTTTGTATCTGGTAGTGTCAGATCATGCCATAAGTGCCACTTTAGTGCGAGAAGAAGAAAAGGTACAACTTCTAGTATATTATGTAAGCAAAAGATTGTTGAGCGCGGAGTTTAGATACCCAATGATTGAAAATGGTTCTATATAATTAAGAGTGTAATTGTGAATCAATAGTGGCGCAAGGGAGAATTAATAAGTTAGAGTATTTACTTGGTAAATTCTAGTTCTATCTATTGGAAGTTTGATTATATAGGCCCATGGTCCCCACAATAGTTTAAATAATACTGCTTGCAAACTCAGTTAATTAGTTTTAATTAGTCAATTATAATTCTAAAATTAGGCTATATCTTATTTATAAATTTTCACTATGCAAGGGCTTAATTGTGAAGAAAAGTGGTTTTGGGGTTTATTTGTTAATTAAGAGACTTTGTTAAGTCTAATTAATAAATAATATAAATGCCAATTTTATTTGATAATTAATTATAATTATTAAATAAATAGTTTTGACATTTATATGATTGAAATTAGAAAATATGGTATTATTGAAAGAAGGATAAATAGTTGAAATAAAGTGGCAAAATTATAACTAGTGAGGCCGACCACTTAGTGATTTTTCCCATTATTTTATTCTTTTTTAATCCATGTAATTAAATCCTAAACCCTAGTTGAAATACTATAAAAGAACATGATGCTCTCATTCTCATCCAACTTATTTCAACCAAACTAAACCTAGTTTTCATTCTCTGGTAACAAGTAGATGAGAGACTGATTTTCTATAGTGATTTCACACCTTATTCATTATTCTTCACCAATTTGAGCCATAGTGATAGAGTACCATGCCCACACATAGCAAGTCAAGTACTCAATCATAGTGCAGAAGACGGACGGTGGTAACCAAACTCGAAGGAAAGAAGGATATCTAGGCTCAGATCTTGTTATTACTCTGTGACAGAAAGGAACAAGAGTTAGAGATCTAAACAGAAGGAGTCATATTAGAGAGTTAATTTCACATTACTAATGTGTGGAAATAAATTGTCATATATAAAATGAATGAGCTACTTCTCTCATAACTAATTAGTTTTCAGGAGGAATCCATGCATCTTATCCTAAATTTTAACATGGTATCAGAGTCATTTGTAATTCATTGTGAGTCTAAAGTACTGTTCGTCCGAAAAGATGAGCTAAACTAAAAACTTACGCAGTTTTATTTGAAACTTTTCGGCCAATGTGTGTCAATTTTCAGTATTGGGGTCTTTTACCTGTTGATTTGATCTTGTGAAATTTTTTTCAAATGTCACGTTTCGGCCTCGTAGTCTCTTAAAGATAAAATTATTGGAGCGTCTTCTGGTTGAGGTGCAGAATTGAGTTTCTTCACCTGAGAATGTTCAACTAGAGTGCTCAATTCTTCTCGAGATGGAGGAAGTTGAAACCCGTCAAGAAGAAATCTGGAACCAAAAATCCAAAGAATTATGGCTTAAGGATGGGGACAGAAATACTCGATTCTTTCATGCCTCTTTTTTGGTTAGAAGGAATAGGAATTTCATTTGGGCAGTTTCGGAGGACGGGGATCACTGGATAGAAGATCAAAGACTTATTGCTGATTTCTTTCGCAATAATTTATGGGGATATTTCAGTCGTCATCTCCTCTAATCGACGAGAATTTACTGTCTCTGGTGGCTCCGTGTGTTACTGATAGTGAGAATGAAATTGTGACGATCCCGTCTTCAGAAGAAATTCGTAAAGTTGTGAGGGGAATGCCTCAACTGAAATCCCCAGGTCCGGATGGGTTCCCAGCTAAATTTTATACGAATGACTGGGATACTGTGGGGAGGGATCTGGTCAATTTTGTGCAGGAATTTTTTAGAAACGGGAAGTTTACTAAGGCGATCAGTCGGACATTCATTGTCTTGATTCCGAAAAGAAGCAATGCCAGTAAGTTTGATGATTACCGGCCCATCAGCTTATGTAATGTGAGCTACAGGATTATTGCGAAGATCCTGGCTAATAGAATTCGTCCTGTTTTGGAGAAGATAATTAGCCCTTTCCAATCGGCTTTTGTGAAGGGTCGCTGGATAGCGGAGAATTCTATAATTTCTAGTGAAATTGTCCATGATATGGGGATTAAGAAAGGAAGGGAGGCGTTCATGGGGGTGAAATGTGATATGTCCAAGGCCTATGACAGACTGGAGTGGAATTTCGTGAATGAAGTTTTAAAAGCCTTTGGCTTTAGTGAGTCGGTGAGAAAATTGATTATGTATTGCATCTCTTCGGTTAGCTTCCAAGTGCTGTTAAATGGGGGTTTAACCAAGATTTTTACTCCTCAGCGTTGCCTAAGGCAGGGGGACCCCCTCTCGCCTTATTTGTTTATTCTTTGCTCTGAGATTCTTTCTCGTCTCAACCTGGAGAAGGAGAGGTTGGGATTGATTGAGGGGTATAGAATGTCGAGGAATGGTCCCACGGTGTCTCACCTGATGTATGCAGATGATAGTATGCTTTTTGTTAAAGCTAATTTGCGGAATGTGGAAACCTTGTCTAAAGCAATGCAAATTTATTGCAGTTAGTCTGGCCAAGAAATCAACACGGGTAGATCTAAAGTTCTCTTGTCTAAGAACTGTGATAGGGGGAAAGGCCTGGAGCTGGCAGAAGTGTTCGGCTTTGAATTAATGGATGGTAACGAATTTTTCCTGGGAAACCCCCTATTTGTCAAAGGTAATAGAAGCAAAGATTTCAATTTCATAGTTGACAAGGCTCGCAGAAGGATGGAAGGGTGGAAGGCTAAGTTGTTTTCTCAGGCAGCGAGAACAACGTTAATCAAAAGTGTGGTATCTGCGATACCAACTTACAACATGGCTGTCTTTCCCATTCCTGTGAGTATAACTAACTCTCTAGATGCTCTTGTTCGTCATTTTTGGTGGAAAGGAAATTTGGAGGGGGGTCGATATCTGGCTCTGTTGAACTGGAATTCGATGTGTAAGCCAAAACCGTGTGGTGGGCTTGGCATTCAGTGCTTTAGGGACATCAATTTCTGCTTCCTTGCGAAGCTAGGGTGGATGATGGCAAGCAATTCTAATGCCCTTTGGGTTAGGATTCTCTCGAGCAAATATTACAATGATACAGACTTCTTGAGCATCAATCTCCCAGTAATGCTTCTCTGGTTGCTAGGGGGATTTGGAGAACTAGAGAATTCATTAATGATAATAGTTTGTGGCTGGTAGGTGATGGGAAACATGTCAATATTTGGAAAAAGGCTTGGTCCTGTGGTGATGAGATTATCTTGGAGGCGGGTGTAATTAACCTTCTTATGGTGGACAAGGGTTCTCTGAAAGGGTTTTTCTCAAATGATGGTACTGAATGGGACGTGTCTGCTATAGTCAGGAAGTTCAGACCCTCTGCTGCAGAGGCCATAATCAGTTGCAAGATAGAAGAATTGAACACGGTGGATAGGCTGGTGTGGAGAGATAACCTTAAAGGTGAGTTTTCAATTAAGACCGTCTTTAGGAGTTTATATTCAGCATCTTCTACTGTTGATGTTTATTGCACGAAGCTGTGGAAGCTGAAGTTTCAGGAGCGATTGAAGTTATTCCTGTGGAAAGTCTATAGGGGGTGTGTCCCTTTTGGGTCCATTTATAATCGTATCTTTGGTAGCTATGTGGGTGATTGTGCCTTATGTGGAGTAGCATATGGTGACACTGACGAACATTTCTTTACCTCTTGTGTGATCACTTGTGATTTGTGGTGGGAAAGCAAGTGGGGTAATTGGACTGATCAGCTGAGCCCAGGGTCCGGGAAGGAGGTGGTTAAACTGATTCTTGACCCCTCTTCCTTTCCTGATATTTTTCAGGCTTGTGACCGGGAGGAGTTCACTCTTTATGGGCTATAAGGAATACAAATTATCATAGTAAAGTCAGGTGGAGAGTCAATGACAGCAATGATAGGGAGTCTAGCTTATTGGGGAGATGGAAGCTGCCGAGACCTGGGAGAATTCGAGTTAATGTCGATTTCGCTACTGGAGACGGGATAGGGGCGATTGGGGTTGTCACATGGGATGCTAGTGGAGGCATCAAGGCTCTCTTTGCCCTGAAGGTCTCTCTGCAGTCGGTTACTCATGGGGAGTTGGAGGCAGTCGGGAAAGGAGCGGAGGTTCTCCACAGATTGGGGATCATAGAGGCTGATATCCTCTCGGACAACCAGGTTGTAGTCGAGGCTCTCTCTTCGAATGAGTCCCTTTCTTGGAGTGATTCTCTTCTTTTCTCAAAAGTTTGTAATCTGCTTTCTAGTTTGCAGGCTGAGATCCTTTGGATTCCTAGATCTAAGAATTTTTCTGCCCATGCTTTGGCTAAATGGGAATTGTTTAACAATTATAAGGGATTTCTTAATTGCTGGGAGGTGATGCCCTGTATGCTCACCAAGATCTTAGACCATTATGAATAAATCATTTCTCTTTCAGCAAAAAAAAAAAAATATAAGGAAGAAGGGATTAGCCATCAATTTGGACAATATGGTGACAATACAATGGTGAATTTTGTGCATTTAGATATTTACATATGTATTCAAATTGTGATAAATATTAATCATAATATTACCTCAATTAAAATTTTCATTAATTTTTTAAATATTACTATATTATTTTATTATAAATATATATAAAGGTGTATTCGTTAATTTTATGTATTATTTACATATAAATTCATTACATTTTAATTTACCTTATTAGTGTTTTAATATTGTGTGTACATACATGTACATCAAAGATTCTGTTGTACTTATTTATTAATTTGTCTATATGTGAAGACAAATTAAAACCAAAATTATAGGCCAATATTACTACAGCTCAGATTTTCTTCCTTTTTTTTTACCAAGTATGACAACTTCGAGTACCACTTCAACCTCATCAAGGTAAGAAATTAAGCACATACACCTACATCATTCATATGTCTATACATAGAGACCCTTATTTAGAATCCACTATTTTATTTTGTAAAGTTTTTATAAATAAAACCATAAGCTAAATGTGATAAATAATGTCCAAAGTTGAGTGAAAAGAAAAAAGGTTATGATTATGTGATAATATGAAAAAAGAAAAGAAAAAGGTTATGAGATTAATATGAAGAAAAAAAAGTCGTTGGGACTTGAGAGCCTCCAAGAATCTTCTTCCTTTTTTTTTTCTCAGTGGTGAAGAGCGTATTTAGAGGTTGAAACTTGGCTCCATCTCTTCACCAAATCAACAAAGTCCTTATTTTTATTTAAAAAAAATAAAAAAAATAAAGACAGCCAAATCAACAAAGTTCCCATATATAATTTTTTTTTTCTTTTCAGTCTTCAAATATTAGATCTTCAATTAATGCTGGCTAAATTTAGAACCTATTTTTTGATCTGTCAAAATCTTTTAAGACAGAAAAATTAGATATTCAATTAATGTCTCCAATAAACATGTACACCACCCATGACAAAATACAATAATAGTAATCTTATCTATCTATTTATTTATTTAATTAATTATTATATTTTTGGTTTTTTTTTGAGGAAAAACATTATATTTTTGGTTGATGAGAATATTTAAAATTTCTGGTATTTATATAAAATAAAATTGGGCAACGGACTCAGATGAAAAATAAAATAAAATTGGGGCAACGACCACGTCATCAAGCGCGAGGGGTAGATAGCCGTTAGAGACAAACCATTGCGACCTTTTGTTTTTGTATGAACATCTAACGGCTACAGTTTAATCAAGAGCCAAAAACGAAGATCGAACGGCTATATTTTAGTAGCCGTTAATTTCAAAATAGAGAAAGAATGCATGCGGGGACATTGCCCCGTTGGCCTTCCATCCTTGATCTAATTTTCGCTTTTTCCTTTGTTCGTTTTCTTACCTTTTATTCCGTTCATTATAATCATCCCCAATCAAATCCTTTCCTCTTAACTTCTCTATTTTTTTCTTTTTTTTTTTGGACGGGACAATCCAAAATCCTTTAAAGAAGCCCAAGAGAGTGAGTCGAGTGACCAAGGAGGCGGCTTTAGAAGACAATAGAGCGTAGAGGGTTCTCTAATGGAGTTTCTTTCCGGTGTTTTAAGGACTGAAGCTCAGTTTCAGTTGATTTATTAGCTTGAATTTTCTCTTGGATTGGACTAAACGCAACTTGAACCCAAGTGGGTCTTCTTCGTTTTTTTGTTTTCATCCAAATTCAACGATCTTTGTGCTCTTGCAATATTTTTCTTCGTCTTGATCTTATCGTTTTCTTCTTTTTGTGACATGGGTTTTTCTTCTTCTTATTTTCTTGCTCTTTCAAGGTTCTCTGCTACTACTGAGTTTATTGATCACGATGGGTGGATTAGAAGAGAATATATATCAGGACACTACAAACCCCTCATTTTTTCAAGGTATAATCTTAAACACAATTTTCTGTATACCAGTCATGGAGTTATATGTGGTTGAGACATTTTAAACACAGATCTAAAGCTTATTTTATGCTCTGTATTTTCTTTGATATTTTAAAGAAGGTTCAAGAATTGGGGGTGCTAAGTTTGCTAAGGAGATGGGAAACAATCAGAGAAGGGCATTGAGTAGTATCAATCCTAACATTTTTGGGGCAACTCATAATCCTTATGTCATCAACAAAAGGGATTTTTCTGGGTAATGTCAAAACTCTTGTGTCTGATCTATCTTCACTTTATGCATTATTTTTTCTACAGAACTCTAAATATAATTCATAAAAGTTACAAGGTCGGTATCTAATTTTGCCTTGTTCTTTGTTTCACGCTTGGTGTTTGGCGTTTGTATAGGAAGCTACTACCAGCTCATGTCGTTCAGCATTGCTCTGAAGTAATTTCCATCTCATTTCTTTGTGTTGCCTTAAAATTTTATGATTAAGAGTGTTAAAAAATTGACTTTGTCTGATGGAATCTTTGATGATCTGCAGGTTTGTAATCGTCAAACTCAGAATCTAAACTTATTGGCAGTAAAGTCTAGTGGCATAGAGGACTGTCAGATTGTAGAAGTGGAGGACTTTGAGGATAACAAGGATGTCCCAGTACCAATGTTTGTGAAGCACACAGAAGCTCTTCTAGATGAATTTGATCAGGTGGTAAGTATTGTGTATAGTAATTCCTGGATTAGCAAATTGTATCAACTATAATTATTGCTGTTTGGAAAAATGACTGTGGATGTACTGCATATAAATACTGTAGGAGGAAGTTGAAATGGAAGATGTGGAAGATGAAGAAGAAGATGTGGAAGAGGAACCTGTCATGGATATCGACAGCAGCAATTTGAAAGATCCACTTTCAGTTGTTGAGTATGTAAATGAAATTTATGTCCACTATAGGAAAACTGAGGTAATTTGCCTTATCACATTTACAAAAAAAGGAAAAAAAAAACGCTTATACTTGAAAAGCTGTTGATAAACTTGTGCTCTTTTAGTCCAAACTAATATGCTAATTAGTTCTTTTGAATTATCTTATACTTGCCCTTGATTGAAAATTGTTAACTCAGCCCCATGAGCTCGTTATAACTCTCATTTATTGATTTTGGAAACGCATCCAATTTCAACTCAACACATGAGATTATTACAAGTCTCATTTATTGTTTTTGGAAGGATATGCAGTTTCAATTGACTAATTTATATCTGAAATCTGAATCATTTGCCATAAACTTGTGTCAAATTTTACTGTGTTTTGGCTATTTTGGGATTTCCTCTATTTGATAAGTTTTATCTTTCAGAAAACTTATTTTATTATGAATGCCATTATATAATTCAATTAATATATAGTCAGTAGTTATGGTCAATGGATTTTTCAAAATTGAAAGAATGTGATCAAAATGCTTTGTAAATGATTGTCCATGTGTCAAACTATTTGCTTTATTGAATGATATCATATATATTGTGCAGTGTTTAAGCTGTGTCTCTCCAAATTACATGGCTCATCAACCTGACATTAATGATAAAATGAGAGCCATACTCATTGACTGGCTTATTGAGGTATATATATTTATAATATATTGTTTGCTTTTTATGTATCTCTGAGAATGTGAAAATAGAGCTTAACTTGTTTATTTTTATAAACAGGTTCACCACAAGTTTGAACTCATGGAAGAGACACTTTTCCTGACTGTCAATCTGATTGATAGGTTCTTAGAACGACAAATAGTGATCAGAAAGAAGCTTCAGTTAGTTGGGGTAACAGCAATGTTATTGGCATGCAAGTATGAGGAGGTTTCAGTCCCTGTAATTGAGGATTTTGTGCTCATAACTGACAAGGCATACACAAAGCAAGATGTTCTAGACATGGTAGTAAATCACTACTATTAACTATTTATTTATCTCTTCATTTGCAAAGAATGTTGTCCACTAATGCTCTTACTTTTTTCTTTTATGAACAGGAGAAATTGATTGTGAATGAGTTACAATTCAACTTTTCTGTCCCTACACCATTTGTTTTCTTGAGGAGATTTCTCCAAGCCGCTCAGTCAAACAAAAAAGTGAGTAGTTTTGTTCCCCCATATGACAAAAAATGTTTCTAAAATATTGAAACAAACTAATACAACATCTGATTGGAACTGTGAGAGCAGCTTGAAATTTTGTCATCCTACATCATTGAGTTGTGCTTAGTGGAGTACAAAATGCTCAAGTTTTCGCCGTCTTTACTCGCTGCTGCAGCAATTTACACTTCTCAGTGTACTCTCTGCGGGTCTAAGCAGTGGAGTAAGACCAGCGAGTGGTACTCTAATTATTCAGAAAACCAACTCCTGTGAGTACTTGTTTTTACTCTTTTCTTTCCTTCTTGTGTTTGGTATTTACAAATAGTTTAATGGTGTTAGTTAATATGTTTTGTTGAATTTCAGAGAATGCTCAAGATTGATGGTTTCTTTCCATCAAAAGGCTGGAAAGGATAAGAAACTGACTGGAGTATACAGGAAATACAACACAAAGAAATTTGGGTTCGCAGTTAGAGCTGAACCAGCAAACTTTCTAATAGGTGTGTCTACCGAGTTTTGAGTTCCTTTTTCGAATTTCAAACCGAAAAGCAACAAAAGTTGCCCCCCCCCCCACCCTTCTTCTCTTCTCTGCTCTGCTAAGTCTTAAAACAAACAAAACATATATATACACCAACGGCTTTTCTGAGCACAATTTTAGTGGGTTTCTTTCTTCTTTTGTTGCCAAAAACTTATTATTTAGCAGTGTTGATCTGTGTGACCATGAATCTATATTTCTACTACATTCACGGTTTTATTTTGTAAGTAGTGTTAGATGTGTAGATATGTTTCTTTCTCCTCCCCCCTCTTGTCAGAACTGAATTTTTATATATACACACAACATCATACTCTATAATGTTTAAGGATGAGAATCAATAATTCATTTCTGCCCACCGTTTTTGGGGTTCTGGTATTTGATGTTGTGTGAAATAATACCAACAATTCTTCCAAATTATGAGGGGCTAAAAAAATCAACTTTGTAAAATTTTGTATAAATCAACTTCACAAATAAATATATATATTTCATAAATAATTCTTTATTTATAAACAATTCATTATATTTTTTACAAAATATGTTGATGCTGAAAATTATCTCAAAAATAAATTTGTATTTGCAATTCGAATTCTTTACACAATTTCTCCTAAATTGGCGATGATTTTCTCTCTGAGCAGTGTTTGCAAACTCGTATACACTTTTGGAGATGTAATTTAGTAGAGCTTTGACTAGGCTAATGTGATTAAGAATTGTTCCCTTTTTGAATGTTGGAGTCTCCTATTTATAGGCAGTGCCGCACAATTTTCTTCCTATTTCCCCGTGTGCCTTCTCTTCTACTATACTTATCGAGCTCTATTCTCTATCTGGTTCTGAACTCAATTCTGCTCTTCTGATTTTCTCTTATTTTTTAAATAAAACGATGTGTTTCTGACCACTATTGTTGTTTCTGTCACATCAATTAATTACTTCTCGTGTTTTAATCATAGTGAAATCGTCATTTGTTAAGTTTGAGCTCATATGTTGTGGAATCGGTTATCCAAAATCATTATGCACATGTCTTTTCAAGATGCACAGGTACAACAATCATTTCAAATTTTAGGGAATTATCCTTACCTTTTCAATTTACCCTAATCACTTAATTTAAAATTTAAATTGACGATATTTAATTGAAAAAGATCTCATCAATATTAGAAACTTTCGCAATATTTTAGCTTTTCGCCCTTTCTGATCTTCCCCATTCTCTCCTTCGATGGGTTTCCTCCTTTGTTTTCACTTTTTCCCTTTTCCTGATCACGACTTCCAAGAATACCAAAGGCAAATCAAAATTTTTTACTGAAAAAGGCTTCACCCTTAAATGACATGAGCTTTATATGACCGAATATGAAGTTGCTTATGTGATAAAATCTATGTAAAGGTATCATGTTCCTGCTGGCATTACTTTCCGAATGTTGACAAAACTTGAATTAATCGAAAACTTGGGAGGCCTTGAGATGGGCGAGGGTGAAAATCTTGGTCAGCAAAAAATATATGGAACTAATACTTTTTCAAATCCTCCTCTATTGGCGTACATCCTTTGCATCATTGTGACCATGACCCAGCTGCTTCCAAATTTCGTTCAGACGGTCCTGCTGCTCTTTGTGCTCATAAGGGAATGGTACTTCTCACGTTTGAGTTCTTCGTCTGTTTAAGCAGAACAACTTGCACTTCTTGTTTTATTGCTTGATACATTTCCCCCAAGGGTTTCAATTACAAACATGGCTAGGGGTTTGCCAACATAACAAGCGATGGGATTTTTTTTGCTTTTATAATTGGTGGGGGGTTGGCATCCCAAAGTTGTTTATTCCGAGGTGTTTTTTGTGGCAAACCGTTTAGTTGAGAAAATTTATTAGCCTGTTGGAACCCTAACCGAAGAGTGTAAGCATATCCTTACCAACTTGGGCATTATTCAACACTTGAAAGAAAGATATGTCCCATCACATTGACTCATCCTAATCAAAAGGTTTTCCTGTCTTCCAAACCTCCATGAAATCTCTTCAGTTAACGTTTCTACACTTACAATTTTAGCATACATGAAACAAATTCTATTGGCAGAGATATTTGTGAGCTATCGAGAATACTTGACCCAGGTGCCCATAAATGAAGACCCCTGGGTTTTAACAAAGATTCATGTTGCCCATATACTGCTCCTTTGGTCGAAGGTCGACAAAGAAGACCGTGAACACTCTAAAACTTTAAGGTGTGTTATTATCAGCTTTTCAGACCTCTTAGTTGAAGAGGGTATTTTGGTTCCAGGAAATGTGGTTCCATCTGTTGCTCAAGATCACCTGAGCATTTTTCCTTCCAATTCTGCTTTGCCTAGTTATTCGATCCCATCAGTTGAATTGCTTTTATCTACTAGTGCAATTTCTTTTGTCACTATAGTTCCTTTATCCACAAACCCAATTTCTTTAGTCATTCATTTGGGGGAAAGTCGCTCATTATAAATAAAGAAGAAAAAGATTATGTGAAGCCCAAAAGAACCAAGCTCCTTGGGAGGGCAAAAAACTTAGGAGGCCACCTTATTTAGCAAGTATGAGTCTTCTTTAGAAAATTATCGAGTGGCTTCTTCTATGCTTGTGAGTTCAACTGCCCCTAGTTCTTCGTCCTGCTCTGTGGAACTTGTTACCCCACCCTCTGGAGTAGTTCCTCCTTTTTCGCATCAAGCTGAGCTGAGCAAGATTGTTTATAGCCTGACCCCTATTCAGTTTATGCCATAATCTCAGTGACAATTCACATTGAGAGTCAGATTAGTGACGTTGACTATGGGATTTATTGGGCCTAACTTGGTGACATCGAGCGCTGAAGCTCTTTAGAAACACCTTCAAGGTGGAGTAATGGATTCCCCTACTTTCATGCCTTCGGAGATTGATCACAGCATTTCGATTTTCACTATGCTCTATAATTTTCTCGAGCTCCATGCTCTCCATGTCTCTTCAATTTTTACTTGTACGTTTGACGTTCCTTTTAGTTTGCATATTATTCCTAAAACAAAGTCTTTCGACCTTCCAATGAGTTCTTCTATTTCTTGCTCTATCTCTATCATTTCCCTTTACTCCTCAAGACTGTTTCCACTACCTTTACTGTTATGGGCAATCCCATTGCCCCTAATTCACTTTGCTCTCCCAAGATTTCGACTTCTGGAGCTGAACAAACCACAACTCATACTTCTATCATCCCTTCTTCTTATTCTCCTCACCTATCTGCTACTTCTGAACTAATTAGAATTTCCATTCTTTTGAAGCCAAATCTTTATGTGCAGTGCCTTCTTGAAGTTGAAAATGAGAAGTGGCTCCAACTTCAGAAGGATGTCGAACATAGCCTCATGGCTCTATTCGACTTAGGTCTTGCTACCACTCAAAAGTTGTATTCCTCTCTCTATCCCCTATTCTTCTTCTGAGCATGAAGCATGCTGCAAGGAACTTGATGTGGTTGTGGAATCAAGCTATGCACTGAGTAGAGCTCGAGAACGACGAGAAGAAGCTGCTTTGTCTTCTGTTGTCAAGAATGAGCTCGATGTTGAAAAAAAGTCTTATAAGGATTCTTGTTCTCAAATAGAAGCTTTGAAAAAAGATTTAAAGAAAAAGTATAAGGTCTTGAAGAACAAAGAAGAACAACTTTTGAATAAGGAAAAAGGGATTTCCACATAGATTTAGGTGTTGTAACATAATAGAGTGGGCAATGTTACAACCAATGTGTGGTTCGAAAATGAGAGAGAGAGAGACTTTATAATATAGGAAAAAAGGCAATCTTTTCTAAAATTTTGAATTCTAAAGAAGAGTGTGTAGAACACTCTCTTATTTCCTTCTTCTTATATGCAAGTAAATAGTTATTTTCTTTCATTAATTAAATACAAAATAAAAAGAAAATACAAAAGGGAAACTAGCTTCCCTAGCCGCCCCATACACATAGTATTGGGCTAGATATTTCTATTTTGCATGTTTTGCCTAAGGGAAATTTACACTCTTTACTAACTTTTCCCCATGTATTACAAAAATACTGTGACCCGCCCAAATTTACGTTTTTACTGTTTTTTTTTAATTTCGGCAGTATACTGCCAAATTGTATATGTTATTGTTTTATTTTTTTTTTTGATTGATTGAGACATGGGCTCAAGTTATTTATTTAATTTTTTATTTTAATGGATGTAAAAATTATTATTTATTATTTTTAATATTTAATAATTATTATTTTTTGAGATAATTTAATAATTATTATTTTGATGAAAAGGTTGATGGGATGTGTCATAAAAGTGACATGTTTTACTTTTTCTTTTATTTAAATAAATTTAAAAATCACACCCCATGTCTCACTCTTTTTCTTTTATTTAAATAGATTTAAAAATCCCACTCCCATCTCTCACGATTCATCTTTTTCTTCATCTTTATCTTCTAGCTTTTCACATAAATCTCACCCCCATGTTCTAATATTCATCTTTTTCTTCAAGTTTTTTTTTTCTTCATCTTTATCGTTGTTTTAATATTGTTCTACTGTTGTTTTTCATGATTTTTTTTTTCATGTTCAGTTCTTCTTCTTCATCTTCTTTTCTTTTCTTCTTAAAAAAAAAAAAAATTTGAAGTTCTTAGTTATGTTTTTTTTTGAAAATATAAGAGTTAGTGTGGTTTTTTTTTTGTTCTAATTTTCTAGAACTTTCTTGCAAATATAGTGCATTTAGTATTGAGGATGTGCACAACATAGTTAATTTTTGATCATTTTTTTTCTTTTATTGTTTTATTTGTTTTAGTATTGTTTTAGTATTGTTTTACTATTGTTTTTCATGATTTATTTATTTGATGCCGATTTCACTGCCCTTGCTCCATCTCGCTGGAATTAATAGGTATTTTCTGGGTGTTCTCGTGTTGTTGTGATGGTTCTGTCTGTGAGTGTGGAAGATGGAGGCTATAAATACATTTATTCTTCGTTCTCTTTGGCTATTTTTGTGTTTTTTTTTTCTTTTGGTTCTCCTATAAATATATTTGACGAGCTCACTCACAAGAGAGTTTTGAGGTGTGTGTTTCTTTTATATTTTTCTAAGTAGTTATATTTGCTTCATTTGTTTTTGTGTTGTTTCAGTGTTATTTTAGTAGTTTTTTTTATTATAATTTTCTAGGAATAGACTTGCAAATATAGTTGATTTTGCATCTGGTGTTGAGGTTGTGCAGCAGATTGTTTGTTTTTTTTTAATCATTTTTTTCTTTTGTTTTGTTTGATTGTTTTAGTGTTGTTTTACCGTTGTTTTGCCATGATTATTTATTGACGTCGATTTTACTGCTTTTGTTCAATCTTGTCGGAATTAATGGTTATTTTCCGGTTGTCTTGGTGTTGTTGTGGTGGTTATGTCTGTGATTGTCAAAGATGGAGGCCTCATACTTTTGTTTTGGTATTGACAGTATAAAAGAAAAAAAAAAAGGAGGACAGTATAAATGTTAATTCTGCCGTGTGGCAGTAAAATTGAAAAGTATTACCCCGAACTCAGTATTTTTGTAAAATGCCCTTGCCTAATGAATGAAAAATCTTGTCATATTTTTATTTGGGAAATTTACAAAAATACTGTTTTTTTCCCAAATTTTACAATAATACTGCCACACGGCAATAATTTTTTTTTACTGTCCAAGCCCTTTTTTTTTTCTTTCATACTGTTCAGACCTAAAATATTTACTTTTATACTGTTAACAGTAACAAAGCACAAACGGCACCTCTTTCGTGGTTGGGGACGGACAAATCAACACCAAAACTATAGAAATATCAAGAAAAAACCATAAAATTCGGCGAAGAGAAAAAATTACTAAATCAACAACAAATCAAGAACGAAGAACAATATTTACATATATCATTCCTAAGAAACGATTAATAATGTACAATATAAAAATCAAGGTTGTTTTAAAGTTGTTTTTTATCTTATTAACACAAATTTATTGCTAATTATAGGGAAAAGCCCAATAATAAAAAAAGAACACCAGAAAACGATTTGTGTGCATTGTTTTGTAGTGTTATTTTACTGTTGTTTTAATATGAAAAAAAGGCCACGTAAATAAAATATTGTGAAAAATGACAGGACATGAAATCTATACCAGTTCTCATAAAGAACACCAGAAAACGATTGTGTGCGTTTTGTAATGTTATTTTACTATGAAAAAAAGGTCACGTAAATAAAATATTATGAAAAATGACAGGACATGGAATCTATATTAGTTCTCATAAAGAGCAATGGACAATGAGAAAAAGAACATAATTATTTTAAGAGAATGTGGCAATGCTCAAAAACAACACAACAATACTTGAAAACAACACAACAACAATAGAATCATACACATTGGAACACCAATCAGAAGAAGGAGGAGAGTCAAAAACAAGAGAATTTGAAAACGACAAATTTGACATAGTTGACTATGCGAAGCTGGTTGCTAAAAAAATAGTAGAACAACTTGAAAACAACAGAAAAAAACTAGATCCAGAAATCGACAACAACAACGTGAAGCTAATAACAGACAAACATCACCCAGAAGTAGAAAAAAGTCAAGCATACAAGGACAAGGAAACTCTGAAGAATTTCCTCAGCTACTACGCACAACCAAAGCGGAGGAAAACACCCACTGGAGGAAGGAGTATAGCCAATATTACTTCAATCAATGTTTATGAACCCATGGTATGTATAAAAATTGTATAATTGTAAACATCTATTTTTAAAACAAAATGAGATAGATGTCCGTTAGATGAGCCTTTTGGTGCCACGTAGGAGGATGATCTTACACGTGTACAAGATGATAGTCAACATTCATTTAGATTCTTTATATACATAATATATATTATCAAGGACCACCTAGAAGTAAAGTAGTCTCTATCTTTATTGCATTTGTGACACGTGTAACCAATTAGGACATTCCATCAATATTTTATACAACATGACAAACTCTCCAGTGATATTGGCTATAACCAGAAGTTACTACTCTAGAATGGTAGTATTCTGATCGGGTGTACTTAAATTCTCAATCCTAAAAAAAATAAAAGAAAACACTACTAAAAAAATACTACAATAACACAAAAAATTAAAGAATAACAAAAACAAGCATAAAAAAATAGAACAAAAATAAATGAAATCACACACCTCTACAACCATTTTCCCAATTATTTTCTCAACCACATTTGTTGATTGCACAATCTTTACTGGGGATTACCCTTTCCCTAAAATTTAACAAAACAAAACCAAAACAACAACAATACACAACATGAAAAAAAAAAAAACCAAAAATCATAGAATAAAAGAAACAAAAAAATCAACATGCAAAATGAGAACCCCAAATAATTTACAGAGAAATGAACAATACAATGAAAATGTAAAAAAACCCCTAAAACAACACAAGATCAATACGAAAATACCTTCACAGATTTAGGAGACTTCACAAACTCAGTCTCCAACTCAAAATCAGAGTCCGAGTTCTCCACAACAGTTCAAGGATGTTTTCCTCGAGTGTTCTTGGAAGTTCTAGCAGGTAGTTTTCTTTTAGGGGCAACATGAGAAGTAGAACTAGGATGATTATCTTTCAAATATTTCTTACCTATTGTTGGTTTGAGTTTCATTTTCTGGGATTGTTTTGGGGAATTTTTAGCAACAGGGGATGATGAGGATGAACGTGTAACTGCCATTTAGATCGAGGAGGAGTAGTATTTATAGAGAAAAAGGAACGAAAATGGAGAGAAAAATTAAAAGGAAAGCTTGAGAAGAAAATGTAATAACTAAATTTTTGGGAAAAAAACAGAAAAATACAAAAAAGGAAAAAAAATTACAAAAATACTTTGGGCCGGCCCATTAAACATTTATACAGTCCACATACAAATATTTACAAAAATACCACATTCACTAAGCCTTCAGCTGTACAGAGCGAACCATGAAAGTGAAAATACCGCGATCGTTTCAAAACTGCAAAACAACCAAAATGAAACCAAAACGATAAAAATACAACTATTAATTCTGGCGAAATCAACTGGAAAAGAAGACCTGCAATGATCTAAACAGAAAATGACGAAAAAAAATTAGAAAAACTGTGAAGAAACTGAAATTACACATTTGTTTTCTATTTTATTCGATCAAAATAACTCCCCTAATATCGAAATCTATATTCATGAAATGTAGATCTGTAACAAACAGATCTGGAGCTCCCACTAAATCCAAAACAATGTATTATGTGAAAAATTTAAAAAAAACCTCATGAATAATACATCTACGTTATATACAGTTGCATTTTGATTGATTACTGGTTTCCAATATATATATATTTTTAGAAACACAATAAGAAGAGTAAATTCGAATTAAGGTACAACCAGTTACGTATAAGTCAGTTTATTTTTTGTTTTGGTTGCATTATAGTTGCATTATCGTTTTATGTTAGTTTATATATTATGTAGGAATTTAATTTGACGGGGACTAAGAAATAGTAGTTATACATAGTAAGTTTTGTGCAAAATAGTTGCATATTAGTTTTATAATGAAATAACATATGCAAGTAGCAAAACTATAATAAAACTACAAAACAACTGTATACAAACTAAAATACAGGAAAAACTCTTTGAACATCAACATCCATTATATATCTCATTGTTACCCATTGATGATATAAAAATGGACAGGAAACAACTAGACAAAAAACATATTAAAAAAAAAATACATATAGAAGGTGTTTACACTATTAAAAAACTATGAAAAAACTATTACAAAATGAGAAATAATCAAATGAAGAAACTGAAATGAAAAACAATAAAACATCTCGAAAAATAAAAACAGAAAAAAAAACAACAAAATAAAACAGAAATTAAGACTAAACAAACAAAAATAAAAAACTCATAAAAAGAACAAAAAAATTAAACTAAAAAAAATAGAAGCCCTAAAAAATCAAACAAAACTAAAAGAAATGTTAAAGTGAAAAACCTAAAATAGTAAAATCGATAAACACAAAACACACTAATGTCAAATACGAAAAAAATTTCAAAAAGGGGGGAAACGAAAAAGAAACCGAAAACAAACCTGAGATCGAAGACCAGCTCCATCTTAATCATTTTTTAGCATTATCTTGATGAATTTTTTCCTGGGCAGCAACCTTTGATTTTTTTAGGAGGAGCTCGCTCACGTTTCGACAGTTGAGAAGCAAAATCGGAGTCATCGTCTTATTCCTATTAGCTACAGATTTCAACCCCATTTTAGAACTTTTCTTTGGCAAAGGGAGAGGAGAAGAGTTCAGCTATGGAGGTTTTATTTAAAAAAAAAAAAAAATTGAAAAGAAATTGAAAATAATAAAAAAAAAAAAAGGAAGAAGAGAAAAAGATAAGTGAATGATGTAAGGTGTGATTGATATAAGTCATCAATCAATGACGTGGCTGCATGGATGGAATTGATGTGTAAGTGGTATAATTGTAATAAAAGAAAGAGGAAATGTAAAAATGATGATGTAAGCGTGTAGGGGTTTTTTTGTAATAAATTGAGTAAATTAGATTTTTGATGTAAAAATTTCTAAATTTTTTTGAAAAGAAATATAAAACTACCCACACCTTGTAACCAGGTGAGAATGTAGTAGAAGAAGAAGATGAACAAGGATTATGGGAGAGTGGATTTATGGTAATGATTATATAACCTTTAAAATATTTGAAAATATTTTATAAAAAAAATAAAACCCAAAAAAGATATAAAAAGTTGTCATAAACAGTGACACAACAAGTCAAATCATCCATTTTTTAAAGCACTATTTTTTAAAAAAATAAAGAGGCTAAACCCCATGAAAATAGTAAGCCACATAATATATAAAAACATATAACAAATGGCAGTATACTGCCGAATAAATAAAAACTGTAAAAATGTAAATGTCAGCGTGTCACAGTATTTTTGTAATAAATGGAGAAAAGTTAGTACATCATGTAAATTTTCCTTTTTATTTTTACCATATTTTTTTTTGAAAATGGAATGCTTTATTAAGAAGAGCAATCGCTCGTAAGAATAGGCATCAATTCCATAGGCACATTGGAAATATACGTTCAACTAAGTATTTTTACCATATTTAATTAACTTTTTTATATTTAAACTAGTTTTAATTATATAATCATTTATTCATATCCAAATAGTTATTCTAATAAAACATAATTTAAATATTACTATTCATTATAACAACAAAATATCTTATTTAATAATTATACATTTATTCTCTCTTTCATCTAAATTTCATCAACTTAGTGAAAAATTCTCAAAACTGACAAATACAGTAATGTAAATTTTAATTGATTTAAATAACAATTATTGTAACATACTGTTAAATAATATTTTAAATAATATGAGGATCATGGACCTATAAAATCAAGCTTCTAATATATTTCTCATGACTCTAACTTATTAATTCCTCGTGTCTCTATTATTGACTCAAAACTGCACTCCAAATTTTATAAAACGCTCTATACATAATATAGATACGCTATAAATTCTTTATTATTTCTATAATAATCCTCTATAGATAGTCTATAGTTAATTGGAACTTAAAATTTTTGTTTTGCCCTTTCGTTATATTTTACTTAGTTGACATAATGATATTTTAGTAAACTAATTTTATTACTAAAATGAGTACTCAATCATTAAACGCTTCAACTAACCTCAAAGAAAACTGTCATTTCACTTCTAATATTATAGAAGATATAAATATTCATATTTATGACTAACATTCCTACTCAATTATGCTACCGAATTCGCAAGATGTAAGTATGAGCTAGTCCATAAGATAAACTAGTAACGAACAAGTCAAAGAACTCAAATAATAGAATTATCTTAAATCTTAATCATGTCAGGATTCAGATCCAATTGATCTATGATAAACTAAGTAATATTGACTTAGAATATATATAACGGTAAGATTATGATATTTACTCTACTGTAAATATCGGTCCAATCCAATATAAATCTACATATTCGATATCAAGTCTATTTTATCAATGCCTCGAAAAAAAGCATATCACTTGTTTTAGTGCAAATAAAATGCATCGTTGATTATCACGTCAATGTAAATATATAAATCTTTAGGCTTAAATATTCGAATCATATAGTAACAATTATTTTTTACTGTGAGGATATCACAATAATTGTGAATAGCTATACATTATGGACTTAATAGAATTTAAATATTAAGCATATAATCACGTAAAATAAAATGTGAACTAAGCAATTGACATAATCATAAGGGTGCGTTTAGAAAGCCACATTGTAATTGAATTTGTGTGTAATTGGAGGTAATTACACAATTTGACATGTTTGTCTGACCATGTAATTACACTGTGACTGTGTAATTTGAAGTAATTGAGGGGTTCCAATTACACTCTCCAATTCTCATGGCCCCCATGAGAATTGAATGTAATTACACTGTGTAATTACTAAAAACTTTCCATATTAAACATTAGCTACTAAAAAATATTATTTTTCCATGTAATTAGTAACTATTTTGCCAAACAAGATATTAGAAATTCATATGTAATTACCACCTCATATCCAAACACACCTTGCATTTTAAAATATAGTGTAATTACTAAACTGTGTAATTAACACCCTAGTAATTACACAGTTACTTCCAAACACTCCTTAAAAGATTTTCTATTTCTTTAAATAATATGATTACATAGAATGATTTTATTTACGACATAAATAAAATCATTCTATGTAATAGGAAGGCACAGAAGTAGGTAAATTTAAAGGCGAGGGTTAACCATACTCTGTCAGCCAAAAAAGTCAACCTTTAGGGCAAAGTCGACGTTTGCACAATAGTGAAGGTGACTTGAAGCTCAAAATCTGAGTTCTTCTTCCAACATTTCCTTATTCATTAGCTCACTATTATTGTCTTACTAAGATACACATTATAATCACAGAAACTGTCAGAATCTAAAGTCAATTATACTCAGTTGAGGCTTGATAATAGAAATAAGCTCAGAAAAAATTATAGTTCATTCCACTGAGATCAACACTATTGGTGCTATGGCCAAAGCATCTTTAGACTATTTTTTTTGGAGGAGAGAGCGATTACCTTTCAAGATAATTAAGGAATAATCGTGGAGATGCCTTGGCAAAAAATGTATACTTGACATGAGCCTATTTTGGAGATGAGGATTTAAATGAAAAATCCAATCACAGTGAAGAGCTCATCAACTCTTCCTCTGACTTTGATGATGACGAGCTCATGATCTCATCAGTTTTGAAAGGCAGGAAATATTGTGTGTCTGAACTCCCAATCTCATCGACTGTATCACCTTAAGTCAATTCTTATATTGTGGATGATCCTCCTAATTAGGTTATCGACCTTAAAGCGACCAACTCTTCTTCTAAGATGTGGCACGTGACTGTCTAGAGCTCGATCTTCACAATGTTCCTCTCATGGAAGAGCTTCAAACTCTTAGGCGTTTGGTTGGAAGGAATAAAAATATAGGAATGGGAATAGGAATAGAATGGAATATAATTTTAAATGCATAAAAAAATTGATAAAAAAATCATTAAATTTTTTTTCTTATTACATTGGAATGGTCATTCATGTAGGAATTTACTGTTTTAACCCTACACCAACAAAGCCAATAATATCAGTCTTAAGGTCAGAATTGACCTTTCCTTGTCTAAGTAAAACTTAGACCAATACGACCCCGTATTAACCCCACGACACCAATCTTGATGTCGTATGAAACCTTTGATTCAAAGACTCAATAGAAGAGTCTAGAATCCTAAACACTCAGACACAATTCACACACACACTCACAAACTCGAAACCCTAGCAGAGCAAGTTCTCTTTGAGAACTTGCTCGAATCTAGATCTGAAACCCAGATTCACACCCACACACACCCATAGCTTAGATTAGATGAGAGAAAAATGAAAAACAAGGAGAGAAAACACCAGAATTTGTTTCAGAGTTCACCCAAAACTGGGCTACGTCTCTGTCAAGCTCTTGTCAGAGATGAAAGCTTGATATCCACTATCACAAGGTTTGTTTACAAACTGTGGAGCTTCCTGTCACAGAAATCGATCAGGTAAGCTCGATTTCTTTCTTTACACTTTTTGTTTTTTTTTGTTGTTTTCTTTGTGTTTGTTCTCGATCTAACTCTCTTCTTTGTCTTCTTTGTGCATGTACTGCTTCTTCGAGCTTCTCACCATGAGATCTGGGTTCTCATGGTTGGATCTTGGAGCTGAAGACTCAAACTAGGGTTTATTCCTTCTCTCTCACTCTATTTCTTTCTAATCTGTGTTCTGTGTTGTAGATGTATGTTTATTTGCTTTGATCTGTGTATTTATAATGCTGTTGAGTCGGTTGATCAAAGCCTTAGGAGTTAGTTACAACTTTCAGTTGGAACTAACTACTAAGTCTTGATCCACTAGAGGCGAAGCCACCCTAGGATCGAGTCTTATTTGCTTTATTTTTGTTTGTAATTTGCTGATGTGGATATTTAGTGTAACAGGACTGGTTATAAGTGGATTTTATTTAACAATTCATTTATTTTTAAAATGGAATAACTATTGGAATGCTATTCTAATACTTTAAAATGCAACCAAACAAAGGAATGGAATAAAAATTGTTTCCTTTCCATTCCATTCCATTTCATTACCTCCAACCAAACCCCACCTTAAGTTTACTTAGTTGCGCTTGTCATCTCTTCTCTCCTCCTCCTATATAGGTTTCTTTTTACTCATTTTGTATGTTTTGCTTCTTTTTATCCATATTCTTTGCTTTCCTAGCTCTTGAATTACTGCTTTGATGACTTGCTTTAATATTCGCTACTTCTTTGCCTTTTCATCCATTTTGCCAATCTTCTTATACATAAAGATGGTGGGAACGTTATGCATGAACTTATTTATTCATTTCCACGCTTGCTTTTAACTTATCAGTTTAGATTGTTCTGTACTTCTAAACTTTACATGTTTCTTTTCTGCTAGTGGTCTGGATTCATCGTTCTTGGCTCGATAATAGGCACCTTTGAGCTATCTTGAAGCTTCAAAGAATAGCAACAAATTTTTGTATGCAGTTGATGTATCCAGGAATGTGTTCATTCAAGCTATCCAAAGGCTAAAAGACCTCAATGCTCAACATTGGGATCTTACCAATGGGCTCGAATTTCGCAAGAGGAGCCTTATTAGAAGTAAGTATTTGAAGGACATTACCTTTGTAAAATATTCTCGAACATGAATTTTTGGTAGTAACTGTAGACTTTTTGCAACTTGTTGTGGAGATCATTTGTCGATTTTTGATGAATAAAATAAACTCCTTGTATGTATTTTTTTGGATTGGCTCCTTAATTATAAATATATACATATTAATTAAAATTTCTCATAGTGTTGCTCAATGTTTGCCATTATTCTAGTTGTTGTATTTACTTCTCGTGCACTTTTTCCCTTCTGAATCATTTTGCCTCCTGGGTTAAGGACATTGCTCCTAGTATGAGCATTCTCTTGGTTCTTTAAATACTTGAATTTTTATATTTTAACCACACTCGTTGACCTTTTATCCCGAGCTATTAAATTTTGAGCTTCGCCGATTTTTTGGAGCTGACTTTCCAAATTGAATGCCTTAATTTTTGAACTCTGCAAAATAAGGCCAAAAACTGGACTTTACTAAACAAGCGAGAAAGCCAAGCTTTTCTTGAGCTATATTTTCAAAAAATTGTACTTTACTTCCAATTTCTTTCTTTGAATTCTTTTTTCTCTGAAGCTATGGGCAATAAATTGACTAAAAATCACACTATCACAAATATTCAAAATTAAAATAATAGCATTGTCTCAAAACAATCAAGATGTCACTCTATGTTGTTTGAAAGGTGAGTATGTGACACTAGGCTTCGTTCTATTGTTGCCCTACGCTTATGGGATGGCACTGCATAATCACAATCTAATGTGACTGCAAGATGCAAATATTGTTTGTTTTTTTTTTTTTTGAAAAAGACCATTTTACATATGATAAAATATGATATATTGGTCATTCCAAAAGATGTTCTTTAGTAGTTAAAAAATCTTCAATATATCAAAAAGTTGCGAACAAACTCTATTTAGCCACAACAAGATTACAATGTTATTTTTGAAAAATTACAAACCCAAATACAACTACTAACATGGGTATTAATGTGGCCGCTACTTAATAGCAACTACAGTAGAACCTCTATTTAAGAATACTCTATTCAAGAATAACCTCTAATTTGTTATAAAAAAATTAAGTCCCAATTTGGGCCAGTTATAAATAAGAATAACCTCTAAATTGTAATTAGTTATACATTTTCTAAGTCCCGTATTAACAAAGTATACTTCTATATAAGAATAATTACATCTTAATAAAATATATACATATGTTTTGTAAATTTATTTACATAAAATTAATAATTTTATTCCAATTGTAACATATGTATTACCATTATATTTACTCTAAAATAATTCTATTGTAATATAATATTAATAAGTATTTATTGTTATTATTGTTACATTGATATTTTTTAGTATTTTAATTTTTTTTTCTAGTATAACTCTATTTAGTTATAACCTCTCAATTAGAATATAATTTGCTTGGTCCCAAGTCTATTCTTGAATAGAGGTTCTACTGTACTACTAATTGGCAAGATGACAATATGAAGTTTAGTAAATGTGCCCCCAAGATGCAAATATGAAGTTTAGTAATATGATTTTTTTTTTTATTTAAGCGTTTATATATTACAACTATGTATAATTTGGAACTCGAATCCAGGATCTCCAACACACGTACCTTTCTATGACCACTTGAGCTAGGCTTAAGTAATTAAGTTTAGTAATATGATTAGGGATTTGTTCTTGATACTCAAAGGGAAATTTAATTTTCTATACTTACATATACCTAATATTTTATCCATAAACTAATACATATCGCCATTGAAAATATATGAGCACTTTATCTAAAACCCAAAAATACCTTTCTCATAACTCAACCCCATCTCTCTCTCTCTCTCTCTCTCTCTCTCTCTCTCTCTCTAAACCGAACCACAACCCAAAACCCCCCTCACCACCGTCCACAACGCCGCCCCCTCACCACTGTCCACAACGCCGGCCCCCTCCCAAACCAAAACCAAGCACTTCTCTCTCACCGCCTACCGCCTACACCGTCTGCCCCCTTTTTTTTGTCATTGTTTTTTTTTTTGTGTGTGATATATGATTTGGAGTATTAATAGGTATTGATTTTAGGGTTATAATGTATAATGTATATGTTTATGTGTGCGCCATGAGTTTTGTTAGATTTAGGTTCGATTTTAGGTTCAGATCTGCGATTTGGGAAAATCACAGTTTGGGGAAGACGATGGCCCGATGGGGTCCAATGGGCACCCCGATGGGGGGGTCCGATACTTGCGTGCTGGGAAAAAAATTTTGTTTGGGTCCGATGGGGACCCGATGGGGGGTCTGATGCATGTGCGTGTTTGGAAAAAATTTGTGGGTTCGACGGGTCTGATGGGGTTTGATGCATGTGCTGAAATGCGAGAGAGATAAAGTTAGAGTTATGAGAGAGGTATTTTTGAGCTTTAGATAAAGTAGTCATATATTTTTAATAGTAATATGCATTAGTTTAAAGATAAAATATTAGGTATATGTAACTATAGAAAATCAAATTTCTCTACTCAAAACTCAAAAGTCAACTAGTGGTAAGATTTTGTTATGATATTTACGAAATAATAGCAAATGGATACTTGTGGAAAAAATGACACAAATATGTGGAAGGCTAAAAACAAAACAATATCACAAAGACCAAATTGCAAAAAGAAAATTGATAGAGGACCAAAACAATAATAGTTCTGAAAAAACCCCAAATATGATGATATGAATTATTAGTCTCTTTTTTCTCCATTTATCGTCTTCTCCTGCTCTCCAGCTCCATCATCGCCTCCTGTTTCTTTCTCAAATTCACACGCAAACCCTAAATTCTCTCTCTGACGCTGCTCTAGTTGGCTCTTCTGCCCAACCCAACTCGCCGGTTCATCGCTTTCAGGTATCTTACTCTTTGTTCTTCATTTCTTATATGTTGATCAGAAAATGATATTACTGAACTTTAGATCCTTGTAAGTGAAAATGAAATCGTTACCTATAGGAGAATGCAGTCAATTCTTGATAGAGGTCATTAATGATAAGATAATCTATTTGTTCTCAAATATTTTATTAAATCACAATTCTTTGGCTGTTGAAAAGAGGTATATGTTTGCCTCTAACATTATGAATTATCTTGCGTTTCTTGTTTAGGAATATATATATAGATATCATATAAATATATAGACACCCATCCTTGTCTGTATGTTAAAACAATTTAGACAAAATCCATGCACCCTCCATAGCTCCGCCCTTGGACACTCTTTGTGGGCTAAGATTTTGAATAGTATGGATTGCTTATTTTTTAACCAAATTCTTAAGCTTTGTTTGTTGCATTTTCACTGAAGTGTATATGTGTGCTCACTGCTGTGTGATAGGATTATGCTATTTCCAAAGGTGATATATTAGATGGGATGATTATTGATAACTTCTCATCATGTAAGCAGGTTCATATTGTTTTTGCTCCATCTTGACTTTCTAGCCAGTGCTTTTCATCGAGGAGTTATTAGTTATGCTAGCATTTCATGTAAATATTGGACGGTGTGAAGTTTAGTTAGCTGATGAGGATCACAGCTGGATTAAATCTTTTTATTGAGTTGGGGTACTCACCTCCTACATGGGCAAGTTTAGTTGCAGGTGGCTTTGTTCTTGTCACTCTTACTCTTTCACTTTACCTTTTATTTGAGCACCTTTCTGCGTACAAGAATCCTGAGGTAGATATACACACATCCTCGATAAACAGCTGCTTAGTTTCCCTTTTTCTGTTCTTTTCTTGCGTAAGCACTGATTATCTTGTTTGATATTTTCCTCAACACTCAGGAACAAAAATTCTTAATTGCTGTCATACTCATGGTTCCCTGCTATTCAGTAGAATCTGTAAGTTCCGTACAGACCTCCATTGCACTGCATTAGTATAATATTTTAAATCCTCATATAGAAATTTTTTATAATTCTCAAGTAGCTGAATTTATTTGACAAGGTTACTATTTCTTTTTTGTACCCTGGATAAACATTTGACTGTATTACTTAGCTTTTCCTCATTTTAAAGACATTGTTTTTGCTACGAACTCACACACCCCAATTGAATCTATCTTTCAAAATATATCACCAAAATTCTGTTTTTTTCAAATTTATATATATATTATTCATTTCAAATATATAATATTAATATATACACATCACATAAAAAATAAATGTTTAAAGCTAAAACAATTAATAAAATATATTTAGCGTAATGAATAGTATCCTATAAATGTAAAGTATGAACAGTAAATTTTAAAGAAGTTTCAAAATGAAAGAGTTTAATTTAAAGCATCTGATGTAGTGCGTCTTAGTTGGTTTTTTAAATATTTTAAAGAATCTCTATTAAATAGAATATCTAATGAGAGTGATCTAGGCCTTTTTTTTTTAAAGATAGAGACAAAGTTAACCTATCATAGACTGACCTCCTCCCAAACTTTATTTGGGAGCCTCACATATGGTGGAGAAAAACCGTGGTTACAAACTATGTTATATCATTCAACCAGAAAGCATAAATAAGACTAAAAAAAATAAATAAACACAAACATGAATCAAAATTTCTACTGTCTATGATTTCAAATGTAAGATAAGACTCCATTCTCTGATCAAATCTTGAAAAGGTGTCCCCTCGAACCCTTTTGACTTAATAACCATGTAGCATTATAGCAATCCAGAATTTAATCATTCCCCATTCAGCCCCATTTTCAATTCCTTCAAAGATCCTCTCATTTCATTCCAACCAAACACCTCAAAATACCGCCAAGATTGATGTTGTCCACAACTTTGTGGTTCTTCAATCTCCTTCCAATTTACACATAATCAATTGGCTGCATGTTTGGGTCATACACCATTCAATCCCAAACTCACCCAGCCATCTATCCTTGCCTACAGGATGTTACTAAAAGAACACTCCAAGAACAAATGGGGAGAAGATTCTCCATTCTTTCAGCAACATACACACCAAGTCGGAGATACTAACTGATAGGGTCTTCCATTTTGTAATGTCTCATGGAACCTTATCAATCAATATTAGCCAACCAGAAACTTTTATTTTGGATGGTAAGCAACTTTTCCACACTTCTTGGGGTCATTAGTCTTCCTTAGATACAAAGTTGGAAACCAAACAACTAAAAGTAGACCTACAAGAGAAAATTCCACTGGTGTTTTGTTTTCAAACTCTAGAATCTTCAAGTAATACATAAATTGGTTTTTGCTCTAAAATATTCAATAGTGACACAAAGCTGTTTACTTCCCTGTCCATTAAATTCATCTTGAATTGAAGATTCCACCATGCATTTGAACTAGACATCCCTGGTCCTTCACCAATTGCCTTGTGCTTTTGTTCTTACCCACAGAAACTCGAGCTAAGTTAGGGTATAGTTGCTCTAGTGCAAACTCCCCTGACCATGCATCCTCCAAAACTCGATACGAACACCATTCCCAACCTTGAAATTAACCAGATTCAAGAAGATATCATACAATGATGCAATGCTTTTCCAACGGCCTTTGTTTGTTAGCCTTTCTCCCTTCCTTGTATCCCGGAAATTATAAGCTGCCCCATGTCATCTTTTGATAACTTTGTGCCATAATACTTTTGATAACTCATAGGCACATAATAAACCATAAGATTGACGTGAATCAACTTAACAGAGAGAAATATAAAGAAATAAAGTAAAGCAAGAAAAGATTAAAGTTAAATAAAATTAAAATCACAAAGACAAAAGAACCAAATATCAACCAATGAACAGTACATACATAGTCAAAATAGGTAACAAAACCAAAACATTTTCTTCACTCTTTTATATATGTCATGGATAGATACATTTATATATATATTATAGGTATTTTTCCCTTCTGGATTAACTAGTATAGGTATGTATATAACTTTCCCTCATTTACTATCTCACTTTTATGCTGCTTTGTAGATAGGTAATGGAATGTTTTATAATTTACCAAAATGGTTTGTAAAAAGGGTTGTTAGTTTGTAAACTTTGTTACATGTTTTCTGAAGTGTCTACATATGACTATGTTTCAGTATAATCAGTTCATTTAGGTTCATTTTCTGTATTAAATATCACAAAGTTTCTTAATTTGCTTTTGTTTGAAATTACTAGACTATACATGCCACCTAGCTTCTTGATAGTTGATTTTATGTTGTCGTTGTTTTTAACTTTCTTCTAATGTCACTTAATTGACAGTTTGTATCATTGGTGCATCCATCAATTGGTGTTGACTGTGGAATACTTCGAGATTGTTACGAATCATTTGCCATGTATTGCTTTGGAAGATATCTCGTCGCGTGCTTAGGTATGTCGTATCATGATCTTTTAATGATATAGAAAAACTTATATTTTGAAATGTGATTTCTTTTCTGCAGAATGCAAGTAATACTTTTTAGGTTTTGGGTTTTTGAGGGGTGGATTTTTCAGCTCAAGCAAGAGCCACAGTGGGATGATTTAAAGATTATTATGGCAATACTAGCTGAATCCTTTATTTTTTTTTTAAAGCAATACTAGGTGAATCATTGAATTTTTTGAAATACCAGAACTGGTAGTTATAAAGCAATTATGTGTTCAAACAGTGATTAGAAATTTTCATATCTTCTATTTACTATTGATATGTTTGCAGGGTTTAAGATAAAAGTGATTTTAATTTTCAGAAGCACAAAGACAGCAACTTTCCTTTTATACTCTAGTCTCTAGTTTCAATGTAATGATGCTGCACTGGTGACTTTACATGGACATCATTCAAAATTTATTATCCTTTATTGTTGTTTCTTTGTCAATGGTATTTTGGATGTTTAACTTGGATTGCTGCCACTTTTAGCCAGAAAAGATTTATGATGAAACCTTTCTTTTTGATTTTTTTTCCCTCTTTTGTTTTTAAGGTGGGGAGGAGAGGACTATAGAATTTATGGAACGACAAGGGCGTGCAAGTTCTAAGACTCCTCTATTAGAACACAATTTGGAAAAGGGAACAGTAAAGCATCCTTTTCCAATGAACTATTTTCTAAAGCCATGGAAACTTGGCCAATGGTTTTACCAGATTATCAAATTTGGAATTGTTCAGTATGTATGTTTGCTGTCACTCTGAAAATTATTATCACTTTTCTTAGTGTGTTTTCCAACTCCCCCCTTCATGCAGAATTGTAGATTTTTATATTTTCTTTCATTTTGCAGATGTTAATCAAGACTCTAAGTGCTGTTTTAGCTGTAATTCTTGAAGCCTTCGGTGTATATTGTGAAGGAGAATTTAAATTGGGCTGTGGGTAAGATATTTTAACATAAAGAAAATCTCAGGGATTTGTTAAATTCTACTTCGGTGAGCTAATTTTTCTGATGTTTTTAGTAGATTTTGTTTTGCTTAAAAAAATCTCGGGTATTTTATTTGTCATTGGCAGCAATTTGGAATTGTCCTATTTATACTATTGTGATTGGGAAAAAAAAAACTAAAGATAAGCAATTTCTATTTTTCTTTCATGGGAGAAGTCTGTACAATCTTGTTAGTTGCACAGTTAAACTAGCAGAAAAAGAAGTCATGGCATCTAACTTGTTATCAGAAACTAATGGCTTTTGCTCTCTATTTACTTTGCAGGTATCCTTATATTGCGGTTGTTCTGAATTTTAGTCAGTCATGGGCGTTGTATTGCCTAGTTCAATTCTATACTGTTACAAAGGATGAATTATCTCACATAAAACCTCTGTACAAGTTTTTGACTTTTAAATCAATTGTGTTTTTGACCTGGTGGCAAGGTGTGGCAATCGCTGTTCTCTATGCCCTTGGTTTGTTCAAAAGTCCGATAGCTCAAGGCTTACAATTAAAGTCAAGCGTCCAAGACTTCATTATTTGTATAGAGGTAAGTGTTGTCTTTGTGTCAGAAATATCCTTTATTACAATAAATAGGGAATTGCTTCCTGTTTCTATATCTAATGTATTCCGCTCCTTCCCTTTATTTTTTTGATGCATCCCCTTTTCTACAAAATGGTTTTACTCAACATATATGTGTTCCTCTAGTGCAGATGTGCATTGCTTCTATGGTTCACCTTTATGTGTTTCCTGCAAAACCATATGAGGTAATGGGAGAAAGGTTTCCCGGAAGTGTTGCAGTTCTTGGAGACTACGCTTCTGTTGACGGTCCTTTAGATCCTGATGAGGTTAGAGACAGTGAACGCCCAACAAAGCTTCGACTTCCTTCCCCTGATATTCATGGCAAGAGTGGTATGTCGATCAGAGAAAGTGTTCGGGATGTTTTTATTGGTGGTGGGGAATATGTAAGTTTCTTACTGTATTGCTAACTGTATATTAAAAGTGAAACTTCAAGTTTCTTTTGTCATGCTGGGCATTCTGGTTCACTATAGCCGGGTACTTGATTCTGAGAGCTAAAATAACTGTCTGATTGGGTCTTGCCATTTACTTTAACGTTGAATTACCTGTTTGTCTCCGTTACAGATTGTGAATGATGTGAAGTTCACGGTAACTCAGGCAGTGGAGCCAGTTGAGAAGGGTATCACAAAGTTCAACCAGAAATTACATAAGATCTCTGAAAACATTAAGAGACATGACAAGGAAAAAAGAAGAACAAAGGATGACAGTTTCATTGCATCACCTCCAGCACGGAGGGTGATTCGTGGAATAGATGATCCCCTGTTGAATGGGAGCATTAGCGATAGTGGGGTTGTTAGGGGAAAGAAGCATCGCAAAAAATCAGGATACACCAGTGCAGAAAGCGGAGGAGAGAGCAGTAGTGATCAAAGCTACGGTGGGTATCAGATTAGAGGCCGAAGATGGCTCACAAAAGACTAATTGGAAGGAAAACTCATTGAATCAGAAAATGAGGATTCAAATGCCAGGGGCATGCCTTTAACATTTGGCCATGGTCCAGTGATTTGCTACTCATGGGCAAGAAGCAGCTTAGCATGTTTTTACCAATGCCGGAGTTGGCTTCACCTTGGTGCTGTGGTTCTTGATCTGAATTCATCTGCTGTAATGATGATGATGCAGTACATTTTTTTGTAGGTTTCTATAATTTTCTGTACAGAACTTCCCTGTGAATTAGGGGCTTGTTTATAGAAATATATGGGCTCGTTTGGAACGCCGTATTAGGTCGTATTGTATTGTATTGTATTATATTGAATTGTATTTTATGCAATATTTTTATGTAAAACTATATGTGGTATTAACTTTTATGGACACCTAAATATATAATATTTTAGTATAAATTAAAGTTTAATATAGTATTATATAAAAATATGATATATAATCCAATTCAATATAATACAATACAATACAATACGACCTAATACGACGTTCCAAACGAGCCCTATAATTCTTATTGTGTGCTTGAGTGAGAATGTTCAAATACTTGTATTTAATCGTTCCAAAGGACATACATAAGCCAATGAACTATTTTTGGAATTAAGACGTCGAACAAGTTCTTCCCCATGATCTTTCATGCTTAAAAGCGTTATAATACTCTTGGTTATCTTATATAGTTAGCAATTGACATGTCATGTTGGCATGATTAGACACTGCATTAAGCATTATTAGACAGTAGCCTATGATCAACAATACCAAAGCTGGGAAATTTTCAGTAGAGAATCTACTAAGAGAAAACAACAATTTGCAAACTTCAGATTTTGAGGGGTCTTTTCTATTATATAACTGCCCTGAGCTCTGCAGTTTGCAGTGCAAATTTCCTGTGCTGGGACAAGATAGGAGGGGTTCTAACTGCTTGAATTCTTGATTCCAAGCTATCACAGTTGGGTCCTGTGTGTTGCTTAGCAGCATTAAGTATTGTTTGAAGGATTTGAAGAGGGTCACCATGGCCCACAACCAATACTGTACACCTGCAAAATTCATCATCTGTTAATATGATGGAAAAAGCTAAGACTTTGCAACTACAAACAATAATCATGATGAAAAAACCAACAGAAAGGGTATGATGACTTCATGTTTATGCAGTTAAAAGATGCAAAAACATGAAGAGTGATTTACCCCTGAAACTGTGCCTCAATTGTTGCAAGAGCCCTTGTGAGTCTAGCCACAACATCATCAACGCTTTCTCCACCTTCTGGCCTGTTCAATGGGTCATTCTCATCGAGAGCCCATATCTCTGCATACTGTTTATAATAAGATTAAATGTTAAATGATATTAAGAAGACCACATGAAAAGAAAATGGTGAAAACTTGATTTGACTTCATATCTCTGTTAAGAAAACTTCAAATGAAAACTAACTAGAGTTAAAGATTTCTTTTATATTACCTTGTCATGTGACTTTAGTTCAAATGAAGGGCCAAAGTAACGCTCCCTAAGATCTTCTATAACCTGTCCAACAAAATAAAGTTTATTGACTATGATGATTTTATCAAGATGACTAATAAATATTCTTGAACTTCTACCCTAGTAGTAATGCTTCTTATCAGTAAAATTCTAACTTTTCCAAAAGGGGTGAAATGGCTTACCTTGCATTGATCGCCTTCGAATGGAATGCCAAGAACAGATGCTACTAGTTTAGCAGTATGAGTTGTTCTTGAAAATGGAGAGTAACAAATGCGAATGTTTTCGAGTGGGATGTTATTTTCCTTCAGTTCCTGCAAATGTAGCAAAAGTCCACAAAAAGAATTAAACTTCATTCTATCTAACAGATTATAAAACCCCATCAGCAGAAGTATCAAAAATATGAATCCTGATACTAAAAATAATCATATTTGGTTGAACAAACCATCAAAAATTATACTATCAGACCATAATAAACAATTTTGTGACTATAAATTTATATTATACGATCATTATGGTCACACATTGTAACTTCAATATGGTTATTTATTTTACTAAAAAAATTCATATTGTTAGTTTGGCAAATTTCGCCCGTGACACTCATTGCTCCCCAAAAAAACCATTAAAGAAAAAAAAAAAACTCTATAATCAGTTTTCTCATTCCCTAACCACTAGCTAATTAACTTAAGAAGAACATCATGACACAAAAACTTGCATTGATTGACAGTAGAGTAGAGACCCTTTAACCAAAGACAGAACAAGTTTATGTAGATCTAAATGTAACTTCTAAACAATGTTGTAAATAATTTCAACCCCAATGAAGTTGACATAAACTAACAAAACTGAATTATATGTTATAATATTTTAAATAAATAGAGCATATAACACATGTTATTATATTAAAAAAAATGGACATTATAATAATTAAATCTCGAGCATAGTACCAACAAGTATACCTTTTGGAACAATTGTCCAGCCATTTGTGCTTGGTTTACACCTTCCGATGCCAATTCATATTCTGGGCAAATCCCATTTTCCTGCAGGTACGAACTTCATCGTTAAAACATCTCTATCAAAATACCAAATACCAACACACTTGTCTCCACACATAAATAATTATTAAAAAAAAATACCAGAGATGAAACGATGAGGCCTCTCTCGTTTGGAATGCTCTTGCCATGCCTCAAAACCCAGTATCTGTTTTTCAAAAACGACGTCGTCGATTCCATTCCGGTTCAGTGTCCTCTTCACTCTTAACTAAGCTAAACTCAGATGCGCTTCCGAAATCTTAGAACGGTTTTCTCCGCTCTTCTTCAGCAATAGAAATAATATGTATGAAATATTCATTCCTCATTGGTTGGGTTTCAACCCACGTACGTTTTCTGACCAATCATATTTCTCAAAAGTTTACCATAGTCAATTCCGAGTAGTTTTTCCATTTTTAATTACACGTGTCGTTACATGAGTGGATAATAATATAATTTGTAAAGAAACCTGCCGTATAGGAATATAATCCTCATATTATTTTCTTACATCTATGTCCTGCACGAGGTTCGACCGTTCGATTCGACGTTCAGAGGGTTCTCTCCCGAAAATTTGAGAGCTTTGGAAAAGCAAGCTTCGTCTTCAACTGAACTAGCTGAGATTTCAGATCTCCGGAAATGGCCCTCAATCTTCGTCAAAGACAAACAGGTGAGCTTTGAATCTTTCTTTGGGTCTTTTTTTGGTCCCTAACTTGATTTAGATCTCGTTTTGGAATCAATTTCAGAACTTAAACCAAAAACCCTGTAGTTTTTTTTTATTATTGAACTCATGTCAATTAAGGACTCAATTATGAAATGCTATGGATTTTTAGCGGTACATGTTTATGTGTATATATGTTATGTATTTTGAGTTTGTTTTAAATTGGTTATGAATTTCGTGTGTTTGAGATATTGAATTTGATTTGAGAATTTTTGAATTCAGAATGTATTATTCGAATGTTGAATATGAACCAACCCGTGAACGCAACGGGAACAGCTAACGAAGAGGTTTACAAGATCTTGATCTATGATAGATTTTGCCAAAATATCCTTTCACCATTGATTCATGTTAAAGATCTTCGCAAACATGGTGTCACCCTTTACTTTCTTATCGACAAAGATCGAAAACCGGTCCTTGATGTTCCTGCTGTCTACTTCGTTCAACCCAGTCCGGTTAATATCCAGAGAATCATTGCTGATGCCTCTAAATCACTCTATGATAGTTTCCACTTAAATTTCTCATCTTCAATTCCTCGCCCGCTACTCGAGGATCTGGCTTCTGGGACTCTGAATTCCGATTCAATTGATCGGATTTCAAAGGTGCACGATCAATATTTGGAATTTGTGACACTGGAGGATAATTTGTTCTCATTGGCACAGAAATCCAGTTATGTCCAGCTGAACGATCCATCTGCAGGCGATCGAGAGATTGAGGAGATTGTTGAGAAGATAGCTGGTGGGTTGTTCTGTGTTTTGGCCACTCTTGGAGTGGTGCCAATCATAAGGTGTCCGCGTGGAGGTCCTGCAGAGATGGTTGCATCTGCATTGGATCAGAGGCTTCGTGATCACTTGTTGTCTAAGAATAATTTATTTACTGAAGGTGGGAACTTCGCGAGCTCTTTCCAGCGTCCAATTTTGTGCATATTTGATCGGAATTTTGAGTTGTCTGTTGGGATACAGCATGATTTTAGGTACCGTCCTTTAGTGCATGATGTGCTTGGATTGAAGCTAAATAGGTTGACTGTCCCGGGTGAAAAGGGTGGAACAAAGTCTTTTGAGTTGGATTCTTCAGATCTTTTTTGGGTAGCAAATGGATCTCTGGAGTTTCCAGAAGTGGCAGTGGAGATTGAGACCCAGCTGAACAAGTATAAGAAAGATGTTGATGATGTCAATCGAAGAACTGGTGGAACTGATGGAGCTGAGTTTGACGGGACTGACATGATTGGAAACACTAAACATTTGATGAATGCTGTGAACTCACTTCCAGAATTGACTGAGAGGAAGCAGGTAATTGATAAGCACACAAACATTGCAACTGTGTTGTTGGGTGAGATCAAGGAGAGGTCTCTTGATTCTTATGCAAAAAAGGAGAATGATATGATTGTCAGAGGGGGAATTGATCGGCATGATCTTCTAGGTGTACTTAGAGGTAAAGGGACTAAGTTGGATAAGCTGAGGTTTGCCATCATGTATCTTATTTCTTCAGAAAGCATGAATCAAGCAGAAGTGGAGGCTGTGGAAGCTGCCCTTAGGGAGTCTGAAGTTGATACTTGTGCATTTCAGTATGTAAAGAAGATCAAATCACTGAATGTCTCATTGGCATCTGCCAATTCTGCTAGCAGAAGCAACATTGTTGACTGGGCCGAGAAACTATATGGGCAGTCAATCAGTGCTGTGACAGCAGGCGTGAAGAATCTTTTGTCAAATGATAGGCAGTTGGCGTTGACAAGAACAGTGGATGCCTTGATGGAGGGGAAGCCAAATCCAGAAGTTGATTCTTACCTTGTTTTTGATCCTCGTGCTCCAAAGTCAAGTTCTGGATCTACTAGCAGCCATTTGAAAGGACCTTTTAAGGAAGCTATTGTATTCATGATTGGTGGTGGTAATTATGTTGAATATGGGAGCCTGCAAGAGCTCGTGCAGCGTCAACAGCCTGCCAAGCATGTTATATACGGAACAACAGAATTACTGACCGGAGAGGAGTTTGTGGAACAGCTTTCATTGTTGGGTCAAAAAATGGGATTGGGTGGTGCTCCTGCTTCTGCTTCAACACAGTAAGACAACCCATGCTTACATAAGAATCTTAATTACACAATCTCATGGTCAGAGGATAAGAAGGTTGGCCATCTGAATTCGAAGATGCACTGGTGAACAAAGTCAGAGATTTTTGACGCAGGTTGTCATTTTACGATGCTTGGAAGCTTGGCAAATGTGCTTTCTTGTTTTGTAAGGCCTGTATGACGATTCTCAGACAGGACTCACTGTCAATGAGGTTTGGAAGAACTGCCATTTGATTTGGTAATCTTCACTTTTTGGATTAGTTTTGTATTCATAAGTTTCTGTGCTTAAAAATTTGGTCTTCCCTGTTCTTTGATTTAATTGAAAGCCTTACCTTATAAGTTTATCGTCCAAATCTTCAGATGAGTGTATTGTTGCAAATTAGTATTTGTGTTAAACGAACCATATTGTTATTGAAAATAGTTACAACCACAAATATCTCAAGGGTACAATTTCTTACAATTTGTTTTAACTTCCCTGCAACTTTGATGACAGCCACTCATGGATGCTGACAATTTCTGCAAAAAAAAAAAAAACTTTGCTTTTTGCATTATATGACAATTGTAGTGAGAGAGAAAATTCTATATACAAATTTAGGAATGGGAAACTAAAATAAATGTTAAGATGTCCATTCAAACTTTCGTGAAGATGTCCCTAATTGTTCTTAAATCTTCACTAAATTTGTAGAAATCAAATCTTGTTGAATTTTCAGTCGAACAAAATGACAATTAATTTTGATTTGTTTAGCTATGTCATGAAATATGAAGAGCAACTTAGTTATCACGTGACAATTCTGTTGTTACATATTATTTCAGACACAAACTGCCCATAACTCTATCTCCTATTCTACATCAGATGTTTGCTACTCTTCCATGAAACTATATTTGTTTGCTTTTTTAGCTTATTGAGTTGAAATTAACTTAGTAGTGAAAAGTAATTTGTCACTTGATTCTCTGGTCAGAGAAAAAAGTAAATTGATATTGTAAATTTTACTGATCCAACATTGAGCTTGAATTGATTTTGAAAAAAGTAACATTATTGAAAAAAGCAAATTGCTATTTTAAATGGTAAAGGAAATGAAGAGTTTTTAATTATTTTAACGTAGGGGTAGACTTTTTGGCACAGTACCAAACCGACACTTGCTTAAGAAGTATAAACAGAACTCAAATTCTAATAATTTTTTTATATGATAGTGTGGCTATTATTGAAAATTTATATAGAAGTAACTGAAACTATAAAAAACACAAATAGTTTAGTGGTTAGCTCATTAATTGTAATAAAATATAAAAACATGGAGTATGAATTCAAGCTCGTACAAAAATACAGGTTGGCCCAAGTAAAGCACTACATACGAGCACGACTCAAACATCTACGAGTTGGGGCTACCCTATAAAATTATTGGCACAACACAACATGACTTATATTTTTTATGGTATGTACATCATGACCCGTATTTTTACAGGTTTTTCAATATACGAGTCGGACCAATCCAATATGCACGTATTTATAACTCTGTTTTAACATGTATTTTTTATATAATAGCCAAATTAACATATAAAAGTGTAAATATTACTATGTGATGATTTTATTGAAAAAAATAGAAGTCGTGGTATTTATTTCACTCAAGATTGGGTCTCTCTACCAGGTGTTCTGCCTGTAGCTACAAGAGATATTCACGTTTGAAAGGAAAAGGGAAGTTGGAATGCCAATAGGCGTCTATTATTGAATTCACCCGACCTGATAGTATCCATTTTGGGAACATCCAGCGCCAAAGTCACTGAATGGGTAAGTTCCCAATCCCTAAAATTGTTTGTCTATTGATGGTTGAATATTATTCCATATAAAATTATTTGTCCAACACAACATTGATTAGATAAACTCAATTTCATCTCTAATCCAGTTAGTTAGACCATATTGAAATCAGGCAGTAAACGTACCTTCAACATTGTTTGTAGTAGAGCCTAATGCTTTCCAACAACATTTGTTGGAAGAAATTTTAACGCTTATTTCTTCAATTTTTTTTTTTTGAGAAAATAGAGTTTTAAAAGAGTTGTTGGGGGTTCTCCAATATTTTTCAAAATCATGCAAACTATGACTGCAATGTTAATTTTGGATCATTAAAGTTTTATAGTTGACTGTATAATTATTACTATGTAGTAAGTAGTAATTACACTATATTTTAAAATATAAAATGTATTTAGATATGAAGTGATATTTATTTATGAATTTTTAATATCTTATTTGGTAAAATAGTTGGTAATTACATAAAAAAAAATAATTTTTAGTTCTTAATATTTAAAATAATTTTTTTTTAGTAATTATAATTACACTCAATTCCCATGAGAAGTATGAGAATTAGAAAGTAAAATTGAGATTTCTTAATTACTTTATATTATACTGTTATCGTGTAACTACATAGTGAGACAAATACGTAAAATTATGTCATTACTTTTAATTACACCAAATTTTAATTTTCTCATGGCTTACATTGTAAAACTTATTACAGTAGTTTTACATCCGTACATCGTGAATTTTTGGAGTGAAAACATGAACTATAACGGAAAAGGTTTGAGCAATTAGAACCTGTCATAAATAAAATAAGATTATTCAAAATCAAACATGGTAAGTTCTGTAATACTTTTAAGGATGCTAAAAATTTACACATTATTTATAAATACAATATTTTATTTTATATCTCTTTCACATTATTTTTGTTACTGTTACTTCTAAAAGTACTTTAATATATAATACTCTTTAAAAGGGAAATTTGATTTTTTATGCTTACATTTGGTTAAAAAAAATTTTCTAAACAAATAATAATTAATATTTGTAAAATATGACAATTTTTATGATATCCTTAAAATACCCCCATTTACATCACCCCATTAACACCATCGGACCACCCATCCGGCTACCCATCGGACCATCCATTGGGCCACCCCATCGGGCCACCCATCGGACCCATCGGACCACTCATCGGACTACCATCGGACCAAATCTGCTACCAATTTTTTTTTTTTATGTTTTTGTACATACAAAAGTAGCATCAGGTGACCATCAGACCACCATCGGACTACCATCGGACCCCATCGGACTACCAATTTTTTTTTTTTTTTTTATGTTTTTGCACTAAAAAAATGTATGGAAAATTTGAGAGGGGTATTTTTGGGTTTTAGATAAAGTGTTCATATATTTTCAATGATGATATATATTAGTTTAGAAATAAAATATTAAGTATATGTAAGTATAAAAAATCAAATTTGTAGCATCCGTACAAATTATCAATCTTATAATATAGCATCCGTACAAATTTATACAAATTTTTAAAATGACATTATTTTCTTCGTATAACATCTCAATATTTTACATCAATATTTTACAGATGCTCTTAAAAACGTTGAATGGAGCCCAATAAAGATTCGGGTCAAATTCCACCCGAGAACCTTTCGTTCTTTTAGTCCAATAATAAAAATAGCATTATTGCATAAAAGCCCTTTTTAATTAATTATTTTTAGTTATTTTCCTTTTTCATGTCAACTCTTCTGCAAGGCTAACCTTTTTCTACTTCTTCTCTCGATCCCTTTCAATCTCAAATCACGGCCAACTGAAACCCTAATTTCGTCTCACTCTTCAGGCGCCATCCAAGTCTTCCTCCATGGCCCGTCGAGCCCTCCCTATCATCAGACAACTCACGGCTCGGCCAACACCCGTCGCCTCCTTGGGAGCCAAACCCGACCCGCACACTCGATCCGTCACATACATGCCCCGGCCTGGTGACGGAGCTCCACGTCCTGTAACCCTAATCCCCGGAGACGGTGTCGGACCGCTTGTGACCAATGCGGTTGAGCAGGTCATGGAGGCTATGCACGCGCCGCTCTACTTCGAGCGGTACGAGATCCACGGCGACATGAAGCGGGTCCCAGAGGAGGTCCTTGAGTCGATTCGGAAGAACAAGGTGTGTCTTAAGGGAGGGTTGAAGACTCCTGTGGGAGGTGGTGTGAACTCGCTCAACGTACAATTGAGGAGGGAGCTTGATTTGTACGCTTCGCTCGTCAACTGCTTCAATCTTCCGGGTTTACCGACGCGCCACGATAACGTGGACATCGTGGTGATCAGGGAGAACACTGAAGGAGAGTACTCTGGGCTTGAGCACGAGGTTGTTCCTGGCGTCGTCGAGAGTCTCAAGGTAATGATGATATTGCTCGTATTATCATTATGAATTATTTTGGTATTTTTATTAGTTCTCGTTGTGCATTTTTTCCGTGATCGAAAAATCTGGAATTAACAATGAACTTAATATTTTAATATGATCGAATGATTTAATGGAGCTAGTTCAATTTAGCGTGCGGAACATTTGGAATTATTGCGTGGTTGCGCAGTTCTATTATAAACTTGAAAGTCTCTGCCTCAAATGAATCACTAGCAGTTGTAGAAGGCTTTTCATTGATATTGAACCTCATTAGGCTTTGGAGATTTTGGTTCTAAGGTTGAGTTACCACACTTGACGTCTCGACTTATTAAGCGTACACCTTACAATGAGCTAGATGCAATGCCACTAGAATGGGTTATGAAAACCTTTCTTTGCTAGTTGAAAAACATAATTCTCGAAGACTAGAAAGTAAATACGTTGATGAACATGACTCTGATAATTTAGTTTAGTACCCCGAAATATTTAGACAACAAAGAAAATTAGGGCCTGTTTAGGATTTCTTTTGGTTGTTGTATTGTGAACGTAACTGTCTTATCTTGTTTACACTTAATCAAGAGGGGTCTGACTAATGCTTTCTAACAATAGAGTTTAGAGGGAATACTGAATGAAAATAATATGTATTTGAACTGAGAAAGTCAGTGAGAAGTAAAATGAGAGAATGGGGAGTGAGAGTAGTCATGAGATTATATGGAGTTTGAAGAGATAATAGAGATTGATTATAGAGAAATTGAAGAGAGGGAAATTCATAAGAGTGGGTACAGTTAAAGTCATTAGGGAGATGAGGAGCAAGGAAGTAATGACAGAAAGAGGAAAGAGAAAAATGTGAGTACGGATTCTGAAAGTCATAAGATAGAATGAGTATACTGAAATTCATGGACTCATGGCAAAGTGATTATATATATCATTTTAAAAAGAACATTGAAAAGTCATGTTTGTTCTCTAATAATCTGTTCTCTTTAGTTTTGTTTTATAAAGTTGTTTGCCGACAGTAGTGCTGAACACCTCTTAATTTTTCTTAGAGAACAAATTGCTATGATTCTATCCTTAAAAAGAAGAATCAGTTCTCTAGTTACAATGCCAAATACTCCCTTTTCCAGTTATTGGCTTCATGTGATATGTTCTAGCATGAGATGTGGGATTCTGTCATGAGTGATGTTATTTTATATTTGCATAGCATTATATGGTTTAACAACGCTGGATATTTTACTTTACATCCCTGTGTATCATAGACTCTGTTGTATATTTTATCTTCTCCATGCTTATTATTTTTGCTATTCTTTTTGAATGAAAAATATTTTGTTGCGATTGTTTATGTTTGGATCTCAGATTTAAGCGTGGAAAAATATTGTGAGGGAAAAAAATAAAGAAAAGTTAGGTTTTTCTAAAGTGTTATAATAAGTTTTTTTGAATCATTTATCTTACTGGTACTGACAATTGGTCTAAGTTTATAAAAATTCATCAAATTTAACACTAGCTTTTTCTGAAAGTATATTCTCTCATTTTTTTGTAATATTCCAAACAAAAGAAAATGAATTTTTTGAACACTTTTTTTTTACTTTTTATCCTCTCTGAACTCTGAGTTCCAAACAAAGGGTTGAGTAATCATTGACGTCATTCTTTATTGGTGCAATATTGTTTCCGTTTCTCATTTAGTCAACTTGCTAGGTGATAACAAAGTTCTGCTCAGAGCGTATTGCTAAGTACGCCTTCGAGTATGCCTATCTGAATAACAGGAAAACTGTGACAGCTGTGCACAAAGCCAACATTATGAAACTTGCAGATGGTTTATTTTTAGAATCTTGTCGGGAGGTTGCCACAAAATATCCCAGCATCAAGTACAACGAGATAATCGTTGACAATTGCTGTATGCAACTTGTTTCCAGGCCTGAGCAGTTTGATGTCATGGTATGTGAATTTCACAAAACTATTTTTAATTTAATGTAGTAAAACCGAGTTATTATTATTATTGATTATTATTGCTGTTGTTATTTTGTATAAAATGCGAGTGTCTGACAGCTCTCTCTCAAACTGAGATTTGGTTATTGCTTCCATTTTTTTTCTCTCTTCTTGTGCTCAATTAATTTAAATCGACTATTTCATGTTTTGCAGGTGACTCCTAACCTTTATGGAAACCTAGTGGCTAATACTGCAGCTGGTATCGCCGGAGGCACTGGTGTCATGCCAGGAGGTACAAACCAAGCATCCAATAAGCTCTTAATTTTAATACTTTATATGAAAAGAAATGATATGTTTTCCAAATTATGTGTCATGCATTTGAAAAGTTTTGGAGCTCAAAAGCACTACCGTAAAAGCTGCATATCACCTACCATAGCTGCCTTTTAACTGATTTTTTTTTTTAATAAAGAAATATATTTGTGTGGTACCATTTTTTTTCAAGATCTTGGATCACTCCTTGTTAGCTGTAATTTAGGGAGTGATGGCACCACATAAATCTCACTGGATTAGTTCTAATCGTAATTCATACAATACAACTCAATCTATTAAACTATTATACAATACAACCAATGTATTAAACTATTATACATAGCTCATTCAAGGTGGGCACTCTTCTATAAAAAAAAAATAGTCCAAAGCTCCCTAGCTCCTATAAAGATTTTGGTTATATAGTTTACTAATCACTGACTGCACAGCATAACAACGCGAACCAACCATCTCACTCAGCCACAAAACAAATCACAATATTAGTCTCAGGTAAACCTTTCAATAGTTCCCCCCTTATTTGTACCTTGTCCTCAAGGTTGAAGAAAGGAAATACAACTATAAAACGTGAAAAATGGAATGAATCTGAGCTGTCGCAGGTAATTCCACCTTGTAGGCAACCTCTCCAACTTGGCTTAACAACTTTTTCTCACCCAAGCCCGAACTTCACAATGAAATTTTGCAAATTAAATTAAACATTCCCTAAAATCTCAAATCATTGAATAGATAGTTTCTACTTTCCAATGCCAAAGGTAAAAAATCCTCTTGAATTAGAGCTACACCTTTACAAGTACCCTATGCCTCACCAATAACTCATTTCCCATGAATGTTTCATATTCTCGTTTCTCACATCGTCAGTCTCAACTTCTTAACCAATTCTAAAGAAATGTTGTGAGTAGCTTTTACTATTTACAGACGGTAATACTTGTTGATCATGCACAATACCTTGCACCTTAATTCCCGCTAATTCATCAGCTGCCTTCATCACCTTCACAATCCTCCACTGAAGCTGTGTACTGCCAGTCTTACTCATTGTCATTGGTGATGATAACATCCGATTGTTTAATCTGGCTTCTATGGTCTGTTGGAATTTTTTCATCTCACCAGAAACAATTTTTTTTTTTCTCTCTATTTCAAAAAAAGATTAATACTGGTTTCTGGTTAATATCCTGTATCCATTTTTTTTGGGTTGCACTTGTACCTAACGTGCTCACCCAGTATTGGTCACCTCCTATAATGGGAGCAACTTCACATTTTATTTGGTGGAACATTCAAAGACTTAGTATCTCTATAGGAACCATGATTCAAAATCGTAGAGGTCATAGAAAATAAAGCTTCTTTATACTTAGTCTCAATCTCATTTTTTTCCCTTCAATCTTATGAGCAACTTCCATAATTTTAAGCAACCTCACTGGTTCAGACAATGTTAATTCTCTCCTTAGGTGGCGTTTGGTTGGAGGTAATGAAATGGATTGGAAATAAAATAATTTTCATTCCTTTGTTTGGTTGGATATTAAGGAGGCGTTTGGTTGGGAGGAATGAAAATATAGGAATAGGAATGGGAATGAGAATAGGAATAAGAATGGAATGGAATAAAATTTAAAATGCATTAAAAAAATTGATAAAAAATCATTAGTTTTTTTTCTTGTTACATTGGAATGATCATTCCTTTCTTTTTAAAATGGAATAGCCATTCCACCAAAATGGTGGAAAGAGCATTCTATTGGAATGTCATTCCAATACTTTAAAATGCAACCAAACAAAGGAATTGAATGAAAAGTGTTTCCATTCCATTCCATTTCATTACATCCAACCAAATGCCACCTAAAGTATTTGAATGTCATTTCAATAGAATGGTCTTTCTACCATTTTGTTGGAATGACTATTCCATTTTGAAATGGAAGGAAAGACCATTCCAATAGATGATGAGAAAAAAAAATTAATAATTTTTTTGTCAATTTTTTCTTGTATTTTAAATTTTATTCCATTCCTATTCCTATTTTCATTCACATTTTTATTCCTATGTTTTTATTCCTCCCAACTAAACGCCACCTTAATTCCTCTTTCAACTTATTCACACATTCAAGAATTTTATCTGAAATATTATTCAAGGGTGCTGCCGTGCAGCATGTGTGGTATACTTTAAATTGATGCCTATATTCTTCCACAGATTTTTGTTAATTAAGAGCCTTTTGCAAGAAATTTCCATCCTTTGATGGCCAAAAATTTTGTTACATCAAAACATTCACTTCCGGTCAACTTCTATTCAAACTCCCGTGATGTAAGTGTGTAACCAGTGGAATCCGAAAAAGCATCACATTCAAAGGAGACCACATCAACTTCCAATATCTCACCTGCATTGATTTGATTTAGTGTAATGTGTATTTTCATCCCTAAAAGTCCAAGAATTTAGGTTTGTTCCTATTCTCACACTCGACCAGCCAGAGTTGCTCATGTGTTGCGCCTCTGTCTCCCACCCAGAGTCGCTCATGTGTTGTGACTCCATCTCTCACCATTGCTTTGCATGACAAAGTATCTGCCATTGCTTGTTTGGCCTCACAAATGTTTTGCTACATTTCTTCCTTGAACTGATTCTGATGATTTTTTCTAGATCCTAGATCTGGTAACTTCAAACCAAAAGAAATGTGTTTGTATTATTCAGTTTTAATCTCTAAACCAGAGGTAAAACAATCGTACTACTCGGTAACAATTGCTCCATCTAGATATTCACTCTCCTTTAAACACAAAACTCACTAACACGTGTAACTGTTTTTGCTATATATACTGATTCAGATTGCTTTCTATAACTGCATTGCAACACAAACCAAACATCTTGGCCGCAAAACAACTAATTTGAATTGGTTCTCCATTTTAAGTCTCACATGATGTGTGAACCTTTCAGATGCCAGCACATGCATAATTGTATTCTTGTTACATGGATAATAACTCATCACACACAGAAAGGAAATTTCATTGTTCTATCTATTTCTAAGTATTGATCATAATGTTTGTTAACTGAACCACAGGAAACGTAGGAGCTGAACATGCTGTTTTTGAGCAAGGTGCTTCTGCTGGAAACGTGGGAAATGAAAAATTACTGGAGCAAAAGAAGGCAAATCCAGTGGCTTTGCTACTGTCATCAGCCATGATGCTGCGGCATCTTCAGTTCCCTTCATTTGCAGATCGTCTCGAGACAGCTGTGAAACGTGTGATCTCAGATGGCAAATACAGAACGAAAGATCTTGGTGGAGACAGTAGTACCCAAGAGGTGGTTGATGCTGTTATTGCCAATCTAGACTGATGGATTGGGTAAATGTTCAATATTTATCTTGGTCATGTATTCATTAACAGCTTCCTGACATGGTTTTCTCTGCCTATATTGTTACCTTATCTTCTGCATTGTCAGAAAGCATGATTTTTCCTCCCATTTCCTTTTTATTTTTGGAAATAATCCGAGTTAATCTTATAGTCGGTGTTGCAATAAGCATTCCACAAGAGATTTTTTTTTTCTCCTTTCTATACAATTCAAAGTCCTTTTGATTCGATTTTGCTCAACTCATGTGAATTGTTGTTTTATTGAGCAACAATACAAAAAGGAAAAGTTTCTCAGACATTAATTCTTGGGGATGGGAAGTTTGTTGTTTCATTTATCATTGTTCATATAATGTTTTAATGAAAATAATTTATGAGATATTATTCTCCACTACTGACTGATTATTTATCAAGACATATGATTATGTACACAATATATACTTACTCTGCCTTCTTTAAATGTGGTAAGCTTTTGCAGCTATGTTATACCTCTTGTTTGATTATGTTATTGTTCAGTTCAGGACATCAAAATTTCCTAAGTTTTTATTAATATTAATATAGTTTCCCAATAATATTAATTTTTTATGTGATCTTTAAGGTAATGCTTGTTTGCTGGGAGTGAATATTGGAATATGTTATAGAAAAGAATAATCAGTATTTTTGTTCTTAACTTTTGACACTACTTGATTTTGTTTTTTAAAATTTATGGCTTGTTAATAGTTTTTTTTTAAAATATAATAGTTACACCATCATGTTTTTTTTTTTAATTTTTAATTTTTAATTTTTTATTATGTTCTATTTTTTGACCGTTAATAATCGCATATTTACTTTTTAAATTTTGATCAATACCGAATTTCATCTCATTTTATTAAAAAAAAATTAAATTTAATAATTATAATTTTTTATTAATTTTGAAAAAGTTAAAAAATCTGATAAAAGTATTAAATTAATAAAAAATATTAATCTGTTAAAAAAATACTGTTTATTTTAAAAACTTAAATTATTCGTAAAAAATATTATTTCAAACTTTATTTATTAGGAGGAGAAAATCATGCTTATTATATTTATAAACTCAAATTTTAATAAATAAAGAGAAATAATTAGAAATTTAATAAAAATATAAAATTATTTTTTTAAAAAATAAAAATTAAACTAATTTTTTTATATTTACTTAAACAAATCTAGATTTTTAGAAAAAAAAAAATTAAACTTGTCCTGTAAAATTTAGGTGCCGTTTGGTAACACTTTTGTTTTCTAATTTTTTAATCACAAAATGAAAGTAAAATTTTTGTTTTTAAAAATTTTGCTTTTGAAAAACAAAAATACGTTCTGTAACCACTTTTGTTTTTCAATTTTAAAAACAGAAAACAAAAGTGTGTTCTGTAAAGTTCATTTTCATTTTCATTTTTTGATTTTGTTTAAGTCGGGTCAAGATCCGAGGTTGGATTCGGGTTCGGGTTAGAAGTCGGGTTCAGCGCCAAGGCCGTGAGGAGGGAATTTGGGTCCGGGTCTGGTTGTAATCCAAAAGATTGATTAAGAAAAAAAACTGTTTAAAAAAATATTGAAAGTGTTTTTTTTTGTTTTCAAAATTTTGATTTCTAATTATAAAATTGAAAAGTAAAAACAATTTTATAGAACATGTTTTTGAAAAATATTTCTACTTTTCCACTTTTAAAAACAGAAAACTAATTAAAAAAGTATTACCAAACGTCACCTTAGTTTTTACAAAAATTAAATTTTTAATAGTGTTTTTATATCTAAATGGATTTTTTAAATCACTTAATTAATTTTAAAATTTTATTTCTTTAATTTTATTAATCATTCAAAATAATTTTTTTAAGATCTAAATTAATATTTTAAGATTTACTAAAAAAATGTTGAATATTCTCATTTTTATTTAGAGGGGTATGATTTGATAGTTGCCAAAGTTTATGGGAAAAAATTATTAATTTACCAAGACACGTATGCATTTAAACGGAATAACGAAACGAAATCTAATAAGAAAATTTTTTGTAAATGTAAAAGTTGAGGGAGAATTTTTAACAACCAGTATATTTTAAGGGGTAAGATCAGAATGTCGAAAGTTTAGGGGATAAAATTACTAATTATTTTAATTAAGTAGTGTGATAGTTTTTCATTATTATTTATAAAATATTCTCTATGAATGAGTTATTATTTAATTTTCTATAGTTAATGGAGGCTTTCTACAATTTTTTAAAGAAATATTAGATGATTTAAAATATTGAAATCATCCTTATAAATAATAAAAATAAAAAAGAAAAATTCAAATCATGATTTAAATATTTTTTTTTTGCAAACAAATAATTACTTGTGCTTATCAAACTATTTAAATTATAACTATATTATATGGAAAAGAAAAAAAAGACACCAAGGAACAATAATGCTCATTTGTATTATCTTGTAATTTTTATTTCTCTCTCTCACTCTCTCTACAAATACCTTACTCTTTTACCTCTTAATTTCCTTTACAGTTACTTTTTTTCTTTTGTATTTTCCTTTTCACCAAACAAACACTTGGCCCCAAATCCATCGATGATCCTATCTTCCTATCATTCAGTCATTGAATATATATGTTCTGGCATAGAAGACACTGACACATCCATTGAAAGTTGAGATTTGGTTCAATTTGATTCATTAGTCACCTTTTCTAGTTTATTTCTCCTAATGTAGAATAATCTTCTTTTTATACGCTAATGATATAAAAAATGGGCATGTTGATTGATAATAAATTAAAAATACCTACACCCTTAATAGAAAATTATACTAGAAAGTTGTTAACAGCTACTCAAACAGTTCATATTTTACTCCACTCTGTTGCTATTACATAGTTTCTATTTCGTGAGAGAGGGGTAACACAATTTCTTGTGTAACAAGTCTAGCAAGGCAGTTCATAATTCATAAATATGAGTATATATATTCTGTATTGTAGGCTTACAATTAGAAGTACTTCCATTATGTCTCACAAAAGTAGTACAACCTTTTGATGAATTATTTGGTATATTAATATGTTTCTTGTAAGCAATAACCCACATTTAACGGCTTGCTAATTGGACTTCAAGGCTATTTTGTAGACAATTTTACGTTAAATCCTCACAAGTCACACAAAAGGTCACTTTCTCTCGAACAAGTTTTCATTTGATTTGTTCAATTGGTTAACATTTTCTCATTTCACACACCAAATCAACAATTGGAAAATTTCCATTTTTTATTATATATGCACATATATATTAGGGAAATTTGCGGCAAAAGTCCCCAAAAAGTTCACGTTGATGCTGATTAGTCCCCAAGGTCCAAAAATAGCGGCAATAGTCCTCAAGGTCACACTTTTTATTTGTCCGTTGGTCTCCAAGTTAACAGATCTGTTAAACCCAATTCAAATGCCACGTGTCGAAATATTATTGGTGGGTATTATTATTTTAATTTAAAAAAATAAAAATAAAAATAAATAATTTTAAAAAAAAATTCCTTTTTTTCTTTTTTTTTCTTTTTTTTTTCTTTTCTTCTTCATCTTCTTCGTATTCTTCTTCTTCTTCTCTTCTCACTGCCAGCACCACCAACCACCAACCCCCAACTCTCAACCCCAAACCACCACCACCACCACCACCACCACTCTTTAGAATCTTCCCAAAAGGACATATATTCCCAGTTGGAAGAACATTCAAAGACGGAGGAGGAGAGTTCACCGACGACCCACCACCATAACTACTACCTGAGTAAATCAACGGAGGTGTACTACTTCCCGAATCAGATCTCGTCGTCTTGAAATTCTTTCCAGATCGAAGACTTTCAACAGCAGTTGGACTACTCTCGCTCGATCCAGAAAGCTCACCGGAATCGGATCTTCTCCCACCAACTTGATTATTATTATTATGATTATTCTGACTACCATTTCTTCCAGAAACCGATCCAGATGAACTCGAAATATTGTAAGCATCCACTTTAACTACAATATTAAGGATCCAATATTATTATTATTATGATTATTCTAGAGATGGTGAAATATGCTGATTCTTTGTGTGAATTTGGTGTTACAGATCTAACAATTTATGGGTTTTAATTTGGGGGTTTTGATTGAGGGTTTGTTGATGGAAAATAGAATGGAACCTTAGATGTTACTGAAGGGGGTGGCTGGGAATGGGTGTTGGTCAGTTGAACGGGGGTGAGGGTGTGGTCGGAGATGAAGAAGACGAAGATGGTCAGAGAAGATTGGAGATGAGATTTTTTAGTTTTGTTTTTTTAATTTAAATTATTTTTTGGGGTTTTGGGATTTTTTATTAATGCATTGGAAATTTATTAATGCATGGGAAATTATTTGGGAGTGGTGGTGGTGGTGGTGGGGGTGGTGGTGGTGGTTTGGGGTTGAGAGTTGGGGGTTGGTGGTTGGTGGTGCTGGCAGTGAGAAGAGAAGAAGAAGAAGAATACGAAGAAGATGAAGAAGAAAAGAAAGAAAAAGAAAAAAAAAGAAAAAAGAAAAAAAAAGGAATTTTTTTTAAAATTATTTATTTTTATTTTTATTTTTTTAAATTAAAATAATAATACCCACCAATAATATTTCGACACGTGGTATTTGAATTGGGTTTAACAGATCTGTTAACTTGGAGACCAACGGACAAATAAAAAGTGTGACCTTGAGAACTTTTTGGGGACTTTTGCCGCAAATTTCCCTATATATTATATATTTTCAACAATATAAATTTTCCAAAATTGATAATATACATATACGCAATAATGCAGCACAAAATCAAAATTTAAAATAACTTTGACAGTAATTATTTTAATTATATTCACCAGACCCACGACTAAATTTAAAATAACACATTGCTTTACACATAACAATATATAGAATTGGCAACGCTAAGATCTATTCGATTGGAAATAATTGAATGTTAAAATAATGTAATGTTAAAATACGGATTATTGATGTTTTCATGTTATTCTTGTGTTGTTTTCTTGTCGTAATCATGAAATTTTCTTGTTATTTGAATGTTGTTTTGATATTTTTTGTTATTTTCATGTTGTTATTTTTGTATTTTTATGTTATTTTTATAGTATAGTAAAATTGTAATTAGAAATAACATAAAAATCACAAAATTAAAAAAAGAATTTTGTAAAAAATATATAAAAAATTATTTGACTATAAACATGTTAAAATTTTGCTAAAATAATACTTTGTGTAAATTTTCTTTTCAATTAGTAGGTCCTAGTTTATTCAATCATATTCTTTTGGCATTTTACCATTTTCACTCCTATTTTTTTTTTTTTTGGGATTAGTTCATAAATTCTCAAAAATAACAAAAACTTTTGTAAGGATTATTCATTCATTTATTCATTTTTTACAAAAATACAGACGATTATTGTTTAGTTGTTCTCAAATTGTAAAAAATTGTTGGGAATCTTTCAGTGACCTTCATCTCTAGGAAAAGATCAAAATTTACAACTTCAAACATAATAATTCGAGTCGAAAACTTACTAGTAATTTAAAAGTTTCCCCTCTAAAAGTAAGAAATCCGTGGCTCGTTTAAAGGCTTTTGCTGATCATAACTATTTTTTTTTTAAAGATTTTGTTTGTGAGCAAAATAACTATTTTGAGATTTTGGCTCAAAAAGAAATATATTGGAAGCATAGGTGAAAGCAGTATTGGCTACATTATGGCGATAAGAATAGCAAGTATTTCCATATAATGGCGAATTCTCGAAGATGACATAATCAAATTAAATGTTTGCGAAATTCAAATGGTGTGGAAAGATTGGGACACAGGGCTTTAGCAAGTTATTACTAATTATTTTGGTTCTTTATTTTGTGCTGGTGCTCCTTCTTGGGACATGGTGGTTAATGGTGTCAGCCGTTCTTTATAAAATTTCTATAATGAAGAACTTTTAAAGCTAATCCTTGATGATGAGATCAAATGGGCCGTGTTCCAAATGCACCCTGATAAGGCTCCTAACCCTGATGGTATGGGTCCTAGATTTTATCAACAACGTTGGGATATTGTCAGGTGTGATATTATACAGTTGGTTAAAAGTTTCTATGATACAAGGATTTTTCCTTAGGGTTTAAATAATACCAATCTTGTATTGATTCCAAAGAAGAAGAATTTCATCTCTATGGGTGAATTGCGTCTCATCGTCCTTTATAATGTTCTGTATAAGGTAGTTTCGAAAGCCCTTGCGAATCGTATGTGCGGTTTAATTGACCATGTGATCTCAAATACTTAAAGTGCCTTAATACCCAGTCGACTTATTTCTGATAATGTGATGGTGGCTTTTGAGGTAATACATTATCTAAAACGTAAAATAAAAGGCAAGAAATGATTTATGGCTTCAAAGATTGACATGAGCAAAGTCGATGATCAAGTAGAATGAGATTACCTACGGGCTATTATGTCGCGAACGAGTTTTGCTAAAAAGTGAATAAACCTTGTTATGCACTGTGTTACTTCTATTCAGTATTCTATTCTCCATGGAGGTCATGTCATGAGACCAATTATTCCTACAAGGGGTATCTGCCAAGGTGATCCACTCTCCACCTATCTTTTTGTCATCTATGCTGAGGGTTTTTCATCTTTGATTCAAAAATTTGAAGCTAATCGCATTTTACAAGGTTTCCGTGTGGCTCGTGGTGCACCATCGATCACACATATGCTATTTGCTAACAATAGCTACTTATTCTGTCAGGCGTCTTCAAGTGTTGCTAAAAGTGTGACTACTCTGCTTTGATATTTTGAATTGGCTTCTGGTCAAATGGTGAATGTTGCCAAATCCTCTGTATTTTTTAGCCCAAATATCAACATCTCTTTGTGCTCTTATATTTGTTCTACTCTTGGTATAGCTGAAACTTCTGATGGGTCTCTTTATTTAGGATTGCCTAATATTATTGGTCGAGACAAGTCCGTGATTCTTGGTTTTCTAAAAAATAAGGTCATCTAACAGATCAATAGTTGGGATGGTAAATTTTTTTCTTGTGCTAGTAAAGAAGTTTTTCTCAAAACAGTCATCCAATCGCTTCCAACTCATGCCATGAGTGTCTTTCTTTAATCGATTGGGACAAGTCAAGATATTGAGAAACTAATGGCTCGTTTTTGGTGGAAATTAACTTACAAAGGTTATAAAACAATTCGTGTGACTCTAATGGCTAAACCGTCGCAATTCTATTGTTGCTGATTAAAAAATATAAAAAAAATTATTTTTCACATATGTCATACATAATACACTTAAAATTTTCAGAATTAATAAATTATAACCCTAATGCTTATTTCTTGAAAATATGGCCCATCTAATAAAATATTCACATATAATCAGAACATTAATTAGTTCTAATTACCTTACTAATTCATATTCTAAGTATGCAGTCATTATAGCGCGACTCGATTTTCTCTTGTTGGGTCGAAGACAAAAATCCGCCCAAAAAACAACACAAAAATGACAGAAAAGGGAAGGATTTTGGGATTCAATTTCTACTCTATATGTGGATTCAATTTGAAGTATAAACAACTAAAAGTGGGTAGATCTAATTGAAAATCCATTCAAAAATTAAAGAGCCAAAAGAACTCGATTTTCTCATCCAACTCAAAAAATTAAATGTGTGGAAACATTGTATAAAATTCTTAATAAGATATTCACAATTAATTTTAAATTATATTGAATAGAATTAAAAATCACAAAATTAATTTTATAATGTAATCATATAAATCTTAAAATTTTAATTTTAAAATTCTCCCAATTTACCCAATTATTTTATGCATATAATATATCATCAGAAAGAGAATTTAATAAGGAATAAAACATATAAAGTTTTAAGACTAAATAACGAAAAAAATTTAACAAATAATAATTACAAAATTAATATGTAATAGGAATAATTAACATATACATGTCAATTGTTATACAAATTATATGTTCTAAATCATATACAATAGGCAATCTGATACCACATGTTAGAAAATTAATAAACCCAAGATACAAATTTGTATATAATCTAGGACACAATAATAATTAGGTATACATACTTGATTGATCCATAGCAATTACTATAATTTGATTGTGCAATACTATCAATTAAGTCTTCCTCCCTAGATCTTTAAATTAGAAACAGTTTTATTTATCTTATTATCAAAAAATATACAATTGTTTGTGATGAGACAATATGTATTTATAGAGTTAGGAAAGGGATTTAGCTACATGATCCTAGTTGGACTGGATCTGCTCATCAAAGGCTTTCGTTAATTAGTTTAGCCCGCATTTCTGTTTCAACTAGACTTTACAATTACATATACTGATACCAAACCCATTAACTATTGATCACTAACCATACGGGTTATACAAAGAACTATCCAATTAATCTATATTTTATTAAAACCAATAAAAATTAATATAAGCACAAATAAAAAGTCTTACAACAATTAATAGCTAACCTAATCTCACTTTCCCCACAGCCACAAACTCATTTAGTCTAGTACTCAACTCCAAGAGATCACATCTTTGACTTTGCACATATTTTAACAAACAATGCAGAATTTGGGCTCCAAGTAATAAGAAAGGCAAGTTTAATAGAAAAACCAAGGAAAATATAATCTGAATTTTAGACTTTTAGATTTAATAATTGTCTATGATAATAACAAAATCAACTTACTTTTACAATACGTTATTTTCATCTGAAGTTGAATAACATATATATACTAAATGTATTAATAAAAGACTTCAGATTGTGTCAGCTGAGTGAATAACATTGAAATTTATTTCTATGTATGTTCCTTGAAAAATTTATACATAGTCATGATTGGTGGACTAACTTAAAAAGGCTATAAAACTCTCTCCACACACAACAATTAATACCAGTCAAAAAGAGCTCTCTAATTGAAAATGTTAGGTACTAAGTAGTAGAGCTTTACACATATTGAGATGTGGATTACTAGTGTTGTATTTGGGGTAGTGGGGTTGATGGTGATATGGCTTGGCTATTGGATTAGGCAATGGAGGAATCCCAAGTGCAATGGGATTCTTCCACCAGGCTCAATGGGATTCCCTCTCATTGGAGAAACTCTCCCTCTCATTATTCCCAGTTACTCTCTTGACATTCATCCCTTCATCAAAACAAGAATTCAAAGGTAATGCATTAGCACTCCATGTGGGACATGGATCTTGAACCGTATCAGAGTGGACATATGGTCACTATCTGTATAGGTGCGGATCGGATATGATCACTTGCCCGCAAGGGATATGGCTTTGATACCATGTTAAGAATCATGGGGTTCCAACTCAAAACCACTTGGCAATAAGTGGAGTAGCCCATGTTCTTATATATGGCTCAATTCTCTATCATTTATTCCATGTGGGACATTGTCCACAATAAGCACTAAGAGGAGAGTGTTACAATAACTGTAATTTGTTTCAAGTCTAGCTTAGCTGATATTCATTGATGTAACAGGTGTGTTGTCTTTATTTTGATTCAGATATGGAACTATATTCCGAACAAGCATAGCAGGTCGACCAGTTATAATATCAGCTGATCCTGAATTCAATAATTTCCTTTTCCAGCAAGAAGGGAGGCTAGTTGAGATTTGGTATTTGGACACCTTTTCAAAGATATTTGCTCAAGAAGGCGAATCTCGAACCAGCGCAGTTGGTGCTGTACACAAGTACGTGCGAAGCTTATTTCTCAATCACTTTGGTGTTCATAGCCTAAAGGAAAAACTTATACCTCAGCTTGAACAAGTGGTCAACAAGTCTCTCACTTCATGGTCAACTCAACATTCTGTTGACATTAAACGAGTTGCTTCAGCTGTAAGTTAATTTCAAGCTTACTATTTTATCTAACTTAGCTTCATAATCATATTCATAGTGTTAATCTGTAATTTATCACAGATGTTTTTAGACTTTAGTGCCAAGCAAATTTTAAGTTATGATGCTGAAACTTCACCATTAAGATTGAGCGAGGCATATAGTAGAATCTTAAATGGTTTCATGTCTTTTCCTGTGAACATACCTGGCACAGCATACCATCAATGTCTAAAGGTAAGAATCAAACTTTCTCTTCTGTTTTGTGTAGTACCATTCATGTCTATAGCAGCATCTGTATTTATTATCAGGACCAAAAAAAGGTAGTATCCATGTTGAGGGATATGCTAAAGGAAAGACAGAACTCGCCCGAGTTGGATCGGGGTGATTTGTTGGATCAGATTTATAAGGACATGGAAAAAGAGAAGTTCTTATCTGAAGATTTCATTGTTTTGCTGATTTTTGGGGGCCTTTTTGCTACATTTGAGTCAGTTACGGCTGTGATGACATTAGCTTTGTCAATACTTTCGGAGCATTCTTCTGTATTAGAGGAGATGATAGTAAGTAGACATGTTCTGAGTTTGAGTTTAATTTTCTTTTTGTACAGATCACTGTTTAGCTTAACATCTCAAAATTGAAGTCATGAAACACCAAGTTTTTAACAACAATCGATCAAATATTTCATAACGAGAAATGCTAAAAGGTACCATTAGTGTCTAGCACCCTTCAACGTGTTATATCACTATTGGTATAATTAGTGACGGAGCCAAAATTTTTATTTTGTGGGGACTTATTTATTATTACAAAATATTTATACCTATATTATAATTACTCTTATTTGTGGGGACTTTTCTATTATTTTAGTCTATAATTATTAAATTAAAAAAATTATATTTAATTTTTTAAAAGACAATATTTTTAGTGGGGCTATAGCCCCAACATTGATACAAGTGGGTCCGTCGAGTATTGGTAACCATGTAATTTGATGTATTACTTTTTATGAAATATTGCTAACTAATCATAAAATACCACTTTTAAGGTGCTAGACATTAGTGGTGTCATATTAATGCTCTTTCATAACAAATGAGGAATTAAGTCTTTATAGGCATAATTCAACCATTAAAACTAATTTTACCTAAGCCTCTGCATAAGTGAATAAAAAAACTTGGTAAAAAAGTAGTGACTGGATCTTGAGCCACAAATCTAACATACTAATTTTTGTGTTAGTCATATATGAAGACTTATAATGGCTAATTAATTTGTTTTATATCAGACTGAGCAGGAAGCAATCCTCAAAAACAGAGAAAATCCAAACTCTTCACTCACATGGGATGAATACAAATCAATGCCTTTTACTCTTCATGTGAGTCTTACAATCACAAGAAGTTAATATAAACTTATTTCAATAAATTAATTTTTCAACTGCCTTAATGTTAACATTTCAATCAATTTGAGGAAACATTATACAGGTTATCAATGAAAGTCTTAGGCTGGGAAATGTTGCACCAGGATTATTACGTAGAGCAATCAAAGATATCCCAGTAAAAGGTTTGGTTGATCATGATATGCCTTTTTTTTTCTTCATGTAATAATGTAAATATGTATTAGCTTTGTAGTAGTGTTTAATTTATAATAAAGATTAATGGGATCACATTGGTTTTATAGGATTTACTATTCCAGCTGGGTGGACCATTATGCTGGTCACCTCTGCTCAGCAGTTGAGTCCCAACACATTCCAAAATCCACTTGAGTTTAATCCATGGCGTTGGAAGGTTTTGTTTCAATAATATTGTTTAAATTTCTCAAATAAAACTTGATTGCAGCCTTTGACTAGTGAAAACTAAAAGAAGCTAATCATGTAATTTTGTGATACAATTTGTGGGAAATCAGGAACTCGATTCCGAAATTATATCTAAGAATTTCATGCCTTTTGGAGGAGGAACGAGACAATGTGCAGGAGCAGAGTATAGTAGGGTGTTCATGGCAACTTTTTTTCATGTCTTGCTCACTAAATTTAGGTGCAATTTTTTCCCTTTGGTAATTCTTTCTTGCTTTTTAATAGATTTTTTTTTTCTTCTTGAGTTACACAAAGGGTTAAAACAGATTTAATATGTTTATTTTAGTAATGTTATTTTTTCTTTAATAAACTTGTGTAGGTGGACAAAAATTAAAGGAGGAAGTATATATCGAAATCCCATTTTAGGATTTGGAAAAGGCGTTCACATTAAATTCTCTAAGAAGTAAAGCAAAGATACACCAATTTTGGACTTCTTTTCTCAGCACTAGTTAGCATGTAGGACGTCCGTGTGTATGGAGATAGGAGGGTCTCTAAAATTACATTTGAAATAATTAAAATATAAATAAACATTTTTCTTAATACGTCCTTGTTTATTTTAGTGAATTGATGTTACTGTTAAACTCTTAGGGTGTGTTTAGAAAGCCACAATGTAATTGGATTTGTGTGTAATGGGAGGTAATTACACAATTTGACATGTTTGTCTGACCATGTAATTACACTGTAACTGTGTAATTGGAAGTAATTGAGGGGTTCCAATTACACTCTCCAATTCTCATGGCCCCCCATGAGAATTGAATGTAATTACACTGTGTAATTACTAAAAACTTTCCATATTAAACATTAGCTACTAAAAAATATTGTTTTCCTATATAATTACTAAACTATTTTGCCAAACAAGATATAAGGAATTCATATGTAATTACCACCTTCTATCCAAACACACCTTGCATTTTAAAATATAGTGTAATTACTAATCTGTGTAATTACTACCCTAGTAATTACCCTACCTAGTAATTACATAGTTACTTCCAAACACACCCATTATAATTTCCGTATTCAAAAATTATATATCAAAATTTTTCATAGAGGTGTTCATTATACTTGTACATTATTTTTGTAAGTTTTTGAAAATTGCATGGTAAACTAGAATATTAGTAACTCTCTTTTTAGTACTGTAAACTATTCGTAATTTTTAAAAATTTACAAAGATGATATTATAACTATACATAATGAATACTTTTATTTAAAAAAATTGAAAAAAATATTTTAACATGTAATTTCAAGCGTGAAAATTGAATAAAAACTTATAATAAGAGATTATAATTAGTATGAATTTTCTTATAGCCATTATATAACAATTTCTCCATTTTCACTCTCTTATTTACTTAAAATGGTGCCAAAAATGCTTGATTTTCTCAATCTTGGACCCCCCAGTTAATTTCCACCTTAATAGTTAATATTGGTGTGATCTTCACATTGATTGCCGAATTTGTTAGTAGTTAAACCTTGTATCAATAAATTGGCTAATTAAGTTATTTAATTTACTAAAGTCATTTAAGTTCGTGAGTGAATTATGGAAAATGTAATATTTTGTTATTAAATCAAAAGAATAAATCAGTTATATACAACAATAATTAATATACATTTTGTTATATTGTTCTTATCTCTTACAAATTAAGTTATGTCCGTTTATATTTAAGTTACGATATGGTTAATAATTGAACGGTTTTCTTAGGCTATATAATAATGTAAAACAAAAATTTATAATCAGTTATAATTTCCTATACATTTCTTATTTTCTTTGATCATCCTCCTATAATTTGGAGGAGGAATTACTTGTGTTAGAGCATTATACACAAATTGATCAGATGTGGATTACTAGTGTTGTATTTGGGGTAGTGGGATTGCTGGTGATATGGGTTGGGAATTGGATTAGGAAATGGAGGAATCCCAAGTGCAATGGGATTCTTCCACCAGGCTCAATGGGATTCCCTCTCATTGGAGAAACTCTTCCTCTCATTATTCCCAGTTACTCTCTTGACATTCATCCCTTCATCAAAACAAGAATTCAAAGGTAATCATATGTAAACCAATAAATCATATATTTTTATATTCTTCAATAGTGTATATAGTATTAATTGTGTTAACTATTCTTTTTTATTTTTATTATGTTTTTTCCATCTGCTGAATGCTGATTCAGAGTGTGTTTAGGGATGCCGATATAATTGAGAGAAAATTATAAACTAGGAAAATACGGTGAAAAGTGATGGCCAAGCATACTAATTAATTTTATCATATAACTAACCTGATATAGTTAGTCATTGTATATTTTAGAAACTAAAACAAAATTTTGATTTTCTACTATATTTTACTTTTTTTTTAGAAGAATAAATAATTTCATTAAAAAAGGAATGAAGCCAAAAACATCCAAAGATGAATGCAAAGAGAACCCCATTGCAATAAGCTTGTCAATTTTAGTATTCTGCTTAATACTATTTAATTGATTACTTTATTTTCTTATTTAAAATATAATTGTAAAATTAGATTAAATTGATAATTGTTTTATGTAATTAAGTAGTTGTTATTGTCAATGAACATCAACAATTTTCGTTATTCCTATTATTTATTAATTAGTTATATATAATATGTGTTATATTAAATTAGATTATATACTATATTTTTATATAATATTATATTAAATTTTAATTTATACTAAAATATTATACTTCTAAAATGTCTATAAAAATAAATATTACCACATATAATTTTATATAAAAATATTATATAAAATATAATTTAATATAATAAGTACTATGAGCACACTATTTTATGTGCAAATATGGTTATATAATTATAAGTGTAATAATATGATTGGTAAATTTGGTATACATTTTTCACAAATTTATTATAGGGTAAATACCATTTTGGATCTTCTATTTTACAAAAGTTACTAATTGGACCCTGTATTTTCTAAAATAGTACAAATAGGACCCTGAATTAATTTTTTGTCAAAATAAAGTTTAATTATAATCCGATCTAAAAGTGCTATATGACAAAACTGTTTACATTTTTTGTATCTGTTCGTATTAAGCATTGTCTTCAAGTTGGTTGTATTAAAAAAAAGTTATCAAAAATTAAGCTCAGTGTCCTATTTTTAATTTTTTAGAAAATACAGGGTCCATTTTGTCATTTAACAAAACACATGGTCTAATTTGTAACTTTTGCAAAACACAAGATCCAAAATGATATTTACCCTTTATTATATACTCTAGTATTTTTGGTACAATAATTCTAATAATTTAACATTAGATATCATATTAAATACAATATTAAATAAAAATATTTTGCTTAAACTCATATTTTATATTATTTATAATAATGGTTAATAATAAATAATTGATGATGATATAATTATGTATATTATCAATAAATAATTTATGATTATTTTTAAAATAAATTAAAAAAAAAGTTTTAGAATGAAAAAGAAAAATTGTTCTAATTTGCTTGAAATCTATTTCAGTCAATAGTCATTGATTTAACATGCACTAACTTGATCATGTTTCAGATATGGGACTATTTTCCGAACAAGCATAGCAGGACGACCCGTTATAATGTCAGCTGATCCAGAATTCAACAATTTCATTTTACAGCAAGAAGGGAAGCTAGTTGAGTTATGGTATATGGACACCTTTTCAAAAATCTTTGCACAAGATGGTGAATCTCGAACCAGCGCAGTTGGTACAGTACACAAGTACGGGAGAAACATATTTCTCAATCACTTTGGTACTAAAAGCCTAAAAGAAAAACTCATACCTCAGATTGAACAAGTAGTCAACAATGCTCTCACTTCATGGTCAACTCAAGATTCTGTTGACATTAAACGAGTTGCTTCAGCTGTAAGTTACTTTCATTCTTACCAATTTAATATTCATGGTCTTACTACTTAATTAACCCTGTAATTATTTATCAACAGATGATTTTAGAGTTTAGCGCCAAGCTAGTTTTCAGTTACGATGCTGAAACTTCACCTATAAATATAACTGAAACTTATAGTAGAATCATAAATGGTTTCATGTCTTTTCCTTTGAACATACCTGGCACAGCATACCATCAATGTCAAAAGGTAAGAATCGAATTTTTCTTCTTTATTTGTACCATTTATTTCTATTGAAACATTTGAATTTATTAGCTTGGCTTTGTTATATGAAAATTTAGGACCAAAACAAAGTAGTGTCCATGTTGAAGGATAAGCTAAAGGAGAGAAAGAATGCGCCCGAGTTGAATCATGGTGATTTGTTGGATCAGATTTGTAAGGACATGGAAAAAGAGAAATTCTTATCTGAAGATTTCATTGGTCAACTGCTTTTTGGGGGCTTGTTTGCTACATTTGAGTCAGTTTCAACTGTGATTACATTAGCATTTTTGTTACTTCCAGAGCATCATTCAGTATTGGAGGAGATGATAGTAAGCAAACAAAGTTTGACTTTAATTGTCTTTTTGTACGAATCTTCTTCACATGTATAGCATTGGTCTTATGATGACTAATTATGTTTTTCTTCATTTTATGTTAGGCAGAGCAGGAAGCAATTCTCGAAAGCAGAGAAAATACAAGCTCTTCACTCACATGGGACGAATACAAATTGATGCCTTTTACTCTTCATGTGAGTCTTACAATCAAATGAATTTATTGATAAATTAATTTCAGCTGCCCTGAGTTTTGACATGCTTATCGATTTGGGAAAACATATACAGGTTATCAATGAAATTCTTAGGCTGGGAAATGTTACACCAGGATTATTACGCAAAGCAATCAAAGATATCCCAGTTAAAGGTTTGGTTTATCATGATATGCCTTTTTTCTCATGTAATAATGTAAATATGTATTAGGATTAATGGGATCATATTGGTTTTATAGGATTTACTATTCCGGCTGGGTGGACCATTCTGCTGGCCACCTCTGCTCAGCAGTTAAGTCCAAACACATTCCAAAATCCGCTTGAGTTCAATCCATGGCGTTGGAAGGTTTGATTTTCTCAAATAAAACTTTATTTCAGCCTTTCACTAGTAAAAACTAAAAAAAGATAATCATGTAATTGTTATACAATTTGTTTGTAATTAGGAACTCGATTCCGAAGTTATATCAAAGAATTTCATGCCTTTTGGTGGAGGAATGAGACAGTGTGCAGGAGCTGAGTATAGTAGGGTGTTCATGGCAACCTTTTTCCACGTCTTGCTCACCAAATATAGGTACATTTTTCATTATGTAATTGCTTTGTTTTTTTTTATTAAGTAGAGTAGTTACACAAAGACTAAACAAACTTATTAATATTGTGGATTGTTTAGTAATTTCTTTTTTGTTTAAATAAACTTTTGTAGGTGGACAAAAATCAAAGAAGGAACTATTTCTCGAAATCCTGTTTTAGGATTTGGGAAAGGCATTCACATTAAATTTTCTAAGATGTAAAGAGCGAAAGACCAAAGTGGCCTGTCATTAAATAAATAAATGTCCTTCTTTTAAAAACTTGTTACAAAATGAACAAATGCCAAAATATGAAAATTATGCAAATGACTTACTCCTTATTTTCTATGGTATTTTGGCATATGTAATAATGTTAGAGACACTTAAATTACACATAATGTTTACACACAGTGGTGTGTATTTAATTTTAGTCATATTAGTGTGAAAAATTAATGAACCTAATGTATGCAATCACCCAAGTAATATAATAATAAGTGAATAGTCTCTTCAGGGATTGTAATTATATATCCAATGCAATTATCAATTACCCTCAACATAGAGTATAAGAAAAATAAATTGGTGGTTTAATGATAAAAAAAATAACTTGGTAGAAATTAAAATTTGCTTGAAATGTGACCAGATTGCTAGATAAATAATAGCACACTAAAAGAAAGTGATGGAAAAATAGACTTAAATAGCTAAATCACTTAGGTGGCGTTTGGTTGGAGGTAATGAAATGGAATGGAATGGAAAGGAAACAATTTTTATTCCATTCCTTTGTTTGGTTGCATTTTAAAGTATTGGAATAGCATTCCAATGGAATGCTCTTTCCACCATTTTGGTGGAATGACTATTCCATTTTAAAAAGAAAGGAATGATCATTCCAATGTAACAAGAAAAAAAATTTAATGATTTTTTTATCAATTTTATGCATTTTAAATTTTATTCCATTCCTATTCCCATTCCCATTCCCATTCTTATATTTTCATTCCTCCCAACCAAACGCCTCCTTAATGTTTAAAACTGCCCACAACACTATAGTATCACTTCACTTCAACAAAATGCACGGAACTAAGAATTTCGAAAAAGCTTACGAGATTTTCCAAAACTCGATGGATAAAGTTCTACCACCAAATTAAATACTTGAGGCTAGCTCAAGTGGCCATAGGAGGGTGCGTGTGTGTTGGAGGTCTTGGGTTCGAGTTCCAAATTATGCATTGTAATATATAAACGCTTAATTAAAAAAAAAAAATACCACCAAATTAAATATATTCATATATCTTAAGAACACAATTTAAAGCACCAATTCTCAAAAATTATGCAAGGTAAGTAAAATATTCTTATTTTATTCAATAAGAACAACCTAGAAAGTGGGTGTTCTCTTGTCAGTAAAATCTAAATTGCTTAAATTTATTCAAACCCAACATAATAACAAAGTTTCATTGTCAGTAATATTATCAATTACTGTATTATTATAATTAGAGTTCAATCATACTTGTAGGTAGTTACAAAAGAAAAATTCATATAGTAAAAAGAAAAGAAAAACATGGTGATATTCTGTAAAAGAAGTTGGAACAACATAAAATAAATGACAAGAGTTTAGCTAGGGTGAAACATAATCCATTGGTCCATAAGGCTCAAATAATTCAGCAAAAAAGCCCTTCTTTCTTTTGGGGTTCCAACCCATGTCCTTGCACAACTGGTCATTGTACCATACATGAATGGCACCTATGCATGATCTCCTGTAGTACTGACCAGAGTAACGTCTCTTGTACTCATCCCATTTACCAACATCTTCTTCCATTTCTTTGATGCTAGGTAGCTTAAAAGTTCCGTCAATGAGCTCCGATACCCATCGACATCTCATCTCTGAGGTGTACAAGTTTGACACACTTTCTGAGAATCCAATCACCGCCAGCTGTGGAATTTTTGGATGAACACATTCCCTGATAAGAATGAAATGTGACCCAAATGAGTATTGTTTAAGAATTAATGTGTAGAAACATAATATTTAGGCTAATTAAGATTTTTTCTCCCGAACCTTGTCATATACAAAATCATGTTTTTTGAACTTTTTTGGCCGTTAAAAATTCTCCCTGAATTATTGAGATTGTTAGATTTAAGGACTTTTGTTTAATTTTAGTGAAAAAATTCTAACATAGATGAAAGTTCAGAAACATGATTTAGTACATATCAAAGTTTGAGTGACATGATTTGGTAGATATCAAAGTCTGGGGAGCACATAAACAATCACTAAAACAGTAAAATTGAATGAACTTAGACAAAAGTCTTTAAATCTAACAATCTCAATAGTTTAGGAAAAATTTTTAACAGCTAAAAAAATTCAGGGGCATGATTTGGTACATGTTAAAGTTGGAAGAGAAAAAAATTCCTAATTAGCCTAATATTTATACACTCACTTTATTCTAAGAAAAATATTTTAAGGCTAGCGAAAACATAATTAACTTAAGTGTACGCATGTATTACCTATATAGGGGTAACGAAGCATTAGGGTCACCAACAATGTAGCCCTGAAAGGCTGGGGATGTAAAAATGTGTTTGAGGCTTTGGTCACCCTTATATCCAGTGGCCAATATGACCACATCGGTGTTTCTTGGGTTGGTTTCACCGTCTACCAAAACACCTTCTTTGCAGAAACCAAATGTTGATGCTTTCTTCAAAATAATACTCCCTTCTTCAACTCTATCATAAAACTTTTCAGGCACTGTTGCCACTAAACAAGTATTAATTTGCTGATGAAAGCTATTCCTGGGTACCATTCCATGCTTCTCCAATGGAAGCTTATGCTTTATGCCACTCTCCACAAATTTTGAGAATGCCTCTTTCTAATATTTTTTACATTAATTTTATTATTAGTAAGTGAAATGACAAAACTACAAAAAGAACTAATAAGGGAAAAAGGAAATTACCACAGGAGAAAGTAAAGTAGCTAAGAGACCCAGTATACAACCTTCACCAGGCTTATGAACAAGTAATTCAGAGAAGCGATTAAGGTATAAATTAGCTAACGGGAAACCCCATGGAGTGTAATCTGGAATATTCCAGTGTTCTGTTCTGTATAGCACAGTGCATGGATTTTCCACACCTGCATATATATAAATTAAAATAAAATTTTGATCATCATCGTTTTTTTTTCTTCTTACGAGCAATTTAAATCTAGCAATAGTTTTAATGCAAATATTTTTATACCATTTACAGTGGAACATTCCATAGCAATGTCTAGTGCAGATTTCTGAAAGCCAACGATAGTAACTTGCTTATCTTTGACAAATTCAGCAGCAGCTTTGGAATCCATGGCGGCATAGTCTTTGGAGTGAATGACTTGGCCATGAAACACATTGGGCCCATGATCTGGTGGGAATTCTGGAATGTTAGGCACATTGCTGAATCGTCCAATGCAAAGGATCACAAAGTCGACTCTGTAAACCTGTCATTATATGTTTACAATTGAATTCGGTATTTAAAAGCTACTCATATTCATTCCAAACATTTAATTTTTATATATTAAGTTAGATATGTATATACTTATTTTTTTTTTTAATTTGAGAAAAAGTAGGAGTAATATTAAATTTAATGTTAAAAGGTATAAGTATCTAATCTCATAGTTCTATTATACAAGAGAATTGCTATAGGACATCAATGTGAGTACCACCACTATGAGATGACATCTTTAAAAACAAAGTTAACAATTTTCTATAATTTTTATTTAAGTATAACAAGTAGGATCAGATATTCAATTATACCAATAGTAATATTATGCTAGACAATATGCCTAACGAGACTTGATTCATGATTGTATTTAGGAACAGCTCGTGCCTATAGTAATGCTAATTACATATAAGAAATTTTAAGTGGGATACCACAAGCCACATGTGCCCTCCCGCTAAACTGGGCTTGAAGAATATAAAAATAATAAAGTTTGGTTGCTCTTAAAGTTTGCATGTATTTCGATATGAAACTGAATCAGATATAATTAAAAACTACATTAAACACGTTTAACAGATCTACAAAACATTTCATATTTAAATCAAAGCATCAAATGACAATCCCATGCACCTATCTAACACATTATATATATGTACTACATCAAATACAAATTAAAAAAAGAAATATAGAAGTTAGTGAAAGAAATATTATATTATTAATTATTATAATGACCTGATCATCGGCCTCGGTATTTTGTTGAACAACGAGATTCCACTTCCCTCGAGAGCCACAGGCCTCTCCATCGCCACCCCAAAGAGCCCAATGTTGCATATCTTGGTCGGAAGCATCATATTCAAGCGAACGAACCACTGAGTTGAACTTGATGTGTTTCACCAGGTCGAAATGGTGTGCATACGATTCGATGTAGTCCAAGACTTGATGTTGGTCAGGGAACATCTCCTCCACAGACGAACCCCATGGGAAATCCGAGAATTGGTATAATGGCTTTGGAGTTTGGAGCTTAGTTGTCTCTATGGTTTTGGTCCACAACCCACCCACTCCACTACGTGACTCGAAAACAATGGGCTGGAATCCCTTTGAGAGAACATATTTGCAAGCCAAGAGGCCACTTACTCCTGCTCCAATAATGGCTACCTCCTTCCCCATTGCTACAGCCACACCTATCTTCCACACTCCAATATGTTATGCTTCTTTCATTCCTATATGTGTCTCTATACTTATAGATAATCTTCATTAATGTTATTATTATTATTATTTTGCGTAGAGGTTAAGATACACGTCCGGTCATGCCGCTACATAATATATATTTTCTGTATTTTTTTTAAATATTAGTAGCTAGCACGATGACTCAATCTCATCGATTATTTCAGATATAGAAGATTTTGCTTATTATCTTACTTTATTTTATTATAAGTTTGTTAGTAATAGCCATTATTGAACCTCTGATACAGCACGTTCCGATTTATTTATTTATTTATTTATTTTTTTTTTTGTGTGTGAAATGGAAGACTTACCAAAAGGAAAGAAAATGTTACTATCTAATTGACAAGTCTGCCACAAGCAGGGAAAATTCCTATTCAAATTAATTACTACTTACTCCACACAATGAGTTTAGGAGTTAGCCTCCAAGTAAAAGAAAAACCAAAGAAACAGTGATAGCTTGGAATCAAGTTTAATTTTTAATATGCTTCAAACAATTCCTTCCAAATCACACCATAGTAGTTCTTATTATGGTTCAAACGAGGGATAGCATTAACACAATCTGATTCAATGCAGAATTTGTCAATAAGCTTGGATACTCTATTTTGATTGCTAGAAGCTTCACTGATGCTATCTGTAACACCCTACAAAATTAGGCGTGTTACGGTATTTTCTAAATACTGTACATGCTTTTGCTAATTAAATAGTTTATTAAAAAATGTGAAGAATTAAAACTTTATTATGTTACTTCACTTTCATAATTAAACAAAATAATTTACATAATCTGGGATTATTCCGTTTTAAAAGTTACAAAATATTAAACTTCAAAAGTTGTCATCTAGCGACCCATAAAGTGAGCCAATATTGTCCTGAAGACCCTGAACACTTCAAGTCTAACCGTCTTAATATGTACAATCTTCATCCTTATATAGCTTTAGACTCTAACTGGTTCAGTTCTAGCTTTTACATGCACACACAGGTAATACTTGTGAGTCGACAAACTCAGTTAAAAAGCATAATTAATCATAAACCTAAACATATATCCAGGCCGTAACCAAGTGCCCATATATATGTCCGGGTCTGGGTCGGGGTTCGAGTCAGGGTCAGGGTCCGGGTCCCGGATCCCGGATCTAGGGCCGGGTCGGGTCCCGGTCCAGGTTTGAGTCCAAGTCCGGGTCCTAGGTCCAAGTTCGGGTCCCGGTCCAGGTCTGGGTCTGTGTCCGGACCAAGTCCGGGTCCCGGGTTCCGGGTCCGGTTCTAGGTCCTAGGTCCCGGTCCCGATCCGGGTTTGGGTCCGGGTTTAGGCCCGGGTCGCGGGTTTGGGGCCGGGTCGGGTCTTGGGTCTCGATCCAGTACTCTTGAGTCTCGGGTTCCGGGTCTCGGTCCCAGGTCCTGGATCCCGGTCCGGGTCCGGGTCCGGGTCTGGGTCTGGGTCCGGTTTGTGTCCGGACCAGGTTTGGATCCTAAGTCCCGGGTCCAGGTCCAGGACCCAGGACCGGGTCTAGGTCCCAAGTCCGGGTCTTGGTCCTAGTCCTGAGTCCCGGTCTGGGTCTGGGTCCAGGTCCGGGTCTGGGCCTAGGTCCATGTCCCGGGTCCCTCGTCCGAGTTTGGGTCCCGGACCAGGTCCAGGTTAGGGTCCGGGTCTGGGTCCCAAGGGATCCAAGTTTGGGGTCCGAGTCTTGAATTAAGTTTTTTTTAAAATAAATTTAAATCGGGTCGGATAGAAAAAAATTAGGCGGGGCGGAGCAGATCTGATCCAAGATCCAATAAGTATCCGAATGTTTCAGATCAGAGGTGATCCATCGGATCAGAGCTCCAACCCGCTCCAACTAAATGGATCTTTTTGACATGTCTAACCATGGTTATCATTACATGAAAATATTTTAAAACATTATTCTTTAAATAAAAATTTCATAAATATAAGTATTTCAATTACATTCTTTTTTAGTATGAAAACGAGTCATAAAAGAGAATAACATGGTGATACTATCAAAAGAAGTTGTAAATGACAAGGGTGGTGATGAGTGACATTAATTAAGGTGAAACATAATCCATTGGTCCATAAGGCTCAAATAATTCTGCAAAGATGCCCTTCTTTCTTTTAGGGTTCCAACCCATGTCCTTGCACAATTGGTCATTGTACCATATTTGGATAGCAGCTACGCATGATCTCCTGTAGTACTGACCAGAGTAACGCTTCATGTACTCATCCCATTTACCTACATCCTCCTCCATTTCTTTGATATTAGGTAGCTTAAAAGTCCTGTCCAAAAGCTCTGATAGCCATCGACATCTCATCTCTGAGGTGAACAAGTTTGACAAACCTTCTGAGTATCCAATCACTGCTAGCTGTGGAATTTTTGGGTGAATGCATTCCCTAATAAAATAGAACTAAATGAGTACATGAAAATTGTTAAAAGGCACACTGGTGCTAAGCACCCTCCTCAGTGTCATACTGCTATTAATGTAATTAAGTATCGGGTGCCATATAACTTAAGAAAATAACTTTTAGGCAATATGGTTAACTAATCTTAACACGTTACCTTGTGCCGAATAACAATCCTCATCAAGAAATATATTGAAGAAAAAGAGAAATGAAAATTAATTTGTGTTGTATTTATTGTACTTATTACCTATATAGGGGCAATGTTGCACTAGGGTCTCCAACAATGTAGTCTTGAAAAGTTGGGGAAGTAAAGATGTCTTTAAGCTTTTGGTCACCCTTATATCCAGTGGCCAGTATTACCACATCAGTTTTTCTTGGATTGATTTCACTCTCAATCAAAATACCTTCCTTGCAGAAACTGAAAGTGGGTGCTTTCTTTAAAATAATGCTCCCTTCTTCAACTCTGTCATAAAACTTTTCAGGCACTGATGCCAATGAACATGCATTTATTCCTTGATGAAAGCTATGCTTGGGTACCATTCCATGCTTCTCCAATGGAAGTTTATGCTTTATGCCACTTTCCACAAATTTTGAGAATGCCAATTTCTAATATTTTGTATGATATAATTATTTTAGTAAGAGTAGAAACTTTTAATAATTAATTAAAGAACAAAATAATAATTACCATTGGAGACAGTAAGGTAGCTAAGAGACCCAGTAAAAAGCCTTCGCCAGGCTTATGAACAAGTAATTCAGAGAAGCGATTAAGGTATAAATTAGCTAAAGGAAAACCCCATGGAGTGAAATCTGGAATATTCCAGTGTTCTGTTCTGTATAACACAGTGCAAGGATTTTCCACCCCTGTATATACGTAAACATAAAAATGAAATCATTATTGTCATAATCATCTTTTGCTTGTTGATTTAGTTTGAGATTCTTGTAAATGTTCTCTTAATACCGTTTACAGTGGAAACCTCCATTGCTATGTCGAGAGCAGATTTCTGAAAGCCTACGACAGTAACTTGCTTGGCTTTGACAAATTCAGTAGCAGCTTTGAAATCCATGGCGGCATAATCCTTTGAATGAATGACTTGTCCATGAAAGACATCAGGTCCTTTCTTTGAAGGGAAGTCTGGAATGTTTGGCAAGTCGCTGAATCGTCCAATGCAAAGGATCACAAAGTCCACCGTGTAAACCTATCATTATTTTTCTTAATTCAATTTCCTATAAAAGTATTCATTTTCTTTCTAAATATATATAAAGTAAAATAATAATAATAAAAAAATTAACAACTATACGGTTGGATTGGATTATTCATCTTTTCTTCCAAATATATTACTAATATCTCATTTTTTTTATTCAATCTCAAATTTTTACATAATACCATACATCAATTTCTTTCAAATACATCACTAATTTTTTTTCTTCAAATTTTAAAATATCAACTCTTCTTCATGCAGACTCGGACCCAGGACCCAGATCCGCGACCCACGACCCGGACCCAAGACCCGAGACTTGGACATGGGACTTGGGACTCGTGACCCCGACTCCGGACTTGGACCTGAACCTGGACTTGGACCCGGACCTGGACCTGAACCCAAACCCGAACCTGGACCCGGGATTCGGACTCAAACTCGGACCTAGGACTCAGACCCGAACCCGAGACCTGGACCCCAAACCCAGACCCGGACCCAGACTTGAACCGGGACTCTGGAACTGGAACCGGACCCGGACCAGGACCTAGCACTCGGACCGAACCCGGACCCGGAGACCTGAATTCGGTCCCAGACCTAGACCTAGACCCAGATCCGGTCTCGGACCCTGACCCCAAACCTGGACCCAAACCCGAGGCCCAGTCTCAGACCCCAGACTTGGACCCCAAACCCGGACCTGGACCTTGACCCAGATTCAGACCCGAACTCGGACCTCGAATTCGGGACCCAGACCCCGAATCCAGGACCCAGACCCTAGACCTGAACCCCGAACGCGAGACCCAGACCCATAGTCAGTGTTGGGGTCGAGTGTATTGAAAATATATTATAACTTTACACATGCTATTAATACAAGTCAATATCAAACATAGTATTGTATAAATAATACTAATACAGCACCATACCAAACGAGTAGCTATTGAATTATGTTAGGCTATTTTTAGCCTATGTTTTGGATCTAATTTATGTGCGTTTTTAGCTGTGTTGGGACGGAATTACGCTTGTTTTCTATGTTTTCAGGTTCTTTGGAATAAAAGAGGTCTCGGGGGCAGAAATTCGTTAAAAGATGTGCTGAGCCGAAGAAAACACAATTTCTGAGTAATTGTGCACATCTGGCCGCGGCTAAACACAACCTGGCCGCGGCTAGATTTCGAGAATCTAGAGGCTTCAGTCGCCGCGGCGATGAAGAGGCTCGCCGCGGCCATTTAAAAGATACAGAGAGACCCCTTATTTTCAATTATCTCGCCGCGGCGAGAGGAAGCTTGGCCGCGGCGAGATCCCGTACGGACCAGGGGCATTTTCGTCCATCGAACCCTAAATTTCAGTTATAAATAGAAAACTGCGATTGGAAGTCTGGGAGAGCGATTAGAAACCCTAAAATACGAGTGAGAGCGGCGGGAAGAGCACAGAGATTGAAGTGAAGATCCGGGAATTCATCCACCAACAGCTTCTTTTCTTTATTCCTCTTTAATTTATTTATGTTGAATATTCTTTACATAGAATGGTTATGGATTTGTTTCTGAACTAAATTTCCCATTTAGGGAGGATGATGATTGTTGTTTAATGTTTTGCCTAGTTAATGTTTAATTACCATTCCTCAATTCTTGTGTGTGAAATTATCTTAATTTGTTCTTAATTTCATGTTTAAGATTGATCACCTTGTGCATGCTCTATGATCTCAATTCGAAATCTGAAAAGTGAGAATTGAGAATGCTAAAATTAAGATAATCAATGTTCTATGTGAAACGAAAGTATTTGCATGACTTATGTGACGAGTAGATTATTACTTAATGCTGATTTCATGTTAGTTTAATTAAGGAATTAATTAGATAACATGTGGTTTAGAATCTAGAAGATCTGAAAGGAGCTAGGTTATTTCATAATCTGTCATTCACTCCAAGAATAGGATAGTAATTAATCATTAACGATTTGGGTAAACAACAACAGGATTCTCCTCCCTATTATCTCATCTTGCTCAACTTTAAATTGCGTTATTAAGTTTTCTTCGAATTTCTTTCATATTTTATCTTGTTTTTAAATCATAATTGCTTCCGATTTACTGAATAGAATCATAAGTATAATTTAGTGGTACTTAATCCAATTCCCTGTGGGATCGACCTCACCTGTGTGAGATTTACTACTTGATTGCGTATACTTGCGTAGTGTTTAAAATTATAGCAACAAGTTTTTGGCGCCGTTGCCGGGGAATTGTTAAAGATTAATATTACATAAAATTATACTAACTTCTACTTTGGTATATTTTCTCTTGCTGATTTTTCTAACCTTTTTCTTGCAATATTTTCTTGATCTATTTCAGGAATCCTAAGTGCATGCGCCGTCAAGGACAAACAGTCATATTACCAGTTGATCCTGAAATCGAGAAAACTTGCAGGAGGAATCGAAAGAACAAGAGGCAAGAAAGAGTTTCAAAGAATCGCCGAAACATCGTAGATCATGGCTGCGAATGTGAACAATAATGCTGGAAACAATGGGGGTAATAACGGTAATAATGGAGGTGCCGTGGAAGATCAAGCTAATGGTCGTAGCTTGAGAGATTACATTCTCCCTACTCTGACGGGAGTGCAGTCATGTATCAGGCCACCGGCAGTGGATGCAAACAATTTCGAGATTAAGCCTGCCATCCTTCAAATGGTGCAGTCTTCAGTTCAGTTTGGTGGTCTCCCTTCTGAAGATCCTAATTTGCATCTCTCTAACTTCATGGAACTTTGTGAAACTTTTAAGGTTAATGGAGTTAGCGATGATGCCATTCGACTGAGGTTGTTTCCATTCTCGCTCAGAGAACGAGCCAAGAGTTGGTTGAATTCTTTGCCACCTAATTCTATTGCTACATGGAATGATCTGGCAACAAAATTCTTGTCAAAGTTCTTTCCTCCAGCCTAAGTACGCAAAGCTGAGAGGAGAAATCAATAATTTCTGCCAACAAGATAATGAATCTCTCCATGAGGCTTGGGAGAGGTTTAAAGATCTGATCAGGAGGTGTCCTCATCATGGTATAGAGAAGTGGATGCTGGTTCACAACTTTTATAACGGGCTGGTTGGTAATACTAGAACTTTAATAGATGCAGCAGCGGGCGGAGCTTTTATGAGAAAGAGTGCTAATGAAGCGTATGATCTATTGGAGGAGATGGCTCTAAACAATCGCGGTGGCCAACCGAAAGGAGTCAATCTAAGAAGGTAGGCGGTGTGTTAGAAGTTGATGCCATCACAAAGTTAACAGCTCAGGTTGAGGCATTGACTAAAATCATTGCAGGGCAAGCTAAACAAGCCCAAATTGTTTGTGAGTTATGTGGAGGAAGTCATCACTTTTCGGAGTGTCAAGCAGATGTGGATGATTTGCCAATGGATGAAGCTAAAGCCATTGGGAATTTTTCACAGAACAACAACAACAACAATTATGGGTTCAACCAGGGTAACAACCGAAGAAATAGTGGGTTCTATCAACAAAGAAATCAGAACCAACAGTTTAATCAACAACAAGCCTCTGGTGGAAGTTCTAGTTTGCGGACGATTTATCGCTCCAATTTATGACCGAAACTAGATCTTCAATTAAAGACCCGAGACTCGGATGGGCCACTAGCAACTCGGTAGCAACCCGCCCTCAAGGAAATTTGCCTAGCACAACTGAAGTCAATCCCAAAGAAAATTGCAAGGCAATTACCCTGAGGAGCGGTAAGAAGTATGATGGGCCCGAGTTACCACAACCAGTTGAGATAGACGAAGAAATAAATGCTCAACCAGTGCAAACACCGACACCAACAGCAGAGAAGGCTACTGACAGCCCAGCACCACCACCACAGTCTCCACCGATTAGTATTGATCATCATGTAAAAATACCCTATCCTCGCAGGCTCGTAAAGTCAAGCTTAGACAAGCGAGTTCACCAAGTTTCTAGAAGTCTTCAAAAGACTTCACATTAACATTCCTTTTGCTGAAGCTCTAGAGCAGATGCCAAGTTATGTGAAGTTTATGAAGGAAATTTTGTCAAAGAAGAGGAAGATGGAAGACTATGAGACAGTGGCTCTAACTGAAGAGTGTAGCGCTATTCTACAGAAGAAACTCCCTCCAAAACTCAGAGATCCAGGGAGCTTCACTATTCCTTGTACTATTGGTAAAATTGAAGGAATAAATGCACTATGTGATTTGGGAGCCAGTATAAACTTAATGCCTTTGTCGATTGTTTAAAAGATTGCGGTAGGTGAAGCAAAGCCAACTACCGTAACTCTTCAATTGAAGATCGATCGCTAGCTCACCCTAGAGGAGTCATTGAGGATGTGTTAGTAAAGGTGGACAAGTTCATCTTTCCAGCTGATTTCATTGTTCTGGATATGGAAGAAGATAGTAATGTTCCTATCATCCTGGGGAGACCTTTCTTGGCAACAGGGAAAGCACTAATTGATGTTCAGAAAGGAGAGTTAAAGCTAAGGGTACAAGGAGATGAAGTTGTATTTAATGTGCTCAAAGCAATGACCTATCCTACGGCTAGTGACAACTGTTTTGCAATTGATGTGGTGGACCAGTTGGTGGAGACAAAGACGCATGCTGAAGATCCTCTTAATTTGACTTTGGTACAAGAAGAGGTGGTGGAACAAGACGGTAAGGAAGCTTATGAGTATGCTTTGTGGCTCGATTCTTATGGACCGCTGAATAGAAAATATTATGAAGAGTTAGGAGTCATACCAACAAAGTCTACCCCATCTACTGAAAAGCCTCCTCAACTAGAGTTAAAAGTCCTACCAGAGCATCTCAGGTATGAATATTTGGGAGAAAATAAGACACTTCCTGTTATTGTGGCTTCTTCCCTATCTTCTGTAGAGACAGATAAGCTATTACGGGTTCTAAGGAAGCATACAAAAGCCATTGGATGGACTTTAGCAGATATTAAAGGGATCAGCCCTTCAACTGTAATGCATAGAATCTTAATGGAGGAAGGAGTGAAGCCAACCATTGATGCACAACGTAGATTAAATCCACCAATGAAGGAGGTTGTCAGAAAAGAAGTCTTGAAGTGGTTAGATGCCGGGGTAGCGTATCCTATTTCAGACAGTAAATGGGTGAGCCCAGTCCAAGTTGTTCCAAAGAAAGGAGGGATGACGGTGGTAAAGAATGAGAAGAATGAACTCATCCCAACCAGACCTTGGTCTAACAATTATCAACTAATTGAGAAAATCGACAAAAAAGGTCTTGTTTATCCCACGCTTCATCAAAATCAAGAAATCAACCCATCAAAAAAAAACACTTTTTGACTGTCACGGGATGGAGAATTTGCATTGACTACCGAAAACTCAACAAGGCCACAAGAAAAGATCACTTTCCACTCCCATTTATTGATCAGATGTTAGACAAGTTGGCAGGACAAGAGTACTATTGTTTCCTTGATGGGTACTCAGGGTATCACCAAATAGCTATAGCACCGGAGGATCAAGAGAAAACAACATTCACATGTCCATATGGTACTTTTGCTTTTCGACGAATGCCATTTGGGCTGTGCAATGCTCCAGCAACATTTCAGAGGTGTATGATGGCTATATTTTCAGATTTAATAGAAAAGTGCATCGAGGTGTTCATGGATGATTTTTCAGTGTTTGGCTCATCGTTTGACCAATGTCTGAGCAACTTGGAATTGGTTTTAGCAAGATGTGAAGACTCTAATTTGGTGCTGAACTGGGAAAAGTGCCATTTCATGGTTACAGAAGGAATAGTGCTGGGACATAAAATCTCAAAAGAAGGTATTGAGGTTGACAGAGCCAAAGTATCTACAATTGAGAACTTGCCTCCTCCAGTTTCAGTTAAGGGAGTTCGAAGCTTCTTGGGTCATGCCGGGTTTTATAGAAGATTTATCAAAGATTTCTCCAAGGTGGCCAAACCGCTATCCAATCTTCTTGCTAGTGGAGTACCTTTTGAATTTGGGAAAGATTGTCTTGAAGCATTCCAAATTCTCAAGGAGAAGTTAATCTCAGCACCGATCGTGACTACACCAAACTGGGAATTACCTTTTGAAATCATGTGCGATGCAAGTGATTATGCTATTGGAGCAGTTTTGGGACAACGGGTTGACAAGGTATTCAGAACCATTTACTATGCAAGCAAAACCTTGAATGATGCCCAACTAAACTACGCTACTATAGAAAAAGAGATGCTGGCTATAGTGTTTGCGTGTGACAAATTTCGACCCTACTTGATTGGCAATAAAGTGATAGTGTATACAGATCATTCAGCAATCAAATACTTGATGACTAAGAAGGATGCCAAACCACGACTGATTCGATGGGTTCTTCTTTTGCAAGAATTTGATCTAGACATAAAAGACAAGAAGGGTACTGAGAACTTGGTGGCAGATCACTTGTCAAGACTAGAACTGGAAGAAAGTCAGAATACGAAAGAGGTACAAATAAATGAACAATTTCCCGATGAACAACTCTTTAGTGTGAGGGAAAGTCTTATGGTACCATGGTATGATGATTATGTTAACTACTTAGCTGCTAATATCACTCCTCCTGAGCTATCTCGCCAACAATTAAAGAAATTCTTTTCCGAGGTAAAACATTACTACTGGGAAGAGCCAATCCTCTACAAGCACTGTGCAGATCAGATAATAAGAAGGTGTGTGCCTGAAGAGGAGATGTACTCTATTCTTAATCACTGTCATGCTTTACCATGTGGGGGACACTTCAGTGGAACTAGAACAGCTGCCAAAGTGTTGCAAAGCGGGTTCTTTTGGCCAACGCTTTTCAAAGATGCTAGTACTTTTGTGAAGGCATGTGATCGTTGTCAGCGTACAGGAAACATCTCAAGGAGAAACGAAATGCCTTTGACAGGAATCTTGGAAGTAGAGTTGTTTGATGTATGGGGGATAGACTTTATGGGTCCTTTTCCTTCATCGTTTAGCAATCTATACATTTTACTAGCTGTGGATTACGTATCAAAATGGGTAGAAGCTGCGGCAACACCGACTAATGATGGAAAAACAGTTCTTCGGTTCCTTCAGAAGAATATATTCACACGGTTTGGTACTCCCCGAGCGATCATAAGCGATGAAGGGAGTCATTTCTGCAACAAACAGTTCGAAGCACTCCTTTCAAAGTATGGTGTTCGTCATCGAACTGCCCTCCCCTATCATCCGCAAAGTAATGGCCAAGCTGAGATTTCTAACCGGGAAATAAAGATGATTCTGGAGAAAACGGTGCAGAGATCAAGGAAAGATTGGTCAAGAAAGTTGGATGACGCATTGTGGGCCTACAGAACAGCGTTCAAAACGCCAATAGGGATGTCACCATATCGGTTGGTGTTTGGAAAGGCGTGTCATTTACCGGTGGAGTTAGAACACAAAGCTTATTGGGCAATGAGAACTCTAAACATGGACTTAAAAGGCTGGCAGGCGAGAAAAGACTACTACAGTTGGATGAGTTGGAAGAATTTCGAAATGAAGCTTATGAAAACGCCAAGATTTACAAGGAAAGAACTAAGAGATGGCATGACCGAAATCTAGTCAGAAAGGAGTTTCAACCTGGTCAACAAGTTCTACTCTTCAACTCAAGACTAAAGTTGTTTCCTGGTAAATTAAAGTCAAGGTGGTCAGGGCCATTTACGGTGATCAAAGTGTTTCCCTACGGAGCAGTGGAACTAAAAGGTGAAAGTCCTAATACTTTCAAAGTGAATGGACAGCGATTAAAGCTCTACTTGGGAGGTCAATTTGATCAAACCAAGTCCGCCATGATTCTGGCGCCACTTTGAAGATCTCGATCAACGTCTAGCTGAGCGACGATAAAGTTAGCGCTAATTGGGAGGCAACCCAAGTGTTCTTTTGATTTAGTTGAACTCTTTTTAAGTTTACTGTTATTTTTCTTGTTGTTCATTCTTTTTCGTTACTGAAAAAAAAAAAAAAATTATTTTTGTCAGTGGCCGCGGCCATGAGATGTATGGCCGCGGCCAGATTGGCCTTACAGAAAGGGGCTATTTTTCACGATTTCTAGCCGCGGCGAGGGTATACACCGCCGCGGCCAGATTGGCCTTACAGAGAGGGTGCTAATTTCACGAAATCTCGCCGCGGCGAGGATACATGTGGCCGCGGCGAGAATGGCCAGATTTTGTTTAAAAACCCCAAATCCCTAACATTTCAAAACTCACACCCCATTCAAACCCTCTCTTCTCCACGCCGAAAACACCACTTTTCACCATTTTTTCTTCATCTAATCCCATTCAAAACTCCTTTCCACCAATTCTAACCATAAAATTTCATCAATAATCATCCTAAACCCTTATTTCTCTCATTAAACACTAATTCCCACTCAAAATCAACCCCAAATCCCTAAAACCTCACCCAAAATATAAAAAACCTTATTCATCCTTTTTTTTTCTCAAAAGCTTCAAGATGTCAACAATGGAGGATGATTAAAGGAAGAATTGTCATTGAGGTATTGATTCTAAGACTTCCACTCCAATTTTTATTGAAGAATTTGTGAATTTGTTGGATAGTTTTGGATTATTTGGTGGATATTTGGGATTTTTGCTATATACATTGTTGAAATTGATTGTGTGAATAGAATTGGGTTAAATTGAAAGGGATTTAAATCCCGGGAAGTCAATTTTTAAGGGGAAGTGCTGTCGAAATTTTGAAAAATCTTGGGAGTTAGGATATAATTTTTTGGTGAGATGGGTCCAAAGAGGTCAAGAGTTAATGAGGAGGGAGCTTCATCATCCAACCCACCTAGGGGACGCTCTAATCTTGATAGAGTTAGGTTTACCAACATGGATGCTCAAGAGCGGTTTTTGAAATTGAAAGATAGGGCATTCATTGAAGATAGAGGGATAGACATTGTGAACCTAAGCCAAACTGCCAACATTCCCCCTGCATTTGCGTCTATTAGGGATCAAATCCTACATAGGCAGTGGACTAAGTTCGTGGATGTCACTGAGCGTGGTAACCAAACTCTAGCTTTGGAATTTTTAGCCAACTGGCCTGAAAGAGAGGATGGCAAGGTAAGAGTTAGGGGGGTTAGAGTGCCTGCTACCACAGCCGATATTCATGCCCTTTATGACCTCCCAACTTTCACTGTGGAGCAACAACCCTTGAAACGGCAATTTCGAGAGAGAAGTTTGAATTATGTGGATATTGCTGAGACTCTAGGGTATCCTGGCCTTAGGTTCCATGAGCTTAATGGAGAACCATACCAATTGTACCGATGTGAACTCAACCCAGTGGCCAAGGCTTGGCTTTACTTTGTTAGTGCAAGGATGCTCCTCAACAAGCATTTTTCTGATGCTCAAATAGACAGAATTAAATGGGTTTACGGCATTATGAAAGGGTATAATTTGAATGTGGGGGATATTGTTCGAGTGACCTTTGACATTATGGTTGAGGGATCTTCCGGTGGAGGACTTGGGTTGGCTGGAATAATCACTGATCTGTGTGAGAAACATGGGGTACCGCAGTACTCATATGATACAAAGGCACCGCCACAGCGCCCTATTAACTTGGCAACTGTTCTTCGCTTCAAACCTCCTCATCCTCATGGTCAACCGCCAGTTCAAAGAGGTCCTCCGGCAAGAGAAGAAGAGGAACGTGAGGACATCGAACCACCACGTCTTGTCGGGCCTCTTGACCCTGCCATGCAGTACACTCACGATCAGCTGAATTATCTGATTCAGCAAAACATGCATATGCAAAATTACATGGCCCAGAGGAGTATCTTCGATGAGCAGCAGGTGGCTCAATTGAATACACTTGTCACGAGGATGAATATCGGTGTGGACGAACCGAACTATTTTGCCATGCCACCCCGTTTCAACCCTTATGACCAGCCACCGCCGCCAAACCCCTTCTAAGGGGCTCAGGTAAGTTTCTCTCACCCTGGTTTATTTTCACACATTGGGGACAATGTGCGTTTTAGTTTGGGGGGGGGGGAACTTAATTTATTTTTTCGCGTTTATTTGTTCTAGTTTAGTTTGTTTTAGTTTTTTTTTTAGTCTTGCGTGATAGCTAAATTGAAAGATTGATTGAATTGTTGTTATTCACTTGTGCAATGGATTAAAACATAACTGTGTGCTTGACTTGCAACTGTTTGAATTAAGATGGATGTGTGCTAGGAAGTGATTCATGTAGATTTAAAACATTTGCTATTCTCACATATCACCTCTGTTCTATTTGGTTTGTGGAATGATTGATTGAACATGGAATAGAATTTGTATGACATACTCTCTTGAAGCGAAATCCTTGATATTTTTTGTTTGGAAAGTGATTTAGGCAAGTTTTCTTTGGAACGATTGAGCCTTTCAAGCCTACCTATAAATTTTTACCATAGTATACCCAAAGTTGAGCCTTAGCCTGTTTTAAAAATTTTTCACCACTTAATCGAAATTTTGAATTTGTATCTTAAACTCTTTTCACCCTGAACATACCTTATTATGCCATGAGCCTTGAAGCAAGTTTGGGGGGATAAGTGATGTAAGTGGAAAAATAAAGTGTAGGAATGAGAGATTGAAAAAAAAAAGAATAATATTGTGTGTTGTGCCTATGAAAAAAAAAAGAAAAAAAATGTGTCTTCTTGAAAAAAGAGTTAAGAAAATTATGAGGTACACACATAAGAAAAATTGCAATCTATTATTTCTGTTTTTGGGATATATGGAAAGAAAGCAAAATAAATGTCTAAGCTTGTTTGGTTAATAGTGCTTATGGTATAGTATAGCCTAAATGACTTCTCACCTACCCATGTACCTAAGCCATGTGATGTTAACCGAAAAAGACCTATTGATTCCAAATAGAAATTTGTCAACATTAGTGGAGAGAGGTATGTCATTCAAACTTATTGATCATGTGTTAGTGGGATGTTGGAAAGTTTAGAACAGTTGTGATATTGATGGCAATTGCGATGCTTTATGTTTGTATGAATTACTTACTTGTAAATTGCACATTCAACTTAGTTCTTAGAGTTGGCAAGTTGAAATTCTGGTTATTGATGGATTGAAGTTGTGCAGGTGGTGGTAACAATTAAATTGTTGGAAAGTTTAGCTATCATTGTCAGTTTGTTTTTAGTTTAGTCTTAGTTTACTCGGGGACGAGTAAAGAGTCAGTTTGGGGGAGTTTGTTAGGCTATTTTTAGCCTATGTTTTGGATCTAATTTATGTGCGTTTTTAGCTGTGTTGGGACGGAATTACGCTTGTTTTCTATGTTTTCAGGTTCTTTGGAATAAAAGAGGTCTCGGGGGCAGAAATTCGTTAAAAGATGTGCTGAGCCGAAGAAAACACAATTTCTGAGTAATTGTGCACATCCGGCCGCGCTAAACACAACACCGGCCGCGGCTAGATTTCGAGAATCTAGAGGCTTGGGCCGCCGCGGCGATGAAGAGGCTCGCCGCGGCCATTTAAAAGATACAGAGAGACCCCTTATTTTCAATTATCTCGCCGCGGCGAGAGGAAGCTTGGCCGCGGCGAGATCCCGTACGGACCAGGGGCATTTTCGTCCATCGAACCCTAAATTTCAGTTATAAATAGAAAACTCGCGATTGGAAGTCCTCGGGAGAGCGATCAGAAACCCTAAAATACAGCTGAGAGTGCAGGAAAGAGCACAGAGATTGAAGTGAAGATCCAGAATTCATCCACCAACAGTTCTTTTCTTTATTCCTCTTTAATTTATTTATGTTGAATATTGCTATAGGAATGGTTATGGATTTGTTTCTGAACTAAATTTCCCATTTAGGGAGGATGATGATTGTTGTTTAATGTTTTGCCTAGTTAATGTTTAATTACCATTCCTCAATTCTTGTGTGTGAAATTATCTTAATTTGTTCTTAATTTCATGTTTAAGATTGATCACCTTGTGCATGCTCTATGATCTCAATTCGAAATCTGAAAAGTGAGAATTGAGAATGCTAAAATTAAGATAATCAATGTTCTATGTGAAACGAAAGTATTTGCATGACTTATGTGACGAGTAGATTATTACTTAATGCTGATTTCATGTTAGTTTAATTAAGGAATTAATTAGATAACATGTGGTTTAGAATCTAGAAGATCTGAAAGGAGCTAGGTTATTTCATAATCTGTCATTCACTCCAAGAATAGGATAGTAATTAATCATTAACGATTTGGGTAAACAACAACAGGATTCTCCTCCCTATTATCTCATCTTGCTCAACTTTAAATTGCGTTATTAAGTTTTCTGAATTTCTTTCATATTTTACTGTTTTTAAATCATAATTGCTTCCGATTTACTGAATAGAATCATAAGTATAATTTAGTGGTACTTAATCCAATTCTCTGTGGGATCGACCTCACCTGTGTGAGATTTACTACTTGATTGCGTATACTTGCGTAGTGTTTAAAATTATAGCAACAAATTATAATCTATTATTTTAAAAAAAATGATAACTAGGTGTAATATATATTCTGATACATATTTTGAAAACACCTGTTTGGTCCGGGAAAGGCTAGCTATTCTCTCTTTTTTTTTTTTAACAATCAATCGGTTTTACAAATATTAAAAACCCACACCTAACTAATACTTATTATAATAAAAACGTTTTTAACATTTTTGTCTTACATATATATCAAATGCAATCACCAAATTTCTTATTAAATGGTCAAATCAAATGTATACGTAATCAGATCACCTAATACATTATTATATAGTATATACTACATAATAATCATACAAAATTAAATTAAAAAAGAAAAAAAATAGTAGTGGATCAATTTAAAAATGAATAGTAGTTAGTAAAAGAATTATTATTAACTAATTACCTCATCAACGGCTTTGGTTTGTTCTTGAACAACGAGATTCCACTTCCCTCGAGAGCCACAGGCCTCACCATCACCGCCCCAAAGAGCCCAGTGTTGCATATCTTGGTCGGAAGTATCATATTCAAGCGAACGAACCACTGTGTTGAATTTGATGTGTCTCACCAGGTCGAAATGGCGTGCGTAGGATTCCATGTAATCCAAGACTTGATGTTGGTCAGGGAACATCTCCTCCACCGACGAATCCCATGGGAAATCTGAGAATTGGTAGAAAGGCTTTGGAGTTTGGAGCTTAGTTGTCTCTATGGTTTTGGTCCATAGACCTCCCACACCACTACGTGACTCGAAAACAATGGGCTGGAAACCCTTCGAAAGAACGTATTTACAAGCTAAGAGGCCACTTGTTCCAGCTCCAATAATGGCTACCTCCTTCCCCATACTAATCAGCTTCCCAATGTGTTATTATTACTTTTTTCTCTGTCTCTACTTATAAGATAACTAATCTTATAATTGATTGCTGTTATATATATTTTATTATGTATATGTCATGGCACTACAATTATTTTTGTTTTCATAAATTTTTTTATTATATGATCCCTACATTGAAAATCTCTTTTCCAAAGTATAGGATTGTGTTTATTATCTTTACTATATTTTATTTTAAATTATATGTCATGGTACTATTGGACCTAATAAAGCACTTACCGATCCTTTGTTTGCATGTTAAATGATTCATGTGTTTCTTGTTGTATAGTTAACAAATTTAATTTTTTATTAATTAAATAAAATTCTCATGGTTAATACATAGTCCATTCAAAGTTTCTCCACTCTCACACTGGCCTAGTTAAAGGGTGTATCACACCTACACTGTACATACTTCACTCTCTCTCTCTCTTCTCTTATTTGGCCGAAGCCCTCTCTCCATACTTTCTCATTTTCAAACTTTCAAAAATAATTCTAGAGAGAGAAGGGCTCTCTTTTCTCTTAAAACAAGTACTATTGAAGCTCCTCTATGCAAGCTTTGATCCAAGAAAGAACTACAGAGTAAGCTTTTGTGTCATTTCCTCTTCTTTTACTTTCTTTTCAACGCTAGTTCTTTTCCTCACCACTCCATTTCTTGTGTTGTTCATTCATGAATCATCTTCTATACTTAAAAGAAAACTCCATTAGAGGTTCATTGTAATTCCAAGCCAAGCACACAAGAGGATAAAGCAAAGGTGAGAAGTACTTGTGTGGTGTTGCTCTTCTTTTTTTCTTCCTCTTAGGACCGAAACCCTCTCTCTCTCTCTCTACGTTTAGAACACCCATAAGATAAGAAATTAGCGAAAGTTGTGAGTCGCTCTCACTAAGATGATATGATATGAATTGAATTGAGTGCCTTATTATCTCAGTTATTATCCATAGAATGATGGCATGTAAGGTACCCATAATGCGACGACATATGAAATATATGGTAAGTTACACATTGTAGGCGAGACAAGTAAGGTTAGGGAGTGTTATGCTCAGACTCTTTGTCACGAGCCTAAAAGCGACATCCTGGTTATCGAAGAAAGAGGCTCTAAAAAACTCAAGCTTGGAGAGTCTGCCATCTCTTATACAAAGGGAGATGCTGCCCAAGTAACCTTCCCACACAATGATCCCTTGGTCATTACTGTACAAATTAGGAACATGACGGTTGCCAGATGCATGGTGGATAATGGAGCTTCCTCCAACATTCTTTTCAGATCAACCTATGAAAAGATGGGGCTCCGTGATCTGATCCCAAAATTATAGGGATTTCTTCAGTGACTCACGATGCGAAAGCTAAAACTGCTAAGTGTTGGCGTGTTGTTCGGATGGCTCACTACCCGGTTAAGAAGACTTCGTCCGAGCAAATATACATAGTGCTTTGTTTGGTATATCTCTTGCGAGCAGGTATACAAAATTGATTCCATGTGTCACCATCGTGCAATGCCGCATCAGAGTGTAAAAATTGGGATAACATCCTTCATTATCAATTGATGGTAGAATGGTTCGTTGTGTTTTTGTAGAACCAGTTCTTCCATTGTCTTGCTTTGCTCTTGTATTGGTTGTTCGAAAGATAGATTTTTTACTATTTGTATACCTATCTCTTCTATAGTAGTGATGCATAGTGGAGAATAAGTTACTCCAGTCAATGTCTTTTTGAGCTCAATGTAGAACCTGATGAAATTGTCACTCATAACTTCATTGGTGTTGTTCCCGGTGAAATCTGGTGTGATATGTCTATGTCATTTTCGTTGCATTATATTTCAGTTTTTATCAGCTCCACAAGTTTGCTAGTGAAGAATTAGTTGGAATTAGAATCCTGTCATTTTGTAGTCATCATAACTTATATTTTCTATTCATTGGCCTTCATATTTGATCACACATATGATTTGTTCCATTCTTGCATTTTTAAAGGAAAAGTAATATTAAAATCTAATTATAAGTTTATAATTGAAACCGATTTCTTTTAAATTTTCTGTATTGCTGTTCTTTTTAAGTTTTCATCTAGTTTTTAGTTCTTATTTTTATTTGATTGGTAGAATTGGTTTTTTTTGTTGTATCCTTTTGTTAATCTGGTTTTTAGTTCAGATGATATATATTTTTAGATTTTGTAAGTTTCTAAATCATAATTATCATAAATAATTTTGATTGTTGAGTGTATTTACCTAGTTTGTTGATTTTTCGATATTTGTTGTCGAATTTTGTTGTTGTGTATGATCACTATTAATTCTGATTTAAGTTTTCTAGCTAAAGAATTATGTATTCATTGATTTGCAGATTATCGTTACCGGAGAACTAATTGGCGAAGTCACCGGGGCTGGAGAAGGCAATTAGTGATGGTGATCTGTGTTTTGATTATGTCGTTTTCAATGTAATCAGTTAAGATTGCTGGTTTTTGAGTTCGAATTGTTATTTTTATTCGTTAGAAAACAATGTGATTCTAACAGAGAAGAAATCGGAGAAAATTGTGGAGAGAGAATCTAATTTTGATTGTTTCGAAAAATTTATGGGTTTTTTAAAGAAAAATCTATTTATATAATTTTTGCCATTTCACATTTTGGCCATTAATTATTTTATTTTCTCATATTTTTTTTAAGGGAAATTTGTAAAAATATGCATAAAATACCTTAAAATTTTACGCCTAAATTAATACATTTCAAAATTTAAAAAATATGACCACTTTATAATAAATCCAAAAATACCCTTCTCATTTTCAAACCTCAACTCTTTCTTTCTTCTTCTATCTCTCTCGGTTCTCTCTCAACATCTCACCCTCACCAAAACTGAACCTACCCCTCACCGCCTACATAGACTGCCTACACAAACGACCACCGTGAGACCCGACTACCTCCGAGATGTTGAAGGTAAGCATTCGACCCATTTTTTTTTTATTTTTGTCATTGTTTTTTTTTTTTTGGTGATTTATGATGGGCAATGTCGTCAAATGAAAATTGACTGATTAATGTTTGTTATCTATGAGTAGATGTTAGATTTATGGTCGAAAATGGCCAGATCTGAGTTTTGGGTAAAAAAAACTGGTTTTTTTGTCAAGCCTGATGGTGGTCCGATGCCTTCCTGTTGTTAAAATGAGTAAAGGTTGAAGACGAAGGTCCGATGGTGGTCCGATGGTGGTCCGATGGTAGTCCGATGATATGGTCCGATGGTAGTCCGATGGTGGTCCGATGGTCACCTGATGCTACTTTTTTTATGTGCAAAAACATTAAAAAAAATTAGTAGCAGATATGGTCCGATGGTAGTCCGATGGTGGTCCGATAGTCACCTGATGCTGTTTTTTTTAATGTGCAAAAACATACAAAAAAAAATTGGTAGCAGATATGGTCCGATGCGATCTGATGGAGGTCCGATGGTCACTTGATGCTACTTTTTTTATGTACAAAAACATAAAAAAAAAAAATGGTAGGAGATAATGATATGGTCCGATATGGGGTCTGATTGGTCCGATTGTGTCTGATGTGGGGTCCGATGGGGGGTTTGATTGTGTAATTGGGGTGATGTAAATAGGGGGTATTTTAGGGATATCATAAAAGTTGTCATATCCTACAAATATTAGTTATTATGTGTTTAAGAAAAAAAATTAACCAAATATAAGCATAAAAAAATCAAATTTCCCTTTTTTTTAATTATTTATTTTTACCATAAAAAAAAAGGTTAATTATACCCTTAATTCTATCTTTATCAAAATTCCCCATTTTTAAAACTAGTACACTAGAATCAAGAAAGAAAGAAAAAGACTACATTCACAAGAGTACACTTGTGACTGGATTACAAGTACTAGGTAGTGTAGTGTAGTGAGTTCTCATCAAAAAGTTGAAACTAGAAAGAAAGAGATGGCAAGTGAAAGAGAGGTAAGCGTAGCCATAATCGGAGCCGGAATCAGTGGCCTCTTGGCCTGCAAATATGCCCTCTCAAAAGGCTTCCACCCCATTGTTTTCGAGTCTCGAAGCCGAATAGGTGGTGTTTGGACCAAAACCATCGAAACCACAAGGCTCCAAACTCCCAAACCCTTATACCAATTCTCCGATTTTCCATGGCCATCCACAGTGCCTGACTCTGAGCTATTCCCTCACCACCATCAAGTTCTCGATTATGTGGAATCTTACGCACGCCATTTTGATTTAGTGAAACACATCAAATTCCACACCAGAGTTTGCAGCATTCACTATCAAAACCCATCTCATCAAACAGACACTACTTCTGGGAGTTGGGCTCTTTGGGGTGCTCTCCCTTCTGCCTCCTCTGGTCAATGGAAACTAGTTGTACAGAACACTTCCACACAACAAGGCCTTTCCAATTATAACCAGGTAATTATATATGACTTTGTTTATATTATTATTAAAAATATTTTCTTTTCGACTGGATTAGATCTTAAGAATTTTGTATAATTATTAAGAATATGTAGGAATGGTCGATCGTGTATGTGTCATTAGTTAAGAGTAAATACGTGCAAGCACTGTGTTTTGAAAAGCATTATATCACATCATCATTGTAAATATCATCTCTCAGTCGTGTCATTATTTTTGAGGAGAGAGATTTGGTGGACTCTTTCTCCATTTATACAGAATTATAATAATTGCAAAATGAAAGTGTGTCAAGGCCATACAAAAGGAAAAATTTTGGATTGAGATAGGATTTCATATGGGCACATACAGGATCTGATTGAGAATGCATGTACATAGAGATATATAATGAGTGATTTTATATATATGAGACAAATTACATATAGTGTCTCTCATTATCCTCTCATTATAATATGAGACAAACAACAATATAGTCCCATCATTTTCGTACATTATTATATTAAGGACAAACAATTCTAAACTCCCATCATTTTTGTTAGAAGTTGTTTGTGCTATCTTATTATTTCTTATGAGTTATAAAGTTCTTTTTGACATTGGGGAATGGGATTTTGATCACTCGACTTTGTGTGGGAAAGGTGTATGATATGCTCTTTTGAATTTAATTTTTATTAGCATAAAAAATACAAATTATTATAAATTAAAGTATTTACGAAAATTTCAAAAAATATATATATTTTAAAAAAAAATAATTAATATATGTTTGGAAATTTGAATTTTGATGTGGAAAGAAAAATAAAGAAATAAAAAGTGAAAAAATACAAAAGAATAAATTTTCATGTTTAGTAGGAATAAAAAGTAGTATAGAAAAAAACTTGTTCATTTTTTATACCTTAACATGTAAAAAAAAGTGAAAAATACAAAAGAATAAATTTTCATATAAAAAGTTAAGCCAATAAGGCTAGCTTAGTGGTGAGGGAGGGATGGGAAAAAGGGAGAGGTCATGAGTTTGAACCTATGACCTTTAAGCTATTAAGCTAATATATGATTGTAAAAAACTATTACGCTACACTCAAAAAAAATATAGGAAAAACTTGTTCATTTTTATACCTAACATGTAAATTTAATTTTTTTTCTTCATACTTTTCTTTTACCTCACCAAAATTTAACTTCTAACCGTAATCTCTAAGGTTCGAGTTAATATTTTGTTACTTCGTATTACTGATTTCAAATGTTGATTTAAAGAATACGAAGAAATCTTGAAATTACCAATACTAATAGTGAATGCAATCACAATTGATTTTTATGGTAATCCAAAATTTTTTTATAAAACAATTAAAATAATAAAAAAAAAAAAATCAAATCCAAATCCAAAACACTATTTTTTATTAAAGAAAATATTTATTTTTAAGTTTTTGTTTTTATTCTTTCTGTCTCTCACGATCATGTCGTTTTCCTAGTATCTTAGAGTATCCCATAAAATGCTTTATTATATGATGTAATAGTTAAGAGGTTAAAAAAAAAAGGAGAGAGATTAAAAAAAAAAAAAAGCATGGCTAAAAGCTTGTTTTCCTTCATCATCAAATGAACTAAATTCATTTCTATTTTAGTTAAAGAATTTTTAGGAAAATTTACATAGTATACTAACTTTTGTTATTTTTTACAAAAATACTGTCAGGCGGTATTTTTTACTTTTTTACTGTGTTTGTTTATAAGTATTATATTGTAGTATACTGTGTTAAGTTTTCACTGGTGTTCTACTGGTGTTTTTTAGTTGTTCTACTGTTGTTTTGAGTTGTTCTGCTTTGTGTTTTACTGGTGTTTTATAAAAACACAGTATTTTTGAAAACTTTTCCGTGTGACAGTATTTTTGTAAAAGTTAACCAAAATTCTAATATTTTTGTATGTTTTATTTATTTAGCCAAATGTATCTAAAAATTATTGGGTAAGTACACCATTCAAAAGCAATTTAGGTACATTCCAAAACAAAGAATTTGCATTGGCTAAAAAGTAAGGGTGAGCAACATTCAATCCAATCTAATTGTATTGAATCAATCCAATCTAATCCAATTACAAAAATTAGATATCCAATTATAATTGGATTGGATTGTATTGGATGCTAGAAGTTGGATTTTAATTGGATTGTGTTAGGAGTGTCTATTCAATTTGTTTGTTGGTTAGAGAGTTAGTTATGTTCGGTATTATTGTTATTCTCTTCCTTAACTAATTCCTGTTATCTTCAACAAACTACAGTTGTAATCATTGGCTATATAATGCCAATATTCTTTACTGAATAGTAAGATTGCTCTTTTTTTTCAATCTTCTCTTTCACTATTTTTCCTTCTCTTTCTTCTTTCTCTTTGCCTCTATTTTTCTCTGGTTTTATTGTTCATGCTTGCTTGGTTGTTCATCAATGGTGAAGAGGTTCAACATGGTATCAGAGCTCTTTCCTCCACTGTTGGCTAACATGGGGAACATTGGAGCTAGCACCAACAACACTCAGAACAACTCGAACGTCAATAGACCAGTCAATCAACCAAATGGAGCTTCGAATCTCAATCAATCGAGAAACAATTCTGATGAATTCGATCCCGTTTACTTCAATCACAATATGTCTATTAAACTAAATGATCACAATTTTCTTTTGTAGAAACAGCAGGTTCTTGTTGCAAATTCGTGGAAACATATTGTAAATGTTCATTCAAGATCGTGCTCCTCCACCTCAGTTTCTAAATGATGTTGATCAAGCTTCGAACAATTTCAATCCAGCTTTTCTTGAATGAGAGGTTCAAGATCAACTCTTTGTTTCCTGGCTTCTCTCTTCAATGACAGAGAGTCTCCTTACACGGATGGTTGGGTGTAAAACAGCGAGACAAATATGGAGTGCTCTCGAAAAACACTTCACTCTACAAGTTTCCTCCAAGATCCTGGAGTTTCGAACCATATTACAGAAACTTTGAAAAGGCTCTATGTCATTGAATGATCTATCTACTGAAAGTTAAGCAACATGTGGATCTCCTTGCCTCAGTTGGAGAAGTTCTGAGCCTCCTAGTCCCAACCCTCCCAATGCCCAAGCAAATGTTGCTCAAACAACTTAAGTAGATGACAGCAACTGGTATCCAGATTATGTTGCATCCAATCACTATACTCCCAATGTCCAAAACCTTAACATCAGCACTGAATATGAAGGAGCAGATCAACTCTATGTTGGAGATGGTTAAGGTCTGTCCATCAAACTAATGAACAAAGTAAAAGTCTATTTGTTAAAATCATCAAAACCTCTCATGTAAAACTATTTAATATCACATTTATAGTTTTAAAGGTAGAAATCCACAAAAGAAGAATGTTTCCACACAGAATTAGCTCTAGGACAGTGGATGAGAGAATGAGACACGGTCTCAAAAACATTGTGGCAAAAGGGACAGTAAGGAGAAGGCACCACTCTCTTGTTAAAAAGGTTAAGACTGAAAGGGAGGATATGGTGAAAAGCTTTCCAGGTAAAATGTTTTATTTGGGGAAGAGTTTTGGCATGCCAGACTGTTTTCCACCGATTCTTAAAACAGACATTGTTGGAGGAGGGGAGAGCTTGGTTGTGATGAGAGTTGGCCAAGTGTTAAGCAGAATTGACCGTGAAACAGCCAGAGGAGTGATGACCCCAAATAAGAGTATCATTAGAAACAGGGTCAATGGAAATTTTAAAAATTTCATGAATTTGAAAAGAAGGCGTGAAGTGTTTAAGTTTAGAGAGATCCCAACAACCATCCAAATTGATGAAAAAAAGATACATGCTGATCCACATGGTTAAAATTATTCAGAAAAGAAAGCGAATGGAGGTTGGGAACCCATCTTGAATCAAGGAGAGGGATAAACCTACCATTACTAACTTTCCAAACAAGTCCCTCTTTGAGGAGATTCCTGCCCCAGAGAAGGCTCTTCCAGGTGTTAGAGGGGCAATGGCCCTTAGGAGTTGTACTAAATGGTATCCAACATCATATTGATATGACAAATTGTGATTGATTAGTTATTTTTAATATTATTTATTAAATTAAATTATATGTGATTTGATATTAATTTACACTAATAATCTTGTGGTGCTTCACAACGTAAGATACCCCAAACTCAAAGCATTTCTCTTTAAACAAACTCTTAACTTTACAGCTAATATGTACTATCTCTTTAGTTTTAACAAAAATAAGTAACAAACCAAATTTTGTGTGGTATGGAGGAAAGAAATCAAAAGGGAAAATAAAATTATGGAACAAAAGAAAATTTTCCTATCTTATTTGGTAATAAGGAGGTAAGAAAATTTTCCTCACATGAAAATTATTATTTTCTTCATATGTTTTTTGTTTTAATAAATTTAAATGAGGATAGTTTAATTATTTAGTATAACATCCTTTTCTCCTCCATTTCCACTTTCACTATTAGGAGATTATGACTTAACTATAAGTATACAAATTCTACAAATCACTCATACATGAACAATGTAGTACAAAATACACCATTTTAATTATATATATATATAACATATGTATTGCTGTATTACATAAAATTTTGAAATTGTAGCTCAAATAGACCTAATATTTCTTTTAGCAATATAAGTACCCAATGCTAGTAAAATTATCTTCTCAGTTAGTTTTGTCAGGATACATGTAAGATAACTTCTAAATTATTAAATTTTAACAAAACGTGTACTATTAATTATTTCTAAATCATCTTTCAATAAATTTAAAATCTGGTTACAAATTTAGAAAATTTACAGAAATAAACAAAAATTACAATTTTAATATAACATGGAATGCTTATAAAAATTATTAGATCTATATTATTTACAAACTCCAAATTTTAGATACTCATACCTCAAATATCCCTACATATAATTGTTAACGTGATTAGAAATTAGTAGTACGTAGTTGGTTACTATTACTACTAGTACTTGAAAATAACATATTAGTTAAATCAGGATGAGGAGGAGGTTTACGTAGTGGACTTTGTAATCCTCTGCATTGGACGTTTCAGCGAAGTACCAAACATGCCCGAATTCCCTCCCCACAAAGGCCCCAATGTATTTCAAGGCCAGGTTATCCACTCAAACGATTACACCGCCATGGATCATAAAACCGCAGCTCAATTTGTAAAAGGCAAAAAAGTTACTGTTGTTGGCTTTCAGAAATACGCCATCGACATTGCCAATGAGTGTTGCAACGCAAACGGTCATTATTCTCACCCCCTAAACCAAATCATGCATGTACCTAATAATAAACTAACAAAACTATATAAATAAGTTGGTTTTGGTTTGGCATGCAGGGGTTGAAAATCCATGCACTGTGTTATACAGGAACGCGCGCTGGACCATGCCAGATTACATGCCATGGGGGTTTTCTATAGCTTATTTGTACCTTAATCGCTTCTCCGAGTTACTTGTTCACAAGCCAGGCGAAGGTTTTGTACTTTGCCTCCTTGCAACCATGCTTTCTCCACTGGTAAACTATTTTTCTTTCTCTTCCTGCAATATTTATGAAACTGACACAGGCTTTGTCGTAAAAAAATTTATGAAGCTATAATAATTTGAGAATTAACAGAGATGGGCATTCTCAAAATTTGTGGAGAGTCACATAAAAAATAAGCTTCCATTAGAAAAGCATGGAATGGTACCGAAGCATAGGTTTCATCAGGAAATCAATGCATGTCTGATTGCAACAGTGCCGGAGAAGTTCTATGAGCGAGTTGAAGAGGGAAGTATTATTTTGAAGAAAGCTCCAAGTTTTGGATTCTGTAAAGAAGGTATTGTGATTGATGGGGAAGATACTCCAATGAGCACAGATTTGGTTATATTGGCTACTGGATTCAGGGGTGACCAAAAGCTTAAAGACTTGTTTGTCTCTCCCACCTTTAAGGACTACATTGTTGGAGACCCCAACTCAGCCCTACCTCTCTACAGGTTTGTTAGCTCTAAATAGTCTAGGCTGAAAATGCAACAACAATTAATCAGTACATATAACTGTTGTTATGGTTATGGAGTTGCACTAGTTAAATATACTTGTTTCTTTTTTATATCAGGGAATGCATTCATCCAAGAATCCCACAGCTAGCAGTGATTGGATTCTCAGAAAGTGTTTCAAACTTGTACACCTCAGAGATGAGATGCAGATGGGTATCGGAGCTTCTGGCTGGTACTTTTAAGCTACCAAGCATCAAAGAAATGGAGGAAGACGTGGCCAAATGGGATGAGTTCAAGAAGCGTTACTCTGGTCAGTACTACAGGAGATCATGCATAGCTGCCCTCCATGTATGGTACAATGACCAGCTGTGTAAGGACATGGGTTTGAACCCGAAGAGGAAGAAGAAATTCTTTGCTGAATTATTCGAGCCTTATGGGCCAACCGATTACGTTTCCCCTAAGGAATAATGAGCCTTGTTCACTCTGCTCTTACTTTTACCTGTTATCAGTACCAGCTATTGCAAAATGTGATTGAACTTTATTATAAATCACATATATAAACAATAAATAAATGTTATTAACAATGAAGTTCTGTCCCAGATTGGTTTTGAAATGATAATGTATCTTTATCAATATCTACCAATATTGTTTTCTTCCTTCTGGTAGCAATTGAAAGTGGAATTACTGAAAAAAAAAAACTAATGCAAGAATGTGTTATCACAAACTTAAACTTTACACCTGAAACCTCTCTAAAGGTTGAGCATGTTACTTGGTTTGATGTCTTTGAACTTTCAATGACCTTCAGAATTTGCACAACTCAATTGGCCAGCTGAAAAAGTAGGGTCAAGCAGCTTTAATCTCAGACACTAATACTGTAATCATGACAAATATTAAATCAATCTTTAAAAAATGATAACAATTTATGCAACGATATTACATTGGCAAACTCCAGATTCCAGACCATAATGTCAAAAGCCATAAATCTATACCTACCTCAACTTTCTGAAAGTCACTGTGTAGGAACCACCACGGTCCATTTTTGGACAGCAATCTGAAAATAGAAAAACCACGACAATGATTTCAGTAGATGTGTTACATTAGTAATAGAGCCATAGATGATACAAGACCATGGATTTTCTGAAAGATACTCAATCCTTATCATGTTCACATAAGCACACCACAAATAGAGAAAACAAACATATTTCAACAGCTTATGATGAACTAGGATCAATTAATTATGTTCTTATTTCACAGTTAGAATGCACATTAAAAAGAGCTTTAAAATCCCATAGCTCATGCTTCACCATAAATTTTATGCATTTATTATATTAATAATATCAAGAAAAAAAAGAAGAAGAAACAATAAAAAGGGGTTCAAATATTGAATGTTACCTATAAAATCCAGCCACCACACGCAAACCCATAAACAGAGTCAACCCGAACCAAATCCCAGGTAGACCAATGACTGCAGGAGTATATAGCAAAAATGCAGATGATATTGCTCCCACCACCATCTACAAAAAGATCAATTGTAGTCGAAATGAGCAACAAAATATGCAATCAGATCAGACCCAAAAAAGGACATTTCTATGATTTTCAAAAGTTCAGCATACCATGGCACGGGCAGCATATGCAAAATCTGAAGCACCATAATGGAGACCATCAAAAACATAAGCCAGTGCGTTAAGAGGTTGACTAGCACTGACAAACTGTAACAGTTTTAAACATTGTCAGTATGAAGTCAATGCATAAAACAATTGGACTTGTTAACAGAAAAATTACACATACCAATACTCCAGTACCAACAATTGCAAGTACTTCAGCATCCTTGGTGAACAGGGTGGCTAATGAACCAAAAGATAGACCCAAAATTGCAGATAGGGTAAGACCTGTGATTAATCCTACCTGGAAGACAGTTAAGCTAAAATATGTCAAAACTCAATCGGTAAGAACATTCAAAAATCTGTGGAAGTATTTAGGTACAAGAAAGCTCGATAGACAATTAGCACAGAAAAAAAAGACCTTACCTTCAGCACATAGTGAGCAATTTCCTTCACAGTCTTATAGTCACCTTTTGACAGATAACTTGCAGTCAAAGCCTATAAGTAAACAACAGTCATAAATCAACTGAGCTAAATTATGTGAATACGCTGACTCTGCACAGAGAAATTTTAAGAAATTAATTTATAGTATCCCTCTAATGTTGACAGGTCCGGTATGAGTCTAGTTTTTACCCATTTTCAACCATGACCGCAAAACTTGGCCAAAACTAGTAGTCCAAAGCAAACACATCTTTGGTAGGATCAAAGCATTATAACAGCAATATAAGTCAAAGAAAGAGATGATACCTGTGCCGATGCACCCAGGGCATCAACCAGAAGCGAAACCGCCAACCATACTTGTATGCATATTTGATGAGCAGCCATTGCAACTGGGCCTTGACGAGCAGCCATTGATGTGCCCAAAGTCATAGTCGTTAGAACAGCAAGAGTTCTTCCAAGAAGAAAACCACCTAATACAAAAGAGGAAGAGTTCAATCTCATAACAATCATTTTTATTTTTAAATATTTTTTAAAAAATAAAAATTACAAATTTACCAGATTTTATGTATCCTCCAAATTGTAATGATGCCATCTTTGGAGGCAGAAGTATTGCTCTCTTATTTAGAAACCATAGCATTAAGAATGTGACAACGTATCTGAAAGATGAAAATTCAAGCAAGATCTTATGTCGAGGGATTATCACAGCAATAAACATAAAACGTGCAACACTATTCAAAGAATACATACTGAGACACAACTGTGGAAACTGCTGCACCAGTTGCACCCATTTGGAGAGAATGTATAAGTATGGGAAATAAAATCACAGCTAATAGATTTCCAATACCTGCATACACAGCACCATGTAAATTTGCATGATGATTGACTCTACTTTGAAGAAATGCAAAAGAACACAACGACAACAAATGGAAGACATAATAGTGACATATCTCACTTGAAAAAAGTTACAAAAACACTTGCCTAGGCATAAAACAGGAGTTTTTGTATCCTTAAACCCGCGGAAAACTCCTTGAAGAGCCAAAGACACTACAACAGCAGGGGCACCTAAAGCCCTTAGTGAAAGAAAACGCTGAGCAGGAGCCCGCATGGGTGAATCCTGTTAACATACTGATGTTTAGAACTAAGAATATTCTTAAATTGGGATTTAAGTGCTTGAAAAAAGTAAACTGAAACATTGCTACAAGGCCTTTAAAAAGCAAGCAAAATTATCCCTACCATTACAAGAATGGCATTGCCCAATTAAACAAATACAAGTATTTTACAGCAACAAAAAGTATACAGAGAACCTACTATACTAATACATGTGCAATCATGCAGAGATAAGGAAAACCAGATAGATAATTAGCCAATCTGCCCGATATACTGAGTGTTTAGGACCTTACTGATGATATTCCCATGATATTAAGAAACAAGCCAGCTCCCAAAGACAAGGCTAAAGCTTCAAATGTACCAATCATAACAGCTAGCAGTAAAGCTGTGGACACAGAAGGCAATTGTTTTCTTTCTGCTACTTCATCAAAAGGTCTACTACCGTTACTACTGTCGTTTAGAAAGTGCTTCTCTGCACGGCAATCAGTTCAAAATAGAGGAATTGTCATTTCCGATCTCTGAAATCTTTAATTCGGAACAATACTTTTCTATACAATAAATTACAAGGGCATTAAATTCACCTGAAGAAGAAGATTTATTTTCATTTCTTGAAATATCTTCAGCAACAAAAGAAGTGGCAACACTGAGAAGAGGAATATTAAATAGCTTTGAAATGTAGTTAAAGATGTTCACAGAAACACCAGCTGAACCTAACTCCAGAGAGCCTAACAATAAACAATGCAGAACGTAAGAATTAGTCAATGGATTACCTATAAATTCCTACTTGAAAGTGAAAGCATTAAGAATTTGACTACAAAAAATTAACAACAAAACCAAGATGAGAAAAACCATCAAACAAAATCAAATTCACAGGCAATCTAGAGGTAGTGGGAATCTTAAACGAATCAATGACTCATACCTAATCTACCAATGTAAGCAGTCTCCATAAGCTGTGCTAAAGGATCAAGTGCTTGCCCCGCAATAGCAGGTATAGAAAGCATCAATATCTCACGCTTGACATCCGGAGGAGGTGATACAACGCTAGGAACGTCTGCCAATTCACTATCATAAAGAGAAGATAACCATTAAGTAGCAAAGAAAATGTGCATACAATACAAAAGACTTGAAAATTTCATCAAAACAAAAACATGTAATGTATCAATTAGTAGTCTTACGAAGCACCATTGGCTCCACCATCAAGAGAACTCTCATCTTCAAAAACCAATCTTTCATCAACCTCCGATGAACTGGCACCACTATCTGAACTCCTCTGATTACAGACCAGGGAAAAACGATTCTTTCTACGATGGGTCACCAATGGATTGAAAGATTGCCTATGTCTTCTGGCCAAATTGCAGCCCCCAACTATATCTACATGGCCTAACTTCTGCCTACTAGTATAAGCAACAAATTTACCGGAGTCCCTTATACGCACCGAAGAAGTGGGCTTAAATTTTTCTGCAATATGGTGGCTTTTACTGGCTCTGCTGGTCATTCCATTAGAAACAGAACCACCGCTGAATTGGGTAGCCGGCATTTTCAGCATTTACCGCAATCTCTCCAAAATTCAGAAATTTCCTGAAAAGTATGTCTTAGAACTTTAAAGACTCATTCTTTTCTGGGTTCAATTATAGAGAGATGACAAACTTTCAATATCAAAGCAAAAAAAGGAAAAAACAGAAGACTATAACTCGTGTTTGTACGAATAAATACAGAAACATGATTACATATATATATATATATAAACAGAGTATAAAACCACAAAACCGAAAGAAGATAGAGCAATGGCTTTGTGGTTTTCGGGGAAAAGAAGAAGAAAAGCAAACCTGTAAGATGAATCAAAGAGCGTCCTTTAATGAGAAATGAAATGGGGGCATATACAGAAATAAACAAGGATATGTATTGAAGTGAAGAAATTGAGATTACGAGAAGTTTGTGTGTCAGTGGAATTTTGAGATAAAAGGCGGTTTCTACTATATCGCCTCTGAGTTGGGACTCGGCCAAGCCATGGCTTGGCATTTGGCAAAACAAAACCGTCTCACAAATACAAATAATAATAAAATATACTCTTTTAATTCGTCACTGTCCAAACTCCAAAGGAATCCTTCATTCCTAACCTAGTACACATGAAACCATTAGAATAAGAGTATGATAAAATAGGTGAGCCAATTTATAATATGTTTTAAGGTTTTTACTTTATTTATTTTTTATTTTTTTTAGATTAATTTCAACTATTATTATAAATTATGAGTTATTTATAACAATAGAGAAAATAGGATAAGAAATTACATTCATCTAAGAGACATTTTCATCCAACTCTAGGGCATATTTAACTAACTCATGTGCTCCTTGGTTAGCATGTCTCCGAACATTTGAGACAACAACTACAAAAAAAGAGGATAAAAGATTACGAACATCAAAAATTAAATTTGAAAAAGAAGACAAATCTAAGAATGTAATTGATAGCACATTAAAGACTCTTAAAGCATCTGTTTCAATGTTTGTTACAGGGATTTGTAGTTGACTTGCCCAGTTGATGCTATGAAAGAGAGCTTTCGCTTCCATCTCATTTGATCGAAAATATCCTTGGACCGATTTAGAAATGGCAACAAGAACAACTCCATTATGATCTCGAATAATCGTTCCAATACCCAGTGTTTTTGTCATTTGGTTGATCGCCGCATCCACATTAAGTTTGATACCATTCAGATCAGGTGGCCTCCATGGAACTCCCTCCGTTGGCTTGTGATGTTGTTCAGTTGCAGTTGGTGCAGCCATGGCAGTAGGCGCTTTAGCCCAATTGCGAGTGGCAAGGAAGTTTCCATAATAGTGAGTTGCATAGGAAACAATATAGGATCCATCTCGCCTTACTCCACCATGTAAAACTTTATTTTTCTCTGACCAAATAGCCCACATAATACAAATTAGAGTTTCAAACTCTTGTTTCGAGTATATCGATGATAAATGAATCACATAATCTCCATCTTGCATATGATGAGCCTTCTAGTTAGGGGTGTACATCAAACCGCTCAAACCGCCCGCACCGCACCACACCGCAAAAAAAATGCGGTTTGAAATTCTTCGCGGTGCGGTTGCGGTTTGAATTTTTCCCAAACCGCACGGTGCGGTGCGGTTTGCGGTTTTGAATTATTAAACCGCGATTCAAACCGCACCGCACCGCATCTTTTAAAATTTCAATTTTTATATTTATTTTATTAAGCTCATACATATGAGCCCAACCCAAGCCTATAAATCTTAGGGCAAAATCCATAACTCTTCACAAACCCTCTCTTCTTAGCAACATACCCAAGTCCATACATGTGTATTAAAATTTGGAGTTGGAAGTTTGTGTTTGTTTTATTTTTAATCTATTGATGTAAGTATGTTAGTTGTACATTTATATTGTTGTTAGAACTTAATTAGTTTCAAGTTTGTTATTTTGATTTAAGTGTGTTGTTGAAACTTTAAAAAGATTATTGATTTATTGTTGTTGTTATAACTTTTATTAGTCTCAAGTTTGTTGTATTTTCTTAAGTGTTTTGGAATAATTATATTAATGATAGTTTAATTATTTTATGATTATTTCAAAAAAAAAAAATTGTGATAGTTCAAACCGCATAAACCGCAAAAACCGCACCGCACCGCATCATTTTTTGCGGTGCAGTTTTTGCGGTTTTTTAATATCGCGGTGCGGGTGCGGTTTGGAAAATTAGAAAAACCGCATGTGCGGGTTGGTTTGAAAAAATGGTTAAAAACCGCACAACCCGCACCGCGAACACCCCTACTTCTAGTAGTTAATTGTGATTTGTGCTGCCTTCCAAACTGATTTTGCATACCGACAAGTAAACAAAGCATGTCCTATAGACTCCCAAGCATGGTTACACAGTGAACAAGTCGCTGAGTCAATGACTTTCCTTTTGTTCAGTGGCAGCAACAGGCAAAGCGCTTTGGATAACCTTCCAAGCAAAAAAATTTATTTTGGGAGGTAACTTAAGTCCTAAAAATTCTTCCACCAATTACCACGGCTGTTAGATGTGGAAGATTCATCAATTTCAGCCAAGGAGTCAGCTAAATGGAACCCCGACTTGACCGTATAAGCACCAGTAGTCGTATGGTTGTTGGAAGTTATTTTACCAGGATCTTAGATCTACTCACAAGTATGTTGATTTAACAACCTAAATATGAACTTCTAAAACGATATGAAATTAAACACATAAGAGTATCAGAAATCTTACAGTGATTGCAGCGGAATATATATGTCTCCTCCCACTCAGATCTCTAACCCTTGATTCCTTTCTGTAGCAGAGTATAATCAAGATCTGAGCCCGAAAGTCCTTCTTTGTTGTCTCTGAAATCTACACAGCCTTCCTCACTATGATTGAGGTATTACTTGATGTGTGTGGGAACTACTCTAGCACGCATACATTTCAAAACAGTGAAGGTATAGAGAGAGAGAGAGGGTGGCGGCTCAGAGAGAATTTTCTGAGAGAAAATTCTTTCAGAATAATGCTGTGAAAAGCTTTTTCAGTTATGTTAAATTCTGAAGCCTTTGCCTTCTATTTATAGAAGACCACCAAGGGCTATGATTGACATTTTGAACTGAGAAAATCAAGGGAAAAGGAAGGTAAAGGGGGCCGGCCTAGGCAATGTGGAAACAAGGCTTGCCTCTTTTCCAACTTTCCTTTTCCTACACTTGATAGTTTCCCTTTTTGTGAAATGTTGCCAATTCCACTGTTCAACCATATTAATGATAAATCTAATTACTTAATAATTAAAAATAATTATCAAATAATATATTATCATTTATTTTATTAATAATGAAACTAATTAAAGTTTCCTAATTAATAAATATGCCCTTCAAAATCTCTATTTACTGTTTTGCCCTTAATGAGTGCCAAATTCTCAAACTGACAAGTTTATCTTGAGAATTTTTAATTGATTAATTAAAATCAATTAAACGAGTCTTACAAGTAATATCATCTCAACTAGTGAGGGGACCATGGGTCTATATATCCGAGCTTCCAATAAGCAGATCTAGAATTTACCACTTAAATTCACTGACTTATTAATTCTTCGTTGAATCCACACATAGAACTCAGAATTGCACTCTCAGTATATAGAATGCTCTATATGTTCCAATTACATGTATTACATTATTAGTTATCCATTGTTATAATTCTAATGTGATCAATGATCCTCTATATGGATGATCTACACTGTAAAGGGACTTAAATTACCGTAACACCCTACAATGTATTTTATCCTTAAAACACTTAACCCTGTATAAATGATATTTCAACTAAGTGAAATGAGTACTCAATCATTTATCTCGTTTGGTTGAGCTCGAAGGAGATCACCCTTTGCTTACTATTCGCCAGATAGAAGCTATAGATTCCATATTTATGTTAGCGCTCCCACTCAATCGCACTACCGTGTTCCCAAAATGTATGTATTGCTCAGACTACAGTTTTAGGCTTAACTAACAAATCAAAGAACACGAATAACACTCTTGAAATTAAGCCTAACCATATCAGGATTTAGATCATGTGATCTAGGATCAACTTCTGATATTGAATTGAATAGATGTTTACGGTAAGTTTCAAAATCTAATTCAAAGTTCAATATCGGTCCATTCCAATGCATACTCCATGCATCCAACCTGAGCTTTACTTTAACCTATGTTCTGGAAAGAACATAACATTTCTCCAAATGTAAGTAAACTCGTTGTAGATTGTCATATCGTTGAAACCCAGTGTTCTGATAAATCTAGAAATACTTTATTCACATAGTCATGTTTATTTTCCACTGTGTTGACAACACAATAAACATGTTCAAGTATGTGAAAGGGGTTTGGATGAATTTATAAATCAGATAGACAAGCAATTGATTAAGTGAACCAAAACATACACAAGTGAATGAAAAATTACTTCTGTTACTTTATTGATATAGAATAATCTGGATTACATTGAAACAGAGTTTTATTTAGGGCATAAAACCCAACAAACTCCCACTTGCACTAATATAAAACAAATCAGTACATTTCAATTAATCCTAAATTCTGACGGTGCTTTTCGAATGAAGTTACTGCCAAGACTTTGGTGAATGGATCAGCCAAGTTATCCTGCGTATCCACTTTTTCCACCAGTACATCCCCTCTTGCCACATATTCTCTGATAATATGATACTTTCTTTCTATGTGCTTACTTCTCTTGTGGCTCCGAGGTTCCTTACTGTTGGCTATAGCTCCAGTGTTATCACACACAGACTAGAGGCCTTTCCATTCCGGGAACTACACCAACACCGGTGAAGAACTTCCTAAGCCGGACAACCTCTTTAGTTGCTGCAGCCTATGTATTCCGCCTCCATGGTAGAATCCGAAATCGCAGCTTGTTTAGCACTTCTCCAAACTATCGCTCCACCCCCAAGAGTAAACACCATCCCGTATGTAGATTTCTGTCTTCAAGACATCCCCGGAAATTCGAGTCCGTATAGCCTAAGGGATTCAAAGCACCACCCTTGTAGACTAATACATAATCTCTTGTACTCTTTAAGTCTTTCAAAATATACTTAACCGCGTTCCAATGTACCCTTCTGGATTTGATCGATACCGCTCACGATTCCAACCGCATAGCAGATGTCGTGTCTAGTGCATAGCATAGCATACATCGTACTCCCAACTGCGAAGCATAAGGAATTTTTGCCATGTCTTCTATCTCTTGAGGATCAGTAGGACACTGTTCCTTAGATAGACGGATACCATGTCTAGAGGGCATGTTTGCCCCTTTGGTATTGGTCATGGAAAATCTCTCAAGAACTTTGTCAATGTAAGCTGTTTGAGAGAGAGCAAGGGATCTGTTCTTCCGGTTTCTGACAATCTGAATACCAAGAACATAGGCTGCCTTACCCAAGTCTTTCATGTCGAATTGAGTGTCAAGCCATTCCTTGATGTGAGTCATTTTCTTGACATTGTTTCCAATGATCAAAATGTCATCAACATAAAGGACCAGGAATACTACTACTTGGTTTTCCTTGAGTTGGTAAACACAAGGTTCATCTTCATTCTGATGAAAGCCGTAGGTCTTGATGATCTCATCAAACCTTTTGTTCCATGAGCGAGAAGCTTGCTTAAGTCCATATATGGACCTATTTAATTTGCAAACTTTATTCTCCTGTCCAGGAAGAACATAACCTTCTGGTTGCTCCATATAGATGGTTTCTTCAAGAAGCCCATTAAGAAAGGCTGTCTTGACATCCATTTGCCAGATTTCATAATCTAAAGCGGCAGCTATGGAAAGAAGAATTCGGATAGATTTGAGCATGGCAACAGGACTAAAAGTTTCCTCATAGTCCACACCTTCTCTTTGGGTATAACCCTTGGCGACCAGTCTAGCTTTGAAAGTTTCGACTTCGCCTCCAGCACCTCTTTTCTTCTTGTAGACCCATTTACATCCAATTGGACAAAAATCTTCAGGTGGTTCTACATATTCCCAGACTTTGTTCTTCTTCATGGAATCCATTTCTGAATCCATACCGGCTGACCATCGCTTCCGTTGCGGACTTGCCATTGCCTGTTTATAGGTCAATGGGTCGTCATCAATACCGTCACCAATGACCATATTGATTTCACCATCCAAGCCATAACGAGATGGTTTCGTTGAAACCCTCCCACTACGACGAGGAGCGGTGATTTTCTGAACAGGAGCTTTAGTAGTAGTTTTCTCAGTTGCTACAACTGAGGGAGTGGCATGTTCCTCTTCTTGAGTAGAAGAAGATGGTACATTTGAAGGAACAGTATCTGTGAGCATTTCCTCTAATACAATTTCACTTTTCGGTTTGTTGTCTTTCATATAGTTCTCTTCAAGGAAAGTAGCATTTGTAGAGACAAACACTTTGTTATCCTTGTGACTATAGAATAGTCCACCCCTAGTCTCTTTAGAATTTCCGACAAACATGCAAACCTCAGTTCGCGATTCCAGTTTGCTTTCTTTCTTTTCTTAAGACGTGAGCAAGGCACCCCCAAATCCTATAATGGCGCAAACTAGGTGTGCGACCATTCCATAGTTCGACGGGTGTCTTAGGGACTGCTTTAGATGGAACAACATTTAAAATGTCGTTTGCCATTTGAATAGCATATCCCCAGAAGGACGTAGACAGAGTTGAGTAACTCAGCATAGACCTAACCATTTCTAAGAGAGTGCGATTTCTTCTTTCTGCAACTCCATTCTGCTGTGGAGTGCTAGGGGCAGTATATTGGGATTCAATTCCAAGTTCAATTAAATGATCTTTGAACTGCATATCCATATATATTCTCCACCCCCTATCAGTTCGCAAGATCTTTAATGTTTTACCTAATTGGTTTTGAGCCAAAGCATGAAATTCCTGAAACTTTTCAAACGTTTCAGATTTCTTTTGCATTAGGTAAAGAAAACTATATCTCGAGAAATCGTCAATGAAAGTGACGAAATACTCATAACCTCCTCTGGCTTTTACATTCAGCGGTCCGCAAACATCTGAATGTACTAACCCTAGGGGTTCTTTGGCACGTTCTCCCTTTGCAGAGAAAGAACGTTTGGTCATTTTACCTTCTAGGCAAGACTCGCAGACTGGCAATTCTCCTAAGACGACATTTTTCAATGGACCGTCTTTGGTTAGCCTATTGAGTCTATCAAAGCCTATATGACCTAAACGTAAATGCCATAGATAAGTTTGATCATCATTATCAATCTCTTTTCTCTTAAGGCTTCTAGGTCTAGCTACATTGAAAAGTTCAGTATTTAGTGAGATTTGAGTATCAGGTCCTAAAACATAAAGCCCTCGTTCCATGTTTGCAACACATATATGAAATCCATTACGAGAAATTGAACAATTTGAACTCGAAAAATTCAATATATAAAATTGTGTCTGTAAACATGAAACACTAATCAAGTTTCTACTAAAATTAGGAATATATAAAACATTCTCTAAAAGTAAAAACTTCTTAGAATTAAACTTGATTCGGGCTGTTCCTCTTGCTTTAACTGATACCAACTCGCCATTTCCAACTTTAAGCTTTAACTCATATGGGTGAAGATTCTCCCAAGTTTCAAGCAGCTGTAATGAAGAACATACATGGTTAGTAGATCCAGAATCAACAATCCACGAGGATTTGTCGTTCTCTAAAACACATGATTCAAATACAAAAGCATCACCTTCGTTTGAATTGTCTAGAAGCCTGGGACATTGTTCTTCTTTATGTCCCTTTCCATTACAATTCGCACATAGAACATGATGTCTGACATTTGTACTTGAAGAAGCAGCTTTGTTGGAGCCCTCATGCTTAAACTTCTTCCTCTGATTAAAACTTGCAATGCTAGCAGGTCTCATTGCAATCAGATCCCGCTCATGGGCCCTCAACTCAGACTCGAGTTTGTCCATGTCGGAGGAGTTAGGATTGTTCAATAAGTAATATAGAACAAAACTATTATACTCCTGAGGAAGACTATAAAGTATGAGTTTCACCCATTGTTCCTTTGATAAATCAATTCCTAGTAGATTTGCCTTTTGGAATTTCAGATTCATCAACAATAGGTGCGAGTTAATGCAACTACCAGAATGCATTTTCACACTATTGAGTTCTTTTGCAAAGATACTAACTAGGAGTGGATCGGGATGAGGGTTATTCATTTTGGCACTACAACATATCAATAAACAGAAGTAAGGTTTCGGTTCTATAAATTCATACACTGTGTTCGTAAAACAAACAATCACTTATGTTATAAAAATACTAAATCTAACATAGTTTATTTTCCAAGGTTTCCAATGAACTGATACAGTGTCCCGTTTAGGCGAGAGTCAAAGCATCATCCATTGAATAGAGTTGTCAATTCATCTAAAATGTCAAACATTCTAGGAACCTTTTATTCGATCAAGATTGGAATTCAGCGTTGTCCCGTTTAGGCGAGAGTCAAGGCAATTCTATCTTATGAGCTTCTACCATTGTTTCGTATTCTTATAAGTCTTACATAGTCGCCACCATTAGGGTGGTCATGAACCATATAAATAAACCTATAAGAATACTTATCTTTCGAGATTAAACGGCGCTAACTTGCTAATGAACGTTCCTCCATTAGGGAGGATTACTCACTAAAACAATAGCTATGTAAAACCAACAATGGAGATCGAATTTCTCTTTGATTAAAGCTCATTATTTAAACATGTATTTTGTCTAATCATTTATATTCCATATCTCAATAATGAAATATTACAAATTAAAGTAAAAACTTTAATTAAATTTCAAAAATGGAATAATTTTGAAAAATATCTTATTTAAGTTGTTTAGAAAATCTAAATACCCAACTTAAAAATATTACTCAAACAATGACTTAATTAAATATTACCAATTAAGTAGTAACCACTTAATTTAGAAGATATTCCATTTTAAGTTCCCATATTTAGAAAATATCAACTTAAAAAAATATATAAGGAATCTTAATAACCAATTTCCAAAATTCCTCAACTTAATTTATAATAGGAAATTCAAAAATATTCAAATCTAAGTTGATTTGATAGATTTAACTAAATCTCAACTTAAATAGGAATATTTAATGAAATTATAAAATTAAGATTCAGAAAGAATTTATATGGTTATAATTCCATATTTAATTAAAACAAGAAAAATACATATAGCTTTCTAGAATATGACCATTCAAACTATGTTTTTCTTAAATTAATTTCAAGGAACAATGAAATTAATTATGTTGCTAATCAATCTTTTATTAGGTCAAACTAATATAATTAACCTATCACAGTTATCCAAATCAGGCAAATGGGCCTTCACAATTGGGGTTGTTCATGTGAGGGGGAGCTGGGTCCAGTATGTCGCACCCACTTCTAAGGCTCCCAACTCTCACACAAGGCCCAAAAGAGAGGAATTTAACCTTGCAATGAATAACTGTTATTAATTGAATAGGCTCACAACTAAATGAGCCTAAATAAATTCTATCAGTTATGATATTTTATTTAGCAACAACCACCTATATGTATCTATAATAGAAATTAAACATATAGGCTCACACAGGCATACACATTTGGATGGATCCTATCATGTTGCTAAGTCATACACAGATGAAAGAAGTTTGTAAAAATTACCTGTTACAAATTATTTACTTGATCTATCGTCAATTGAACCTTTGGTTAAAACTAGATCATCTGATCTATCATCAATTTAACCAAGACAATTTAGATCAAGCAATAATAGGTTTTAGAAAACTTACAAACAATCTAAAACACATACTCCTGCAACAAGGTTAGATTTGGATAGTTGGATGTAGGATTTATTTAATTTTAATCATTTATTTCGAAAAATAAAAATAAAATTAAACCTACCATTTTAAAAAATTAGGTTTTGGGTAACCTAAATGTCATTTCAAAATAAATTGCTAACTTTCCTTTTAAATTTCATGTTATTTAATAAATTAAAAATAAAATAGAAAATGGTAAACACATACCCTTTTCTTGTTTTACAATTTAATTTAATTAAAAAATAACAAAATTTAAAAGTTAACAAAAAAAATACCTTATTTCCTCTTTTAAAATTATCATGATTATTGTGATCTTATTTTAATTAAGGTCAAGTTACCAAAAAAAAAAAATTAATATCTGACCTTAAAAAAATAAAATAATCAAATTTTAAAGGAAATAAGAAAAAGGTAAGCAAAACTTGATTTTTTCCTATTTTCAAAATCAAATTACACTAATATCTAAAATTAATTTTAAAAAATTAAAATTAATTTATTTCTGACAATTAGATTTGAAATTTGAAAAACAAAAATCAACATACAAAACTACACAAAAAATCGGAATTTAATTCCATGAAATAGCATGAAAAATCGAAAAAATTGGAAAATTGGATGAACTGTACGGATGGCATGCTGTGCATGGCCATCCGCGCGCGGATCTGGGGTGATTGGCCGAGAAATCACGGCGCAGGGAGGCTGCAAGCAGCCCTTCCGCGCGCGTGATGAAGTTGCTCGTCACCCCGATTTTTCCAATTTTCAAAAATTCATAACTAATTCAAATTAAATCGAAATCGAGTTCTATAAAAAAGTAAATTGCTTAGAATTTTCCAAACTATCCAACAAAAATAATTACAGAATAAAAACAGTAACCATTTTTCCCAGAATTCACAAACAACATTCAAACATCAATATGACACTCAAAGCAACATGATACCATCCAAAAAACAAGCAAATCGTTTTAAGTCCAAATTTCTTGCAAGCAAATCAATTACCATGGCTCTGGTGCCAGTTTTTGGAAGTTATTTTACCAGGATCTTAGATCTACTCACAAGTATGTTGATTTAACAACCTAAATATGAACTTCTAAAACGATATGAAATTAAACACATAAGAGTATCAGAAATCTTACAGTGATTGCAGCGGAATATATATGTCTCCTCCCACTCAGATCTCTAACCCTTGATTCCTTTCTGTAGCAGAGTATAATCAAGATCTGAGCCCGAAAGTCCTTCTTTGTTGTCTCTGAAATCTACACAGCCTTCCTCACTATGATTGAGGTATTACTTGATGTGTGTGGGCACTACTCTAGCACTCATACATTTCGAAACAGTGAAGGTATAGAGAGAGAGAGGGTGGCGGCTCAGAGAGAATTTTCTGAGAGAAAATTCTTTCAGAATAATGCTGTGAAAAGCTTTTTCAGTTATGTTAAATTCTGAAGTCTTTGCCTTCTATTTATAGAAGACCACCAAGGGCTATGATTGACATTTTGAACTGAGAAAATCAAGGAAAAAGGAAGGTAAAGGGGGTCGGCCTAGGCAATGTGGAAACAAGGCTTGCCTCTTTTCCAACTTTCCTTTTCCTACACTTGATAGTTTCCCTTTTCGTGAAATGTTGCCAATTCCACTGTTCAACCATATTAATGATAAATCTAATTACTTAATAATTAAAAATAATTATCAAATAATATATTATCATTTATTTTATTAATAATGAAACTAATTAAAGTTTCCTAATTAATAAATATGCCCTTCAAAATCTCTATTTACTGTTTTGCCCTTAATGAGTGCCAAATTCTCAAACTGACAAGTTTATCTTGAGAATTTTTAATTGATTAATTAAAATCAATTAAACGAGTCTTACAAGTAATATCATCTCAACTAGTGAGGGGACCATGGGTCTATATATCCGAGCTTCCAATAAGCAAATCTAGAATTTACCACTTAAATTCACTGACTTATTAATTCTTCGTTGAATCCACACATAGAACTCAAAATTGCACTCTCAGTATATAGAATGCTCTATATGTTCCACCATATAGACACATTATTAGTTATCCATTGTTATAATCCTAATGTGATCAATGATCCTCTATATGGATGATCTACACTGTAAAGGGACTTAAATTACCGTAACACCCTACAATGTATTTTATCCTTAAAACACTTAACCCTGTATAAATGATATTTCAACTAAGTGAAATGAGTACTCAATCATTTATCTCGTTTGGTTAAGCTCGAAGGAGATCACCCTTTGCTTACTATTCGCCAGATAGAAGCTATAGATTCCATATTTATGTTAGCGCTCCCACTCAATCGCACTACCGTGTTCCCAAAATGTATGTATTGCTCAGACTACAGTTTTAGGCTTAACTAACAAATCAAAGAACACGAATAACACTCTTGAAATTAAGCCTAACCATATCAGGATTTAGATCATGTGATCTAGGATCAACTTCTGATATTGAATTGAATAGATGTTTACGGTAAGTTTCAAAATCTAATTCAAAGTTCAATATCGGTCCATTCCAATGCATACTCCATGCATCCAACCTGAGCTTTACTTTAACCTATGTTCTGGAAAGAACATAACATTTCTCCAAATGTAAGTAAACTCTGTTGTAGATTGTCATATCAGTGAAACCCAGTGTTCTGATAAATCTAGAAATACTTTATTCACATAGTCATGTTTATTTTCCACTGTGTTGACAACACAATAAACATGTTCAAGTATGTGAAAGGGGTTTGGATGAATTTATAAATCAGATAGACAAGCAATTGATTAAGTGAACCAAAACATACACAAGTGAATGAAAAATTACTTCTGTTACTTTATTGATATAGAATAATCTGGATTACATTGAAACAGAGTTTTATTTAGGGCATAAAACCCAACAATGGTGTCATATGAGGTTGTCATGAATTTGGAAGAAACTCAGTGGGATTGTAAGGATATGATCAACATCAATTGGAGCAAAGTGATCATTTAGCAGAGTGAGGTAAAATAAATAAAATGTATAAATTTTATTTTTCGGCAATGTAAATTATTTGAAATTTTCTGAAAATTTATAAATGGTCCTAAATTACTATAACATACACGATTATGAAAAAAAAAATTGAACTACTTTTTTTAAGTGTTAAAACAAATAGGGGATCTATTGAAACACCCCTTTAAGGGGGTGTACTGTAGACATTTCCTATATCTTTAGAGGAGTGTTTGGTATATTTTATCACTATATTATCTATTTTTAATATGTCATTTATGTACACCATCCGCATAAAATTTATGTATAATGTATTTGTATGTTATTGTTAATAAATCATAATATTAATGGTATTTAAATTTATTTATTAATTAAAAAATGATATTAAAATTAATATACTCGAAGAGAATAATTCAATCCCACCTTTTTTAAGGTATCAATATTATCATCCTCAAGGATAGTTATATTACTAAAGAAATACTATTCTAAGATTGAACCCTCAAAACAAACAAAGTAATGTGAAAACATTATCATTCTCTTGCTAGTATTAACCCATTCTAAACAACCCTAGAGTCATCCAACCACATTAAAAAAAGTTATTGCTTTTGGCTTTTAGCTTTAAGCAAAAACAAAAATTTAGTCAAATAGGACTATCCATTGTTAGCTAAGGTGGATAGGAAGTGGAGTTGGCGGGGTGAGACGAGTAAGGTGGAAAGGAAAAGGAAGCCATCCATTGTCAGCTAAGGTGACTTGTATTGAGGTTATCTGATGATCAATTCGTCGACGAAAATTAACGATATCATCTCTTTTGACTACTTTAAGTATTTTTTTCTACCATTCCTTCTCTAATGTTGTGACGAAAGACGTGTCTATGTACTTCTGAGATGGTGAACATAACGTCACCATTCTACGGATGAAAACAGAGCTCATATGTATCCATTATCCGCTTGTTTTCCCCTACTATAGGGCTGCAAGCCCTGCTGTGCACTAAACTCCACGATCCATTAATATTGTTTTCCCAAACCTTCCACAAATAGCTTCGCTCCTTATCCTCGAAGTTTGGTAATGCTGCCCTAGCCAACCGTACACGACCCTCACTCACTCCAGCAATAGTATAGGGGAGGGGGTCCCAGATCTGGTGGCTGGAAAGCCGTTAGTTTTGGGAAGTTCGATACGCCCAACAAGTTTGTTGCGATCAGGATTGAAGGAACTGATAGAGATTGTTTCGGTTTCAGAACACCTCATAAACAAGTGAAAATTCCCGTTGAAGAAGACGAAGTTGTCGCAACCATTTAGCGCTGAAATCCTTTTTCGTGATGAGCCAATTTTTGATTTGCTCCATTTTCTAGTTTCCGAACAGAAATTGGCCACTTTGTATTGAAGAGTTTGATCAGGTCTATGCTCATCATAAACAATCAAAACCCTGTACTTGAATAATTTATTACCGCAACTAGTACTGTCTAGTACCTCCTCACACGAAAATCCATACTTCATGGGATAATAACATCGTTGAGGGAGTTTAGGATTAGGAAGAAGGAACCATTGTCGAGTAAATGGGTTGCAGATATAGATTTTTTTTTTATAGTTTCCCATAAGTAACAAATCGTTAAAACAGGCTTGTACAGTCATTAATCCCTTCCTCCGAAATAAATTTCGAATAACTAGTAAATGAGGAGAGTTATTTTTGGTAAACAACTCTATCCGTAGGACGGGGCCAAAACAAATCACTTAAAAATTTTCGTATATGCATCATGGGTTGGCCCATTTGAATCAGAAGCGTTGTGGGGGCGTACTTGTTTATCTTTGAAGTCGCTAAGAAATTGGAGACTCAATATCAGAACACCCCAGCATTTGCAGACGAGGCTACATTGGATTGCGAACCATTGATCGGAGAGTCGTATCAGTATTTTCAAGAGTAAATCATCACTCAATCCGCTCATAGTTACAAAATTAGATGCACCACCATCATCATCATCCTCTACTTTCTTCGGTTTACGATTTGGTGGGGAGCTAGAGTTGCTGTTGTAGCCCATGATTTCATTCGTTTTAGGAACGATATGAATGAATACTCATGACCTAACTACTCTATTTATATTTATATATTTTTTTTGGGAAATTATATTGGGACTTTTTTATTTTTACACTTCAATTTTTTTTTATTGCATTTTTACGTAATTCTACATAGAAAGTCCTATTGCAACTAGCGCTGCAACCTAAATTGTAACAAAAAATCGTACATAAACCCTATTGCAAGTGGAGCTGCAACCACTTTAAAAACACAAACCGTAAATTTAAAAAAAAAAAAATTAAAAAAATAGTATATGGGATAATTTTCCAATTATATTTATATATTTAAAAGATAAGAAAGTTAAAATTATCATATAAAAAATGAATTTATATGATACGGATATGCTACTTTTCCTTAATTAATATCAATCAACACATATTCTAATTAAGAAAATCACTTTAAAATTTAAATATCGAAACCTATTTTTTTCTTAGTTTTATCATTTTCAAATTATTTTAATTAAAAAGAATCATGTTCTGCCTTTTTGATTCTATCATTTTCTTATTATTCTAATTTTTTTTTAAAAAAAATCTCTCAATTTAATAAAATTACTATAGGTGCTTTTACAAATTTTAATAAAAGTAACCACTATCATTCAATCAAAAAACATGGGAATATTCCTTGTTGAGGTTTTAGCTAGTTTGATGTCCAGTTTCTTTGGACTTTGGAGTATCCTAATCCATGTTCGTCTGAGAACCAATAGAGCTGCACATGGATTAGCTTAGGATGCTCTTTGGGTGGATAAAGAACTAGTATGGTTTGATGAGATTCCTTCATTATTGAGGTTTATGAAGACTTAAAGTTTGTATGACATTATAATTTTTGTTTTTAATGAAGTTATTCATTCCTAAAAAAAAAACCATGAGAATATTAGAAATATAATTATTAGAAAAATACTCTGCGGCACTTAAAGTAGTTTTTTTTCAAATTTCTTCTAATGCCGATAAATATAACCGTCTCGACCTCCCTCTTCTCCCTCTTCTCCACCGTCAACACCACTTCTACACCATTTGCCACCATTGCCTGTTGTTAATCCAATTTTATTCAGATTATCACTTATGTTGTGGAAAGAGAGGAAGTTCAACCTTTCTCTCTCCCATTTCTCTCCGTTTGATTTTTTCTACACAACCATTTTTGGTTTCGAAGATTTGGTAGACTATTTTTTTAAGTTTCTTTAGAGATGAAGACAACGAATTCGTATGAGAACGAGTAATAACTATTACTCAAAATCACAAAAAAATCGAGAAACAAAAATGAAGAAGAGACTAACAACAAAAAAACAAAAATACAACAGAAAAATCATGCAAATAAATTTGAGTATAAACTATATTTTAATTTAAAAATATTTGTATACAGAGTTGATGACATCATCTTCCGTATACAGAGTTGATGACATCGTCTTCCGTATAACATGTAAATAAATTTGAGTATAAACTATATTTTAATTTAAAAATATTTATAAAAATAAAAACTTAAAAAAGTAGCCGTTTGTGTAAAATTCCTAAGATTAATTATATTAGTTATCGAAATTTTCAGTGTGTCTAAACATAAGATTGGACAAATTATACCTAATCCAGTCTAATCGTCAAGCGAAACTGTCCAGTATTCGTATTCGACGATTCATGGGCCAAGAATTTATTTATTTTCCTTTTTAACTCCAAAAATAATGCTAAAGTTAGTCAATCCAAAGTTTAATAGTCACTACTACAAGGAAAGGCCTTTTATCCCGGTTTTTAAGGCTTTTTATCCCGGTTTTCGCTAATATAAAAACCGGGATGTATGCCAGTGGGATAAAAAGTATTTAAAAAACCGGGATAAAAAGGGTATATTGGTTTTCGCTAATATAAAAACCGCAATTCAATTTTTGTATTATATTGGTTTTAAAATTAATTTTAATCAAATATTTATTAATAAAATATTAAATATTTTTTTAAGAAAATTAACATAAAAATCAATACAACATAAAAATAAAACATAATATCAGATAAAAAAAAAATTAATCTAAAGTTAAAAAAAAAAAAAGATTTTCTCATTTCTCTTTTAATGATAGCTTTTCATAAAACTGGATGTCTTTGATGGAATGTACAGTAAGATGCAATCTCTCTGTGTCTTTGTATGTATGATAGATAATACATATACATCTATCTAAGATTTCTAGCAAATGGGGTTAGTTACCAATGTAATGTTAAGAGTGTACAAACAATCCATGTTTCTTTTAACCAGAGCACAAATACCATTGCAGTTAATAAAACTGAATTAATATAGAAAGAAATAAAAAGAAAGAGCAAACCTGGGAATGAGTACCTGCTGCTGATATCTTTCTCACACAGTAACAATTTCCAGCAGCAACAATTAATAGAAACAAACAGATGCAAGAGAAGAGTGGAGAAGTAGTGAGCTGTTATTGATTCAATGAAAATAGAGAATATATCTCTTACAGTAGAAAAGAAACAATGAGTATGAACTCTTACAGTGGTAGAGAGCAAGAGCCCTCCAATGTCGATTGGAGTGGATGGAATTCTGGAGTTTGGGCTGGGGTTAATTTTTGGGTTTGGGCGAGGATTTAGACGAGAGGGTTTGGGCGAGAGGGTTTGCGTGAGGGTTTGGGCGAGGGTTTCTGGGTTTGGGCGAGAGGGTTTCTGGGTTGTACTATGTCGATCGATCGAGCAGATGGTTGAAGTTTTGGGATTTTAGTGATGACCTTTTATCCCGGTTATTAGTTAAAAACCGGGATAAAAGGGTTTCACACTAAACCCTTTTATCCCGGTTTTTAACTAATAACCGGGATAAAAGGTTTCCCTAAAAAATTTATCCCCTGTTTGGCAAACTCATAAAAATCGAATCTTGAAATTATTTTTTTGCCTTTAATATTTTTTTTTAACTTTCTACCAAACAGAGCTCTTGTCTAAAAAAATATTTACTGCATATTTGAGGCGCCAAATCTAAAAGTGGGATAAAAAGTCTTTATATATCTTTTATCCAATTTTTTATTTTTGTTAACTAAAAAAGTAGGATAAAAGGTCCCCTTTCTTGTAGTGAGTGGTTCAAGCATTCCGAAGTTCAATTAAAATGATATCGTTGTTTGGACAAATCATTGATGAATGTAAACAACTCTCCTTGAGTTAAAACATGTTTCTATTCTTTTTGTTAAACGATCAGCTAATGTAGTAGCTCACAACTTTGCACGAGCTTCTATATTATTTCCTGGTTGTCATTTTGGTATGGAGTCTGTTCCTACCAATTTGTTACATTGTTTAGTAACAAATTTTGTTGGTTAATAAAATTATTATTTTCTATTCGAAAAAAAAGCCATGTTTATTTTCTCTCCAGAAAATAAATTATTTTTTCTCAACATCAAAAAGAAAAAAAACCTACATAGTACATACACAATATACCCTGCGTTTCAATTACTACTCAGATCTGTACGCAGTAGAATAGTTTTTGAACAAAAAAGAGAGCAGGAAATTAACATCTCATAGACCAAGACCAACGCTAATTAGGACTAAGTGAACTGAGATGAAAAGGTAGTTCCAGCTCCAAGCTCCTACACCCATCTTTGAAGCCGCATTGTTATTATTCGAATTGGTAGCTGTTTAGTTAAACACAATCAATCAGAGGAAAAAAATAAGAAATTAATTAGTTGAGTGGTTAATAAATATTTAAACAAAAAAAATTAATAAGCACAACTTTAGTGGGGCTTAATTAATTTGTATGTCTAATTATTAAGCAATTAAAAAAATTCGATTGGCTTCAGCTGAATATAATTAATGAAAAACTCCAAGTTAATTTGGTAACAAAGAAACATAATCTTCAAATACCTGTTTTAACACAAAACAATACTCTTATTATATTATAACTCTATGATAATCTTGCAAACTTTTTGGTCATTTTGCTGATGTCTAATTCTGGTAGTTGTCGTTTTTCAGTTTTCATGCCGTTTTAAAAATGTCACCGTCACCAGCATTTAACTTTTGAATGTTTTGTTAGGCCAAAAATATTAACATAATCTAAATCTTTGAGGGAAAGGAAAAAGAAAAGAAAGACAGCCTAAAAATAAAATAATCTGGATTCCCTAATAAATGTACGAGAACTTCCAAAACGCTGCTCCCAAGGATACTGTACTAGAACGAAACAAAAAAAATAGTGTCTTGGAAATGAACTCATATAGTTAACTAAAAAAATAGTAACAAGGCCCTAAAATGAAAAATACCTAAGATCGGTTATTATCATTATTGTTCAAATTAAGTATTCAGTCTCATATAAATTAATATAATAATTTTTAAAGAGTATCGCTAACTAATTACAAGACGACATGTCAAGAAGTACTAGGTACTACCGGTACTCAATAACAATACTTGCCCTAAAATAAGTACCAAATCATGAGATATCAAAATTGTAGTTTATTTGGTAAAAAAATAATTTTGTAATATATTTACATCAATTTTTTTTTAGTATTTGTGCCTAATATTACAAAATTTGATATTAAATCTAATAATAAAATATTTAAAATAATGTATTTATTATGAAGTAAACTTTATCACATATTTTGAATCAATTTTTATTATAGGACAAATTTAAATTAACTTTTAACACACCATTAAAACAACTTTTTACGATTATATTTTAGCAATAGATCACCAATTTAATGTCAATTACTCAATTTATTTTTGAATAAATGAGATTCATTTTAATAAAATTATTATTTTCTTTTTAAGAAAATCACTAATATTTCAATATATAAATTAGAAGAAATATCAACAAAAATATTTAATAATTTGTACAGGTGAACAATTCTATTTAATTTTTGAAATATTGTACTTTTATATCATATCTAAAATACTTTAGAAGATTAAATCTGTAGTAATTTTAAAAGAAGGGTGGAGTACCTGAACAAGTGGACTGGTTGAGTAATTGGGTGAAGATGGTTTGGTTATTGAAACCAGCATAAGAACACGTTGTGCAAGTGGAATCGGTTGTAGAAGTATTCCCCAAAGCTAAATTAGATTCCGAACACTGCATGGAGGGGCACGTGGACCACGGTTTCTTGTTGGTTAGCTTAACTTGGGCTGCCTCACATTGTAATCTTCAAAAGACAATTAAGACAATTAATTAATTAGATCAGACTTGTCTTTAATTAAAAAGGGAAAAAGTAAAAAAAATTATGAAAAATACACTCACGTCCAATTGTTTGAGGAATCGCAACTGCATTTGACACAGTCATAAGCAGTGACAACATAAGTCCCATTGGGCAAAAGTATAGGGTTATCCAACGAGCCATTCCTCATTGATGATGCACAAACTGCATCCAAAAATGAAACCCATTATTAGTATAGTAATAAATAAATTTCATACCATTATGTGATATAAACTCACAATAAAGATGATTAATTAATTTATTAAGTAATTAAATAAATAGATAAATAAAGTTTAGTAATCATTCCCAATGGCAATATCTAGGGAAGACCAATAAAGTGCACACAAATGACGAGAAATGCTAGAGCCACTCTAATTAAATTAAGTATTGAGTCCTGTATAATTTAACGTAATAATTTTTTAAGAATATCGCTAACTAATCACAAAACAACACGTCTATAAAGTGCTATAATAGCAATGCTTTACAAATGACCGGGCTCTAATCAGTCAAATATAAGTAATAAACTAAATTAAGTACAATTCCAAACGCAATAAGTTAATGCAAACATAGTATCAGTAAGATTATGGAGATTTAAAAAAGAAATGACTTAAAATAATGATCTTGTGATATGAACCAACTATTTTATTATTCATGTGTGTCCACCGACTAGAAGATAAAACCATGGAAAATCGAGTCCGTGTATGTGGGGTAGTGAAATGTAATGGCGTAATGAATCATGTATACAAAGACTAGCAACACCATCCCACTATCTTTGTAGGCCTGGTAACTCAATGGAAAAGTAATATTAATGCTTTATTAATTAAAGAATAATAATGAAACCACTTGAGGCTAGCTCAAGTGGTTTTGTGCGAGTGTTGGAGGTCCTGACAAGTTCCAGATAAAACATGTTGTAATATATAAACGATTAAATAAAAAAAAAAAAAAGAATAATAATGTCATAAGCATTAAGCACACCCACACCAAATCAAAGAAAACTATCAAATGTTAAAAAGGGTTTTCACTTTTCATCCAAACTATCAAAAATGGTTAATGCCATTAATTAAATTTTAGCCTTTTCTTTGAAAAAAGCAAAGATAATAAAAGATGAAGAAAAGCAAACCTTTAAGAGGAACATCGAGGACTTGACCAGCCATGAGCTCACTAGAGTTAGCAATCCCATTCAGTTTCAGTAACGCCTCTTCCGTAGTACCAAAATCTTGAGCAATCCCCTCCATCGAGTTCCCAGCTTGCACCACGTGTCCGTAATGGACCACCTGGGTTCCGTTAAAGTCATCACAGCTACACGGTAACGGAATCCACAACTTCTGACCCACCTCAATTAAATTCACATCCTTAATGCCGTTAACGGCGGCGATCTGCTGGTACGACACCAGAGTCGAGAAAATGTCTCTCGCTATATGGTCCAGTCCGTCTCCTTTCTTAACGGTATAAGTTGGAACCCGGTTCGAGACGCCCGTTCCGTTTTTACAAATACAACGGAACGGGATCTTGATCGTCTCCTTCGCGGCCACTGGTGCGGTTCGTGGAGTCGAGGTCGGACGGCCGTTGGCGCCGAGAAGACTGTACAGCTTTTTTATACCGAAGAGAGTTTGGATTCCGTCGAGAGTGGTGGCGTTTGGAACCACGTAGTCCACTAGAGCTTGACACGTGGCCTTCTTACTGCAGGTGAACGTTGGCGGTGTTTGGGCCGCCGATTGGGCCACGAGGTGGGCCGAGATAAAAAACAGGCTGAGGAGAATCGCCGGGCAAGTTGCGGAACCCATTCTTTTTTCTTTCTTTTTTTGGTTTATTATTTTTCTGGAGCTAAATAATTGTATAAATAGAGAGAGAGAGGAGACTAAGTGGGTCCCAGCGGACTGAGTCAGCTGGAGAGATATGCTAGACTTTCTGTGTGTAGTTTGGACTTTTGTTTGGTTTTGAAGGTGTGAACTGTGAAAGAAGATATAAATGAGTGGGAAAGAGACGAAAAAGCTTGGCGGAAGAGAAATATGTTATGGTTATGGATGGAGAGATTTGGTGTGACTATTTGACTCGATATGACTCAGCTGTAATCAAAATATGTAGTGGCAATACAAGTTTCATTTCACTTGCATTTACTTTCCGACCAATGGCTACACGTTTTGGTTTGCTTTTTCTTTTTTTTTTTTCCAAATTCCGGTTATACATTTATTATTATTTCTAAAACTATAATATTTTAAATTGATAATTATTTAATCATATTAGGCAATAGGCAATAGGCAATAGGCAATGCAAGTGAAGTGCCTACACTTTTTCTTTTCAAACTGGTGTGAGTGTGCGTTGTCTTTTATTGGTTTTTTTGGTTTTCAATTTCTATTTTCCAAACAGAGAAAACAAAAAGAAAATATACTTTAGTCCTTAAATAAAATTACTTAGTTGTTTTTGGACGAAATTTTTCACAGCAAAAACAAGTATTGGAGATTTCTTTAGAGTTTAGTATATTCCATAGGAGGGGGCTTTGGTAAATTTTCTATTTGTTTGGGTAATTTAAAAAGTTTGTTAATTTTACTTTTTTATGACCATATACGTGCTACTTATTTAGTACTATATTAGTTTATAGTATAAAAAATAAAAATAGTTACTTACACGTGTATAAATGAGTTTATTTTTTTTATTCTCAGTTTGTTTAAATTAGTTATCAGATTTGAGAAATTTACATGTTATACTAATTTTTGTTATTTTTTTACAAAAATACTGTCAGACGGTATTTTTTACTTTTTTACTGTATTTTTTTATAAATTTCATACTGCAGTATACTGTGTTAAGTTTTCACTGGTGTTCTACTGGTGTTTTACTGGTGTTCTACTGTTGTTTTGAGTTGTTCTTCTTTGTGTTTTACTGGTGTTTTATAAAAATACAGTATTTTTGTAAAGATTTCCGTGTGACAGTATTTATGTAAAAATTAATCCAAATTTCAGTATTTTTGTAAGTTTCCCTTAGATTTTCAATAATTTTAGTATTATTTTTAAGATACCTATTTATAAGTAATATAAAATTTAAAAATATTTTTTAAAAATAATTTAAATTTTTAAGTAAATTTAATATTTTTATTACGTTTTTTAATAATTTTTTATTATTATTTTTCAGAAATGAGTATAATTTTTAAATTTTTCTTTTAATAAAAGGAAGAAAAATTTTGTATTGTTCAAACTTTAAAATAAAATTACTAATTTTTATTATTAAAAGAGCATAATTGTATAACTTTAATATTTTAAAGAGAAAGAATTTTTAACAAATTTTATATTTTAGGAGACAAAATTAAATAATATAAAAAGCTCAATGATAATTATTCTAAAAGAAATTACCATCCTTTAAGCGTCATTATGTCACTATACAACCAAGGAGACGTGACTGTTGACCTTGACTTTTCTCCCTCATTGCAAGCTGGGTTTATTATTAATTTAATTTTTTTTTTCTAAACCCACACTACAATTTTCAAGTTGTAGGGTTTCTTTCTTCCATTACCTTTTATTTTGTTTTGTGTTTTTTTTTTTCTTTGTTAATTACTAATAATTTGCAATTGAATTTGACTGAAAAATGCGCCGCCATTGACTTGTTTTTCATAGGTGTATTGTGTAAAATTATAAACTAATTAAAGCAAAAGAAAATTATTACAAACCAAATAGTGGGAGGGACTAAATACTAACAATTGGCAAACATTATATTTTGGTTTTCACTGTTTTTCTCCTTGTATTATTACGTTGCACTCACGCCACAACTCAGGTTTATTAATTAGGAGAGAATAGTTTGAAAGTTGTACTTGTTTGTAACGGTCGTATCGTATACGACTAGGATTGGTCCATTGGCCCCTTCTTTAATTGGACTCATCCCTTAAGCAAACCACAAAGCAGCCAACTCTTCACCCACAATAGAAGTCACATTAATATCTTATTACTCTAGTCTCATAATTTGTTGAGGTTAACTCAAGTGTCTATAGAAGGTAAAGTGGTGCATATGTGGGGTCTTGAGATTAAATCCTGATTATATGTATAGACATTACAATAATAATGAAAAAAATATTTAGTGTCATAACTTTTAAGTTAGGGAAGAATATTGTGAAGACTAAGAAAATTCTTTTGAAAGAAGCTCCTAAACTTGTTTAGGATGGGAAGGATACTAATATTTGAGAAAATCTGAGTTTTACATGACCATAATATCCTCACCTTGTAAACGTTCGGTCTGAGGGTTTGGAAAAAGTAATGAATTTACGTTCAGACAATAAAAATTAGAATGTGTCCAAACTTCATTACCTTTTTGGCCTAAGATGACTAATAGTATTATCAAAGGTAGTAAACTCTCTACTCTCTGGCCAAGATAGAAAAAAGTGGGTATGGACCAAAGAATCAAATAGTTAATTATCTACTAAGTCCGTCTATCTGGTGCAGGCCTTGAATCGTGCTCCTACTTGCAATATTACTCCTGCTCTATAGAATAAACTATGGAATTATAAAATTTTGGAGCGTCACAATGTGGTGGAGTATCCTCTCCAATGTCTTGCCTACCTAATCCATTATTGCTAGACGAATACAGGTTGAGGATGTTTCGTGTCCTATTTGTGGGGAGGGAGAGGAAACAATGGAGCATCTTTTCCTCTATCGTAACTTTACTTTTCACATGTGGAAGTCTTCCCCTGGGGTGCGATGCCTGTTATGGACTCGGAGGTCCGTGTGTGAGATTGTGATAAATTCTTATGGAGTATGGAGTCTAGAGGAGTGGTTGTCAAAGACTTGTTCTTGTATGCTTCGATAGTGGTGGACACAAACCCGCAACAGAAATGTTCATAATAATTCTTTTTGTAACATTAAGCATTGCATTGACTCTATTTCTATGTGTTACATAGATTATGGTTCTTGCCTTTTTTTCTACACCGGTGACGGTTGAGTCTCTTGTTTGGTCTCCTCCCAGAAGATTGGATAAAAATCAACTATGACGTTAGAATTGGTTGTGATTCAATGTGTGTGGTGGCTCTTGCTAGGCACCAAAAGGAGTCAGTTTTGTGGGTAGCTACCAGCATGCTCAACTTCTCTAACCTGCTTATTGGAGAAGTCGCAACATGTTTGTTGGCTATGGAATTAATTAGCGGTCTACTGGAAGCATTCTTTTGTGTTGATAGATAGTGATTCTGAGACAGTTATCAACGCGTTGAAGAGAACCTGTTCTATTTGGAATATTGGTAACTATGTACTTCAATGCAAACAACTCTCTAATTTCTTTATTAGCTGTAATTTTTCGTTTATTTCAAGATTGTGTAATTTTACGACCCATAATCAGGCCTTGCCCTGGGCATAGGCGGGCTAGGCCTGTGCCTAGGGCCCACCTATCCCAGGGGCCCAAAAAAAAATATTTACCTTTTAAAATTATACCATTTTTTTTTATTGATTTTGAAAAATACCATATTTTTTTTCTAAATAAGGGCCCAAAATAATTTTTTTTTCTATGGCCCACTAAAAGTCAGGGCCGGCCATGCCCATAATGTGGCTAAGTGGGCGTTCACCAGTAATGTAACTTGTATGGTTGATCCTTCATCTATACCAGACAAAATTTTATGTAACGATCATGAGGTCTAATTTTCGTTGTTTAATATAAACTACGTCGGTTCTTCCAAAAAAACTATATAATACAATGACCAAGATTTGGATATGACATGACATGAAAAATATGTCCTTAAATACAACACGACACGAGAAGCACGAATAGACTTAGCCCAAAAAGCACAACATGATACAAAAAAAAAATGATTTTAAAAAATGGAACATCCCCAACCAAATTTTTAAAACATAAACCTTAAATTCTCAAGGAATCAATCGAAGGTGGCTCTGGTACCACTTGTTAGAATTCTTTATCACTCATAAAAATATGCAATATCAAGATTGATTTCATATAAAAACATATTACATATTATTCTAAGCATAGATTTAAATAAAATATTTGTTGATTCAAAGAGAATAACTCAAATAGCGAAAGCGTACCTTAATGTATAGATAGTAATAATTTTAACTCATCTAGAGATAATCTTTGTGGTGATTTTAAATAATGCACCAATACATATGAACGAGGATTTTAATCCAATAGCCTTAGCAATATTTATGTAGAAATTACTATTGTATTTTCCTACTCTGTGTTCACATCTATATTGGTCAAATATTTAATAAAAAAGGTATAATGTAGTAGACAAATCGGAGTAGTTTCATATGTTGTTATGTAATACAATAGAACCTCTATCTAAGAGTTTCTACTGTATGTATTTACGTATATCTCTGTGACTAAGTTGGAAGACTTTCTTTTTCATTTATTTTATTTTATTTGTTTCAATTTATAAGTCATAGCCTTTTGAGCTTACCTGGAAAAAGTTTTGTCCTTAGTTTATCCAAAGTTGAGCTTTAGCCTGTTTTAAAATTTTCACCACTTAATTGAGCATAATGTGTTATCTTTAACTACTTTCATTCTCAATGTACCTTATTATGCCATAAACTTTTAATCAAGTTTGGGGGGGAATGAAGTGTTTTAAATGGGAAATATTTTGAAAGTAAGAGATTGAAAAAATTGTTATGTGAAGTGCCTTTACCATCTATAGAAAAAAAAAAGAGAAAATAAGAAGAAAAAAACAAAGTAATAAATGTGATAATTCTTCTTGAAATAAAATATGAACAATGAGGTAGGCACAAAAAGAGGAAAGTGTAATCTCTTACCAGTTTTTTTGGGATAAAAGTATGGATAATTGTGGGTGCTTGTTTGGTATATTTTGCTTATGGTATAATGTAACCTAAATGACTTCTCATCTATCCTTTTTACCTAAGCCACGATATTGTAACGAAAAAGACATTTTGATTCTGAGCAAGGGTTGTTAACATTAGTGGAGAGAGGTATGTCATTCAAGCTTATTGAACATAGGTTGGCGGAGTGTTGAAAAGAGTAGAATGGTTGTGATATGAGTGTCAAAAGAGGTGTTTTGTGTCTATATGAATGGATTACTTCTAACTTGTGCATCCAAGTTAATTCTTAGAGCGATTGAGTTGAAATTCTGGTTATTCAATTGCTTGAAGTTGTGCAGGTGGTAGTGGTAGTTGTGACAGTCAGTAGTCCCGTGATCCGTAAGGGGAAATACCGGGTAAGCTGTGCAATCCCACACCGCCTGGGGAAGGTCAAGTGGGATGATTCTGAGACTGTGTAGGTATGGGACTACACAGTTGAAGAGGGCTTTAATGGATTGATTGGTACTACCTATATCAACAAGGTGCATCTTGTTTTTCGGTAGCCCATCACGAAAGAACTCCACAGTTAAGCGTGCTTGGCTTGGGAGCAATTTCAAGGATGGGTGACCTCCTGGGAAGTTTTCCCAGGATGCGTGCGAGTGAGGACAAAGCACGCTGAAAACACTCGTGTTGGTCGTAGGTCGGCCATCAATCCGGAAGCACGTAGTGACGTACTCGTGTATAAGAGCCATTTATTCCGTGGGTGTAAGGACCCAATGGAGGCTTGAAGCGGGGACGTTACAAATGGTATCAGAGCCTTGACCCAGCCGGAAGTGTGGTCGACGAGGACGTCGAACCCCGTAAGGGGGTGATCGTGATGGCCGCAGTCCCGTGATCCGTAAGGGGAAATACCGGTAGCCGTGCAATCCCACACCGCCTGGGGAAGGTCAAGTGGGATGATTCGAGACCGTGTGGTATGGGACTACGCTGAAGAGGCTTTAATGGATTGATCGGTACTACCTATATCAACAAGGTGCATCTTGTTTTTCTAAGAGCCCATCACGAAAGAACTCCACAGTTAAGCGTGCTTGGCTTGGGAGCAATTTCAAGGATGGGTGACCTCCTGGGAAGTTTTCCCAGGATGCGTGCGAGTGAGGACAAAGCACGCTGAAAACACTCGTGTTGGTCTGTAGGGTCAGTCATCAATCCGGGAAGCAGCCAGAGTGACGTACTCGTGTATAAGAGCCATTTATTCCGTGGGTGTAAGGACCCAATGGAGGCTTGAAGCGGGGACGTTACAGTAGTTCAACCATTGGAAGGTTCAGTTATGTAATGCGTTGTTTTAGTTTTAGTTTTAGCTTAACTCGAGGGCGAGTAAAGATTCAGTTTGGGGGAATTTGTTAGGCTACTTTTAGCCTATGTTCTGGATCACAATTATGTTCGCTTTTCGTTGTTTTAGGACAGAATTACGCTTGTTTGCTATGTTTTTCAAGTTTCTCGAAGCTATGGAAGCCCCAGGCTACAAAAGTGCAACAAAAGACAAGTAGAGCCAAGAAAAATGCAAAGTTATGCTCGGTGCACTCTTGGCCGCGGCGAGCCTAACCATGGCCGCGACCATAACTCAAGAACAGAGAGACGATTTTGTGGCGAGTTAGTAGCCGCGGCGAGAGTTTCCACCGCCGTGGCCACGTCATCACTCGCCGTGGCGGAGGAAGCTATGGCCGCGGTGAGGGCAATTTCGTCTTTTGAACCCTGAAAATGAGAAATAAAAAGAAAATTGCGATTGGAAATGAAAAAAAGCGATTTTGAGACCTAAAACGCAGTGAAGAGCGGCTAGAGGAGCAAAGTGAAGATCTAGAGTCATTCCACCAACAATTTCTTTCTTTCTTCCTTTTTAATTTCTTTATGTTTAATTTTGTTTTAGGAATGGTTATGGATTTGAACATGAGCTAATCTTCCATTTAGGGAAGATGATGAATGTTTGTTAAAGTTTGCCCTAGTTAATGTTAGTTACCATTCCTGTTCATTTTGATTGTGTATTATCCTTATTTGTGTTATTTCCATGTAAAATCTTAATCACCTTTTACATGTCTATGATCTCAATTCGAAATCTGAAAGGTGAGAATTGAGAATGCTAAAATTTGGATAACCTAAGTTTTGTAGAATGAAGGTATTTGCATGACTTTTGTGACGATTTAGATTATTATTTAATGCAGATTTTATGTAATTCTAATTAAGAGATTAATTAGAGAGCATGAGATTTAGAACCTAGAAGATCTGAAAAGAGCTAGGTTAATTAGAATAATCTGCCATTCACAACAAGAACTGGAATAGTAATTAGGCATTAACAATTGGGTAAACCTATCAATAGGACCTATCTTCTCATTTCTGATTAATTTTTATTGTCTCTTTCAGCTTCTTGAATTTTTATTCGATTATTGAACTCGAAAAATATTGATTTGTCAAATAGAAACATAGATTTAATTTAGTGGTACTCAGTTCAATTCTTTGTGGTTCGACCTCACCTATGTAAGCTTACTACTTGATTACGTGCACTTACGTACTATTTACAAAATTCTTAACACAAGTAACAATAACCAAATATATATATATTTATAAATATATATAAAAAGAGAAAGAAAACATGAAAATATATATGTACAAATATATATATTGCTCTATTATATTTTTGTGATAAAATATCAGTCCCAAATACTTTTATTATTTAGGTTTTTAAAAATAGTAGATATTTTAAAAACCTCTTTAATTATTTAGGTAGGATGCATGTATTTTTCCATCAAAACTAGAGAGGGTCCAAAGATAATTTTGATGATTCTAATTTTTAATTTGTAGCTATCGATAAAATTTAAAAAAGAAATAATTGGGAAAATATTTTTTAAGATTAAAAAAAATTAGGATAAGTAATTTTTTTGTTTTGTTTTTATATAAGAACTTTTAAGTCAATCAAATTTTTTTTTTGAAAAGCGTCTTATTAATTTTGATGTTTTTTTTAAAAAAAAAAATTATTATTTGCTTAAACTAATATAAAATATCTTTTCTCATACAACTTCTCATTAGATTTAATATATTTAATTTTAAAAAAAAAATGATTTTACTATTCAATTTTATAGATATATTTTTAAAGTTTATACATAAAATAATTAATTCTTCATTAAAAATATATAAATATAAATAACAACATATAAAACTTCATGTTAATAATTTTTTAATGAAAAAAATATATAAGTAACATATATCTACACATGTATATTATTTGAGGAAATTATATTGTATACTCATTTTACTTTATTTATTTTAATTTTCTTTAAGATATAAACACTTTTATAGATAATATCCCAATTAGACCCCTTAGATTAATGTAAATTATATGTTAAGCTTAAGTAGAGAGTAAAGGTATATTTGACAATTCACTCAAAAAATTGGGTATATTTTAATAAAATATAATATAAAGGTATTTTTGATTGATGGATACAAAAAATAAGTATTTTTTCAACTTATCACCATGTATTTGCATGTAACTTACGCTTAGTATTAATATAAAATTATTTATAATTAGTACACAAATAAATAAATAAAATATTATTATTTAAGAGTAAAGATTTTATGTTTCTAAAAAAAAAGTTTTCGAATTAATTAGTTAATAAATAAAGTTTGAGGACTAATATATCAAAACTTATATATATATATATATTTTTTGTTTTTTTTTTGAGTCAAAGTGAAAATTTTATTTAAACACTTTCAGCCATTACAATAGACTTGAAACCAGCAGAGACATTATGCTGATTAAAAACACAATCTGACGAAAAACAAGACTCTCTAGCAAGACAATGAGCAGCCCTATTTGCAGATCGTTTAACAAATTTTAAAAAAACATTATTCAAAGACGAAATTAAAACCCGACGATCCCCAACTTAAATATAAATAAATATAAAATTTAACAAATTTTGAAGAAACATTATATATTTTAGAAACTAATGAATTAAATATAAAGTTTAAGAAGTTGCGGTATAAATAAATTCAAATTTATTGAAGTTATCTAATCATTATGCTTTCTTGCAAAAATAAAAAATTATAATCAGTATGGTGATCCTATGAAGATAAATGGAGCCCAACTTGTAAGCCCATATACATCTTAATGACATATAATTTGGGGATTCTTTTGATATTTGGCACATTAACTTCGATATAATTTTCAGAAATGATTTGTTCATTTAAAATTGAGGAAATTATACTTTATACCCTTTTTATATTGTCATCTTTTATTTTTACCTTTTTTTTTTAAAGTCTATCATTTTTACCTCTTTTTTTAAATATTGTACCAATTTTATCCCTGTCACTTCAAGATACTCTCTATGTGACTCTCTTATGTCAGGGTATTTTGGGTACAATACATATAAAAAGAGGTATGTTTCAACTAAATATAAAAATAGAGGTAAATTTGATTAATTGATTAGGGAAATTTGAATTTATATGCTTAAATAATTAAAAAATTTTATTATTATACCAAAAATTTACACTATAAAAAAACTATACTTTTTTTTTTTCAAAACCCCAAAAATACCGCCCTCACAATTCTCTCTCTCTCTGCATCATCTCTCTCTCTCTCTCTCTCTCTCTCTCAGCTAACTCTCTCTCTCTCTCAACTCACAGTCGACCCCAACGCCACCCGAACCCAAACCCCATCCCCATCGAACCCAAACGCCACCCACTCTCGGACCCAAACGCCACCCACTCTCGGACCCAAACGCCACCCACGAAACCTTCGGCTGTGGGACTTTTCTTTTTCTTTTTTTTTTTCTTCAGATTTCAGAGAGAGGAAGAAAGAGGTCCGATGGTCGGACCTTGGGGTCCGATGGGTCCGATTGGTCGGACCCCATCGGACCCCCAAGGTCCGACCATCGGCACTGAAACTTTTTTTTTTTTCTGCGATTTGAGAGAGAGAGGATGAAAGAGGTCCGATGGTCGGACCTTGGGGTCCGATGGGTCCGATTGGTCGGACCCCATCGGACCCCAAGGTCCGACCAGGCTGTGAAACTTTTTTTTTTCTTTCTGCGATTTGAGAGAGAGAGGAAGAGAAAGGTCCGATGGTCGGACCTTGGGGTCCGATGGGTCCGATTGGTCGGACCCCATCGGACCCTGTCCGACCATCGGCTCTGAAACTTTTTTTTTTCTGCGATTTGAGAGAGAGAGAGGAAGAAAGAGTGGGTTTCGGTCCGAGAGTGGGTGGCGTTTGGGTCCGAGAGTGGGTGGCGTTTGGGTCCGATGGGGATGGGGTTTGGGTTCGGGTGGCGTTGGGGTCGACTGTGAGTTGAGAGAGAGAGAGAGAGAGAGAGAGAGAGAGAGAGAGAGAGAGAGAGAGAGAGAGAGAGAGAGAGAGAGAGAGAGAGTTGGCCGAGAGAGATAGAGAGAGAGAGAGATGATGCAGAGAGAGAGAGAGAGAATTGTGAGGGGGGTATTTTTGGGATTTTGAAAAAAAAGTATAGTTTTTTTATGGTGTAAATTTTTGGTATAATAATAAAATTTTTTAATTATTTAAGCATATAAATTCAAATTTCCCATTGATTAATAAAAGTGGTATTTTTCAACTTACCCCCATTTAATTTAGTTTTTTCTTTAGTGTTTATAAGGTTGGCATGTTTCCAATACCGTCCATTGCTAAAGAAAAATACCGCCTAACGCCTGTCATTATTTTTTGTTTGAGGAAATTACACTATAATATTTTAAAAGTTCTTATGTTAAATATGATACTTTTAAGTTTGACCAATTTATATGGTATTATTTTTTTATTTATAGGTCTTTTTATGGTATTTGATATGTCATATATATATGTAAATTGTGGTGGCGTTTGGTAACACTTTTTTAATCAGTTTTCTGTTTTTAAAAGTAGAAAAGTGAAAATATTTTTCAAAAACATGTTCTATAAAACTGTTTTTACTTTTCAATTTTATAATTGGAAATCAAAATTTTAAAAACAACAAAAATCACTTTCAATATTTTTTTAAACAGTTTTTTTTTTCTTAATCAATCTTTTGGATTACGACCAGACCCGGACCCAAATCCCCTCCCCACGGCCCTGGTGCTGAACCCGGCTTTTGACTTGAACCCGAATCCGACCCCGGACCTAGACCCGACTTAAATAAAATCAAAAAATAAAAATAAAAATGAACTTTACAGAACACACTTTTGTTTTCTGTTTTTAAAACTGAAAAACAAAAGTAGTTACAGAATACATTTTTGTTTTCCAAAAATAAATTTTTTAAAAACAAAAATTTTACTTTCATTTTTTGATTAAAAAATTAAAAAACAAAAGTGTTACCAAACGGCACTTAAGTTTTTAAATCTCATATTTTTAATGTTTTTATTTATTTAGGTAGTTTTATTTGTTACTGATGCTGGAAAAGTTACCGGAGTTTGCTGTCGGTGCCGGAAAAATTACCGGAGTAGCTGTCAGTGCCGAAAAAAGCTGTCGGAGTTGCTGCTGACGCCAAAAAATTCGTCAGAATTGGTATTGTCGCTAGAAAAATCACTGAAAAAACTAGTTTTAAACTAGTTTTTTTTTATGAAAAAACTAGTTTCTTGATGAAGAAATCACTTTCTTGGTGATTTTTCCGGTATCAATGCCAATGTAAATTTTGATAATAAGAAATCAAATTGTGTTGCTGAAATTTTGAGGTGTTGAATCTTGTGCAATTGTGCATTAATGATGGTTGTAATAGTGTCAAATTCTGAGCATGATCTGTGAATAAACGCTTTTTCTTTGGAAAATTATTGTAATGACTAGATATTGACTATTAGCAATAATCTATTTATTGTTCTATCAATTTCAGGAAGTATTGTTGAATTTAGTAGGAGACAGTTAACTTTTCAGGATGGGAAATTCATTTACTTCTATTTGTATCACGCGTTCATGTAGATTGATCTATAACCCTTCTTATGGAAGAGTTTGAATATCTTATATATTCATTCATAGTGAAATAAGTTATGAGAAAATTTGTGTGCTACGGTGATAACAGAAGGTTGAAAATTATGATTCAGTGAAGTAAAATCTGTAAAATTTGTGCAATGCGGTGATATAAGGATGAGAACTTGTGTATTATATTATTGATTGTAGTTGAAATTAACAAATGGTTGAGGTTAATAAAAGAGAAAAAATATTGTCTAATTTATATATTTTCTCTTGATATATTAACAAATGTCTATTGTCAAAAATTTGGTAAATTTTTGAATTTTTAGCAAAATTATATTTTAATGTGATAAATTTGATATTCTCTTTCCTTTTTATTAATTTTGGCAAATAAAATAAAAATATATAGGAAAAACTGATGCATTATTAGTTCTTAAAAAAATAGATTGAGGAAAAAAATTATAAATTTAGATATAAAATTAAAAGTCTTAAAAAAAAAAAAGAGTTGGGTCGCATCTGATTCGATCCGTATAAGGCAGGTTGGATCTGATCTGCATAACTGGTCTATCGGGGTGGGGCGGGGTAGATCATTACATGATTTGAATCAAGTCAGATCATAGCTGGATCATATTCGACCCACTCTATTGACACTCCTAACTGCCACCCATGAATCCTCAAATAAATGAAAAGTGCTCACACGTGTAACATCACTCAAGAGTCGTGATCAAGAAGGCACAGTTGGATTTGGTATGGCAAGTACCCAATGTAGGCACTTCTTTGATCACTTGGGGGCATACATGTTATGTTATGGTGTACGAGAGCCATATGTTATACAAGCATTCAATTTTTTTGGACATCTATGTAGACGTTACTCCCAATAACCGAGTTTCTTAAGACATGTTATGTGCAAGTGTTAGTCAAGCGGTAACAGTTAAAGTAGAAAAAAAAGTAAATATGTATTGGAATTGAAGTTTTATTAAGTTGGAAATAATTTTTGATTTAACTAAAACAAAATTCTAATCACATTCTACTAAGGCTTATCCACATAGAAAGGTCGCCCAGAAAACGACGAACTAACACACTAAAGTTAAAAGCTAAAACAAAAAAGAAGAATGAATTCAAAGAAGGTCCTGGAGACCTGTCACATTAACAAGAGTCTCCTCCATGCCTTTAGTCTCCCCAGGAGGTGCCTCACCAACACAAGGAGGGATGTCGGGACGCTTAGGGTAGTATCCTTCAACTCCTGAAGTTTCTCCAACAACTGGTTCGCTAACATTTACGGTGAAGTCAATTTCTTCAAAGGATTCTACAGCAAAGCACTTCCAACACCGCTTAATGAATCCTGGAACTTCTTTCCCGGGGAAACCAGTCCAGTTGAACAACTGACACTTACTATTGGCAACCCTAGCTGTGTAAATGGCATTGAAGCATAAATCATTGTAGAATGTGACATCAAGCATAGCCTATTTTTCAAGACTGAGTGGAGACAATTGGAGATGTGACCTTGAATTATTAAAAAAAACTTTTCAAATCACCTTTCAAATGATTAATTTTTTTTTAAAATTTATTTTATTTATAAATATTTATTTATATGGGTCAATTAAATTGTGATACGTGTACATTTTTTTGTCCACATACAGTCTAACATGGAATTTCGCCGCAATTCACACTTTCATAATTTTACATACAAAGTTGTAAGCTTGAACTTTTCTGGCCGTTAAAAATTCTCTCTGAACTATCAAGATTGTTAGATTTAAAGACTTTTGTCAAATTTCATTCAATTTTACTAATTCAATGATTATTTATGTACTAAATCATGCTCCCCAGATTTTCATATCTACCAAATCATGCCCCTCGAACTTTAACATGTATCAAATCATTGATAACTCTATGAAAATAGAGTTATTTATATCTTTTTGGGCATTAAAGTAGCTTTGTTCTCAAGTATTTTTAGCTTATTTAGTGAATTTTAATTAGTTTTGTTTAGTTTTAAATAAATATTAATTTTAATACCTTTTAGATTAGTTTTGGTTAAATTTTATAATATTTTATCAATTTAGTTTAGTTTCCCTTTTTATAAGTGTAATTCTTAATGTTGTGTATTTTTGTAAAAAGATTAAATGTATATTTTGAACTTATTGTCAAAATTGAGAGAAATGATGTTAAAATCCATGGATTTACTAAAAGCCCATTTGATTTATTAAGAAATATTATCATGACTTTAATTGGGCTATTGTACAAAAGAATGAGATATGGGCCCATCCATCTAAAAAGATAAAAGAAAGCAAGGAGGAGAGAAGGAAATTGGGCCAGGTGTGACTACTTAAAGGCTTTGGTATGCATTGGGTATATATATATGCTATGCATATTGTTTGGAAAAAGAAGGCAGAGGAGGTGGCTGAAAGAAAAAACAAGAGAAAAATGAAGAAAAAGAAGAAAAAGAAAAAGAGAGAGAGAGAGAGAGAGTTTTATTTAGGGTTTTAATTTAGCATTTTTATTTTGGAGATTGGCAAATATTCAAAGGAAGAAGAAGAAGATTTTGGCAAGAAAAAGCTTGGAGTATTGTGACAACTCCAATATGGGTTTTTCTTTTCCTCTTTCTCTTATTTTAAACTTTGTAATTTTTGCACAATCCATTATGAGTTAATTTTCTTTTTGCTAGAATTATTTTTATTGACTTGAATTGTGATTTGATATTTTATTGCTATGTTTTAGTAAATTGGTTTTGTTCATTCAAGTGTGGTTATTGTGCAATTGCTTACTTTTGCTTGATCACCATTAGTAAGTAGTAGCTAATCTTGATTTTGGAAAAAATAGGGTTAGTGGAATTGCTTGAATGATGCATGAATATCACTTTGGAAAAATGTGGTTTGTAAATGGCATAGGAATATGTTATTTACCATGTATGACTTGAAGGAATTGTGCTTAAATTGGTATTCTTAAAATTAATTGGGCATAGGAATATGTTAATTAATTAGAGAATTAAACCATAAACACTTTGAAAAAAGGATTATGACATTTTAAATTCTTAGTTGACATTATCAATTTACAACAATACTCATTAGCACCAGTATATCAACTTTGCATTTTTAGGCCAATTTAATAATTCTAGCTTGTTTTCTTCATAGTTTGTGTTTGTTAATTTTTTACATATTCTCATCACTTTATTTTATTTTTGTTGAAACCAATTTGTGAGTAATTAGTTTTATAAATTAATTTCCAATTTTCAATCCCTGTGGAGACGATACTCGATTTATCACTTTATTACTTGTTACGATTGCGTATACTTGCGTACACAATTTTTCACAACAAGTTTTTGGCGCCGTTGCCGGGGATTGATTTAGTGAAATTTTATTTTTAGAACTTAATTACTATCAATTTGATTTTTTTTTAGTTTTTCATTTGTTTATTCTATTTTCCTTGTTCTATTTTACGTTTTGTTTGTCTTGTTTTGGTTTCTTTTGCAAGGTCTTGAGATGTCTCATGTACAAGTCCTTATGAATTTTGTTCAACATGACTTGGAGCCCTTGTATGAAGCATGGTGGAGATACAAGGCATTTCTAGTGAGGTTTCCATATCATGGGTTGTCCAAAGAGTGTCAATTAGAAATCTTCCTAAATGGGTTGAATCCAAGCACACGAAAATGGGTAGAAAGAGGAGATGGTACCACCAATTTCTACCAATTATCAATCGATGAAGCCTATTGGATGTTGGAAGACATGGCGGAGTACAATGAGTGGTGTTGTAATTGTCCAAACAATGATCATGTTTGGGAGGACAACTACAACAATTTGGAGCCAAATTTGGACACTTACACTCAAGGACCAAATGATGAGATTTTAGAAAATTTACAAAAGTTCAACATAGAAGAAGATCTTCATCAAATGGCTCAATCAAGCTCACTTGAAGTGTTGATGATGGAGTTCATGGCTAAAAATGATGCCTTAATTCAAAGCCAAGCTTCATCCTTGAGGAAATTGGAGAACCAATTTGAGCTTTTGGTGAATGAGTTGCATGATAAATCTCATGAAACTTTGGGTATTGATATGGAAAATTCAAGGGAGAAAGAAGAAAGTGAAAATGTCATTTTGAGGAATGGTAATGAGTTGGAGATACTTGGGGAAAATTTTGAGCAATTACAAGAGCTCACTTCAATCCAAAGTAGTGAAAAAAAAGATAAGGAAGCAAGCATTCCAAGTTGGTCAACATTTATTGCTCCTCATAATGCTGTAGCATTATCACAGCAAAGCACTTGATTTTTGAAAAAATTCAGCAAGAGCATTTTTGCATTCCTCAAATCCAAGAGCCCATGGTAATGGAATACTATATTTATGAGGATCCTTTTTGGCCATTACCTCCTCCTCCACCATTGGCATGGTACCTTGGCATCCATCATGTGCATTCTTCGAAGTCAAGAAAAGTTGAACATTTGCGCTCATCAATTTCATATCTCGCCAAGCTTGAGGGCGTTCATGACAAAGACCCATTTGTGAGGGCATATGCCACTCTCTATGGGCGGAAGCCGCTCTTTGATGAGTGCTTCTCAAAAAGTCTAGCCGAGGACTTTAAATCAAGCGCTTCTTGGGAGGCAACCCAAGCTTTCTAAACTTTGTCTTTATTTTGTTTCAAATTCAATAAACATGCAATGTTAAATGGCTTTGACAGTTGCATTGTAGTTTTTTCTCTCTTTCTTTTCTTTTTCTCTCTTGTAGGTGCAAGCATAAAGTCAAATAGAATTGGACTCACTTATGGAGGTCGACACAAGCAAGTTTGCACATCATTGCCTAGGGGAGTTCTTCTTTAACTCTTCTTTATTTATTTTTAAACTTGCTCACACATATTTGAGAATTTTGTGCTTAACATGTTTTGGGAAACTAAATATTATTTTTTTTCTTTTCTTTTCTTTTATTTTGCTTGTTTGAATTTTTTTTTTTTTTTAGGCATATGTGCTTTGGTTTGGTGATTTTCCACATTCTAATACATGATTGATAGTGTGCATAGCTTGTTGAAAAATGTAAATATTGTTTGAGCTTGTGACTAATTCTTGTGCTAGTTTCATTTTGATTGAGATATGTCTAATTTTGAGCACGAATGCCTTGATCATTTTATTGTGTGTGATTTGGTGAAAGTTTGTGTAAATATATGATTTTGTGATCTCACAAGTCTTAGAATTTTGTTTGATTCTCTCTTGAGGCGAAATCCTAGACAATGCTTAACCAAAGACATGATTTAGGCCATTTTTGGACCGTTTGAGCCTTTCGAGCCAACCATAGTATTATTTCATCCCTAGTCACCCCCGTTGAGCATAATTGATCCCTTTATTTTTTTTTTTTTACCATATGTAAGCCTAGCTAAATACAAATCTTCTCACCATATACCCTTTGAGCACCTTATTATTCCAAGATTTTGTTTGTTGTGTCATGAAGGGGATGGGAGGGGTGCAATTTTTGTAGCGTGGTAATTGGGTGAGTGTTTTCATTGTGGTACTTTATTATTCTCACCATTGGGGACAATGTTGAATTTTAAGTTGGGGGAGAATTACCATATTTTGTGTATATTGTCATTATTATATTTGTATTGTTAGTTATTTAAAAAAAAAGAAAGAAAGAAAGAAAGAATGTTTAAAATTAAGTTTGGGGTGTGCCACCCCTTGCAAAAAAAAAAAAAAAAAAAAAAAGAGCAAGATTTTTTTAGAAGCTTGAAGTCAGGTGTTATAGCATTGCTTCGACGTGGAGCGAGAGACGGAAAAAAAAATGCTATGCTAAAGCATTCTTATAACTCACAGGAGCACATTATTTTGGAAAATTTTGGGGTAATAAATAATGGCCATATTAATACTCAAATTTTTTGTACGATATTCTTTGAGAAGTAAGTGTGGAGTCTCATTTTGGTCTTAGAAAAATTAAGGTGCTTTTAGGTGATTTGAGCCAAAAATAACTTCTCTTAACCACCTTCACCTAAGCCTTACATTACAAGCTTGAAAAAGTCCTTTTGATCTTTGGTTTGTGTTTGTCTACATTAGTGGAGAGAGAGATGAAAAATAAACCTATGAGACTTTGTCACTTTAGAGATTTTGTGCTTAATTCATATTTACATAAATTGATCTAAATTGCAAGTAATATTTTGATAAAAGGCATTTCACACACACCTTGGAGTAATCAAAATTGGAATAAAACTTGTGCTTGAATTTTTCACAATCCTTTGGACAATCTTTTTATTTTCTCTACAGCTATGTTCATTAATCAACCTTTAAGGAAATGTGGAGATCACCAATTTTAGTGTCATATTGCCTCTTGTTTTATTTTCTTTATTTTTCTTTTTGCTTGAGGACAAGCAAAGTTTTAAGTTTGGGGTGTGATAACTCTATGAAAATAGAGTTATTTATATCTTTTTGGGCATTAAAGTAGCTTTGTTCTCAAGTATTTTTAGCTTATTTTAGTGAATTTTAATTAGTTTTGTTTAGTTTTAAATAAATATTAATTTTAATACCTTTTAGATTAGTTTTGGTTAAATTTTATAATATTTTATCAATTTAGTTTAGTTTCCCTTTTTATAAGTGTAATTCTTAATGTTGTGTATTTTTGTAAAAAGATTAAATGTATATTTTGAACTTATTGTCAAAATTGAGAGAAATGATGTTAAAATCCATGGAGTTTACTAAAAGCCCATTTGATTTATTAAGAAATATTATCATGACTTTAATTGGGCTATTGTACGAAAAGAATGAGATATGGGCCCATCCATCTAAAAAGATAAAAGAAAGCAAGGAGGAGAGAAGGAAATTGGGCGGAGTGTGACTACTTAAAGGCTTTGGTATGCATTGTGTATATATATATGCTATGCATATTGTTTGGAAAAAGAAGGCAGGAGGAGGTGGTGAAAGAAAAAAAAAGAGAAAAATGAAGAAAAAGAAGAAAAAGAAAAAGAGAGAGAGAGAGAGAGAGTTTTATTTAGGGTTTTAATTTAACATTTTTATTTTGGAGATTGGCAAATATTCAAAGGAAGAAGAAGAAGATTTTGGCAAGAAAAAGCTTGGAGTATTGTGACAACTCCAATATGGGTTTTTCTTTTCCTCTTTCTCTTATTTTAAACTTTGTAATTTTTGCACAATCCATTATGAGTTAATTTTCTTTTTGCTAGAATTATTTTTATTGACTTGAATTGTGATTTGATATTTTATTGCTATGTTTTAGTAAATTGGTTTTGTTCATTCAAGTGTGGTTATTGTGCAATTGCTTACTTTTGCTTGATCACCATTAGTAAGTAGTAGCTAATCTTGATTTTGGAAAAAATAGGGTTAGTGGAATTGCTTGAATGATGCATGAATATCACTTTGAAAAAAAATGTGATTTGTAAATGGCATAGGAATATGTTATTTACCATGTATGACTTGAAGGAATTGTACTTAAATTGGTATTCTTAAAATTAATTGGGCATAGGAATATGTTAATTAATTAGAGAATTAAACCATAAACACTTTGAAAAAAGGATTATGACATTTTAAATTCCTAGTTGAAATTATCAATTCACAATAGTACTCATTTACACCATTATATCAACATTGCATTTTTAGTCTAATTTAATAATTCTAGTTTGTTTGCTTCATAGTTTTTGTTCATTAATTTTTTTTTAACATATTCTCATCAATTTATTTTAGTTTTTGTTGAAACCAATTTGTGAGTAATTAGTTTTATAAATTAATTTCCAATTTTCAATCCCTGTGGAGACGATACTCGATTTATCACTTTATTACTTGTTACGATTGCGTATACTTGCGTACACAATTTTTCACAACAATCATGTTCCATGAACTTTCATCTATGTTAGACTTTTTTTATTAAAATTAGACAAAAAATTTTAAATCCAACAATTTCAATAGTTCATGGGAGATTTTTAACGACCTTAAAAGTTCAAAAAATATAATTTAATAATAATCAAAGTTTGAGTAACGAAAATCCTAATTAACCTAAAATTGCTAAAGTCTACTTTAAATTTGAACTTATAAGTCCCACGCAATAACCTTGGCCTCTTATTCTTGTATGTTAGTCAACTGTACGGACACAACCAGAGACTGCAGTACAGTACCAAATTCACATTGTTGTTACTTGTCATTCGCACAGCCACGGTGGCGTGGACAGGAATGCATTTGTATGTTAAATGGTAGAAAAATCACATGGCCAACTTGATCATCATTATCATTATTATTATTTTTGAAATTTCTTTAGAGAATGATACCCTTTTTGCAAAACAAACAACCATATGTGACAATTAAGTTCTTCTAATAGTAAGTTTGCCTAACAGTTCAAAATATCATGACATTGTACTCTTATAGGAGATTATTTCAACAACATTTTTTCTCCTTATGAACAACTAAAAGTCTAAATTCTTCTTGAGAAAAAGAAGGAGAATGTATATGTACATAATATTATATTTGAAAATATTATATTTGAAGAGTAAATATAATATAGTTTGAGGATTTGACCTAAAATTTATAAAGGTAAATAGAAATATATGATATATAGGCCAACCTACTATAGTTTGACCAAATATTATATGCACACCTTATCTTATTTTTGAAAGATGCCACTGAAACATTAGTATTATTAATCATTATTTCAATGAAACAGTGACTTTCTAACCATACAAATCAAATAATTTTTTTTTTTTTTTTAAAAAAAAACCATACAAATGAAATTCATGTAAAGAGATCATGGTTGTCCCATAAAATAATGTGTGATTTGAAAGTAAATACTGAATACCCATTTATTTTGAAACATGATTTTTTTTTTTTCACAACAAACATGATCTTTTTGTTTAAGTTGGTTTACTTCAATTTTATTGCCAAAAAAAGAATAACAAAAAATAAACCCCTTATTTGTCCACATATTATATTAATATTATTATTCCTCAACATAACAATATGAATTATTGAATTTGTTGGACTTAAATTTAAGAAAATTATCAATCATTTAGGACTATGAAAACGAAAGAAAATAAGACACCCACTTCTAATAATTTCTTCTTATTTTATGAAAGATAGAAATAATATTCACTAGGTAAAAGGGATAAGCCCAACAAGTAAAGCAAAAGTCTGAACAACATCCCATATCGATCGATAAGAGAGGAAATCCCAACAAGAATGACACAAAACCAACATCACAAAAGACAGAATGACATACACCATTTTTACAAAGAAAAATTAAAAAATAAAAATAAACCAAAGAAAATAGTCCAACCTATACAAGGAAAAAACTTCAAAATTCTAGAAAGAATGATCTAAAACAAAGGCACACTACCAAACAAGAACCACCCAATACAGAAGCCAGAATGATACGAGGGTGCACTACCCTTGGGGACAAACTTACATATCCTTTACAATTGATTCATTAGGCCTATTGTTTGATGGCCAAACTTTTCATTTTTCATTCGTTTAGGGGGTGGGATGTTCCCACTCGCGCAGAGATTTTGTATTTCTATGAACTTGTTTCAATTCAAAAAAGGGAGATAAAAATTGTCCAGAAGCTCACCTGGACAACAAGGTTTTGGTTCCTTACGGCCAGAAGAACGTCAATAAATGGAGGAAACGATTCTTCTTTTCTTTAGGCTTCCAGGCTTTCAAGCATCTAGATCTCTTCATTGATTGGGCTAGGATTGGTAAGCCAATATTTATTTGTCTTGCTAATTTTTCTTTTGAGATTGTCAGTGGCTTGGCCACGTAGCTGGTGCACGGCTCTACCAGGAGGTTCATGGTGTGCACTTCCACTAACCCTATCTTTCAGGATCAATACTTTAGCAACCAATTAGCTTCAGTAAGAAACTAACTCTTCTTATCTCTTTATTCACTTTAGCGGTTATCTTTTTTCAGACTTTTTAGAATGTAGGTGGCAACTAAAGTCAACTGTTTATCCAAGAACTTGGTCGATCAAGGCAAAGTTGTGGTGGTTTTGGGTGGTCTTCTGAGGTCCAAGCTCAGTTGCAACAGGCCGAGAAGGAAATGGAGATCCTCAAGGATGAAGTTCTTGGGAGAATGTGCTTAAGGAGCGAGTTTTGAAGAGAGCTTCTAGTTTGGAGAGAGAATTGAAGTCAACCTGAGACCAAAAAAGGGAAGGTCAAACCCAACTGTCTCAATCTCAACAGCAACTCAAGCAAGCTCAGGATCATGTGCTAGCGGTCAAGTAGTCATTTATTCAAAAAGAGACTGATTTGCCAAAGTCCAATTTAGAGGTAGAGAATCTTAGACAAAAGCTGGAAAAGATTGAAGAATTGCACAATGCTGATCTAAAGACTGTCACACCTATGTCAGTTTTATTAAAAGGGCTTTGAAGCCTCTGGGATGCCAATCAATTGGTTGACGACATCGCTGCCAAGAAACATGCTCCAGGCCTAACACTTGTCACGTGTCAACACTGCGTAAAATGTTATGAGGACAGGGTGTTCATGCCTTGGAAGTCAAACCATTTTGAACCGCGCCTCACCTTTTTGAAGGATCCTGAGGAGGTTTTGAAATGCTTCTCAGAGAACAACAAAAAGTTAAAAGCTGCTCTGGTGCAGAAGATGGGCGGTCCCAGGTTGCCTCATCTGGCTTCTTTAAGAAAATGATCATGTTCTTACAATTAAGCTTCTATGATTCTCCCCCATTTTTTATGGCCATGAGGTCACTTTTATTTTTTTGGGAGACAACTTAATTAGCCTTTCCCGAGGGCTTTTCCAGTTTTTCCCTTTGTATATTCAAAACAATGGGGTCGGGAGGCCTTTATTTACTTGCACTTTCTTTATACACTTATCATATTTTGTGTGTTACAGTTTTTTGAGTTTATGACCTTTGCAGAAATTTTGTATTTACTAAGTTCAGAATTTATTTTTACTCGATTTCAGTGATGCAGGCCATCTGAGTGCCCTGACATCTTCCATAAACCTGAGCATAAACATCTTCCAGGTTTATGAATCCTTGGGCTCTGGATAAAAAATCAGATAAAAATGTGCTCTTTTCCTTTGAAGTTCTCCCCATAACAAGAATAAAGTGATTATTCCTGATATTAGAGCCACCATCTTCATATCATCAGTAAAGCAGTATCCATCATACGCTAGATGTATTTCTTGAGGCTTTCCCTTAGTTATTTCTTGAAATTAGTCAGAGAACTGACTTCCAGGTCAAAATCCTTCACTGTGAATTGTTTCTTGAACATTGTTTGCAGATCTTTCCAATTACAAACTGATCCAGGAGATAATATTTTCCACCAATCCTCCATGGACTTTGACAAAGTTAATGAAAAGCAGAGGCACTGTGCGTCATCACTAGCTTTTGCTACTTGCATCATTTGACTGTGCTTGGATAGATGGTCCTTGGGGTGCGTCCTATCTTCATATTGTTAGACTTTTATTTGGGCTTACATTAAATTTTATTGGTTTTATTAAAACTTGGGTTGATTGGATAGTTCTTTGCTGCGTTAGCCCATGTTGTTGGTGATCAATTGTTAATGGGCTTAGCATCTGTGTGTAAAGTCTAGGTGAAGCAGAAGTGTGGGCTTTTCTAGTTGACTGAAGCCTTTGATGAGCAGGCCCAGCCCAACTAGGGTTTTGTAGCTAAGTCCCCTCCCTAACTCTATAAATACATATTGTCTCATCACAATTGTATACCTTTTGATAATCAGATAAATAAACTGCTTCTGATTTAGAGATCTAGGGAGGAAGACTTAGTTGATAGTATTGTACTATCAAAGTGGAGTAACTGTTGTGGATCAAATAGAGATAATTGCTATGGATCAATCAGGTACACATACCTAATTATTATATCTTATTATTGTGTTCTATGTTATATACAAATTGATCTTGGGGTTTATATTAATTTATCTATCATGTGGTATCAGATTGCCTATTGTATATGATTTAGAACCTATAATTTTTATAACAATTAATATGTATATGTTACTTTTTTTTTTTCCAATTACATATTAATTTCGTTATTATTTTATGTTGAATTTTTTATTTTTCGATCTTAAAACTTTAGGGGTTTTGTTTATCATCAAATTCTCGTTATATTGATATATTACATGCATGAAATCATTGTGTATATTAAGAGAATTTTAACTTTAAAGTTTTAGGGTTTATATAATTATAATATGAAATTATAATTTGTGTTTTTTGATTTTATTGTTTTTAATTTAAAATTGATTATAGATATCTCATTCTTAATTGTTTATGAATGTTCTTCAATGATTAATTTTGTATTTTGATCAAGATTGATATCCAAATAAATTTTTTTTTTAATGTTCTTTATTTTTTGGATAGCTTTTGTTTAGATCTATTTTTTTTAGCAATTAATAGCCGAAATTAGAGACATAGATCTATTAGAAATTGTAAACCAATCAAAATCCCTCTTTTTCCCCTCCGTTTCGTCACTTTTATGGCCGAAATTTCATCCCGACCCGACCGGGTTTGAACCGGGTCGCACAAGATCCATGTTGCAGCCATGGAAGCTGCTGGAGGTTGAAGACAACCCGCCGGGGACGAAGCCCACTCGCGGCCGAGAGTGAGAGGAGAGAGTGAGGTAGTTTCGTGACTCCGTTTTCGACGATTCTTTTTTTCCAGCATTATTAGAATTTGATTTCTGATTTTTTGGTGATTTTTAATTAATTTTTTGACGCAATTTAATAATTATTATTATTTTAATGATAATTATGCAGTTAAAAAAATTATTAAAAATAATTTTTGATGATTTTTCAAAATCCGTAAATCATAGAAATTTTTTTTGAATTTCTTCTCGTTCCATAAGACATAGTCACTCTCTTGTTTAATTTATCTTGACTATGTAGTTTCCACCAATTTTCTTATATTCGCATCTTTTAATTATTTGTTGTTCTAAAGTTATAAAACTTGATTGTTTGATACAAAAATAATGTGTTATGGTGGACACTTTATTTTTTGATTATCAATATAATAAAAGCAATTATATATCTCTTTTGGAAATTTGGTTGAAAATTATTAATTTTCAATGACTATTTTATCACCAAATTTCACATGTTGAAGAAAATATTATATCTTTTGGTTGACTATATGTGTAATTACTTGCCCAAATGTAGTATTTACATATATTAGTTCACATTCCATGAAGTGAATTAATATTAAATGTATATATTTTAATTATTTGCCCAAAGGTAATAATTTAAATATATAAATTTATTATTAGTTTTTTGCTTGAATTAATATATATTTTTAAGAATTTTATTTGCCCAAAGGTAATAAAATTCTTCAATGATATGAATTTTTTCTTTGTTGTTAACTTCATAAAGGTAGATCATGTGTGTGTTATATTCTCACCCCAAAGGGGAGTTTATAATGACCAGTTGACTCTACAATATTTTCTAATGCATCGCTCATATTGCTTATTCAAGTTTTATTTTTTTGGATTTTTCGGTCTCCTTTCTACGAACAACAATACCGTTTTCATCTGAATTCTGAATGCTTCAACTTTAAGACATGGAAACGAGATGTGAAAATTACTTTAGGCATAATAGATTTGGACTTATGCCTTCGAGAAGAAAAATCTGCTGATCTTATTCTAATATCAGAATTGTTGCCCAAAAAATTCTTCATGCACATTGGAAAAATTCAAATCATCTTAGTTTCATTGCTATGAACCGTTTAATTCCTGAACATCTTTTGATGGTTTGCCAAACACCTCAAATACTAATGAGTTTTTCAAAGCAAAGAAAAACTATTTCACACTAGTGAAATCGCTAAAGCTGGACATCTTATGGATGAAATGGCAACCATTAAGTATGAAAAATAAAAGGAGTGCGAGATTTTATTCTGAAATTGGTGAATGTTCAGTCCAAGTTGAAAGATCATAATATTCCTCTTCCTGACTCTTTCATTATTCATCGAGCTCTTCATGCACTTCCTGCCTCTTTCAGTCTTATCAAGACAGCCTACAACACTTATAATAAAACATGGAGTTTTAGTGATCTAATTTCTCAAAGGTGTAGGCCGAAACAAGCAAGCTAACAAAATGAAAAGAATGAGTCTTCTCACTTTGTTTCTCAACTCAAGCCCAACAAAGGATAAAGAAAATATGAAGAGAAACAATAACAACCAGAGGCTAAGTGGATTTCAAGAAGATGTTGAGAAGGAGTCAAAGCTTAAAGTGGCACTTATGTTAGCGATGATGTTATCTCTGTTGGCATATTTATTCTTGAATTACAGTTTAGTGTTCAGATTGTCTTGAACAGTACTTTCTTGATTCTTACTTTTAAAGTAATTCAGTTTCGCTTCCGCTTATAGTTAAACAATGATTTTCTTTTCGTTTGGCCAATTATAGTGTTGACATTATGTTTGACTCCGAATAATTGGAAACTGTTTTTACTCTGATATTCTTTTCAAATTATCATTGACTTCCTTAGCTTCCTTTTTCAATGCTGTGAATATTGTGGGTAAGAAATCTTATATTAAGATAACATCCTTATTATTATGGCACGATAAATCAGGTCATATTTCTAAAGAAAGAATTGATCGATTACTTCTAGCTAAAATTCTTTCTCCTGTTGATGTTTCTGGTTGTGATACTTGTGCTGATTGTACTGGTGAAAAATTGACTAAAATAAGAAAGCAGACTGCTCACTATAGTCACTCTTTATAAGAGATTATCCACACTAACATCAATAAACCTTATTCCAACACGTTGTGCAGCAACAAGTATTTTATAACTTTTATCGATGTTTTTTCTTCTTATGGCCTCACCTACCTGATCAGAGACAATCCAACGCTTTTGTTAAAGTCAAAATCTTTCGAAATATTCTTGAGAAATCATTGGGAAGAGTCATAAAATTTGTTCATTTTGATCGCGGAGGAGAATATTCTGGTTGTTATTCAGAATCTAAACAACACATGAGGCATTTTGCTGAATATTTTCCAGAAAATTGTGTAGTTTCTCAATACAATATGTCAGGTTCACTGAGAAAAATGGCGTTGCTGAAAGGAGAAATCGCACTCTCATGGATATGATCAGAAACATGATAAGTAGAACAAATCTTTCAGAGTTTTTATGGGGTGATGCACTCATGACTGCAACTTATATTTTAAATCGTGTTCCCGCAACTGCTTTCCAAAATCCTTTTGAGTTGTGGATTGAGAGAAAGCCTAGTCTAAATCATCTTCATGTATGGGGTTGTCCAGCTGAAGTACGGATTTATGATCCTAATTTGAAAAAGTTAGATTCGAGAACAAATCGTTGTTATTTCATTGGTTATCCAATGCGCTCAAAAGGATATCGCTTTTACTGTCCTACTCGTGGTACGCAAATTGTTGAATCTCAGACTGCTAAATTTCTGGAATTTGATGTTGCTGAAAAAATTCCTTCAACATCTCTTGAAATGGGAGAGTCATCTAAATGAATTTTTATTCCTATGTTTTTTTCAAGAGATGATAATAATAGCAGTCTTATTCTTACTCTAGTTGATAACACTCCCATTGCTGATGAATATATTGCTCCTAATATCTAAGATGACAAGGGTCCTACTATTGATGAGGAACCTATTATTGAAGAAGGTTTTGTTGTTAATGAAGATCCTGTTATTGAAGAAATTCCAATTGTGGAATATGTCATTCAAAATGGTGGTCAACAAATAGAGGTTATTCCAGAAGTACCTCCTATATGGAGATCTCAAAGACAAAAGATGTCAATAAGGTGTGATGATAATATTATTTACCTTGGAGAAGGTGAATGTAATCTTGGTCATTTTGTGAAACCTCTCACTTATAGTGAAGCACCTAATTGTCCACATTCTTCAAAATGGATAGAAGCTATGAATGATGAGATTAAGTTCATGGACAAAAAATAATGTATATGTGAAAGTTAGTTCTATTACCTGATGGTTTCAAACCAATAGGTTGTAAGTGGATTTTAAAAACTAAAAGGGATAAAAAGGGACAGATTGAAAGGTTTAAAGCGCGTTTAGTGGCTAAAGGCTTTACTCAAAGAGAAGGTATTGATTACACTGAAACTTTCTCACCTGTTTCCACTAAAGATTCATTCAGAATTATTATGGCCTTAGTTGCGCATTTTGATTTAGAGTTGCATCAAATGGATGCTAAAACTGCTTTTCTGAATGGAGAATTGAATGAGGAAGTCTATATGTCTCAACCTAAAGGCTACAAGGAGAATGGAAAAGAACACTCGGTTTGCAAGTTAAAACGATCCATTTATGGTCTCAAACAGGCATCTCACCAGTGGTACTTGAAGTTTGATAAGGTTGTGACACTGTTGGGTTTCATCGAGAACAAGTTTGACTAGTGTATTTATATGAAGATCAGTGGGAGTCATCATATTTTTTTTCTTGTTGTTTATGTAGACGACATTTTACTTGCCAGCAGTGATTTGTCATTACTAAATGAGACCAAAAATTTTCTGTCTTCCAATTTTGATATGAAAGATCTTGGAGAGGCATCCTATGTTTTGGGGATTGCGATCCATCGTGACAAGAATTGAAAATTTCTTAGCTTATCTCAAGAAGCTTACATTAATCGTGTGCTCAAAAGGTTCAACATGAATTTGTGTAAAGCCGGTTCTGTTCCTAAACTGAGAAGCAATGAAGAATATCCCATATGCAAATGTAGTAGGGAGTTTGATGTATGCTTAGGTTTGCACTAGACCTGATATTGCTTTCATGGTCGATGTTCTTAGGAGATATTTATCTGATCCTGGTCATGATCATTGGGTTGCAGCCAATAAAGTTTTGAGATATTTGCAAAGAACGAAGAGTTTTATGCTTGTGTATAAGCATGTCAACAATCTTTAAGTTGTTGGTTATTCGTATTCGCATTTTCGGTGGTTATGTAGATGATTTAAAGTCAACTTCTGGCTATATTTTCACTTTTGTTGGTGCTGCTATTTCTTGAAAAAGTGTTAAATAGACTTTAATCGTATCATCTACTATGTATGTTAAATTTGTTGCATGTTATGGGGCATCTTTGCAAGCTTTATGGTTAAAGAATTTGATTTTAGAGATACGACTAGTTGATCCTATTTCCTCTCCTATACTAATCTATTGTGATAATAGTATTGTTGTTTTCTTTTCAAAGAATAATGAGATTAGTAGTGCTTCTAAATATAAGGAAATAAAGTATCTCACTATTAAAGACTTGGTTAAGAAAGGAGACATTGTGATAGAATATTGAAAGACCAAGTTGATGTTTGCAGATCCTCTAACCAAATGATTAAGTGCCATATTGTTTGATAAACATGTTTTTGATATAGGCATTTTATAATCTTTTGCTCCTTTGGGTTAGTGGGAGTTTCTTGCTTTATCTTTTGAGATTACATTTATATACTTGTTGATGTTATGAACTACTTTGTGGGCCAATACTTTTTTGATTATTGGATGTTTATGCTTTCAGTTAGGCTTTGTTATATTCTCGAGAATAATTGAATTGAAAGCATGTAGTTCATATCTTGTTGTGATCATTGTATATTAAGTATATTTGCTTAATGACAATGATATTTTGTTGGCTTAATTCTTAAGCAAATTTAGTGACACTGACTTATTTATTAAGTTGTGTATGTTTAATTTCACTGGCTTATTTATTAAGCATCACTAAGACGTTGAAATTGAGGACTGATAAGGATATTATGTTATTTTAAATTGATCACATGTTGAACATAATTCCTTACCACACTACTAGACTTATTGACCATGTCGATTTAATACTTTGGTATTTGTGATTATGAATGTCTTTTGTTGAGTTAAAAGCAATATGACTGTCGTAGTTCATTATCAAAGGTTAAATTGGACCGGTATGTTGAGATGCTATCAGAGAACTATCATTTTTTAAAGTGGCCACAAATGTTTTCCTGTTGTTCAACCCATGAGTCGTTTTCAAACAAAATTATTTTGATATATAATATATATGTATTAAAATCAATGTAGCCCAAGTGGGAGAATGTTAGACTTTTATTTGGGCTTACATTAAATTTTATTGGTTTTATTAAAACTTGGGTTGATTGGATAGTTCTTTGCTGCGTTAGCCCATGTTGTTGGTGATCAATTGTTAATGGGCTTAGCATCTGTGTGTAAAGTCTAGGTGAAGCAGAAGTGTGGGCTTTTCTAGTTGACTGAAGCCTTTGATGAGCATGTGCCCACCTCAACTAGGGTTTTGTAGCTAAGTCCCCTCCCTAACTCTATAAATACATATTGTCTCATCACAATTGTATACCTTTTGATAATCAGATAAATAAACTGCTTCTGATTTAGAGATCTAGGGAGGAAGACTTAGTTGATAGTATTGTACTATCAAAGTGGAGTAATTGTTGTGGATCAAATAGAGATAATTGCTATGGATCAATCAGGTACACATACCTAATTATTATATCTTATTATTGTGTTCTATGTTATATACAAATTGATCTTGGGGTTTATATTAATTTATCTATCACATATAATTTCCTCTGAGGCATTCTGAAATGCTCTAGCAACTGTGCATTTATAATCCTTTTCACACATGGTCTCGTGTCCTCCTCTTTTGAGTCAAACACCATTCCATTTTGCTTCCAAGAGATCTTTTCTGTGAACTTTTTTAACTCTTCAATCTTATGCTCCAAACGTTGGGTCGTATCACTTCAACTAATGGAATCATCATAATGATTTGTACCCTTTTGGGTAGTAGGATTCTTGGCTTATCTTTCTACGCAGCTTTGCCTCTAGAATTAGTTTGGTCACCTTGCTCTGAAGCATGGGTTCCTTTCTTTTTCTTTTGAGGATGGCTGGAACATTTATATTTCTTTTGCGGTTCATTTTGGACAACCTTCTTTGAAATTTAGCCTACATTCCCTTCTCTTTTGTCTTTGTGAGGATCGTAAGTTCTTGGAGTTTTGGGGTCAGTCCTCCTAGCGATGTTATCTTTTGGATTTGTTTGACTGGTTTTGCTTGCGACAATCAATGCCTTGATTACGACCTCTATTTTTCTCCATTTTCTCGTGCATCAACAAAGAGAATTTCTCTTGCAACAATAATTTATCCTCAACTATATTTAGCTTCCTGACCATGATTGCAAGATCTGACTCATCGGGATCGCCCTCCTTTTTAGCCTCGTCACCCACAGGCATATCTTGATGATCGTCCTTAGGCGTGTTGTGATTATCATCCTCAGGTGTGTCTTGATGATCATCTTCAGGAGCATCATAATCATTCTTTCATGATTCATCATCTTTAGCCATAAGATCTTAGGGATAGGTTTCTTGCTAGTATGATCCTTCTTGTGGTGACTGGTCCCCTCAGTCAGATCTTTTGCATCTCTTGTTTTATCATTAATTATGATTAGTGTTACTCTTTTTAGGATCAGTATAGTGAAGACTAGACTGGGTTCAGGTGCGTACCGTAATTACTGAATATAATCGTGGATGGTAATCATGGTATCATTGCTTTCTTCAACTCTCAATAAAATTACCAATATATTTACCAAGATTTTTTGAAAAATAAATTATTTAATATTCGAGCTAAAAAATGCAATTAAAAGAATCAAATATAAAGAGAACACTCGAAATTTTTATGTGATTGAGGTGTTGATGAGCCTTAGTTTACGAGTTTGTATTATTATGACATAGGCTGAAAAAGCCTAAAGGATTACAATGAATATGAACACTTTATTCTCTTCTCAAGCTTGTGAGTTAAGAAATTTCAACCGTTTGCATGAATGATTCAATGCGTATTTATAGAGTAATAGATGTCATACTTAGTTACTCTTTCTCTCTAATGGGGTGTACAGATAATACACCACTTTGGGCTTATCAATAGTGAAGCCTATGCTGACTTGGCATATTGATTGTGGTCATATATGTTCATACTGTTTCCCTTAATTATGGATAATTAATTCGATATTAATTATTTGATCCTTAATTATGTAATTTCCTATTTTAGCTTGATATTTATTCTCTGCCAGAGATCTGAGAAAAGTGATTTCCTTATTATGCACGTAACAGTAAACGAGAAATTGCAACTGGCTTCGAGACACACGCTAAAGAGTTCTTCCGGATACACGAAACTAAGATCCTTTCGAATATTGACTAGCCTTAGCGGAAGCTTGCCTGAGCAAGAAGCGTAATTGCTTTCCTAGAAGGCCAAGTCGGTATTGGGCTCGACCCAATTCATGATGTTTGGGCCCACTGATGAGCCTTGACTTCTATTTAGAATCCACGTGTCCCTTGCTGGAAACACAAATAATAGTTATTAACTTCTTATATTAAATTATGTAAGATCTAATACTTAATTGTACCAATAATGATTTGACACATTTAGGTGGGGCTAGGTACTACTGGTGTCTTTTAACATTTTTTTTTACCAAGGTAGTATTTTAAGAATAGTTAGCGATATTTTGTAAATATTATTACACTAATGTGAAATCTAATACTTAATTATACCAATAGCAATAAAATATTTTAAATGATATTACGCACAACTGTACTTTTTAATATTTTTTTTTATCATATTATTTGATCGCTAAAACAATTTAGTGCCCCTATTTTAGTTGGCAAAGTTTAGAATTTATAATCATATATTAGTCTTTGGATTATATATTCAATTATGCGTCATCATTCAAAAATTATTATTTTTGTTGTTTTTTTTAATTAAATAATCAGGGGATTTTTTTCTTCTTAAAAGTTAAAATTATCTTTTTTTGATAACTTTAAAAGTTAAAATTATCATAATGCTATATAATATTTATAGGGATATGATTTTGTCTCGTTATTGTACTTTCACGGATTGTAATCCGTGATGTACGGCCGCTGTCAGATGAGGGAGTTATTTGATCTGACGGCTGAGATTGATCTAGGGGTAGTTAGAGTTAAAAAGTAGAAACGTACCCTACACTCATTTAATGTACCCTGAGACCCAACTAATATACCACGAAATACATTCCGTGAAAGCATATCACGGGACAAAATCATATCCCAACACTTATATTATAAGGAAAATAAAGTCTCATTTTTATGGCGTTCAATCAACTATGATATGTTAAAATAAAATTCGTATGGCTATAGTATATACAATTCTTTTCATAACATGTACGTAATTATCTTAATTACACATCATCACCTATTGATCAAACTTGTCCAACGACCTAGTATTATTAACCGAGGGTTAGGTACATAAAAATAGTTTAATTATTGTTCAACTAAAGTCTAAACCCATCACAATTATTTGTTGGGCTAATACATTAGTAACATATATAACTAATTATGTGCCATTCTTTACACATTTATATATGAAAATAAACTATAATTATCTGTCACACTCACAACAACCTTGTATCTGGTTCGTACCAGTAATGAAGTCTTTATCTGTTAATAAATATTACGTCTCACTATATTAAGATAATACAAAATAGAGATCCAAAATATAAGTGATCTATTTTTAGCAATTTGGTCGTTTTGGTACTGTTTTATTAAATTTATCAACCAAAAAAAGGCAAAATCTTTTCTAAACCACTTTTTGGTATATGATTTCATTAGGGTAAATTTTATGATCAACTAACGATTAAAAACTACGTTAAACTTTTTTTTTATTATTAGTGTTTAGCTATAAAGAAAAAACTATGTTAAAACTTGAAATTACATTTCTGTGTCGTGTATGTCCACATTAATTTTAAATTGAAGAGAATATTAGATAATTGAGGTTAGTGGCCTTATTTTATATTTCAAATAAAACTAATATAAATGTCATATAATGCTTGGTAGGAGTATCGTAGCAAATATATGCATTGAAAAATATTAATTATTTCTGAGCTTAAAAGAAAAAGTCAAAAGGTTAATATAACAACTTATAAAATTGTTAACTCTCCCACCCTATGATCCAAGAAATTATATATTTAGAAATATATATTAAAGGATAAGATTTTTAAATTATAATCCATAAGTAGCAATATGATTACGAATTAGGATCCTTATTAAGAAAATCTAACCGAAAACATCTGATTTGTGTAGATAAAGGTAAGAAGAAGCACCGGATTTTGAAACGTAAATTACTCGCCTAAACAAAAATCCACGCACTTAAATTACTCGTAACCGAAGAAAAAAAATTACTCGTAACGACAGTGAAATTTAGATTGTATGATATTTAAATTATCACGCGCTTCCTTCGAGCGTGGAGTTAGCGGTTATTCTAATATTCTTTGTTCGAAATTATAAAATTGGAAGAGTATAGACCACGTGAGACACACGTGAAGAGTGAGTGTAAGAAATATTATGCCCCAAATGAAACGAAAGAGGAAGTGTTGTGTTGCTGTACAAAATGCTCGGACAGTAACATCGTGTGACGTGTCAGACCACTCATATTTTAAAGCCGAAATTATTACTATATTAATATTTTTTAAAAAAAAAATTAAGAAAAAAAACTAGGCTAATCCTTCTAGGGAAATATCTATTGGTATTTTTATTTTATGTCAGTAGTACTGTGCACTTAGAGGGCAATGCTTATTAATATTATTGAATCTTAACCAATACACATTCACATACCTTAATAAGATAAACATCACACACCTTATTGTATTTATCCTATTAAACAAATTCAGAAATCTCAGATCGTTTCACATATTTTTTTTTTTTTAAAAAAAAGAGTTCTACAGCAGTAGCGTTTTTGTTTTCTCTCACATGTGTTTGTAGCATCTTAATTTCAAAAAAAAAAAAAAGTTTTTGGCTCTTAAACTTTAACATGTACTAAATTATACTCCCTGAACTTTTAAGGTCGTTAAAAACGCCACTTGAACTATTGAGATTGTTAAATTTAAAGATTTTTGTGTAATTTCATTCAATTTTACTATTTCAGTAATTGTTATATACTAAACAATACTCTCCAGATTTTGATATCTACTAAATTATGGCTCTCAAACTTTAACATGTATTAAATCATGCTCCTTGAACTTTCATTTATGTTATACTTTTTTATTAAAATTGGACAAAAGTCCTTATATTCAATAATCTTAATAGTTCAAGAGACATTTTTAACGATTTTAAAAGTTCAAAAACATAATTTAATAAAAATTTAGGGAAAAAAAACAATTTAATAAAATAGAACATAAATATTTAAGTTTTTTTAAATAAAAAAATAGGTTACTGCATACTTGATAAATAATGATGAACAATGATTAAATGAAAAGGGTGAGTAAGTAAGAAAACAGAATCTGGTCTGTCCAAGTATCACACGCAAAACCAGCCCAATAAGAACTCCGCGACCGATTGGTTCGAGGCATTATTAAGTATTATTTTTATTTTTTATTTATTTATTTATTTTTCTCTATTGAGATTTAAATTAAAAATATATAATAAATAAAAGGACAAATTTTGTAGTGTTATTATATGCGGGAAAAGAGTTGTATTGTATTTCTTTCAATAGCAAAGAAGATGGAGGAGAAAAATAAACGTTGTTTTTGGGTTTCAGTGAAGTATTGTTAGGCAAAGCCAGGCAGAGAGAGGAAGGCCGGCCGAGAGATACGACCTGATCTCATTCGCTGGCCAACCCAAACTAAACCAAACCAACTCAACACTTTTCAGATATATATATATATATCTTCCTTCAACTTCAACAACTCTTTTCTCTTCTTCTCATTCCTTCCTTTAAATACCAAACCAACAATTTAGTCCTCTGTCTAATATTCTCTCCACAATTCATACAATAATCCTTTTCTTCTCTTTTTTACCCTTACCTCTAATAACAATAATAATAATAATATGAAGAAGAAAAGAAAAGATCAGACAAACCCCATAACATTTGGCGCAACCATCTACCGTCATCATCGCCGCCTCCACCGCCATCTTTTTCAGCTTGTCTCTGTTTTCTCCGCCTGCTTACTCCTTTTTCTCGTCGCTTTCTCTCTCCTCGCTCCTTCCCCTGTTATACACCATCACCACTCTGTAATTCTCTCTCTGACCCTCTCTTTCTTATATATATATATATATGAATAGAATCAAATTCATATGGTTCACTGTGTTTTTTTTCCCTTCTTCAGAATATTAATGGCGACGTGGAACGGGAATCCTATTCTGATCAGAAGACTGCGTTTCATGTTCCGGTACGTTTTTCTTTAATCGGTCTCTGATATGTATTTTTATTTTTGTGGAAAAAAAAAAAAACTCTTCGTTGCTTCCGGTTATAAACGTGATGCAGGTATTGACGAATTTAAATTTGTGATTGATCTTATTTTTATTTTTAGACTAGTGGAGTGAGTTTAGGTCGTGATATATGGAGCTCGGTGGGATCGGAACTGTACTATGGTTGCAGTAATGGTGGCCGTAACTTCATGAGTAAGTGTCTTATATTCTTCTTTTTCATTTTCAATCTTGAAAATAGTTTATTAATTAGGAATGGAAGATTCAAAATGAGAGAATTAGCTATCATTTGTACCATTTTATTGATTTTGGCTCTGTTTGAATACTCTGTATTAACCGTAAGAATTCAATTCAAAACTAGTTTCTTCATGAATCTTGAATCATTTTTGGATAATAGAAATCATTTGCATTTTTAATTTGATGCGAGCTTTTTTATAGAGATCATTTGGATTTTTAATTTGATGCAAGCTCTTTCTCTTTGTATATTGTATAGCTTCGGATATGAAAACGAATCCTAGTCGACACCTGGTGATTGCTACTAGCGGTGGCTTGAATCAACAAAGAACAGGGGTAAGTTTCTTTGGCTCGGACGCATTTCTTATTTTCCCAACTTCTAAGTTCTTCTGTAATTGAAGAATTAATTTGCAAACCCATGTATACGACTATTCTCTTTAGTAGAAATCTATGTTTCGGAGGTCTCGATCTCAATTAGACAATTAATATAGTTATACTGAAAGAAAATGAAGTTAGTTTCCAACCGTGGTTGCAGATAACAGATGCTGTTGTTGCAGCTTATATCCTAAATGCCACTTTAGTTGTTCCCAAGTTGGACCAAAAATCCTTTTGGCATGATAGCAGGTTTTTCTCATAATGCCACTTTAGTGTTGTTATATTTGGTTGACTAGATGCAATGATTTATTCTGGTTTCATTAATATGAGTTCGTGTTTGGCTCAGTAACTTTGCTGAAATATTTGATGTGGATCGGTTTATATCGTTTCTCTCCAAAGATGTTCATATTATAAAAGAGCTTCCACTGAAGGGAGGGAAAGTTTTGACTCCACACTCCATGCGTGTTCCGAGAAAGTGCACTCCAAAATGCTACCTAAACCGAGTTTTACCTGTTCTGAACAAAAGACATGTAAGTAGTATGTACAAAACTTTGCTTATTTTACGAGCAAATTAAAAAATCTTAATCGGGATCTCTCAGCTTAGAACTTCTTAGGTGCATTAAAATCAATTTTAAGAAATAAGAGAAATTTGTGTGAATATGTTTGTATTATTCAGCATAATTCATTCCCAATCTTTTTCATATTTTTCTGTTTTCATTCTAGTGCAGTATGCAGGATGAATGTCCATCTATACGCCGTTTACTAAATAACAAGTCTTGCACTGAATATTTATATATTTAAACAAAGAAATATTTATTTTTATATTTTTTACTTTAGATATGCATTAAGGAATTCAGAAATGAATTTAAATATTGAATTTAACTGTCATTGATGAAATAGGCATAATGAAAACTGAAAATGAAAAACATGTAGGCACATTTCTTCATCATCTGCATTGACACTTTTACGTTTACATTTTCCATTTACAGGTTGTTCAGCTCTCGAAGTTCGATTACAGACTTTCGAATAAGCTGAGCAAACATCTACAAAAGCTAAGATGTAGAGTTAACTATCACGCTCTAAAATTTACAGATTCCATTCTTGAGATGGGAGAAAAGTTGGTTGAAAGGATGAGGAAGAAAAGCAACCATTTTATTGCCCTCCATTTAAGGTAAAGTACAATTAGTGTGTGACCCTTTTCCGATTAGTCTTCTCTATGTTTACTTTTCAGTATAACACTACTCTGTATTGATACATTTTTAGCCACTAACTGTAGTAGTTCTTCACTCTGCATCATAATAATTTAGGCGACAGTAATGTGATACGTAGAAAACAAAAACGTTCTTATCTATGTATATTTCTTTAAAGCACAAAAATCTGTAGCTAAGCTATTATGACAATAACTTTTGCACTTTTTAGCCTAAAAACAGATCCAACGGGAAAGTTTGCTTAACCTGATACGAAAGTTTGTTTTGATTGTAGATATGAACCTGATATGCTTGCATTCTCCGGATGCGATTTTGGTGGGGGAGATAAAGAAAAAGAAGAACTTGGCCTAATCCGGAAGAGGTGGAAAAGTTTACATGTGAGTATTCAATAGTATCTTTTAGAATTTGTCATTTACTTGTTAAGTGTCACGTAACTGATATCTCTGTCTTGGGATATGTCATGCAGGTGAGCAATCCAGATAAAGTGAGAAGAAATGGAAGATGCCCACTTACTCCAGGGGAAGTTGGTCTTATGCTTAGAGCCTTGGGTTTTGGAAGTGATGTTCACTTGTACGTGGCATCTGGTGAGGTATATGGAGGTGAGGAGACATTGGCACCTCTCAAAGAACTCTTCCCAAACTTCCATACTAAAGAGACTATAGCAAGTAAGAATGAGCTGGCACCATTCACATCCTTCTCTTCTCGCATGGCTGCACTAGACTTTATTGTCTGTGATGAGAGTGATGTTTTCGTCACCAACAACAATGGCAACATGGCAAGAATCTTAGCCGGACGAAGGTACCAACAATACTTGGGTTTCCGGTTCTTTTTTCGATTTATTTTTCTTTAATTGGCTTTCTTTTCTTAGTTAGTTGGTGATAAGACTCGAGATCTCCAAACTCAAGAACACAATAGAATAGTAGCAAATAGCACAAACAGCAGCAATAATAGGAGTAGAACAGTAGCAAAACAATAGGAAATGTATATTGAATGTATGAGAAACCCAATTACAAAGTAAGGGAGCCCTTAGGCCCTTTTGGTGCAAATAGAGATTTACTCAATACATTGTATACTCCCCAATTCCCCTCAATATTCTATATATACTATTGTATTCCCTCCAAAACACTACCCTCAATACAAAGACTCAATTACCCTTTTATTTAATATATGTTAGCACACCACACTAATCCTAGGTCCTAACAGTTGGTTTCAATATATTCTTGTACTTTATATTTGTAAACGATATTAGCAAACACTAATCTGATCACTTGTTTGAAATGGTATTAATCTTTTGCAGGAGATACTTTGGACACAAACCAACAATCCGTCCTAATGCTAAAAAGCTATATAAGCTGTTCATGAACCGATATAACATGACATGGGAAGATTTTGCTGCCAAAGTTCGAACTCATCAGATTGGATTCATGGGAGAGCCTAAAGAGATTAAGCCAGGCAAGGGTGAGTTTCATGAAAACCCAGAAGCCTGCATATGTGACGCTTCTGATAAAAATCCTAATGAAATAAGTCCACAAAATCAAAGTCACAGCCATAAGATGGAGAACAACAACAATCATGATAATAGTTATATCAAGGAAAATAAAGATTCCGATGATGTAACAGATGAGCAGATAAGTGAGGATGAGCAGTTTGGGTTTGATTATATGGATAATGAAACTGCGTTAGGGGGGAAAAGGCAGCCTAATGCAACAGATTTTGAAACAACTGCTATGAGTAAATCTGAACAACCAGAACTGGAAGAGTTATTCTCAGACTGAGTGAGGGCAATTCCATTGTTCTCTGACTACATTCTTTCTTTATAGATTCTTTACCTCTTTTAGGTGATTCTTTTAATAGATCGCTATGAAAGAGGATATTCCTTTCTTTTCACTGAACCTGAAGTGGCAGTGGCGACAAAGCACTTTGTACATAGATGAGCAGGTTTAGGTAAACAGTGACTACACCTTTCCTTGAAAGATTAGATTTGATTTTAAAGCTTGTACATTACACAGAAAAATTACAGTGCCAGCCTTTGCCTTTTCATGGGTAATTCGTTTCGTAAGGCAGGGGTGTTTATATTTACAGATTTGCTTAACCAAAGTGTAAATTCTTCTAGTTAGAAAGATTTTAATTTCCTTTTCCTTCTTTTACCATGTGAATACTATATGTATGCTTTTGTCTTCTGAGTTTTGGCAACATACGAGTCCTTTTACTTCATATTGCACTCGATATTTTTTTATTTTGGAATTCAACTCTCTAAAACTTAACAGCTACAAAAGAAGAGATTTTATTTCCCGTAAATGAAGTTATGCCCTATAATTTAATATGTTTATATTTACATGAAGGCAAATTATTTGATGAAATATATTATATTTAAATCTTTCACAAAAAAAAAAAAATGTAAAAGCACTTTATGTGACTAATATGCTTATGTAGGACTGTTGACAGTTCATAGTTTAGCCTCTAATACTCGACAGCTTCTTGAGCTATTTGTTTGGAGGTGATGTTTTCAAAAAACTTAAGATGTGATATGGGCTTCTAAATATTTTAGTTTAAATTAAAATAGGTAATACAATATTACACTAATTGCTCTATGTTACACTCTAATTTGTTAAAACACTCTTTATTAGACAGGACAATCAATCTATATTCTTACTAGAGTGAAACTGTGAAAGGAGAGTGGTTGATGAAGGATTGCGGAATCTTGAAGTGTCTCGCCATTGCTGTAGCTTAGAGCTAAAGAAGATGAAATAAGAAAGAGAAGAAAGATAGAGAAACAAAAGGGAAAGGACAAAAAGAGTCATCTATTATTACTGAAGTAAAGGTTCATATACAAACAATTACAACTTAACAGACCACAACAGCTAACTGAATCGAATCATAACTAACTTGCTAATGATAGCTAACAGTCCTAAAGATGTTCGTCTTATGGAAAGTTACATGTCTTTCGGAAGGACGCTCCCAAAACCAAAAGTCTAACTTGTCCATTTGGAAGGAGTCTCTACGTAAGCTAGTTTGCCTCTGGAAAGGTGTTCCAGATGGCTAGTTGTTCCCTCCTGGAACGAAGTTTTGGATAGTCCACTCTAGTTGTTTTTATTCTTATCTAAGAAGTACTTTTAGCGTCTGCTTCGGTCCTTTGTCTAAGAAGCATGCCTGTCATCCGTAAGAGATTTGTCTTGAGCTGGTATGGAGATACTGTTATGAGGAGTTTGTTAAGTTGTAACTAAATTAACAACTTAGTTACCACCTTACTCATCATTTGCAAGGTGTGGTTTTTCAAGGTTGAACATTGAGAGAGAGAGAGAGAGAGAGAGAGAGAGAGAGAGAGAGAGAGAGAGAGAGAGAGAGAGAGAGAGAGAGAGTTTTGGAATTTGTATGAAGAATCTTTTGTAGAATAAAGAAGATTCTTAGATGAGAGTGTAAGAGATAAACACTTTGAAAGAATCTAAACAAAAAATTGATTGCAACTGTATTGTATTCTTGTTCTTGCTCATTCAATAAAAACTATTATGATAGTGTTCCAAAACTTGAGTAAAGCCAACTTGAACCAATATATATTTTAATGTTAATTTTATTATTTTTGTGCTTTATTTATTTTTGGTTTTAATTACTCTGTTCTACCTTATTTTATCTGTAGTTCTTCGTTCAACATTTTGTTATCCTATTCGTTTCGTAATTTAATTATAGTTGATTTGATTTTGCATAAATTTGTCCACAGTATTTGATATATTCTTAGTCAAGCTTGGCTTCTTGGTTTTGCTCATTGATATAAAGGTGGCTTCTCCAACAATCTTCATCATTAGAGTTCACCATAACCTTCAAAGAGATTCCCAGTGAGAGAATTCTATAATATAGCTAGTGTTTGGCTGAGTGAGTGCATATCAAAGTGATCTTGTATTGTGATCTTGATTCTGACAGGGAAAGTGAGTTTTTTTAATTCTGATCCGAACCAAGTAAAGTTTGCGTTTGATTGTGCTATCTTTGCTTCTCACTGCCTTTGAATGTATTGTCTCTTGCAATCTTAGTTTGTTGCTTTGGTACTCAACAATTTACTTTCTACATCATAAATTTTTGAAAGAGATAAAAAGGAAAAGAAAAATGAGGTGTGTCAAACCCCAAAAGTTGTCAATACATACATGGCTTCCTCTACATTGTAAAACGGGCTCTTCCTTCAAAAGTAAATATCCGTTTGCTTTGATTGTGCTTTGAGATCTTTCAATTTCTTCAGAATATTTGTGAAGTAATCTTGTAAATATTTCTCTAGCGAAATTATATCTTTGCTATCCACACCGAGCAGATTATATGTTTCGGTCATTGGAGCAGAGAAGACAGTATCACTTGAAAGAACCTATGAATACCAAAGGCAACATGTTAGTTCTGCAATAAATGATTTTACATCAAAGAGGAGATTGCATAATTTACCTCTGAAAATGCCAGTCTATCGGCAACATCATTCGTCCACTGAAACAACCGAGTTAGCTGTCGAGTGACTCTCAAGATGGAAACTGGGACTGTTGTAACATTTGCATCCTGCCCCGCAAGCCTCTCACACAATGTTATCACCTACAAGATACTTGGGCTTTGGTTTCAGGTAACAATGAAGTAAGCCTGGGTTTTGGAATATGTAGGTTCGGGAGAGAGTATAGGTAGCATTTTTAAAGATGATAAGCTCTAATTTAGTAAACTGAAGAGCTAGGAGAAAGCAAACAGAAAAAGAGGAGGAAACAAGCATTCAAATAATGATAATGTTCTTATTTACCTCTTGAGTTGTCCATGCACGAGGACCAGCAAACGTTAGAAGTTTCCCGTTAAGATTCTCATTTCGTAAAGCTATAAAAGTTAGACGAGCTACATCCTACACAAAATGGATCAGACATCATAAAGATGAGATCAAAAGTATGTAAAAAGGACATTGACGGATGCAATACCTGTGTGTCCATGTAGGCAATTCGAGTAGGTGCATCTGTTCCCCAAACAGATTTCTCTTCTAGTATAGGTACAGCATACTGTCCGATAAGGCCCTAAAAATATGACAAGCAAATTTGTTATTGAACTTGTAACCAAAATCGAGAGAATTTTTAAATACTAACATTAGAAACATCAACTTCATAGGTTATGAAAGAGTAAAATTAGGCATGTAACAAATTTTGTATAGGAAAGTAGAATAATCAGTTTCGTGACTTACTTGCATAAAGCCACATAACCTAATAGTAAGGTGATCGAGGCCTGATTCCTGAATAAACTTCTCAGTACAATATTTGATCTCCATTAAGGGAACTTCAGGGTGCTTATCACAATTGTGAATGGAAAAGAACACAAATTTCTTGATTCCCATAGCTTTTGCACACTGTATGAGAGCAACTTTTCCTTCCCAATCTACCTAAACAGGAGAAAGGAAAGGATATAGTTAAGGCCAGTAATCAACGAATAACAACAAATCAATTATAGGATTTAGACTTGTTCTCCTTTTCATCTTTAACAATGCACAAATACAATAGATTCTTCATTTGATAATGTCGCTTTAACAAACAGCATTTTGTACAAATAGGTAATTCCACATAGCACTTGAAACATAAAGAAGACACATTAAAGAGCTTAGTTTAGGGAAACTACATAAAGGGAAAAATGGTTGCTTAGCAAAGGTCTGGAATCAATATTTGCGCTTTTACCATAAAGATATATACTGAGCTTGCTGAATGAAACATGAATTCCTCTACTTGTTTTTAGGAAAAAAGAAATATAGCATCTATAAAAAGAATGCAGAAACCAATCAATACGAAACTACTGTAGAGAAAATTATTAGTTATATCCTACCGTCTTTATAGGCTCTTCCGGGCGCCCTGTGGCACAATCAATAACAGTGTGAATGCCAACCAATGTTGCAGGAATTGTCTCTGGTTTGCTAAGATCTGCCTGCTCCAAAAATACTTCGCGGTGAGTAATTCAACTTCAGGAGACCAAAAAAATGTTACACAAATTTAAAATGCCACCACAGAACCAAATTGGCACAAATTAACAATTCTTACTACTTAGCTACAACAATATTGAAACAAACAGCATATAAATAATACATTCTCCCCTAAACATCATGATCTCTGAATGGAACTTTTTTACTGAGCAACAATCAACTTATAATAAACAGATATATAAGAATGAGAAGTTGTTCAATTACTCAATTGAATCTATCTCAGGATGTGTTATTATGAGGTATAGTATTCTATAGTATTACATTGTGATTTGATTGGGATAACATTTTCTTTTATATAGTACTAAGTTTGGTATTGAAAGTACTATATAAAAATGTGTTTTGCAGTAACCTAGATATAGCCATTAAGTTCATTACTTAGTAATATAGAAAAAAGGTGCATGGTATGGGTTCCATCTCAAAAGGGAATTGACAATGAGAGGAGTAGTCTATGCTTGTTATGTATGGTATTAAGTTCATACACATTATCAATGTGGGACTTTCTAACAAAGACACCATTGATATAGTTTCAGCTGTGTAATTTGTTTTAAAGTTTTAACATTGATATAGTGAAAGAGGATTCCTAAGGGAATTCAAGAGGAATTGGCTCTCCATTTTAAGGAGGAATTTCGAATTCGAACCTCTATAATTGCTTGTGTTCTAATATTTTTGTCATTTTAATTATTGTTTACATTCTGTTTTGCATTTCATTTGTGTTTGAGTGTTTCATGTGATAGTTGAGGTTGTTGGTGTTGTCTAAAACACAACAATATGCAATACATTGCAGCCCAATGTTTGATAGAGTAATGATAATTGCAAACACAACCAGTAACTGGGTTGGAAGGTTTAGTTTAGAATTAGTCAAAATTATATTGAAAAACGTCGAAAGCAAAGGGAAGATTGATACGTACATTGACCACAGTGGCGCCCCAGTCACGAAGAAAATCAGCAGGAGCTGGTCTAGGCCTTACGAGGCACCTAACATCGTAGCCTTCGTCTAGTGCCCGCCTTACAATCTGCCGGCCCAAAGTTCCGGTAGCACCCACCACAAGTATGCTAGTCGGCCTAACCGGCGTCCCGGGAGCAAGATTCACCGCTCCAACATTCGTCCGAGCAGTACAAGTTACTAAAGGCCGCTTGTGAGAATTCACTGATACCAAAATGCCCACAAAAACAGTAATCAACTCAAATAACGAAATTGGAAGCCAACCCAATAATACCCAAAACATAAATTTCGTAAATGTTGAATAAAAAATGAAGGTGACGAACCAGAGAGAGCTGTGGAAGAAGATGGGGTTGAAGAACAGAGAGCATCCGTTGCTAAAGTACGCCGCCAGGATAGTACGCCATGGCAAGTTGAGAGCTTTGTGTGATGAGGATGATGGAGTTTTCCAGGTGTAGCCAGCTGCGTCGGAAGCCTACAAGCCATTATTAATTAAGTTTTGTTCAGTCCGGCGGGAACAGAGGCCACAGACGAAAATAAAAAATAAATAAATAAAAATGAAGTGGAAGGGATGAAGATGAACAATAGATCTCAATTCTGCCACGTCCTTCTCAGTAACTGGATTACGGGTTGTGCCACGTGTCATATGAAAGGAAGGCATTTCTTTCTACTTCTCAGTTTTGACTTTCTTTAAGTCAGTTTGTTTGAAAATTGGAAGATTGTGACTAGGTGTCTGGTAATTATTATGAAATTTGTCGAAGAAGAAAAGAAGTGGAGAGAATTTGAGGATTCATTTTGGGCCATGATGTAACTGAAACCTTCTGAATGTTATTTCGGCCCACATTATTCCTATTCAGTATTCAAGCCCATAAGTTTTTTTTTTTTTTTAGAAAATTACATTGTATACCTACTTTATTTTTATTTGTTTTAACTTTTACATTTATTTTCATATTTTTTTAAGATATATCCATTTTTATAGATAGTATTTCTATTATACTCTTTAGATTAATGTAAACCATATGCTACACTTAAGTGGAGGGTAAGAATATATTAGACAACTCACTCATAAAAGTGGATAGATCTTAATAAAATAAAATATGAGCGTATTTTTTATTAATAAATACATAAAAAAAATATTTCTCAACTTATCCCTTTTCTTTCTATCTTTTGTATTTTAGAAAAAGTTTTCTCATTATTTGATAAATATGAGATTTTTTAACTCTGTATATTTTTATGCCTTTTTTGTATAAATTTTACTCCTCAAATTCATTCTTACATTTTGATGGGTTTTTCTTTTGGAAAACTTACAATAATATTAGAATTTAGATTTTGCCACACAGAATTTTTTTTTAAAAAAATACTGTGTTTTTATAAAACAACAGTGGAACACAAAATAAAATAACTAAAAACAACAATGGAATAACTAAAAAACAACCGTAAAACAACAGTAAAAACTTAACACAGTACATAATATAAAACTTACACAATATTTTTTTAAAAAAAGCACAGTATTTTTAAAAAAAAAATTCTGTCTTACAGTAAAAAAAAGTAAAAAATTGAAAAATTTCAATATGTGGTGTAAATAATCATTTCTTTTTTCATAAGGTGAGTGATTATTACTAGGGAAATTTACAAAAATACTGAAATTTGGGTTAACTTTTACAAAAATACTGTCACACGGAAATTTTTT